>NC_138499.1:4224535-4933949 GCF_964252035.2 Podarcis erhardii
CTTCCTCGGAAGGTGGTGGACTCTCGTTCGTTGTTAGTTTTTAAACATCTGTCAGGGATTCTTCAGCTGTGATTCTTGCACTGCAGGGGGTTGGACTAGATGACCACTGGGGTTCCCTTTCAATTCTCTGACTCTATGAAATCCTGAGAAGGCAGCAAAATCCATGCTGAGGGGTGGTGCATCTTAGACAGTGCATCTTTATCTTCCTGACAGTAAGAGCTGTTTGACTGTGGAATGAACTTCCTCGGAAGGTGGTGGACTCTCGTTCGTTGTTGGTTTTTAAACATCTGTCAGGGATTCTTCAGCTGTGATTCTTGCACTGCAGGGGGTTGGACTAGATGACCACTGGGGTTCCCTTTCAATTCTCTGACTCTATGAAATCCTGAGAAGGCAGCAAAATCCATGCTGAGGGGTGGTGCATCTTAGACAAGCACCATGAGTTTCTAGGAGACCAGCATGCATGATGAATTTGTGGTGGTTAATACGTCTGTGGCGAATACAAGACCCCATCTTATTTCTGTCTGATCTCCGTAAAGCTGACTTCTGAGTCAAGCATCTGTAGACTTTTAAAAGAAACCCCCCAGTGCATAATTATACTTTTGAGCGGTCAGGTTAGCCTGGCTTCCTTGCAAACATCTTTGTTGCATTGATCTTGGAGTCCTGGAGGATAGGAAGTCTGAAGCTGCCGACGGCATAGCTGATGAGGGAGCCTTCGTTTGGAATCCCTGGCTGTTTTGCTAACCACTCCTTCGTGGTTCTGAGTTCCCTTGTCATATTGCAACTCTTCCAGCCCATTGGATATGCTTCTAACCCGGGTTCAAATACCCCCATGGAGAAAGTATGGAGGAAATGTGGTTAAGTCCTAAATCCACATTCAGGTTGTGCCTGTAAAAAGCACAGTAAATTATGTTTGTCCTCTTTAAAAAAAAAAAAAAAGATGGTGGTGAAAGATATATGAAATTCACTTAAATCCAAGGTTGGATGTCTGGCTGGACAGGAATGGTTATTACCTTCAGGAAATTTACGAGCTTGTAGCCCATGATACTCATGCCTTCTCAAACTGCCTGCTTTCTCCTGCTCTGGGGAACTTTCTGAGAGGTGACTTTCAGACTGATAAAAAAAAAACTTCAGTGCTGGAAGGATGGCTCGATGGCATCCAGATTTATGAGCTGGTGTAAATTCAGTTGGGGTGGTAGGAGCCCATCTGCTTGTGGGCTTTCCAGACACATCTTGCAGGCCACCATAAAAGCATCATAATGCACTTGATGGCTATTTGACCTGACCCTGCAAAACCCTACTTATGCAGTTCTGATCTTTAACTTTAAGTATTTGGGCATCCTCTGAGGCTGGGAGTAGACTACACTAATCAGGTCCACCTAAGAACATAAGAAGATCTCTTTTGGTTCAAGTCAATGGTTGACTTATCTCTTCCAAGCTCTTTGTTGTCATTTAGTCATGTCCGACTCTTCGTGACCCCCTGGACCAGAGCATGCCAGGCACTCCTGTCTTCCACTGCCTCCTGCAGTTTGGTCAAACTCATGCTGGTAGCTTTGAGAACACTGTCCCACCATCTCGTCCTCTGTCGTCCCCTTTTCCTTGTGCCCTCAATCTTTCCCAACATTAGGGTCTTTTCCAGGGAGTCTTCTCTTCTCATGAGGTGGCCAAAGTATTGGAGCCTCAGCTTCAGGATCTGTCCTTCCAGTGAGCACTCAGGGCTGATTTCCTTCAGAATGGATAGGTTTGATCTTCTTGCAGTCCATGGGACTCTCAAGAGTTTCCTCCAGCACCAGAATTCAAAAGCATCCATTCTTCAGTGATCAGCCTTCTTTATGGTCCAGCTCTCACTTCCATACATCACTACTGGGAAAACCATAGTTTCCAAGCTCCATAATTCTATAATTCTTTCTGTACTTTTCTACACACAGAAACACACACACACACACACTCACAGAGCACTCTGGGCTTCTCATTCTAGACTCCCTCTTCCTCTGATGTGGCTTGACTTAATGAGTTGTGAGCGAGCTGCCTTGGCACTGCCACCCTGTGCCAGCTCTTCTGCTGCCACTTCAGAAATGTCATTGGCATCTGCTGTGTGAAAAGATTGAAAGAAAAGAGGTGCCAGCAGGTTTCCTCACCCTTCCTTTCTCTCTCTCTCTTTCTAGAGAACTAAAGTGGAGAGGTGCCACAAAAACATCTCACAAGCCTGTCAACTCTGGACAGTTTTGGACCAAAGCCCAGGCATCAAACAGGAATTGCACACCTGATTAGAATGGGTCAACAACCCCCTATTCCTCTCCAGTTAAACATCTCCAAGTTATGGAAGCTGATGCTTCCGTAGGGCAAAGGTGTTAAGAAGATTGGAAGATTCTGCTGGATCACTCTAACGTCCCATCTTGTCCAGCATCTTCTACTCACAGTGGCCAACCAGATGCCCATAAAGGAAAAGCAGCAAGCAGGACGTGAGAACAGGAGCATTCCCCTCTCCTGAGGTTTCTGTCATGAACTGGCTGGATGCATAGGAGCAGTGGGTGGGAGGCAGCAGCTGGGGAATCCACAAGGGAACTCCCAAGGGAAGAAGGCTCAGAGCCAGGACATTGGTGGTGGGATGGTGATGAGTGGTCAGAAGGAGCAGACTGGGGGCAGGAGGTGGTGAAGGCAGAAGAAGAAGAGTGGTAGTAGTAGTTTGGATTTGATATCCCGCTTTATCACTACCCTAAGGAGTCTCAAAGCAGCTAACAATCTCCTTTCCCTTCCTCCCCCACAACAAACACTCTGTGAGGTGAGTGGGGCTGAGAGACTTCAGAGAAGTGTGACTAGCCCAAGGTCACCCAGCAGCTGCATCTGGAGGAGCGGGGAAGCCAACCCGGTTCACCACATTAGGAGTCTTCTGCTCTTAACCACTACACCACACTGGCTCTCTGGCAGCCCTTTTTAGGGAAGTTTTTCAGGTTTTATGTTTTATTGTGCTTTTAATTCTGTTGGGAGCCACCCAGAGTAGCTGGGGAAACCCAACCAGATGGGCGGGGTATAAACAACAATTTATTATTATTATTATTATTATTATTATTATTATTATTATTATTAGCTGAAGAGGTAACAGGTTTTAGTGAGCAGGAAGGAGAAGGCTGTGGCAGAGAGCAGTCCAGAATCAAAGGCAGAAGCAAAGAGTGGAGGGGGACAAAGAGGAAGAGATCAGGCAGGCAGATGAAGATGAAGATGCCAGGGGGCTGAGACCAGTGCTCCTCCCCTCTGGTCTCCCAGGACCAGAAGAGGTATGAAGAGGGCAGAGTAGAGACAGATGCATCAACGGAGTCTCAGATTGCTTGGAAGGGCGGAGGCAGGCAAGTAGGCTTAGGCAACTGAAGGAAGGCAGGGACCTTCAGTCCTACAAGTGCCGCATTCTGACAAGATCTACCCGGAAGAGTTTCTGTGGCCACTAGGGCTGGCCTGCTGAGCTGCTTGTTTCTTTGAATGAAGTGTTATCGTCATTAACACCATGTAAGATATCAATGACCTGCTCCTGGCACTCACCCCTGACCGTTTCCAGCATCTGGCATTCAGAAGCATTGCTGGCCCAAACTGTGGAGGCAGAGCACAGCCATTGTGGCTAGCAGCCATAAATAGCCCTCTCCTCAATGAATTTTTCAGATGGTTTTTTAAAGCAATGCAGGTTGGTGGCCATCACTGCATCATTGAATCATGGAAGGGACACCATGGGTCATCTAGTCCAAGCCCCTGCAATGCGGTCATGTGGGAGAGAGTTCCATAGTTTAACAACATGCTGTGTGAAGTGTTGACCCACTGGGAGTCCCTACCCTATTTTGTTCAGGGTCAGGTTTATCACTGGCAGAGTGAGGCGAGCACCTCAAGAAGCAAATTCCAGGGCATGGTGATGAAGTGAAGGACATAGCTATGTGTGGTTAAGGTAAAGGTAAAGGGACTCCTGACCATTAGGTCCAGTCGTGGCTGACTCAGGGGTTGCAGCACTCATCTCGCTCTATAGGCCAAGGGAGCTGGCGTTTGTCCACAGACAGCTTCCAGGTCATGTGGCCAGCATGACTAAGCCACTTCTGGTGAACCAGAGCAACACACGGAAACACCGTTTACCTTCCCGCTGGAGTGGTACCTATTTATCTACTTGCACTTTGACGTGCTTTCGAACTGCTAGGAGGGCAGGAGCTGGGACTGAGCAACGGGAGCTCACCCCGTCGCGGGGATTCGAACCACCGACCTTCTGATTGGGAAGCCCTAGGCTCTGTGGTTTAGACCACAGCGCCACCCACGTCCCTATTTATTTACTCTCAATATTAACCATTTCTCTTGTAGGGCAATTGTATTTTTCCCCCAGATGAGTTTAATATTATTAAATATATCCCCCACCCTTCTGTTGTGCCGTTTTGAGGTTTGCTGCCCCAGGCTGCTTTGGAGTTGGATGGGAATCTGATAATAATAATAATAAAAATTGTCCAAAGTTAGCCTGCTCTCCTCAAATGTGCTGGAGGGTGCTGTCCCTTTTCTGGTGCTGAAAGAAGAGTAACCTACTTTCCTGGCTGGTTTGCAGGAAGTTGAGTCAGTATTTGGTCCTTCGCCTCACTCAGCAGAATACTTTGTGTGACTCCCCAGTCAACCCTGAACAGATTCTCACCACGCATGTCAAGGAGCGTGGAAAGTGTGAAATCAACAACATGATAGGATCTGTAGCTGGAGGAGAGGGAGAGGAAATACTAGTGATAACTTTTGTTCGGTAGCAAAGGAAGCTTGGTTGGCATGATGGATGGCACGCCTGCTTTGAACCTCCCTTGTCCCCCCTTATGAATTCAAGATACGTTATGTTTGTCCTTCACTGCCCTTGAATCACATGCAGATCCACAGCTTGGCACAGCATTTCCCAGAAGCTACCGGTAATGTTCAAAGTCCCTCTGCTGGAAAAAGGGAAAGAAAGAAAAAATAAATAAAACACAACCGCTTCTCCACTCCGGCACAATCTGCGAGGCTGCGTCATCGTGAGCAGAGCTCCTGAAATAAATTTCCGCTTCCCTGCCAGCGACCATCTGAGTATCCCAGCTTCGCCGTGGCGCTTGGCATCGCTTCAGTGCCCTTTTATGGTAGGGCTGTTTCTCGCGGGATATAGCACCAAGAAAGACACCTCACAGGAAAGCAGCTCCTTTCCTCTGGCACAGACGTCTTCAAACTTCTCTGTTGTCAGGGAACCCTTTTCGCATCGATTCCATTAACCCCTCTGCGCCTGGCATGGAAATCCACCTTTTTTTTAAAAAAAGTGTTTTTATTAAAGATTTCCTTGCATTACAAAAGAACACACACTGTCTCTGCTTTCTGATCATAAAGTCCTTTCCTAGATTGGTTACAGTACAGTGGTACCTTGGGTTAAGAACTTAATTTGTTCTGGAGGTCTGTTCTTAACCTGAAACTGTTCTTAACCTGAAGCACCACTTTAGCTAGTGGGGCCTCCTGCTGCTGCTGTGTGCCTGCTGCACAATTTCTGTTCTCATCCTGAAGCAAAGTTCTTAACCTTAGGTACTATTTCTGGGTTAGCGGAGTCTGTAACCTGAAGCGTCTGTAACCGGAGGTACCACTGTATAAGGTTGGGGGGCAGTGCTATTTTTCTAGCAAAAGAGCTGCTGGAACTCACCACAAACACCTCCCTCATTCTCTTAGAATGGCAATGGCGCTCACCTGACAGGTACTGGAACTGAGTTCCAGTGAGTTACCCCTGACAGAAGCCCTGGTTAGTTTTAATTGGCATTGAGAGAGGGGGGGGGGCAGGGAGTGGTTGGTTGCCTTCAGTGGACTGCAGTGAATTTTGTTTGCGTGTGTGATGGGGAAGAGTGTCAGGAGTGCTGCAGGAGCCGGGCCCTGTGACCAGTAGGGCTTCGCAGGACTGAGGCCTTCCTACGTTTGTTCTGGAGAGACAAGGCGCGGCTGCACAGGTGAGGCCGATTGGTAACTCACAGCACCTGGTGGCAAGAGCTGGGAAGGGATATAAGGTCAGCATTTCCCTTTGGCATCTTCTGGGAGGGCATTTCACAGGGCGGGTACCACTACTGAGAAGGCCCTCTGCCTGGTTCCCTGTAACTTGGCTTCTCGAAGTGAGGGAACTTCCAGAAGGCCCTCGGAGCTGGACCTCAGTGTCATGATGGGGGTGGAGACGCTCCTTCAGATATACTGGATCGAGGCTGTTTAGGGCTTTAAAGGTCAGCACCAACACTTTGAATTGTGCTCAGAAATGTACTGGGAGCCAATGTAGGTCTTTCGGGACCAGAGTTATGTGGTCTCGGCGGCCGCTCCCAGTCACCAGTCTAGCTGCTGCATTCTGGATTAGTTGTAGTTTCTGGATCACCTTCAAAGGTAGCCCCCATAGAGCACATTGCAGTAGTCCAAGTGAGAGATAACCAGAGCATGCACCACTCCGGCAAGACAGTCTGTCAGCAGATAGGGTCTCATCCTGCGTACCAGGTGGAGCTTGTAAACAGCTGCCCTGGACACAGAATTTGTGAAGATGTGGCAAGGGGGTGGCACTGGGACTCACTCTGGATTCATACAGGGTGCTGCAAAGGTGCATTTCTGTCTCTCACACACTTACAAATCTCTCTCTCCTCTCTCCAGGCAAGCAGGAGTCATTTGAGGAATCCAAGGATGCCTTTCAGCCAGGCAAAAAATGCAAAAACATAAAGGAGCCTGGTGGATCATCCTGTTGTCACAGTGGCTGACCAGATGCCCCAATGGGAACCCTACAGGCAGAACCAGAGTGCAACAGCCACACTCTCTCTACCTGCAGTTCGCTGAAACTGGTATTCAGAGGAAAACTGGCCTCGACAGTCGAGGGGGAACACAGTCATTGTGGCTAGACCTCATGACAAAGAATGCTGTGATGGCCTGGGAATTGGATTCAGAGGCCGAACTAAGGGATCCCAGCCTGCACAGAATTCCCCACCTCCAGAACCAGCTGAGCTGGGGCTGGGGCATGAGCCTGAAGGGTCCTCACCTGTGCTGGATCCTCAGGTGCAGGCACCAGCTGAGTCTGCTCTGGCTCCTGAGGTGATGGAGGACCCATTGCCTGCAGGTGCTCTACTCTCAGCCACATCAGAGGAAGCTGAGATTGCTTCTGGGTCCGGTAACCCTCCAGCCTCTCCTGAGCTGCAGAAACTGAGAGAAGAGAGGCAGAGGGAACTACGTTCCTGCAGTAGGAGTGCTCGCCTCCAGGCCAGGAGAGGCGAGTCACCTGAGGATCGGGTCCGCCCTATGCCTCGGGGCAGATAAAAGCCAGCCAGCCTCAGTCCCAGGTTGCGGGAGCAACATCGTTGGTTGCTAGTTCCTTCCTGAACCCTGTCCTGCTTTTCTGCCGGAGCTCCTGACCTCACCTGATGCCCTGCCCTGCACTCAGATTCGGCTTCTATGGACTGCCTTCATTTTGCACCATCGACCTTGGACTGGACTCGGACCTCGCCTCTTGGTTAGCCCCCGGGACCAGCACAAATGAAAACAAGGGACACCACCTGGGGAGAGTTCCAAGGGCCATATAGGAAGACCCAGGGGACCACAATTGGCTCCTGTGCCTGAGTCCCCCTGCTGTCACATTTTAGAGGGGAAAAAATCTTAGGGTGGGGGTGGGGAATTGCTGCAAACATTTAAAACACGAACGTTCTCTTAAAGCTAATCTACAAAGACCTTTATGTGTGAACACCCTACAGTGATGTGTGATATCTATATATGGAGAGAGAAGTAAGCTTAAAAGTCACATTCCAAGCTTGTCTCCAACTTACTCAGTTTGTAACATGTTCCCCCAACATCCCCCCCCCCAAAGTGCCACGGGGAGGTGGGGGCTGGAGGTGGGTGGACAAGGGTGTTCTGCTGAGCCATTGCATTTCCCCAGAAGTGACAGCTCAACTCGCCCTGCTCCCCAAAAAAAAGATAGAAGAACGAGGAATAGAAATAACTAGTAACACATTTCCCGGCGCTCTGCTACCCGCCCACTCAAACTCCCGGCAGCAACCAGCCAAGGCAGACCCACTTGCCAGGGAGTGAGCCTGATAGGACCAGAGAAAGGGGAGGGGAAGGAATGGGGGTGAAGGAGTGTGTGTCTGTCTGTGTGTGTGTGTGTGTGTGTGTGTGTGCGCACGCAAAGAGGGGGAATCACACTGGAAAGCAATGCAAGCAGCTTTTTGCAGAGGTGTGAGTGGGGGATCCTGCTGACAGTCTTGTGGCAAAATAGGAGCAGTGGAGCAACCTCAGAGACGAAGGCCGTGCTCTCTCCAGGATCAGAAGTGGGGCGCTGAGCTTGCCACTGGACTGAGCAGCTTTCGGCATCAGGTGGACATGGGCCTGGCTCCTGAGATCTAACGCTTCTCCTGTAACCTGCACAGAGAAAACTAGTGGGTTAAGGAGGAAGGCTCCTCATGGGGTCCTCATCGCGGGATCACATTGATCCAGTGCTTTACCAACTGCACTGGCTCCTAGTGGAGTACAGGGTCAGGTTTAAGGTCTGGTTTTGACCTTTAAAGTCCCATGCGGCCTAGGACCTTCGTACCTACAGGAGTGCCTCTGCTGGTATGTCCCACGGAGGACCTTACGGTCTTCAAACAAAAACATCTTGGAGGTCCCGGGCCACAGGGAGGTTAGGCTGGCCTCAGCCAGAGCCAGGGCTTTTTTGGCTGTGGCCCCAATCTGGTGGAACGCTCTATCACAAGAGACTAGGGCCCTGCGGGACTTGACATCTTTCTGCAGGGCCTGCAAGACGGAGCTGTTCCGCCATGCCTTTGGCCAGGGCACAGCCTGACCCCCTCCTTTGGCAATTCTCACAGATCCCTAGCCCAATGGTTGCCATTAATTTGACTCTGAATTTATTTTAGAATGTATTCCAATTAATTGATTATGATTTTATGTAAACTGTGTTATTTTTACTGTTGTTAGCTGCTCTTGCTTTTGAGTGCTTTTGAATTATGGTGCGGGAGGAGACTCTTGAGAGTCCCATGGACTGCAAGAAGATCAAACCTCTCCATTCTTAAGGAAATCAGCCCTGAGTGCTCACTGGAAGGACAGATCCTGAGGCTGAGGCTCCAATACTTTGGCCACCTCATGAGAAGAGAAGACTCCCTGGAAAAGACCCTGATGTTGGGAAAGATTGAGGGCACAAGGAGAAGGGGACAACAGAGGACGAGATGGTTGGACAGTGTCCTCGAAGCTACAAACATGAGTCTGACCAAACTGCGGGAGGCAATGGAAGACAGGAGTGCCTGGCGTGCTCTGGTTCATGGGGTCACGAAGAGTCGGACATGACTAAATGACTAAACAACAACAATGATTATGATTATTATTCCAGGAAGGTCCGCATTACATGCCCCTCCCCCGCCAAAAAAGGCCCAACATTGTTCAGGATTTGGGCATTGGACTAATCCAGTTCGCAGCCCTATATTCAAATGTACAATTCTTGTTTACTCTGCCATTTAGACTTCACAAACCACTGCATAATGCCCAACTTACTCAGCCCAACCGACTGCCATGGAAAAGATATTTACAGAATATATTCAAGTTGTAAGACACGCTGAGCTTCAACAAAAGATGTGTAGCTAGCTGGAGTACAATCTCGTCCTTGGTGACAGTTCCTGAAATGTGTTCTTTGTCATTATCTTGTCTGCATTGAATCAGTTTATTTGATTCTATTGCTCAGAGCTTATTTGTGGTTTTATTATGTGAGACACTGATGGCTTGATGGGAGGGGGAAACGGTATATGATACTTGTAATGAATTAATATAAAAATGTTTACCTTTTAATTATAAAAGCAAAAAAAAATTTATATATCTTGCAAAGAAGTGTTCAGGATGAAGCAGCAACCCCATCAAAGAAAATGAAAGAAGTGTTAGTCCTTGGATATACCGTATTGGCCCGAATATAAGCCACAACCGCAAATAAGCCCCACCTTTAAAATTGAAGGGGGGGGGGACAGAAAAATACAAAGCCGGGCTGCTTCCTGGGGGGGGGGGTGAGCCACGCCGCTTTGCTGGCAGCGTATGGTTGCAATTATAAGCCACACTTTAACTTTTCACAGTCAGATTTTTTTGGGGGGGAGGGGAGTGTGGCTTATATTCAGGCCAATACGGTATGGTTGATGGGATGGATTCCTCCCTTCTTGACTTTCCCTGTGATATTTTGCTACAATTAAATCTGATTGCCTCACCATGAAAGTCAGCACCTTTTGTCAGAGGGGCTAATCAGATGTCCCAGTGGGAACCCCCAAGTAAAAATAAATAAATAAATAAATAAATAAATAAATAATTTATTTATTTATTTATTTATACCCCGCCCATCTGCCTGGGTTTCCTCAGCCACTCTGGGCAGCTTCCAACAAAGTATTAAAATACAGTGGTCTGTTAAACATTAAAAGCTTCCCTAAACAGGGCTGCCTCCAGAGGTCTTCTAAAAGTCTGGTACAGTGGTAACTCGGGTTAAGTACTTAATTCGTTCTGGAGGTCCGTTCTTAACCTGAAACTGTTCTTAACCTGAAGCACCACTTTATCTAATGGGGCCTCCCACTGCTGCCACGCAGCCGGAGCACGATTTCTGTTCTCATCCTGAAGCAAAGTTCTTAACCTGAAGCACTATTTCTGGGTTAGCGGAGTCTGTAACCTGAAGCGTATGTAACCCGAGGTACCACTATAGTTGTTCTTCTCTTTGACATTTGGTTGGGAGGGCATTCCACAGGGTGGGTGCCATTACCTAGAAGGCCCTCTGCCTGGTTCCCTGTAACTTGGCTTCTCGCAGGGAGGGAACTGCCAGAAGGCCCTTGGCACTGGACCTCAGTGTCTGGGCAGAACGATGGGGGTGGAGACGCTCCTTCAGGTATACAGGACCGAGGCTGTTTAGGGCTTTAAAGGTCAGCACCAACACTTTGAACTGTGCTCGGAAACTTAAGCAAGATCTGGGCATATGAGGCCCTACCCCATGCTGTGGTTTCCAGCAATTGGTGTTCATGAAGAGCATAGCCGTTGTACCTAGTAGCAATTGATAGCCTTCTCCTCCATAAATTTGTCCAATTCTCTTTTAAAGCTATCTAAGTTGGTGGCCCTTGCTTTGGGAGGGAGTTCCACAGTTTAATTGTAGTTTCAACACCCTCCATACATGAATTATAGAACTTTCTGCTGGATAATGATGTGCTTAAAGCCTGGGCTGCAGTTGCCTTTAATTCCTGCTCATTTTCACCTGAAGTTAGGGAAACTCCTCGAGTTGTTTTCCATTTGAGGCATCTGCTGCGAGTTATTTTCACCACCAGACTTGCTATGTGGGTGTTTTCTCGCTCTGATTTCCCAGCAGAAGTTCTTCAAGATTAGGTGGGGGAGGGCATCCAAGTGGAGGGGAGACAAAGAAGAAAGAAGACATTAAATTTGCTTTCCCAAAGTGATATGAAATGTAGCACAGAGAACGACGGCAGCTGAGTTTTGTTATTATGAAAATTTGGGATGTTGATTTGTCCATGAGCAGAAGCAGACATTATCTCAACAAGCATGGGTTCCTGAAACTATGTTTGCCAGAGTGAATGTAGGCTGGGAGCAGCGTTCATCCCTCCATGTCACACAAGGATAATGCTGAGTGAGTTAAGGATTCAAGAAGAGCTCTGCTAAATCAGGACAAAGGCCCATCTAGACCAACCAGATGCCTATATGATGCCCTCGATGCCAGACCTGAGTGCAACAGGTATTTGCCGCCTTTGTTATAGCTGCAATCTGCACCTCCATGGAAAGGGAGGTGTTGAAGATTACACCCTCAATCAGGTTGAGACAGACCTGTATCTCTTCTTTTTTTTAAAAAAAAGGTATTTATTGAAATTTCAAAGGTTATACATAAAAAAGTAATAAAAACAAAACACAAACACAAAAAAACAACAAAATGTGAAACTAAAAACTATTTAAAAACAAGTAAAGTTTCATTCCCTTATTTTCTTATAACTTACTTCCCCGACCTCCTCATACCTCCCCTTTTTGTATTCCAATTTCTAATTATTAATTCAGCAAATCTTCTCCCTTAATTTTCATTTAATTTTCAACTTTTCTTTTCTTTATACTTAATCATTACAGCTGAAAAACCCCTTAATTTTCTAAACCATCATCATTCTAACATTCATTAATCTTGCAATATTTCCCAAGATAGTCCTTAAATTTCTTCCAATCTTCTTCCGCCGTCTCTCTTCCCTGGTCTCGGATTCTGCTAGTCATTTCTGCCAGTCCCATATAGTCTATCACCTTCATCTGCCATTCTTCCAAGGTGGGTAGATCTTGTGTCTTCCAATACTTTGCGATGAGTATTCTTGCTGCTGTTGTAGCATACATAAAGAATGTTCTATCTCTTCTGGCAGAACCAACCCAGTATATTTTGGAACCTGGGGCGAACCACAAAATGGCACCCCCGCCAGGCGAGAAGGGGTGAGTTCTGAACTGCTCTCTGCCATAGCCTCTTCCTCCTCACTAAGCCCTGTTGCCTCTTCAACTTCCGACACCTCCTCTTCCCAGTCTGTTCTGCCTCCACAGTTGGGGACAGCAATGCTTCTGAATGCCAGATGCTGGAAACGGTCAGGGGTGAGTGCTAGGAGTTGGTCATCAATATCTTACATGGTGTCAATGATGATAACTCTTCATTCAAAAAAACAAGCAGCTCAGCAGGCCAGGCCTAGTGACCACAGCAACTCTTCCTGGTAGATCTTGTCAGAATGGAGCACTTGTAGGACTGAAGGTCCCTGCCTTCCTCCAGTTGCCTAAGCCTACTTGCCTGCCTCCGCCCTTCCAAGCAATCTGAGACTCTGTTGATGCATCTGCCTCTACTCTGCCTCTCTTCATACCTCTTCTGGTCCTGGGAGACCAGAGGGGAGGAGCACTGGTCTCAGCCCCCTGGCATCTTCATCTGCCTGCCTGATCTCTTCCTCTTTGCCTCCCTCCAGTCTTTGCTTCTGCCTCTGATTCTGGACTGCTCTCTGCCATAGCCTCTTCCTGCTCACTAAACCCTGTTGCCTCTTTAGCTTCTGACACCTTTTCCTCCCAGTCTGCTCTTTCTTCTCCTTCTGACCATGCAGCCCCTAATTCCCTGGCTCTGAACTTTCTTCTCCTGGGGGTGCCTTTGGTGGTTCTCCAGCTGCTGCTTCCCACCACTCCTCTGAATCCATCCAGCCCATGACAGGAACCATTTGTGAAGATGCCACCATGTAGAGTTGCATTCTATCCCCTGCAAATTGCTTTGGGGGGTGGATTGAGGGTGGGGCAGGCAGCTCCCCAAGGTAGCACAAAGTGAATTTTCCCCTATCCAGGGGATAGGGCATACACAGACCTAATGATCCCCCACAAAAAATAATAATCCTGAGAACTGTGGTTTGTTAAGGCTGCTGGGAATTGTAGTTTGTGAATGCTGCAATTCCCAGGCCAGCGATAGGGTGATGGGTGGTGGTTAGGGATGTGGAAGGAAAAAATGGATTCAATTCACATTTCAGGGAGAACCTTCCTAATTCACATTGCTTGAACCAAATAATAATAATAATAATAATAATAATAATAATAATAATAATAATAATAATAATACAACTTTTATTTATATCCCGCCCTCCCTGGCTGAAGTCAGGCTCAGGGCGGTTAACATCAGATATATAACATTGGTATAAAATCAAACAATAATTAAATTGCCTCCTAAAAACAGGTCAAAATCAAATTGAAATCTAATTAGATGGCTTTCTGCAGCGTTAGGGTTGGGAAGAGTAAGTGCTCATCGGCCCAACTGTTTACGCTGATCTTATATGGGCCTGTGAGAATGCTGGGAGGACTTTTTCATATTAGTTCTTATACAAAAAGAAAAGGGGAGTCAGGCTGAGCCTTGACCAAAGGCCTGGCAGAACAATTCCGTCTTGCAGGCCCTGCAGAAAGATGTCAAATCCCGCAGGGCCCTGATCTCTTGTGGCAAAGCATTCCACCAGGCTGGGGCCAAGGCCAAAAAGGCCCTGGCCCTGGTCGAGGCCAATCCAATCTCTCTGAGGCCCGGGATCTCCAAGGTGTTATTATCTGCAGACCGTGGGACATACCAGGAGAGGCGGTCCCATAGGTACAAGGGTATATTTTATATCCCGCCCATCTTGCTGGGTTTCTCCAGCTACTCTGGGCGGCTCCCAACAGAATATTAAAATACAGCAAAACATGAAACATTTAAAACTTCCCTAAGCAGGGCTGCCTTCAGATGTCTTTTAAAGAAAAGATAGCTACTTATTTCCTTGACATCTGGTGGGAGGGTGTTCCACAGGGTGGGCGCCACTATCGAGAAGGCCCTCTGCCTGGTTCCCTGTAACTTCACTTCTCGCAGGGAGGGAACTGTTAGAATTCCTGAACTATGATTGCAGTCATGGGATTTTTGTCTATCACATGGCAGTGTATGTTTTGACTCCACAGAGTGGGAAGTGATGGAGACAGGATGTTTGTGTTACTGTGTTCCATGAAGTGGGACTATTGTCGTCCTTTGTTCTTTTCTCCCTGCTGTCTGATGGTAGAGAGAGAGGTAGCCATCTTGCAGTGCTCCGTGTGTGTTTATATGTAAATAAAGTAGATTAGCCAAACCGCTGGGTTGCTGAGGTCTGTTACACAACTGCGCATACTCTGTGGATGCCAAAGTGTGCCGGTGTTGGTTGGTATCGGTCGCTGTGATGGTTTGGGCTGAAGAAAGCTTTTAAAGCTCTTGAAGCTCCTGAACGATCGACCAGGAGGGAGAGAACATGTCTGTTGGGCATGTGTCTCTGCCAGGGTCCTACTCGAGTGTAGGCTGAACTCCTGACAGGAACTGCCAGAAGGCCCTCAGCACTGAACCTCAGTGGACCTCAATTACAGCCTGCCGTAGGAAGGTGAGATTTGCATCCATTGCCCCATTCCGTTCGCCCTCTGACCCCACCCACCACTGCCATGTGGCCCTTGCAAGTCTGCATAGAAGGAATGCGTACCCTCTGGTTGTCAGCAGTGAGGACAGGGTGCCACTGGCCTGATCCTGCAGGGCTTTCCTTCGTTCTTATGACAGATAATTCTGGGAGAGAGCAATCGGTGAAGCCGCAGGGAGCGAAGGAAGAGGCTGCGACCGGGTTAGTGGGGAAAGGGAGGGGGGAAACACACAAAAGGGAATCTTCTGTCAAGAGTGAGCTGCCTTGACAGCGGATTGTGGGGGATCCGAAATAGCAGTTCTGAGCTGGCAAGAGGAGAACGCTGTCAGCACCCTGTGTGGGGGCTGAACATCAAGGGAGGCAACGGCCGTCAGGAGGAGTGAAGCACGCTGAGTCTGTGTGTGTGAGAGAAGGGGGATGATTCTGCAAGCCACCTCCACCCCCGTGCTTCTTCCAACCCCCTGCTACTAATTCTGCCCTCTGGCTGTTCCCTTTCCTGCAGAGCTGCGTGTGAGTCAGGGAAGAGAATAGGGTGGCATCAGGGTCCTGGGGCTGAAGGCTGCTCTACTCCCACTTCTACCCAGAATCACGATCTCCTCCCCGCCTCCCCCGTTCAGGAGCCACTGTGAATTAGAGAGATAACACCCACTGCAAAATTCCAAAACAGTGGTACCTCGGGTTAAGAACTTAGTTAATTCCAGAGGTCTGTTCTTAATCTGAAACTGTTCTTAACCTGAAGCACCACTTTAGCTAATGGGGCCTCCCACTGCCTCTGTGCAATTTCTGTTCTCATCCTGAAGCAAAGTTCTTAACTATTTCTGGGTTAGCGGAGTCTGTAACCTGAAGCGTCTGTAACCTGAAGCGTCTGTAACCTGAAGCGTTTGTAACCCGAGGTACCACTGTATGGGGGCTTCAGAGATATCTTCTTTTTTGGTGATCACTTGTAGCTGAGGAACATTGTCTTTCATAAACATGGTCTTAACAGTGAGTCCGTAAATGACTGTGGAGGCTAATTCTGGATCCACACGTCCTTCCACAGTGGGGACATTGATCAACTCTGGGGGGAGTTGATCATGGTGAGGGTTTGCCAAGTGTGTTTCGTCTTAGCGTCTTTCTCCCTTTTTTCCTGAGTTCGAGTGTCTTCAAAGCCCATGACACCTTTGGTAAAGGCTGTTCTCCAACTGGAGCTCTCGCAGGCCAGTGTTTCCCAGTTGTTGGTGTTTATACTACATTTTTAAAAAAGATTTGCTTTGAGAGAGTCTTTGAACCTCTTTTGTTGACCACCAGCATTACGCTTTCCATTTTTAGGTTTGGAATAGAGTACAGTGGTACCTCGGGTTAAGAACTTAATTCGTTCTGGAGGTCTGTTCTTAACCTGAAACTGTTCTTAACCTGAGGCACCACTTTAGCTAATGGGGCCTCCCGCTGCTGCCGTGCCGCCGGAGCACGATTTCTGTTCTCATCCTGAAGCAAAGTTCTTAACCCGAGGTACCATTTCTGGGTTAGTGGAGTCTGTAACCTGAAGCATTTGTAACTTGAAGTGTCTGTAACCTGAGGTACCACTGTAGTTGCTTTGGAAGAGGATAATCAGGCATCTGCACAACATGACCAGTCCAACAAAGTTGATGTTGAAGAATCATTGCTTCGGCACTGGTGATCTTTGCTACTTCCAGTACACTGACATTTGTTCGCCTGTCTTCCCAGTTGATGTGTAAAATGTTTGGGAGACACCGTTAATGGAATCTTTCAAAGAGTTGAAGATGGCGTTTATAAGTGGTCCATGTTTCACAAGCGTACAGCAATGAATCAGGGATATATGAAATGATAAGGTTGGGGTGGCGGAGGAGAGAATCTGAGCATGCAAAAAGTGTTTTTCGGTCCCTGCAGAGTACCTCAGGGCCTCACACATCAAGGAGAAGAGAAGACTGAGAGGTGATATGATAACCATCTTCAGATATCTGAAGAGCTGTCACAAGGAAGAGGCGGCAAGCATGTTTTCTGTTGCTCCACAGGGCGGGATCCTGACCAATGGATTCAATTCACAAGAAAGGAGATCCCAATTAAACTAGGGTTACCAGGCTGTGGCTGCTGCTCGGTTTCGCCATTGTGCTCCTCGACTTGCAAGCAGAGGCTCAGCTTGTCGGGCTGTCATTGGCCATTGTGGACGAGAGGTGAGCAGGAGACAAGCTGATCCGGCCCAAGCACGCCTCCTCCCGCTCGCTCGCTGCCAGCTCTTCCCCAGACCCACTGACTGGGTGCACCACGCTGCGGATGGGTGGTCGCTGGACAATTCCTGTACAGGAGATGCCCAGACAGGCGGGCAGGGCAGCAGCAGGAGGATGGGGTTTCTGCTAATGCTTACTCTCTAGTAAGCCCGTAGGGGATTGCAGTGCAAGGAGGGAGGGTGAGGGGAAGCACGGCTAGCGCTCCAAGAAAGGCCAGGGCCCAGAGGAAGGCCACACAACAGAGGAGACCACAGAAGAGAATATATTACTTCTTTATTTTTTAAATAACCTTTTCCCTCTCTTTTTTATAAAAATATATATTTTATTTTATTTTATTTTAATTTTATGTGTGTATCATAGAATAGAATCATAGAGTTGGAAGAGATCACAAGGGGCATTGAGTCCAACCCCCTGCCAAGCAGGAAACACCATCAGAGCACTCCTGACATATGGTTGTCAAGCCTCTGCTTAAAGACCTCCAAAGAAGGAGACTCCACCACACTCCTTGGCAGCAAATTCCACTGTCGAACAGCTCTTACTGTCAGGAAGTTCTTCCTAATGCTTAGGTGGAATCTTTTTTCTTGTGTGTGTGTGTGTCCGTCCCTGGATTCATTGAAGAAAATCTGGTAGCCTTAGGAAGACAGGAAGAGCCATCTGACAGCGCAGCAGACTCCCTCAGAAGCTGGTGGACTCTCCTTCCTTGGAGGTTTTGAAACAGAGGTTAGCTGGCCTTCTGTCATGGATTCTTTAGTTGTGAAATTCTGCATTGCAGGGGGTTGGACTGGATGACCCTTGGGGTCCCTGCTAATTCTATGATTCAGGGGTTTAGTAGTCAATAGAGATATCCAGTGAAAGTTTTGGTTCTGGACCTTTGCATTTTATTTGGACTTTAAATACAGGCCTATGCATACCTACCGTAGTTTTCGCCCTATAGAACGCATTTTCCCCCCTCCAAAAATGAAGGGGAAATCTGGATGCGTCCTATGGGGCGAATGCAGGCTTTCGCTGAAGCTTGGAGAGCGAGAGGGGTCGGTGCGCACCAACCCCTCTTGCTCTCCAGGCTTCAGGAAGACATCCGCAGCCTAGGCAGCCCTGCAGGAGGTCCCGCAGGGATGTCTAGGCTGCGGATAGCAGCCTGCTTCCCGGAGCGCCGGGCACGCTTAAAATTAATCTTGTTTGTTTTGGCCCAGTTCTCTAATCTGTCAAGGTCATTTTGAAGTGTGATCCTGTCCTCTGGGGTGTTAGCCACCCCTCCCAGTTTGGTTTGATCAGGATGCCCTTGAGTCCATCATCCAAGTCGTTGATAAAGATGTTGAAGAAGACCGGGCCCAAGACAGAACCCTGTGGCACCCCACTAGTCACTCTTCTCCAGGATGAAGAGGAACCATTGATGAGACCCTTTGGGTTCGGTCAGTCAGCCAGTCATTTAGTCGTGTTCGACTCTTCATGACCCCATGGACCAGAGCATGCTAGGCACTCCTGTCTTCCACTGTCTCCCGCAGTTTGGTCAAACTCATGCTGGTAGCTTCGAGAACACTGTCCCACCATCTCGTCCTCTGTCGTCACCTTCTCCTTGTGCCCTCCATCTTTCCCAACATCAGGGTCTTTTCCAGGGAGTCTTCTCTTCTCATGAGGTGGCCCAAGCACTGGAGCCTCAGCTTCAGGATCTGTCCTTCCAGTGAGCACTCAGGGCTGATTTCCTTCAGAATCGATAGGTTGGATCTTCTTGCAATCCATGGGACTCTCAAGAGTCTCCTCCAGCACCATGATGTGATTCTTCTGGGAGAGTGCAACCTCTTCTGTCCTTTGACAGACAAATTATCTGTGCAATGGGCTCACCCACACATCTGTTTGTGCTGCGATTTTCAGGCACAAGTCCAGGAGGTTTCTAAACTCACCATTTCCCCCAGGAAAAGCTGAGATTTACAGATCCTCCCCTTGCAACCAGGTTTTCTACGGATTGACACTTGTTCAGATGCAGCCATGAACAGCGAGTTTCCCTGGGAAAAGCGCTGGGACAAAATAAAAACCTCCTGGACCATCTCTTAGAAATCCTGGGACAAACTGAAGAAATCACGGGGCAAAGGCAAGTGTGGATATAGAGGCAGCGTCATATATTTGAATTCAGACACTCAGACTGCAGGTGAATATGCCTAGGTGCCGTGGTTCAGTGTCAGACCAGCAGACAGACCGAGCATTACTGAGACTGAACATCTATAGCTCTCTGGCTTTGGCAATTATTTGGAATTGCCCAGTGAAATACAATGGGATTTGTGTGCAATAGCTGTTTTTTGTGTGAGTGATGGTGGGGAACCTAGCCATTCATCTGCCTTAGAAAAACGCTTGCCGATTTAGTCATATGAGGCACACGGTGCCTTTGATGAGCAGTCATCCCATCACATCAAAAAGCGCAGAGCGCAGGAGCATAGAATTTGACGACTGACTTTGTTCCATTATGCCTTTTAATTCGGATGTTTAAATTGCTTTCGCAGGCGTTGGAGACGGCGATCGGAAATGCAGAGAGCACTTTGCGTTCAAGTACTCCATTTGGCTCTCCTGCTGGAATTTCAAAGCAGAGAACTTGGACCAGAACCAACCCTTAGTAGTTTAAAATGGAGATGGGCAATATATATGTTTTTAAGGGCAGCTCTCCTTTCCAGGCAGTGGTCTGAGGGTCATGTTGCTACTGGGGATGTGGGAAAGGGAACATAGGAACATTGAGAGATGCCTTACACTGAGCCAGGACACTGTTGCATCTAACTCAACATTGTCTAATGACAGTGGCTCTCCAGGGTATAAGGTAGGGTTACCAGACATCCCCAGTTCCCGGGGACAGTCCCCAGATTTGCAGATCTGTCCCCAGACAAATTCCATCCCTGGAATGTCCCCAGATTTGCAAATCTGTCCCTGGGAAACCTGGCAGTGGATTCAAACTGCCAACCATGCGATCGGCAAGTCCTAGGCGCTGAGGTTTTACCCACAGCGCCACCCGTGCCCCATCAGTAGTTTAGGACCCCATCAAACCTAAATCCGGCCCTGTTCAGGCAGAGCTGCAAGAGGCAGCCTCCTTGAGAGAAGAATGGATTCTGTTGCATCTCTGCATGGGAAGTGGTCCAGTGATCACCATACCTTACGTAGGCACAAGAGAGAATTACTGCTGGGGAGGAACGTAAGAAGAGTCTGAGTGATCAGGTCAATGGCTCATCTAGTCCAGCACCTGTTCTCACAGTGGCCAGCCAGATGCCTGTGGGAAACCCAAGCACAAGAGCTCTTTTTCTTCCCATGGTTTCCATCAAATGACCGGATGGAGGAGACAATGCAGTGATGAAGTAACCAGACTCTGGCTTTGGGGGGATCACAGAAACCTTAACTGATTTACGATGCAATCTTATGCATATCTATATTGAAGTGAGTCCCACTGAGCTCAATGGGCCCTACTCCCAAGTAGATGTGAATACAATTACCTCCTTATTTCATCCATCTGCCTTGGCAGTTCTATGGGAGCAAATTAAGAATCCCTCCTCTCCAGCTTGTCATTTGGAAGCTATGGCCTTCTCCGTTACATCACCAGCATATGTCCCAACCCAGCAGGGTTGCTACACTTAATCCTGCCAATGGCATTGTGTCAAAATTTAGAAGCGCACATGTCTTATGCATGCAGCATGAACTTTCCTACAGCATGTATTTTTAAAGAAAGACCTGCTTCCAAGATGCTTGTTTTTCTACCCTTCCTGATTTTTCATTCTCGGAGTTAATCAACTGGAAAGCATGTTCAGTGATTATCTCCATTCTCCCTTGTACTTTGTTTAGCTCTCGCCTGTCCTTCCCCAGAGTCTCCTGAAGGAGATCTCATTAAGGGCTTTTCTTTAAGAAAAGGTCTCTCGGGTCCCTCCCCCCTTTATTTTAAAAAAAGTCTTCTTTAAAAGGTCACCCAGCTTGAGACAAAATTATTCTCTATGCTCCCATCCTCCTGGTGACTAAGAGACTTGCATAAGCTCTTTAAGCTGGAATGTGGGGCCCGGTGGGGAGTAGACTATACAATTTATTCTGCCTCTTTTTTTGGCACCAAAATACTTACAGGTGTGTTCCAAAGAGGCTGCATTTTGCTGGCCCATTAATGGTCCCTCTGTTAAAACATTTAGCAATCTGCCATTATGGTTGCTTAACACTAAAATGTTTCAGAGAGCCACACTCCCCCCCCCCCCAGTCTTGCAGACGCTGAAATAAATATTCAGAAGGGCTGAAGAATGTCAATCGTATGCACCGGAGTGAAGGTGGAGATCTTGTCAGTTCCAGAGAAGCTTTAAATGGAAGCGAGTGGTGTTAATTGACATTTGTAAAATGTGAATCCTTAATTTGGTAGGCATTTCATTCTGCCGTGTAGCTTTCCACCTCTTTCTCCTTGTCACTCAGCTTCTCTTTGCAACGTTTGGCTGAAAGGTCTGATGTGATCTGCTTCCAAGAACAGTGCTTTGAGTGAGAGCTGAGACAACAATCAAAACAGAGCATCGTCTTGAAGACTTTGGAGTTGCAAAGTTAGCATTTTCTTCCACTTTCCATTTCTGTGCCTATTCCTGATACGCCAATGTTTAGGCACACTTGCAGACATGTATGAGGAGTTACAGATAGGTAGCTGTGTTGGTCTGCCATAGTCAAAACAAAAAATTCCTTCCAGTAGCACCTTAAAGACCAACTAAGTTAGTTCTAGGTATGAGCTTTCGTGTGCATGCACACTTCTTCAGATACACTGAAACAGAAGTCAAACTTAAAACCATGGAGAGACCTGGTCTGAACAAAGACATTGGATTCTTATCTCATTATACATGACAAAGCCATTTTTCACCTTCTCACCCCTTGCTTTTTCCTGTAAGACCTATTGCAGTCCTTAAGAGTCGTCAACAGGCTCATCACAGCTATCTGCCAATCACCCATGCCCACCACCCTTCTGAGTAATACCCCTCCCCACCTTCTCACTATATAGAAGGGTCTGGTGACTTCTGTTTCAGTGTATCTGAAGAAGTGTGCATGCACACGAAAGCTCATACCTAGAACTAACTTAGTTGGTCTTTAAGGTGCTAATGTATGAGGAGAAATTCAATGGCTTGTCTCCAGGTCATCCTCTTAACACAAGGACTTCTGGGTACGCCGAAAGCTTCTCCTCCTCTCCCCACATGCCCTTGTGCCCTTCCCAGATCTGCTCTGGAGGGTTGGGAGACCACCCCAGAACAGATTTTTTTGGGGTGAGCAGGGGGCATGCGAGGAGAGGAGATGAAGTTTGGTTGCACAGGTAGGTCCTTGCAGTCACAGGATGGCTTTGTAATAGGCAACATGTAGGTTTCAAGAACCCATCAAGACCTTTCACACTGTTGTTGTTGTTCTTTAGTCGTTTAGTCGTGTCCGACTCTTTGTGACCCCATGGACCAGAGTATGCCAGGCACTCCTGTCTTCCACTGCCTCCCGCAGTTTGGTCAAACTCATGTTGGTAACTTTGAGAACACTGTCCAACCATCTCATCCTCTGTTGTCCCCTTCTCCTTGTGCCCTCCATCTTTCCCAACATCAGGGTCTTTTCCAGGGAGTCTTCTCATGAGGTGGCCAAAGTATTGGAGCCTCAGCTTCAGGATCTGTCCTTCCAGTGAGCACTCAGGGCTGATTTCCTTCAGAATGGAGAGGTTTGATCTTCTTGCAGTCCATGGGACTCTCAAGAGTCTCTTCCAGCACCAGAATTCAAAACCATAGCTTGAACTATACAGACCTTTGTCGGCAAGGTGATGTCTCTGCTTTTTAAGATGCTGTCTAGGTTTGTCATCGCTTTTCTCCCAAGAAGCAGGAGTCTTTTAATTTCGTGACTGCTGTCACCATCTGCAGTGATCATGGAGCCCAAGAAAGTAAAATCTCTCACTGCCTCCATTTCTTCCCCTTCTATTTGCCAGGAGGTGATGGGACCAGTGGCCATGATCTAAGGTTTTTTTTTTTTATGTTGAGCTTCAGACCATATTTTGCACTCTCCTCTTTCACCCTCATTAAGAGGTTCTTTAATTCCTCCCCACTTTCTGCCTTTTCTACTGCACCACTACTGCAGAGGAAGAAGAATCACCTTAAGGCATTCCATCTCTTTCTCAACAGGAACCCCACGTGCCACATCATTGAGGTGCGAGATGACAGGAAGAGTTAAAAGCAGGCAATTAACCAGCCATCGATTGGCAGAATCCAAAGTGCTCCGATCCTTTTTGAAAACAACAATAATAACAGGCAGAGGATGATTATTTGAATGCCAACGACTTTTGGATGCATAAATGGCTTTGAGTTACTTAGCAGCAGTGATTCATGCCCAAGAGCAAGACGTCTGCCAGGAAAGAGATTTCCTTCCTGGCTGTGAATGGGAAGGCATTTATAGAGGAAAGCAAGTGGCCAGCCAATTTGTTGTGTGTGCCATTAGCTGCATCCTAGTTTGGCAGTTGCAAGTGGTCATCAGCTGTCCTGACTGCAAGCATTTCAATAAGATTCCCCGACACAAAAAGGTAAACAACAGCATTTGGTTGCACCTGTTGTCCAAAATGTCCCAAAGCAGGGGTAGAAAACCTGTGGCCTTCTATAGGTTGGCTGAAAGTGATTCCCATCAGCCCATCTTTTTCTGAGAGGGCTGGGGCTGATGTGCACCTCATACATCTGGAGGGCCAAAGATACCCCACCATGGTTGTGATGGGTCTAGAAGCCTTTCGCAAGGAATACCGCTGCTCACTCAGATATATTTACAGTCTTTATTTACATAAAAAGGTACAGGGACCCCTGACCATTAGGTCCAGTTGTGACTGACTCTGGGGTTGCGGCGCTCATCTCGCTTTATTGGCCGAGGGAGCCGGCATACAGCTTCCGGGTCACGTGGCCAGCATGACTAAGCCGCTTCTGGCGAACCAGAGCAGGGCATGGAAACGCCGTTTACCTTCCCACTGGAGCGGTACCTATTTATCTACTTGCACTTTGACATGCTTTCGAACTGCTAGGTTGGAAGGAGCAGGGACCGAACAACGGAAACTCACCCCGTCATGGGGATTCGAACTGCCGACCTTCTGATCAGCAAGTCTGTGGTTTAACCCACAGCAATTTACATACATGTTTACAAAGGTACAGAACATAGCTTCATGCGTCCGAATCCTCAGTGGCAGATCCAGGAAGTGGGAGCTTTCTGCTCCTCCTCCAGCAGAGGAGCTTGGCAAGCCCCAAGCGCCTCCTTTGTTCCCTACGTTTTAACCCCCTCCTGTCCTGTGCTGAAGGACACTGAGTCTCCCTCTGTCCCTGGACTAGTAGAGTGGTGTTGCTGCTCTCCAGCATCCGGGAGCGTCCTCACCGCTTGAGTTCCTTCCTCTTGCTTGTCCTCCTCTCCCTCTCATGTCTTTTCTAAAGGTTCCTGTTCTTCCCCCTCCCTCAGCTCTGGGGCAATCCCTGACAGCCCCGTGACAATAGTCCCACAGCTGGTGCCAGCATGCTCTGTTCCACCAATCCTTTCCAGTATTCTACTCTCTCTCCCTCATCTGTGCCTCCAAGTCTGGATGTCTCTGGGCGAGGGTGTCTGTGTCAAGGGTGGGGGACCTTCAGAGGACCACATGCCAGTGGTGGGCAGGGCCAAGGGAAAAGGGGGTGGGGCAAGGGAGAAAACTCTTGCCTTTCTGCAGCAGGCTACACTCCAGCCGTGTGGAGGCCAGAGAATTACATGCACACACCTGCACCAAGGCAAGCAAAGAGACATGAGGATAGTTGAAGGACACATTGCAGCAAGGCAAAGGCACCCAAGGAGAACATTGAGTAGGTCCCCCCAGGCTACTAACTCTGATGCTTCCCTTCTGATATAATGCCCCTCTGAGACTCCAAATACCAGTTTCTGGCCATCACAAGTGGGGAGCTCAGACCTTGCTTGATGGTTTCCCATGGGTTCTAGTTGACCACCGTGAGCACAGAATTCTCGACTACATGGGCCACTGGCCTGATCCAGCAGGCTCTCCTTATGTTTATGGTACCTCGGGTTAAGTACTTAATTCGTTCCAGAGGTCCGTTCTTAACCTGAAACTGTTCTTAAGCTGAAGCACCACTTTAGCTAATGGGACCTCCTGCTGCCGCTGCGCCGCCTGAGCATGATGTCTGTTCTCATCCTGAAGCAAAGTTCTTAACCCGAGGTAGTATTTCTGGGTTAGCGGGGTCTGTAACCTGAAGTGTATGTAACCTGAAGCGTATGTAACCCGAGGTACCACTATACTTGGTTTCCCTCCAACTCCCCTTAAGATACTCTATTAAGTGTCATGAACTTTGATGGCACTTAAAATAAAAATAAATAAAATGTAGATATCATTATCTCACTCATAGATTCATAGAACTGTAGAGTTGGAAGGGACCCTGTGGGCCATTTATTCCAACCCCTTGCAATGCAGGAATCTCAACTAAAGCATTGGATGCCCTATGTGGCCTAGGACCCATGTACCTATGGGACCGCCTCTCCTGGTATGCCCCGTGGAGGACCTTAAGGTCCACAAATGACAACATTTTGGAGGTCCCAGGTCGCAAGGTGGTTAGTTTGGTCTCAACTAGGGCCAGGGCCTTTTCAGTACTGGCCCCAACTTGGTGGAACGCTCTGTCACAAGAGACCTGGGCCCTGCGGGACTTGACATCTTTCTGCAGGGCCTGCAAGACGGAGCTGTTCCGCCTGGTCTTTGGTTTAGACTCAGTCTAACCCTTATGTTTCCCTCCCCTTATGGTTTTGATCTATAGGCTACTTTTAAAATGAGGCTGCATTTTAAATTGCATTTTAACCTGTATTTTAAATTGGGTTTTTTCCCCCTATTATGTTTTTACTGTAATTTTACTGGTGTTAGCTGCCCTGAGCCTGGCTCTGGCTGGGAAGGGCGTGATATAAATTATTATTATTATTATTATTATTATTATTATTATTATTATTATTAATTTATTCCTCTTGGGTCAAGTAAGTGGCAAACCTAAATAAGGCAGTGGAAGAGCAGTAGGTGTTTCTGGCTCTGTCTGCATGCCTCCACCCCACTTTCTGTGTTTCTAAATAGCAGCATATTCTGCTGAACAATTCCTTTGCACTAAGCCGCCTTCCAGCCACCCGGAAGGAAGGAGAGTTCCAGAAAGCAGGAAGAAAAAAAAGAGAGAGTCAACAAAGGAAGGAGGAGGAGAGACTTAATTGAGATAATTTTAGCTCTTCGGAACAGCACAGGCAATCTGCAGAACCATTTGGAAAGGAAAGAGGAGAATGGAACAACTTTAGCGCAGGGCGCCGGATGTGCCATATAAGGAGAAAAAAGGGAAGAGAGGAGGAAGGAAAAACCCCAGGCCTAAGAACTTGGTGGGTGGATGAATAGAACCTTCATTATACAACGCTAAAATAACTTAGTCATTTCCTAGAACGTTTTGTGCGCCGATCTATGCAGGTCGTGGTCAACCTTAGGTCTTATGATTATGATGGCCAGGATTCCTGAGCCTTAGCCCTTAGCACACACATTCTAATCCTGTGCATGTTGGTTGTTTAGTCGTTTAGTCATGTCCGACTCTTCATGACCCCCTGGACCAGAGCATGCCAGGCACTCCTGTCTTCCACTGCCTCCCGCAGTTTGGTCAAACTCATGCTGGTAGCTTTGAGAACACTGTCCCACCATCTCGTCCTCTGCCATCCCTTTCTCTTTGTGCCCTCCATCTTTCCCAACATCAGGGTCTTTTCCAGGGAGTCTTCTCTTCTCATGAGGTGGCCAAAGTCTTGGAGCCTCAGCTTCAGGATCTGTCCATCCAGGGAGCACTCAGGGCTGATTTCCTTAAGAATGGAGAGGTCTGATCTTATTGCAGTCCATGGGACTCTCAAGAGTCTCCTCCAGCACCAGAATTCAAAAGTTATGGGGTAAAAAGAGAGAGGTTGGACTTGAAGCTTTAAAGTGTGGACAGCATGGAGGGAAGGCAAGTGTGGATTAGCACTCAGTTATGTTCTTGTTTATCCATACCGTCCTCAGCTTCTTCCTTCTAAATCATCACACCCTCCTCTGCTACTTTTTAATGAATATTTATTTCAAGTTGTTCCATGTTAGCTCGACACGCTAACGATCCTCCCCTCTTATTCTGCCTGTTGCGTTCCGAGCTGTTTGATTTTCCTGTGTTTGTGTCCTCTGAGCATTCCTTTCCCATTATAAATGTTTGATTTTTCCACCTAACTTTTTAAACCGTGCTCTGCTTTTCATTACAGTCAAATTACGATCTCTAACTGCATTTGCTTCCCATTTGATCTCCCTTCTTACATCTTCACTTTTAAATTAATATTTTGCAGGTCTCTGAAGGCTATTATTACAGAATCTATTTGATGTTGTACCACCACAATCAATTCCATTACATTGGATCGTTACGGGCTGTGCCCCGGCTTGATCTGCTCTCAGTAGCCCATCTGGTCTGGCATAGCCACTTCTGCCCTTCGGACAAGGTGGAGTTGCGGGCTTCACGGCTGCACTATGCACGCGGCAGCTGGAACCCAGTCCCCACACTACTGGGGGGATTACTGGCCACGTCACCTCCTGGCCAGCCAATCGGCTGGCTCTGGGGGCGTGGCCTGCCCTATTTTAGGCAAGACGCGGCCGGGGCTCTTCCTCCTTGCCGCCCGCCAGCTGTTCCTGCTTTTCCCACCCTTCTGCCCTATAAGGTTTTCATTCCTTGACCTTGCTATGGACCTTGGTTGGTCGCCATTGAGGGGCCTGGTAGGAATTTTTCCACTTGGCAAATCGGCACCAGCCACTTGGTTTTTGCCTACCTCATAGCAATTCGTCACAACTTACTTGGTGTAGGCAGTTAGGCATTGGTATTGCTCTGTAGATGGAAGAGGGGAGGTAGCGCCATCACCTGCCCTGCATATTGAAGAGTAGTCCAGTAAAGGATTCCGGGGGGCTTGGCCCTGTCCGAAGCCTAAGGAGGTGAGGGCCTGAGGCACGCCCCCTAGCGGTGACCCCAGGGGAGTTCCTAGTTGTTGTGCATCAGCAGTACTCCCCCTACTGGTGGTTAACCCTTCCCAGACTTCAAGCGGACGGGCTGGAGTTGGATATAGTCGGTTAGGACCAATGCCGAAGCCAATATCACTCATCACCTGTAACCAATAAAGTTGTGGCCTTATTAACCTTAATAATTGTGTCATGTGTCATTATTTCCACTGGGGATGGGGCGGGAACTCGCCTCACAACCAGTTCTCACAGTGGCCAACCAAAAACCTATGGGAAACCAGCAAGCAGCACCCAAACCTGACGACTCTCCCCTCTTGTGGTTTCCATCAACTGGTATTCAGAAACATTGCTACCATGGTAGCAGAACATAGCAATCAGGACTAGGAGCCATGGATAGCTTTGTCCCCCATGAATTTGTCCTCTGCTCTGTTAAAGCAATCTATACTGGTGTCATGGGGCTGCCAAGGAATGCCTTTGAGTCGGGGGGAGGAGAAGAGTCAGAGCGGGAACAGTCAGAAGGAGACAGAGAGTAAGTGATGGAAGGGGAAGAGGTAGAGAGCCTGGAGGTGGAAAGGCTCTCTGATGCTGAAGCAGAGCCCCAGCACAGCACCGAGTGCCTATGCCTTTCTACACAGGAAAGGAGAGGAACTTTTCCACATATGTGGTGGGAGTGCAAAGAGATACAGTGGTACCTCGGGTTAAGTACTTAATTCGTTCCGGAGGTCCGTTCTGAACCTGAAACTGTTCTTAACCTGAAGCACCACTTTAGTTAATGGGGCCTCCTGCTGCCGCTGCACCGCCACTGCACAATTTCTGTTCTCATCCTGAAGCAAAGTTCTTAACCCGAGGTACTATTTCTGAGTTAGCGGAGTCTGTAACCTGAAGCCTCTGTAACCTGAAGCATCTGTAACCTGAAGCGTATGTAACCCGAGGTACCACTGTAGTGGGATTCTGGGAAAATATCTATAATGAACCGGAAAAGATATTTAGATTTTCATTTGAAAAAAAATGATTGCCAAAAATTGGAAAAGCAGCAGCGTCCCAACTAAAACAAACTGGTTATCTAAAATGAGGGAATACTTCCATATTTCTGAACAGGGAGGATAAGAGGAGATATGGTACAAAGAGTGAATAAGGAGTGGGCTATCTTTAAGGAATACATAAAAAACTATGTAGAAAAAGTAGAATTTCTGACAGATACTGAGTGAATCCAGAAAATGATTAGAGAGAAAGGAGAGTAAAGTTAAGATAGAAGAAGAGATTAAAGAAAAAATGAAATGCGTTTAAGCTAGTTGGGAAAATAAAGTAGTGTAACAAGAACGGCTGGAAGTCAAGTCACTTGGTGGGTGTCCGTGTGGGGTAGGTGTGTAGGTATGTTGATATGTACAGTATAGGTAGGTATTATATAGAGTAATGTAGGTATGTTTTGTGTTATGAAAATTAGGTAGTGTGTTGTGTATGTGTATTGTGTAAATGTATATGTTAATAAAATAAAATAAAAGATGTTAAAAAAAGAAAAGAAAAAAGGAAAGGAGAGTGTTAAAGTGCAGGGATCAGAGACGTCCCATGAAGCTTCCCCGCCTTTTCTGTTGGAGGAGAAGCAGGAGAAGACCAATCTGAACTGGACAATTCGGATGCATGATTGTACTGTGCTGCTTGTACATATGTAAAATAAAGAACTGTAAATATCTCTCTGAGTGAGCTTGTTGTTGATGTTGTTGTTGTTTAGTCACTTAGTCGTGTCCGACTCTTCATGACCCCCTGGACCAGAGCACACCAGGCCCTCCTGTCTTCCACTGCCTCCCGCAGTTTGGTCAAACTCATGTTAGTCGCTTCGAGAACACTGTCCCACCATCTCGTCCTCTGCCGTCCCCTTCTCCTTGTGCCCTCCATCTTTCCCCACATCAGGGTCTTTTCCAGGGAGTCTTCTCTTCTCCTGAGGCAGCCAAAGTCTTGGAGCCTCAGCTTCAGGATCTGTCCTTCCAGTGAGCACTCAGGGCTGATTTCCTTCAGAATGGATAGGTTTGATCTTCTTGCAGTCCATGGGACTCTCAAGAGTCTCCTCCAGCACCAGAATTCAAAAGCATCCATTCTTCAGCGATCAGCCTTCTGAGTGAGCAGAGGGTGCTTATTGCGAAGAGCATACACAAACCATCACAGTTGGTGACCGTCATTTCCTCCTGTGGGAGTGAGTTTCACAGTTTAACAATGTGCCACATGAAGAAAGACTTTCTTTGATCTGTCCCGAATCTTCCAACATTCAGATTCTCTGGACGTCCATGATTTCAAGTATCACTTGAGAGAAGGAGAAAGACTTCAGTGGAGAAAGGAGATTCTGACTGAACATTTGGAAGAACTTTCTGATAGTAAGAGCTGTTTGGCAATGGAAGAGACTCCCTCAAGAAGTGGTGGACTCTACTCCCTTGGAGGTTTCTAAGCAGAGGGTGGATGGCCATCTGTCATGGATGCTTTAGCTGAGATTCCTGCATTGCAGGGTGTTGGACTTGATGACCCTTGGATCCCTTCCAACTCTAAGTTTCTATGATTCACTTTTTCCATGCAATGCAGCATTTTATGAACTTCTATTATCTTACTCGCCTTTTCTCTAAACTAAGAAGTCCCAAACCCTGCAACCATTCCTCCTCATTTTGGTTCCCCTTATCTGACCCTTTTCCAATTCTACAATATCGTTTTTGAGGTTTGGTGACCAGAACTGTACACTGTACTCTAATTGCAGTCGCACTATAGATTTGTATTATGGCATTAGGATATCAGCAGTTTCATATTCAGCTCCTTTCCTAATGATCCCTAGCTTGTGGATTAATTTCTCAGAAACACAGGATGACATCTAGACTGGTGACTGGGAGCGGCCACCAAGACCACATAACACTGGTCTTGAAACACCTGCATTGGCTCCCAGTATGTTTCCAAGCACAATTCAAAGTGTTGGTGCTTACATTTAAAGCCCTAAACGGCCTCGGTCCTGTATACCTGAAGGAGCGTCTCCACCCCCATCATTCAGCCTGGACGCTGAGGTCCAGCTCTGAGGGCCTTCTGGTGGTTCCCTCGCTGTGAGAAGCCAAGTTACAGGGAACCAGGCAGAGGGCCTTCTCGGTAGTGGCACCTGCCATGTGGAGTGCCCTACCTTCAGATGTCAAGGAAATAAACAACTATCTGACTTTTAAAAGACATCTGAAGGCAGCCCTGATTAGGGAAGTTTTTAGTGACTGATGTTTTAATGTATTTTTAACCTTTTGTGGGAACCTGCAAAGAGTGGCTGGGGAACCCCAGCCAGATGGGTGGGTTATAAATAAAATTTTTTTATTAGTATTAGTATTAGTATTATGACATTGCAGGAGTTCAGTGGTGCAGAGACTGATGGAAACCTTCCACATTCCTCTGATAGGTAAAGGTAAAGGGACCCCTGACTGTTAGGTCCAGTCGTGACCGACTCTGGGGTTGCGGCGCTCATCTCGCTTTATTGGCCGAGGGAGCCGGCGTACAGCTTCCGGGTCATGTGGCCATCATGACTAAGCCACTTCTGGCAAACCAGAGCAGCGCATGGAAACGCCGTTTACCTTCCCCAACGGAGTGGTACCTATTTATCTACTTGCACTTTGACGTGCTTTCGAACTGCTAGGTTGGCAGGAGCTGGGACCGAGCAACGGGAGCTCACTCCGTCACCGGGATTCGAACCGCCGACCTTCTGATTGGCAAGTCCTAGGCTCTGTAGTTCAACCCACAGTGCCACCCGCGTCCCTCTGATACTTCTGTTCAATTCATCTAAGTATAACCAAGCAAGGCTACCACTGAATCATGCCTGACAATGCAAGAACAACATCAGCAGCAACCACCACCACCGAGCAGTTTCAAATGAGGGCTCCATATCAGTTTCCATTTCAAAGGGGCTATTTTATGTTCAGTGAGATGGCAAGATGTCCCTATGTAGAAAGTCATTAAATAGTCAAGAGAACAAAGGAATAAGAGCTCATCATGGACACTGGTTTTCTGCATAGTCTGCTTTAAAGCTCATCAGACACAAAATCAAGTCCTTATTTCAACTCAGGCTGCCATTGGGGAAAAATGTAAGAAATCACTGCATGCCACGAAGCCTGTTATTAGATGGAAAGCTTTCGATCTGGGTATTGGGTGACTTTGTTTTTTCCTCATCCCTAAGCCTTCTAATTAAATGGCATTTAAGTGTGAGAAGTGGTTCATACAGAGAGCGTCAAGAACACTTAGCCAAATGTATAGCTTTGTAGTATTGAATTTGCTCTCCTCAAATGCAGTAGACTCGGGGAAACAAGAACTAGTCTGGGCTGATGGGAAGATGAAGATGTGAAAAGTACAGACATTTGCAGCATATGCGTTCTCTGGAACTAGGCAGTAAATTATAGTATTTTTTACAAGGGGAACCTTATTCAGACATACAATGGACATAAATGTATGCTATGACAAAACCTGTCCATGCCATTTCTTGAATTTCTTTCCTCCAGTTCTTACCTTCATTAGAATTCCAGTGTATGTGTCTGAGCTTGCCTGATCATTGCAAGGTGCTTGAGACTGTTGTGGGTTCCCCTCCTTTTCGTTAAACACTTCAGCAAAAATACATTTATATCTCACCTTTTCCCCCCAGACAGCTCAAGGTGGCCTATTATTGGCAAAACCTATTGGTGTTTCGCAACTTTCTGACTACAGTGGTGCCCCGCAAGACGAACGCCTTGCAAGACGGAAAACCCGCTAGACGAAAGGGTTTGCCGTTTTGGAGGCGCTTCGCAAAACGAATTTCCCTATGGGCTTGCTTCGCAAGACGAAAATGTCTTGAGAGTTTCTGCGGGTTCCCCCCTTTCCCCCCCTTTTCCTGAGCCGCTAAACCGCTTATCAGCTGATCCGCTAAAAGCCGCTAAAAGCCGCTAAACCGCTAATAGCGCTAATCCGCTAAGCTGTCAATGGGCTTGCTTCACAAGATGAAAAACCCGCTATACGAAGAGCCTCACGGAACGGATTAATTTCGTCTTGCGAGGCACCACTGTATTTGCAGGACCTTAGCCAGACCTAGCAAAGTAAATGCAGAATTTACGAAAGCAATTGGCAACTTGGCTGCAGATAGGATGGACGAAGCAGGAACCAGGAGTTAACCTTGTAGTTAGGTGTTTATTATATACAGTGGACTATTTACAGGAACAGAACAGAAGAGAGATCTTTAGCTAACTCTCTCATACATGACTCACAACTATCAACCTCCAACTCCTAGACATACACTTTCCAGTTAGTAGGCCATTAAACATTATTCCCATGAGAGAGCTTGACCAATCATGGAGCTGTCTCCATGCCTCTGTCTCACCAGGCAGACTTACTCCTTCACATTGCTTTGGCTGTCTGCCAACTCTAATTGACTGTGTGTGAGTAGCTGCACGTATTCAGATTCCCAACACATATATGGTTTCCTGCAATTAATCCTCACAACAACCCTGTGAGGTAGGTTAGGCTAAGTGATGGTGACTAGCCCAAGGTCACCCAGCGAGCTTCATGACCATGTTGGGATTTGATCCCCGGTCTCCCGGGCTTTCATCTGGTACACTAACTATTATGCCACACTGTTCTTCCTACACTGTGCAGCCTCCCTGGCTGCTTCCACTTCCCGATCCAAAAGAGCCTCATGGGAGGAGACATCCCATCTTTCTCCTAGGTTTTAACTGAATCCTTAGGGAACTGGCTCCAAAGAACCTAAGATCGGTGTGCTTCCTGTATTTCTTTTTAAGTGAAGTCATATATATATATATATATATATATTATTAGCAGCAGCTTTCCTCGCCTCTTCGCTTTAGAGGAAAGACCAGCGCAAGATGCAATGGGAAGTGTGGGCACCCAAGGAGGCTACAGGGTGCAGGCCACAAAAAAAGAGGTTATTTGCAGAATGCTGAAAAAGGACACTTACAAACACCCTCCAGACATCTTGAATGTAAGACAAGTGTAACAAAAACCCAGCACCCTACCCTAGAACTATTTCCCCAGAAATTCTCTCCCTTTTTGATAAATTTGGAATTGACAACAAAACTGCCAATATCAAATTGCCTTTATACAAATCTATGGTGTGACCACATTTAGAATACAGTGGTACCTTGGTACTCAAATGCCTTGGTTCCCAAACGCTGAAAACACAGAAGTAAGTGTTCCGGTTTTCTAACGTCTTTCGGAAGCCGAACATCCAGTGCGGCTGTCAGCTATTGTTTCCAGGGCTCCTGCACCAATCGGAAGCCACGCCTTGGTTTTCGAACATTTGAGAAATCAAATGGACTTCTGGAGTGGATTAAGTTTGGCGCTTTTGTTTTTGCTATTTATTTTGCATTTTTGTTTTTGAGGCTTTTTCGGTTCATTTGTTTTTGTGACTGTGTGGAACCCAGTTCAACTACTGATTGATCGATCAATTGTGTGACTGAGGAAATGGATAAAAGCCCCCCATCCAAACAATGACTATCATCAGTGCAGGTAAGAAAAAATAATAATTTTAATTTTCATCATCTACAATACTGTCTTATTTATTTTATAGTACAGTGCATGGATTAATGCTTTCATTTTATGGATCAATGATAGCAAAATTCATGTTAAATTGCTGTTTTAGGGCTGTTTTGAAAGTCTGGAACAGATTAATCTGTTCTGCATTACTTTCTATGGGAAAGCGCGCCTTGGTTTTGGAACGCTTTGGTTTTGGAATGGACTTCTGGAATGGAGTAAGCTTGAGAACCAAGGTGCCACTGTACTGTGTACACTAGTCACCTCACCTCAAAAAGTTTCCAGACCCATAATCAGGCTCTTCTTATGTTTTGAAGTGCTTACGCTGGAGGATTGTGAAGGGATCAAGTGAAAGCTCTTTTGCTAATTGTCAGGCGGTCATGCTGGGGGCATGGGTGTTGTAATGGTTCTAGGGGGTCGCTTGTGCATAAGTTGGTGCCACGCCTGGCTGGGTTACCTGGGTGAACCCTTTCTGTCCGGACAGCCACCCATCCATGGCTGTCTCAATCGCTGGCAGAATCCGTCAGTGGGCGTTTCTTGAACTTCTTCCAGCAAAGAAGTTCTTTGACGCCCAGTCTCCTCCTACTCTCCCTGCGCGGAAGTCTTCTGCGCAGGGAGGGTGTGGGCAGTGGAGGACCCGTGCTCTCCCCGCTGGTCTCCGGCGAGGAGTCCTGGAGCCTTCTCTCCGATTCCCCCATCTGCCCCCCTTCTCCACTGGTGCTACGCTGATTTCCTTCCCCAGCGGATGGGCTGCTTCTCTCCCTACTGGGACCCTCTCCGGCATCCCTCTGGAGCCTTCCCTCTGCCTCTGGCTCTGATGGCAGTTCCCTGACAGGTGTTGACTGGCTAGTGACTGTGTCGTGGGTGGCTTAGTTCAGCAGAGGTTATTAGCACATGTACGGTCATGGTTCCGAATGAGCCACCCTGAGGCTTTTACCACTCTGCCCTGACAGCTGCTGGTAGGGTCAGTCGTCCCCATCAATTTGCCCTGCAGCAATCATGGGCAGTCAGTCCTTGCTAGAGATCTATTCTCCCTCCCTCCCTACCCCTCCCCACCCTGCCTGAGCCACTGCTTAAGCTCAGCACCACAACTTTTCCTTCCAACGTCTTCCCTCCCACTCCATTATTAGCAGAGTGCTGCAGGAGGTTTCCTTCACCCAAATTCAACCCACAGAAAACCCTGCCTTTCCCTTGTTGGAAAATTAGCAGGCGAGTAGAGGATTCGGTGGGGTGGGGGGTGGAAGCATGGATTTTGTGTTGAACCCAGCAGGCAGCAAACGTTGCAGCAACATTCTTCCATCTGTCTTGCATTCTTTTTAAAAATCCATATTTCTTTGCTCCCAACCCCTTACTTTCAGCTGGGCTACAGAACTGGGCTACAGTTTATATAAAGTTTTGGTTCTCCATAGCTTCTCATTCTTGGTTCTCCACATTTCCGGATCAGTTTACTAAAGAAGGAGGAGGAGGAGGAGGAGGAGGAGGAGGTCCTAATGAAAATTCAACCTTTTCCCACCGAATGTCCCATAACATATACATTTTTGTATGCAATTTCCCCTAAGATAAGCATATTTTTGCCAAAGCTATTTCCCCTAATAAAAGGTGCTTTTGTATTGTAATACATTGGTACCTCAGGTTATATACGCTTCAGGATACAGACTCTGCTAACCCAGAAATATTACCTTGGGTTAAGAACTTTGCTTCAGGATAAGAACAGAAATCGTGCTCTGGCAGCGCAGCGGCAGCAGGAGGCCCCATTAGCTAAAGTGATGCTTCAGGTTAAGAACAGTTTCAGGTTAAGAACGGACCTCCGGAACGAATTAAGTTCTTAACCTGAGGTACCACTGTATTGTAATTATTTTATTTGCATTATTCATCATTATTATTGGCACTGCTAATTGATGTCACATGGCCCAGGGCTGTTCGCCACATGGCCCAGGGCAGTTCACAACACTGTAAAATGCAACATTAAACGCAGCATTAAAAACAGTTTAAAACAAATTACAATCAGAAGTAGAGTGGGTCCTAAAATGCATATATGTGCACACTCCACCCCGGAATGCGCATGGATTATTCTGCACATTTTTTGGCTGAAGAAGTGTATCACAAGATTTGTACAAGTGCAAATTTCAAAGAATGGCTGTGTTTTGGTTCCTATATTGTTTCAGTAGGTATCAGTTGAATATGTTTGCTTTTAAATAAATAAATAAATAAATAAATAAGTAAATAATAATAATAATAATAATAATTTATTTAAATCCCACCCTCCCCAGCCGAAGCCAGGCTCAGAGCAGCTAACAACAATAAAAGTAACAAAGTTTACATAAAATCACAATCAATTAATTGAAATACATTCTAAAATCAATTCAGAATCAAATCAATTCAGAATCAAGTTAATGGCAACCATTGGGCTAGAGTGCTATGAGGATTACAGAAGGAGGGGGGTCAGGCTGTGCCTTGGCCAAAGGCCTGGTGGAACAGCTCTGTCTTGCAGGCCCTGCGGAAAGATGTCAAGTCCCGCAGGGCCCTAGTCTTATGAAAGAGTCTTGTCTTGTGACAGAACATTCCACCAGATCGGGGCCATGGCAAAAAAGGCCCTGGCTCTGGTTGAGGCAAGCCTAACCTTCCTTTGGCCCGGGACCTCCAAGATGTTTTTATTTGAGGACCGTAAGGTCGTCCGTGGGACATACCAGAAGAGGCGGTCTTGTAGGTACGAGGGTCCTAGGCTGTATAGGGCTTTAAAGGTTAAAACCAGCACCTTAAACCTGATCCTGCACTCCACCGGGAGCCAGTGCAGCTGCTATAGCACTGGGTGAATGTGATCCCCAAGTGAGGACCCCGTAAGGAGTCTTGCCGCGGCATTCTGCACCCGCTGGAGTTTCTGGGTCAGTCTCAAGGGAACTGAATTTCTCTCCCATCTGTCTGATTACCCTACATCAGCACTTTCTCCCTTTCTGTATATGTGTTTGTGTATACATAAACATACTAGGGACTGCCACCTTCGCCACCCTCGCCTACCCACCAAAACTTTTGCCATCCCCACTTCCCACACAGAAAGCTGTTTACTGAAACACCTCCCTGACCCCTGCTAAACAGCTCACTTGGGCCACCAGCACCCCATCCTGCTCACTCCGTTGCTTGCCTGCCAGCATGCAGTTACATAAGCTGCAGTGTGACGATAGCCTTACGTTTCTATGTATATAGGAAGATAGCGGGACAGGTGCATGCATAGATATAGACACACACACTCGATTTCCCCCAGACAGTATCTCTACTCAGAAATTTTGTTGTTGTTTGTTGTAATTTCAATACTTTATTATGAAGTTAACATAACAGCCCAGTAGGAAATACTGAATGTTTTTATACTGCTTTGCCCCTTTTTTCTTTATTTTATATTTCCAACAGCGTTGTCGTTTTAACTTCATAATAAAAACATGCTTTTTTTCTTAGAATGTTCTTTTTATTTAAATAATGTACTTCAATTACCGATATTTCTGTTGGTCCCCAAGTGGGAGGATAATAAGCTCTCTGCTTTTCCCCTTTGATTTTTCTCTCTCTCCATATTCCCACTCACCTTTTCCATCTCCAAAAACTGAGGGATGGGATGAAGAGAGAGAGAGAGAGAGAGAGAGAGAGAGAGAGAGAGAGAGAGAGGCTGCTAGTATATAAAAAGAGGAGGCTAAGAAACAGTGGAGTCCGTCTGTCTTTCCCTCATACCCATAAACACATCCCACGCTGTCTGCTCCCTTCCATTCTCACATCTCTTCCCCAGACTTAATAATTCAACTTCTTCCCTCTTTACCTCCCCTCTCCTTCCACTCTCCTTTGAAAAGGAAAAAGCTCAGGCCATCTTTTCTTTCCTTTTCCTTTTAAAAATGTGTTTATTCAATACAACAGAACACAGAGGTGTTACCACAAATCAAAGAAACACTGGGTTGCTTCGCTTTTAAACCAAGAGGGGCAGGAGGCCGCAGTATATAGCCTGTCAGCTGGAAGCCCCAGGCCCTGACCCCAATTGTTCCAAGGGAGGCATATAAAATTCTCTTGATCTCAATTCTTTTCATCTGAAGTCCCTGATCTTGTTTGCAAAACAGCACGAAGGTGTTCGCAGCACAGCAGTCTTTCCTAACTGACGTAGAGACTTTGTTCAGGCAGCTGCATGTGTTTGGTCCATTAGGTTTTTGGTCCATATCTATTTTCCCTCCCTTGTTCTCTTTACAGGTCACAAAAGCACAAGGAAGGAGTCTGGGTTAATGGCGCAGCTGTGTGCACGCATTATCTCCCCTCCCTCTTTCTTTGCACTGCAATTTAATCATTGCACGTGCAGCACAGAAAAGTGTGATTGTGTGATCACACCAATTTGTGTGTTGTTGTTTTAAAAACCAGTGTTTGCACGTATGAGCTAGGGGTGGGTCGAGAAGTTGAAGCAAGGATGCTTGGATCGTCGAGCATCCCTGCTCAAATTATTCTGAGCGGAATTCAGGTGGGCACAGCTTGCTGAAAGCAAACCCCCACCCACCCAGCTCGTCACTGCCTTGATTCTGCTCATACACTTCAACACATAAGAATTTAAGAAGAGCCTGCTGCATCTGGTCAATGGCTCATCTAGTCCAGCATCCATCCTGTTCTCACAGTGGCCAAGGGGAAATTCGCAAGCAGGATCTGAGCACAAGAGTTCTCTCCGCTCCTGTAGTTTCCAGCAAGTGGTACTCAGAGCACAGCAATTGTGTTTAGCAGACGTTGGTAGCCTTCTCTTCCATGAATTTGCCAAGTCCTCTTTTAAAGCCATCCAAGTTGGTGGCTATCACTGCCTCCTGTGCGAGTGAGTTCCAACCAGGATCACAGAAGCCCCCTGTTAAATCTCCCATGTGTCACCCCTCTCATATACATCCTGATTCAGATGGCTGGTCATTCACCCAACAATGCAAAGGTGAGTGTCAGGGAACTGCCATCGGAGCCAGAGGTGGAGGGAGGCTCCAGAGGGATGCCGGAGAGGGTCCCAGTAGGGAGAGAGGCAGCCCATCCGCTGGGGAAGGAAATCAGCGTAGCACCAGTGGAGAAGGGGGGCAGATGGGGGAATCGGAGAGAAGGCTCCAGGACTCCTCGCCGGAGACCAGCGGGGAGAGCACGGGTCCTCTGCTGCCCACACCCTCCCTGCGCAGAAGACTTCCGCGCAGGGAGAGTAGGAGGAGACTGGGCATCAAAGAACTTCTTTGCTGGAAGAAGTTCAAGAAACGCCCACTGACAGATTCTGCCAGCGATTGAGACAGCCACAGATGGGTGGCTGTCCAGACAGAAAGGGTTCACCCAGGTAACCCAGCCAGGTGTGGCGCCAACTTACGCACGAGCAACCCCCTAGAACCATTACAGCGAGCTACGTGGCAAGCATCATGTTTCATTTGGCAGTAAGCCTGTCCCACAATTTTTCACTGTGTGATAGATAATAGCAGCGCTTATTAAATTTCATAGCAGCAGAGGATGCTGCTGTATACTGAGTCAGGCTGCTACTGCATCTAGCTCAGTAGTGACAACACGGACTGGCAAGGTCTCTGCAGGGGTTCAGGCCATAGATGTCAACGTTTCCCTTTTTTTAAAGGGGAATTCCCTTATTCCGAATCGGATTCCTTGCAAGAAAAGGGAAAGCTATGAACTTCAGGCAGGGAGCGTCCCCCAGCCCAACATGGAGACGTTGTTGGGACTGAACTTTCTGGATGCAAAACAGAGCTGCTGCTTCTTCTTCTTCTTTGGTGATCACTCATAGCTGAGTATGAAAGACTTCCATAAACACAGTTTTAACAATGAGTCCGTAAGTGACTGTGGAGGCCAATTTTGGATCCACACATCCTTCCACAGTGGGGACATTGGTTTCTGGGCGGGAGTTGATCACTTTGTGGATTTGCCAAGCGTGCCTTTCTCTTAGCACGTTTCTCCCTTGCATCCTGAGTTCGAGTGTCTTCAAAGCCCTCTGGTCAAGGCTGTTCTCCAACTGGAGCGCTTGCAGGCAAGTGTTTCCCAATTGCTGGTGTTCCTTAAAAGAAAGGTGCTACAGCAAAACACCATCTGTAACAGGAGCCCTCTGATCTTTTGGCCATTCTCCTTTTATTGCAATTCCCAGGTAGCTCTCATTACTCACTGCTCCAGACCAGGCATTCTGTACATGGTGCACACCTCCAATGTGAATGCTGGCAAATCCCAGCGACCCAATTAAACCCTGGAGAGAGGTAGCCAAAAAGCACATCCAGGAAAGGTTTAATAAATGGAACACAGTCTCACTCTAATTATAAGGGAGTTTGTTTGTTTGCTTGCTTTTTTAAAAATGAGACTTCCTGAGCATTGTGCTCAGCCAGCAGAGTCTGCGGGGAGGTTACCTGGGGAGAGGAACCCACTGTTTGGTTGACAAAAGCAAGGCGAACAATGGATTAAAATGTTTCCTGTCTGGACAGCGGAGATAAATCACAGAGGGAGAGGATACAAAAGAAGGAGGGCAGAGGTGTGGGGTTATGGGTCCCCAGCAAGCGACATAATCATTCCCCACAGAGCACTCTAAATACTTGGCTGTTTAGTCACAGAGTTTATGCAACCGGTCTCAGGACCAACCTGAAAAGCTACCTCTCAGGGGTAGAACATCTGCCCTGCATGCAAAAGCTTGCAGGTCCAACCCCCAGCACCTGAAGAGAAGACTGGGAGAGACTCCTTGCCTGAAACCCTGGAGAGCTGCTGCCAGTCTGTGTAGAGTAGACAAAGCTGAGCCAGTGCTCTCACTCAGTATACAGCAGCTTCCTATTGTCCTGTGATCTTAGCCTCAGACACACTGGCAACGGAGAGCATGCAATGTGCCCCACATGCCGCAACAGAATGTTGCAGCTATTGAAACAGAACCCCCAAACAGTCATCTGCTGGCACATTGAGAAACTTTTGTTAAGAAACTTTTGTTAAGAAACTTTTGTTAAGAAACTTTTGTTAAGAAACTTTTGTTTCCCCAAGAATAAATGGACGCAGGTGGCGCTGTGGGTTAAACCACAGAGCCTAGGACTTGCCAATCAGAAGGTTGGTGGTTCGAATCCCCACGACGGGGTGAGCTCCCGTTGGTCGGTCCCTGCTCCTGCCAACCTAGCCGTTCGAAAGTACATCAAAGTGCAAGTAAATAAATAGGTACCGCTCCGGCGGGAAGGTAAACGGCATTTCCGTGTGCTGCTCTGGTTCACCAGAAGCGGCTTAGTCATGCTGGCCACATGACCCAGAAGCTGTATGCCAGCTCCCTCGGCCAATAAAGCGAGATGAGCACCGCAACCCCAGAGTCGGACATGACTGGACCTAATGGTCAGGGGTCCCTTTACCTTTTACTCCAGGAATAAGGAGAATTTGTCCTGATACAATGGGGTGACATTTTCTCCAGAATATTTTTCTTTCTGCTATTTTCTTCTGAATAGACATTCATAAGTTTATATTTAAGAGACTGACCATGACTTTGATAGTGCTGACAGAAGACACAGGCATGAATTCCTCCTGATTCACGCATATGTTCCTAGGCCTCTTGAACATCTGAGAAGTTGGGAATATGCATTCCCTAAAACCTAAGCAGGTTAGCAAACAGCCAAGGGAGAACATTTCATCCAACTGTATTCGGAATAGCTACAGGAGTTTGGAAACCCAAAGGCTGCAATTATCTTTGTTGATTTGATTTCATCTGATTGAGGGGGTGGGAAAGAACTGTCAAAATCCACCCCATCACTGTACACACACAACCAATATGCATGTTCCAAAAAAAGAAAAGAAATAAAAATCAAATCGAATGTATCAACAGAAGTATAATATCCCCATCAATGGAAGTAATGGCACCACTTTATTCTGCTTTGGTCAGACCACACCTGGAGTCCTGTGTACAGTTCTGGGTAGTACAGTTTCAGAAGGATATTGACAAGCTAGACGCAGGAGGGCAACCAATATGATCAAGGGTCTGGAAACCAAGCCTTATGAGGAGTGGTTGAGGTAATTGGGTATACTCAGACTGGAAAAGAGGTGATTGAGAGGAGATAGGATAGCCATCTTCAAATATCTCAAGGGCTGTCCCATGGAAGATGGAGCAAACTTGTTTTCTCCTGATCTGGAGGGGAGGGCTTGAACCCATGACTTCAAGCTCCAAGACAGGAGATTCTGACTAAACATCAGGAAGAACTTTCTGACAGTATGAGCTGTTCAGGCAACATGACGTCCATGTACATACGCAATAAACAATCTTTATAGAATTCCTTCAAACCATAACAAGTACAAAATGAAATCCTTAGACTCAAAATCTCTGAAAATCTTTAAAGGAAGCGAGGTACCAGACTTTGTACAATGAAAGACAAGCTGTGAAGCTTTGTGTATTCGGCAAATATGATGTCCAACACTGGATAGTGATTCCAGATATTGATTACTGATTCGTGAAATTCTTCATCAGCATGGTGGGAGGATATAGAATTGCTTCATAAACCCATCTTATTTCGAACGAATGTATGTACCGTATTTTTCGCCCTATAGGATGCACCGTCCCATAAGGCACACCTAGTTTTTTGGGGGGGAAATAAAGGGAAAAAAATTATTTCCCCCCAGGCGCGGGGCTGGGGCGGGGGAGGCCCAAGCTTCCCCCGACCCCAGTCCCCAAACAGGCAGCTCTCTGCAAGCCGTGGGAGCCCAGCGCTGGCTCCCGCTGCTTGCTGAGAGGTCCGCGAAGCCTGGACGCGTTGAGCTCAGCGCGCCCAGGCTTCGGCACGCAGGCAACTCTGCGCAAGCAGAGGGAGCGCTCCCCCTGCTTGTGGAGAGGTCCACGAAGCCTGGAGAGCGAGAGGGGTCGGTGCGCACTGACCCCTCTCACTCTCCAGGCTTCAGCGAAAGCCTGCATTCGTCCCATAGGACGCACACACATTTCCCCTTCATTTTTGGAGGGGGAAAATTGCGTCCTATAGGGCGAAAAATACGGTAAATGAAAATATCAAATGTTGTGGAACAGTGCTCATGTAATAATGTAGTCACTGTTTGAAGGAATTCTATAAAAGATTGTCTATTGCGTATGTACATGGTCATCGTGTTGCCTAGACATTGCTGACGTTCTCTTTGCAACTCAGGGGTTTGTTTGGTTAGCTAGTATGAGCTGTTTGACAGTGGCCTGGTCTCCCTTGGGAGGTTGTGGACTCCCTTTCCTTGGAGGCTTTTAAGCAGAGGTTAGATGGTCATCTGTCAGGGATGCTTTAGCTGAGATTCCTGCATTGCAAGGGATTGGACCAGATGACCCTCAGTGGTCCATTCCAACTCTACAGTTCTACGATTCTACGATTCTACTTGCCTTCAGAATGAAGGAATGGCAGGAAGTCAAGAGAATGATTTGGGAAAGGAGAAAGGGGATGGGCTGGAGAGAATACTTTGCACAGAGACACAGTGAAGGATTGGGTTTGAATACCCTATGACTCCAGGATGTTGAAGGGCAGGGGAAGTGAAAAAATGCATTGTCAGCGGGGAGACAATTCACAAGTTTGACTTCAATAAAGTGACTCAACCTTTGTCTGCAGATTGCAAATTATAATCCTCTTTCTCCAAGACAGATCTACTCCTGTAGTTTTCAGTAGGTTGGGGAAAAAAAAAGAAGGCTTTCAGTTGACAAAATTAAATTTTAGAACCAAGGTTTTGCATTGATAGGAGGTTTTGTTTCCCAAAGTATTTGTTTCTGTCAAGATCTCAGCCTTGATTCTATGTGGAGTTGCTGCTATGCACGTTCTCAGGAGGTCTCTGTGCTTTACTGTGAATAAAACAATGAGTGGCAAGGTTAAAGTTTGAGCTGCTTTACAGTGATGGGCGGCGCCCTTCAGTTTTTTGAGGGCAACTCCAACCATGCTGCCTTGAAACAAATGGAAGTGATGGCCACCAATTTAGTTGGCTTTAAAAGAAGATTAGATAAATTCATGGAGGAGAGGGCTAATGATGGCTACTAGCCACAATGGCTGTGCTCTGCCTCCACAGTTCTAAATACCAGCTGCTAGAAACCAGAGGAGGGGAGAGGGCTCCCGTTCTTGAATCCTGCTTTCAGGTTTCTCACAGACACCTCCTTGGCCACTGTGAGAAAAGAATGCTGGACTAGATCAGCCATTGGTTAGATCCAGCAGGCTCTTCTCAAGTTCTTAGGTTATTATCACAACTTCCTAAAGGTAAAGGTAAAGGGACCCCTGACCATTAGGTCCAGTCGTGGCCGACTCTGGGGTTGCAACGCTCATCTCGCTTTATTGGCAGAGGGAGCCGGCGTACAGCTTCCGGGTCATGTGGCCAGCATGATTAAGCTGCTTCTGGCGAACCAGAGCAGCACACGGAAACGCCGTTTACCTTCCCGCCATAGCGGTACCTATTTATCTACTTGCACTTTGATGTGCTTTCGAACTGCTAGGTTGGCAGGAGCAGGGACCGAACAACGAGAGCTTACCCCGTCGTGGGGATTCAAACCGCTGACCTTCGGATTGGCAAGACCTTGGCTCTGTGGTTTAACCCACAGCACCACCTGCATCCACCACAACTTCTAGCCATCAACAATTAAATAATCTATTTTTCAGTATGAAGTAGCTTCTAGAGTAGGGATTGAGATGAAGGTGAGATAGCTTTACCCATTTCCCACAACCCGACCCTACTTAACCACCCATGGGAGCTTTCCTTCTGATGCAAACAGCAGCCATGGGAGCCTTAAAGCAGTTTCTGGGTTGGTGAAAGCAAAGGATCAAGTTCCCTGCCCTCTCCCAAGCCTAGGCAGTGTGTATGGAGGCCCCCGGCTGCCCAGGCAATAATGCCTTGCTGATATGGACCAAAGAAAAGCAGAGCAATACATCTGGCACCAGCTTGGCTGCAAAACTTGCCAGAAGAAGGCATGCAAGATGCCATCCTTTTTTAAAAAAATAATAATATTTATTAACATTTTAAAGACTACGAAAGAAAGAAAAAGAGTTAAACAAAACAATACGATACAATACAAAAACAAAAACACTACATAACACTAACACTAAAATATTAAATTAACAAAACAAAACAAACACAATTTAAAACACATCCAATGATTTCAGTATCTTAACTTTCATTCACTTGTTTCAAGAACCTCCTCACACCTCCCTTTTTGTATTCCACTTTAATATACTGTTTCAGCAATTCCTTTCCATCTTCCTCTGTTTTCTGTCCTGTAATTTATCTTAACATATTCTAACCTTATTGTAACGGTTCTAGGGGGTTGCTCGTGCGTAAGTTGGCGCCACACCTGGCTGGGTTACCTGAGTGAACCCTTTCTGTCCGGACAGCCACCCATCCGTGGCTGTCTCAATCGCTGGCAGAATCCGTCAGTGGGCGTTTCTTGAACTTCTTCCAGCAAAGAAGTTCTTTGACGCCCAGTCTCCTCCTACTCTCCCTGCGCGGAAGTCTTCTGCGCAGGGAGGACCCGTGCTCTCCCTGCTGGTCTCCGGCGAGGAGTCCAGGAGCCTTCTCTCCGATTCCCCCATCTGCCCCCCTTCTCCACTGGTGCTACGCTGATTTCCTTCCCCAGCGGATGGGCTGCCTCTCTCCCTACTGGGACCCTCTCCGGCATCCCCCTGGAGCCTTCCCTCCGCCTTTGGCTCCAATGGCAGTTCCCTGACACTTATTTTTTCCCTTTAATACATTAATAATCTATTTGTACTTAATTCCTTGTAACATTTCTGCTAAAGCCATATAACTTCACTCCAACATTTTTCTAACATTCATTAATTTTACAATATTTCTGTAAATAATCTTTAAATTTCTTCCAGTCTTCTTCCACCGACTCTTCTCCCTGGTCTCGGATTCTGCCAGTCATTTCCGCCAGTTCCATAAAGTCCATCAACTTCATCTGCCATTCTTCCCGGGTGGGAAGAATGCCATCCAACCATCTTACAGACTCCACTCCGGATCTGGGTAGGGCTGTCTCCTTAGCTTTCTCTTCTCCTGCTAGGTGGCAGGTATGGATTATACCTCGAAGCTTTCTCCCAAAGCCTTTCTCACACATGAGTACAGTCATACCTCATGTTACTTTATGTTTGCTTTATGTTACGTTTTTTTCAGGTTGTGTACTATGGCGACCCAGAAGTACCAGAAAGGGTTACTTCCGGGTTTCGCCACTCATGCATGTGCAGAAGTGCTAAATCACGCTTCGCGCATGCGCACAAGCACCAAATCGCGTCGCGCACCTGCGCAGATACGGCGCTTCAGGTTGTGGGCTTTTCATGTTGTGAATGGGCCTCTGGAACGGATCCCGTTTGCAACCAGAGGTACCACTGTATAGCCATTAGGCATCAGAGCTTTAGGATCAGAGTTCCTGCACCTCCTATTTACTTTTAAGGATGTGTGTGCAGAAGCAGTCATACGGCATTGAGTAAGGACACTAGTATGGAAGTGAGAGCTGGACGATAAAGAAGGCTGATCGCCAAAGAATGGATGCTTTTGAATTCTGGTGCTGGAGGAGACTCTTGAGAGTCCCATGGACTGCAAGAAGATCCAACCTCTCCATTCTGAAGGAAATCAGCCCTGAGTGCTCACTGGAAGGACAGATCCTGAAGCTGAGGCTCCTAGACTTTGGCCACCTCATGAGAAGAGAAGACTCCCTGGAAAAGACCCTGATGTTGGGAAAGATGGAGGGCACAAGGAGAAGAGGACGACAGAGGACGAGATAGTTGGACAGTGTTTTCGAAGCTACAAACATGAGTCTGACCAAACTGCGGGAGGCAGTGGAAGACAGGAGTGCCTGGCGTGCTCTGGTCCAGGGGGTCACAAAGAGTCAGACATGACTAAATGACTAAACAACAACAACAAAGGGCACTAGTAGCATCTTCCCAGTACTCACTGAATCTGAAACTCTACTGTAAGGTGTTCCCATGGTTGAGTACCTGGAAGACCTTTGCTGATCCATCTTTCTGTGCCAAGTCTCAGATAGCCACCATGTTTCTTCATCTGGTGAAGTAAACTGGTGGAAGATTCAGGACAGAGAAAACAATGTGCTTCTTTACAGTGAAGCTACACAATACTTTGCTACAAGGTGTAGCAAGAGACTTTACCTTGTACAGCTTTAAAAAGAGGTTATACCAATTATTGGAGGGTAAGGCTATCAATGCCCAGTCGCTGCAATGGCTACGGTCTGTCTCCATTGTCAGAGGCCGTATGGCTCTCGATGACAATTGCTGTAATCATAGAGTTCTGTTGCACTCTGCTGGACTTCCCATAGGACTTTGACAGCGTCAACCACCTGATTTGGTTATTGGATGTCGAAAGCATAGTATGATGTAGCTATGGAGCTTTTTCAAACAACCAACAATAGCATCACTGAAGCAGGGGTGTGGTGGGGGGGTCTTCATATATTTGTAGGAAGCCCACTAGACACACAAGTGTAGGGCGAGAGTCATCGATGGGTGAAACAATGAATGTAAATTGAAACTAGGATTTCAGAAGGAGAGGTCAAAATTGGAAACAGAATTGTTAGAGACCAATACTAAGAATTTGTCTAAAATGTATAATTTGTTGCTGAAATGGAATACACAGGATGAAACGGTTAAATCAGCTATGATCAAATGGGCACAAGACTTAGGTCATGATATTATGTTCGCTGACTGGGAACAGTTATGGACCACAGGCCTTAAATTTACGGCATGTAGTGCCTTGAAAGAAAACATAATGAAAATGATCTATAGGTGGTACATGACTCCAGTCAAGCTTGCAAAGATATACCATTTGCCCAATAATAAATGCTGGAAATGTAACGAATGTGAAGGAACTTTCTATCATCTTTGGTGGACCTGCCCAAGGGTTAAAGCCTACTGGGAAATGATCTATAATGAAATTAAGAAAATCCTTAAGTGGACATTTGTAAAGAAACCGGAGGCTTTTCTCTTGGGCATGGTCGGCCAATTGGTACCAAAGAAAGATAGGACCTTTTTCATGTATGCAACTACAGCAGCAAGAATTCTCCTGGCAAAGTATTGGAAGATGCAAGAATTACCTACTCTGGAAGAATGGCAGACGAAGGTGACTGAATTTATGGGGCTGGCAGAGATGACCGGCAGAATCCGTGATCAGAGGAGAGAGACAGTGGAAGAGGACTGGAAAAAATTTAAAATATATCTTAAGAACTGTTGCAAAATCTCAGACTGATAAAATGTCAAGGGGTAAGAAACAGAGAATTATAGCTGTAAATACTTAAGTCAAGAGAATCTTGAGGGAAATTAAATATAGAAATGGAATGAAGGATTGCTAAAAAAATTTTGAAACAAGGGTGCAGTGAAGGGGAGGCATGGGGAAGTCATGTGTTGTTTATGAATGTTTTTATTTGTGTGTTTTTTGTTTATGAAAATTAATAAAAATTATTTAAAAAAAGAAAAAGAAACAATGAATGTAAATTTTGCCTTTGTACAGTAGACTGGTTTCTGTCTTCACCCACACACTTCTCTGTTCCCTCCATCTAGGCAAGCACAAGGCATTGTCTCATTTCAAGGACACATTCTAGCCAGGCAAAAGCACTCAAGAAGAGTAAAAAAAAAGTATGGTGAGAAGGTGATCTGGAGAGAGGGGGTGTACTGTATAGCTGAGAAGGAGGTAAAATCTAAGGAGAGTCATAGAGGATAGTTACAGAGGCTTGGAAGCCAATTTTTGGCTCCAAGGCCCGATTTAAAATATGCATACTATCATTTGGTGTGTGCTAATGCACCTTACAGAAAAACTCCAAAAACAGGTGTTGAAATCCCAAATCAGCAAAAGAGCAGCCCACTTCTGCAAAAACCGCAGCAGAAGACTACATTTGTTTCGTAAACGGAACGAACCATAATTCAATCCCTGCCTTTTGCATTAAAATAAAGTGTTCTCGCAAAGGCAAATATTCTAGGCTAATGCACTCTGCATGTGATGGTACATTTCTATTACTGAATTAATACCCTCATTTTATTACCGTGCAATCTCTGGGTTCAAGTCACTCCGAGAGAGAGAGAGAGAGAGAGAGAGAGGCACAAAGCTAACAAGGAAAATTGGTTTGTTGCTTCTCTTGATTAAACCTCCCTTGGCTTGAGCACGGCAGGCAAGTGATTATAAGTGGATCGTAATCAATAGCTCATTAATATTATCCCTGCCCACTCGTCCGCCCGCTGCGAAAATTAGGAGATGGCAAATTTCAATGGACCAAAGGGAGAATTTCTTAAAGGGGGAAACAGTCTCGGGATTGCCAGAAATGTTTGCTCTGAAACCTTTGAAATAAAAGTGTGTGATAGAGAGCAACTTTGGAGCTGCCATTCATCTGCACTGTGCCAATAGCAACCATAACAATTAATGTAAATCATAGCTGCTCTTAGCCATCATGTTTAAGCTCAGCCTCTGAGCTCTGCACCCACTCATCTCTCAGGTAGACCCCTGCCTGGAAGGTGTGGGTGTCTGACAATGAGGGACAATAGGCCACTTGCATCTCGAAGACAGAAGTGGAACAAATATCAGCATGGGTTAAACTTTTGAGTGGTGCAAGCCGAAGAAAACATTGTATGGCCTAAGACATTCTGAACTGTATTTCTGGTCTATAACTCAAAAGGGGTCGTTATTGTTGGTTTTTTATTATTCAATATTATAGCCACCTATGCATTTTCTTAGCCTTATGCCTTACCCGCTATTCCACGACGTTTACCCTCCACAAAAGCCTTGCTTGAGACTGTACAGTTAGCTTGCCCAATTGACAATGTGAGCTATTTTGGGTCAAGTTTCCTTTCAGTTTCCAGGTGACAGTTGCAGAGCAACTAGCGTGTGGGACGTACCCCTTTGTGAAAACTATTCCTTTGGCAGCGGGGATTTTGTCCTTCGGAGCCAAAATTGTGTTTACGGAGGAGGAAAGCGTAAGCTCTTGGGGAGGTGAAAATGGACATGCGGTGCATAATCTATGAGAGCTGGGTTCAAGTTTTGCATCTGCCACGAAATCACTGTGTGATCCTGGAGAGAACAATCAGACTTAGCATTATAACAGAGAACCAGTGTGGCACAATGGTTATAGCGTTGGATTATAACCTGGGAGATCAGGGTTCGAATCCCCACTATGCCATGAAGCTCACCTTGGACCAGTCACCATCTCTTAGCCTAACCTACCTCACAGGGTCGTTGTGAGGCTGAAATGGGGAGGAGGAAAACCATGTGCACTACCTTGAGCTCCTTGGAAGATGAAGTTGGTCTATAAATGTAATAAATGTGCACATAACAAATAAGACAACAGAGTTCAGAGCACCCTACATATAAATTACTGCAATCGTTAGAGCCACCATGTGAGATAACTCAGTGTTATTGCCTCTATGTTGCAGATTAAAGACTGAAAACACGACTTCTCTAAGGCCACCATACGGAGGCACCTAGGGGTGGTGACACTTTGGCCACCTCATGAGAATTGGTGAAGCTGTCAGTTTGGGCTTCTTGGTTTTATTCCCCCCCCCCCCCAGCCCTATGTTCATTTTCAACACTGGTTTCTAATTCCTTCTCAGCCGAAAAAAATCCTCATGAAAATTCATCAGTATTTTAGTGAAAATTTCGCCTGATGTTCACATGTTGACTGGCTGGCTCAGTTGGCTAGAGCGTGGGGCTAATAACACCAAGGTTGCAGGTTTAATCCCCGTATGGGAGAGCTGCATATTCTGCATTACACGGGGTTGGACTGGATGATCTTCAGGGTCCCTTCCAATATACACCTATTTGCAAAACTATTTCCCTTAACATAATTATTTCTGTATATTATTTACAGTAGCATATGCATTTTCATGCACACTTTGTTCTCAGCATGTTTTTCTTTCTTTTTAGTACATGTTACTTGGCTGGAGAACTATATTGCAAAATTTGGATAGTAGTGCAATTTTCAAGGGTAGTTGTGTTTCGACTCTTGTATTGTCTAGTTATCTCCCGCTTGGACTACTGCCATGCGATCTCCGTGGGGCTACCTTTGAAGGTGACCGGGAAACTACAACTAATCGAGAATGCGGCAGCTAGACTGGTGACTGGGAGCGGCCGCCGAGACCACATAACACTGGTCTTGAAAGACCTACACTGGCTCCCAGGACGTTTCCGAGCAAAATTCAAAGTGTTGGTGCTGACCTTTAAAGCCCTAAATGGCCTCGGTCTAGTATCCCTGAAGGAGCATCTCCACCCCCATCGTTCAGCCCAGATGCTGATGTCCAGCGCCGAGGGCCTTCTGGCAGTTCCCTCCCTGTGAGAAGTGAGGTTACAGGAAACCAGGCAGAGGGCCTTCTCGGTAGTGGCACCCGCCCTGTGGAAAGCCCTCCCATCAGATGTCAAAGAAATAAACAACTATCTGACATTTAGAAGACATCTGAAGGCAGCCCTGTTTAGGGAAGTTTTTAATGACTGATGTTTTAATGTATTTTTAATCTCTTGTTGGAAGCCGTCCAGAGTGGCTGGGGAAAAGCCTTTTAGGGCTGGCAATTTTGGACAAAGTCACATTTTCTGTGCCTGATCTCTGCTGCACCATCCATAGTGGTGGTTAGAGTATCAGACTAGGACCTAGGAGACCACGGCAGTGGCATAGCGTGGGTCGCCAGAGCCCGGGGATGCAGAGAGGGGGTGGGAGGGAAATGGACAGAGTATGCATGTACATTCAACACCTAACTGCATCTGTGTCACCCAGGAGATTGCAGCCACAGAGATAGGAAAAGAAGAGTTGTTCTGTTGCCTGGAGCGGTCACTTCCTGGTTCACATGGCAGCACCATTTCCAACGCAGCTCAGCAATGAAAGCACACGGCTGTATTGCGGCAGTACTGGGTGTCGAAATTTTGCGCCCCCTAACAATTTTGCACCGGGGCAACTGCCCCATGCTACACCACTGCACCAGAGTTCACGTTCTCACTCACTGGGTGACCTTGGGCCAGTCACTGCACCCCTCAGTCTCACCTACCTCACAGGGCTGTTGTGGAGATGAAAGGATGAGGGGCAAAAACCATGTAAACCACCTTAAGCTCTTGGAGGAAAAAGTGGAGGGGGTTGAATGCAATAAATAAATCATTTTTAATTGCTCTTGTTGTCCTGTTTTCAGTTTTTCTGAGCCAGCTTCCATCTGCCTGCCCCACTTCTCTTTCCACACGCTCTGCAACCCGTCTATTTTCCTCCAGCTTTTCTCTGTCAATCTGCCATCTGCCTTTCTCGTCCCTTCTTGGTACTTCCGGCTCCTCCATCCATCTCCATTTCTGTCTCCCTCACCTTCCTTTTATTAGAAGCGCTGGAGGAACAGTTGCCATGGTATCAGCCAGATATTCCCCAGGAAACCCAAAAGGAAAGCCCTCTTCCATTTGCTGTCTCTCCCTCTTTGAGAGACAAAAGCAGCCTGCCAGAGGAAGGGGTTGGAATGGCGCCAAAACTGGTGGAGGAAGGAGGATGGGCAAAAGTGAAAGAATTGAGGATTCCTAAAGAATCCCTGACAGGTGGTCATCAGACCTCTGTTTAAAAACCTCCAATGGAGGAGAACCCACAACCTCTTGAGGGAGTCCACTGTTGAAGAGCTCTTCCTGTCAGAAAGGTCTTCCTAATATATAGTTGGAATCTCCTTTCTTGTAATATGAATGCATTGGTTCTGGGCTTACAGTCAGGGGCAGCAGAAAACAACCCTGCTCCTTCTGTCGTGTGACATAGCTACTTCCGCCCTGCAAAGGAGGTGGTGTTGTGGGCATCGCTCAGCCTCCGTGCAATTGAGGGAATCCCCAGCCACATCACCTCCTGATCAGCCAATCTGCTAGATCGGGGGTGTGGGGGCGTGGCCTACTCTATTTAACACAGGCACGGCTGGGGATCTCCCTCTTTTGCCGCCTCCAGCTGTTCCTGTTTCCCATCCTCCCGCCCTTTAAGGTTTTCATCCTTGACCTTGCTATGGACCTTGGTTGGTTGCCGTTGAGGGGCCTGGTAGGGATTTTTCCACTTGGCAAATTGGCACCAGCCACTTGGTTTTCGCCCACCTCGTAGCAAATCATCACAACTTTCTGGGTATTGGCAGTTAAACATTGGTATTGCTCTGTAGATGGAAGAGGGGAGGAAGCCCCATCACCTGCCCCACATATTGAAGGGTAGTCTGGTAAAGGATTCTGGGGGGCGTGGCCCTGTCCGAAGCCAATGGAGGTGGGGACCTAAGGCACACCCCCTATCAGTGACCCCAGGGGAGTTCCTAGTTGATATGCATCAGCAGGACTCCCCCTACTGGTGGTTAACCCTTCCTGGAGAAGACGGGCTGGAGTCAGATATAGTCGGTTAGGACCAATGCCTAAGTCAATACTGCTCATCACCTGTAACCAATAAAAGTTGTGGCCTTATTTAGCCCATTAACCTTAAATAATTATGTCACGTGCCTTTATTGCCACTGGGGGAGACAGGAACTCACCATGCAACCCTTTCAGTGCTGGAAGATGGCCATCATATTACCTCTCTGTCTTCTTTCTGAGATGGTCCTCAAGAAGAGATAGGAAATCTCAGTTGAGTTGGAGTCAGTGGAGTCATCAATTTAAATGCTATGTCAACTGTGAATGGATTTGACCGCTCTTAGGGAAGTCACTCACTATAAACCTCAGTTTTCCCTGCCTGTGCAATGGGTGCAACATTAGCCAGCATCACACAGTTAAGGTAAGCAGAGGCTCAACTGTCTGTTTCAGGGTTTGCACCCATTTCAGGATTTGAAGGCTCTCATTTGGATCAATCTATTTTCAATCCAGTTTTCCTTTCACATCTGTTCTTACACCAGTCTCTGAAACCTGTTTTATTTTGAAATCTGCATTAGGAGTCACAGATATGTGGTTCAAAGCACCACTCAACCATGAAGGCCACTGGGTGACCTTTAATGAGTCACTTACTCTCAGTTCAACCTACTTCACAGGGTTGCTGTGAGTATAAAATGTGATTAAGGATAACCTTGAGCTCCATGGAGGAGTTTTCTATGTGCGATTAACAAATATGCACATTGATGCAAAAGACTGAATCAGCTCATGTCATACTGGAATTCACAAACACTGGATTCCTGAAGCTCCCTGGTCTCAGACAAGAGTCCACAGTTGACTTGTTAGAAAAGAACATAAGGTTTTCTTTTCTTGGAGGTTTCTGAGCATTATTATTATTATTATTATTATTATTATTATTATTATTATTTATTTATTATTTGTACCCCCCCCCGACCTGGCTGGGTTTCCCCAGCCACTCTGGGCGGCTTCCAACAAAGATTTTTTAATGTCACACATTAAAAACTTCCCTGAACAGGGCTGCCTTCAAATGCCTTCTAAATGTCAGGTAGTTTTTTATCTCTTTGACATCTGGTGGGAGGGCATTCCATAGGGCGGGTGCCACCACCGAGAAGGCCCTCTGCCTAGTTCCCTGTAGCTTTGCTTCTCACAATGAGGGAACTGCCAGAAGGCCCTCAGCGCTGGACATCAGCGTCCAGGCAGAACGATGGGGGTGGAGATGCTCCTTCAGAGGCTGTTTAGGGCTTTAAAGATCAGCACCAACACTTTGAATTGTGCCTGGAAACGTACTGGGAGCCAATGTAGGTCTTTCAGGACCAGTGTTATATGGTCTCGGTGGCCGCTCCCAGTCACCAGTCTAGCTGCCGTAGATCAGCTGTAGTTTCTGGGTCACCTTCAAAGGTAGCCCCACCGTAGAGTGCATTGCAGTAATGCAAGTGGGAGATAACTAGAGCATGCACCACTCTAGCAAGGCAGTCCATGGGCAGGTAGGGTCTCAGCCTGCTTAGCAGGTGGAGCTGATAAACAGCTGTCCTGGATACTCATCTGTCATGGATGCTTTAACTGAGATTCCTGCATTAGACTGGATGACCCTTGGGATCCCTCTACAATTCTATGATTCTAAGCGCCTGCTGTATCAAGCCAATGGCCCATCTAGTCCGACATCCTGTTTTCACGGTGAACAACCAGATGCCCCAAATCAGGATTCAAGCACAAGAGCCCTCTCTCCCTCCTGTGGTTTCTAACAACTTGTATTCAGAAGTATTGCTGCCTCCAAAGTGATCTGTCCAGCAACTACTGAGGTGCACATCTGGAATAAATCCCTATGGCATTTTCACTGGGTGAATTGATCCATTTCACTAGGTGTGTTCACCTGATCTATTTTGCTGCCCCTTTAAGGAGTCTCAATTCTGTAACACGAAGGGGTTTAGCCGAGTCAGCTAACGTTCCTGGGACTCTTGAGAGTCCCATGGACTGCAAGAAGATCAAACCTCTCCATTCTGAAGGAAATCAGCCCTGAGTGCTCACTGGAAGGACAGATCCTGAAGCTGAGGCTCCAAGACTTTGGCCACCTCATGAGAAGAGAGGACTCCCTGGAAAAGGCCCTGATGCTGGGAAAGATGGAGGGCACAAGGAGAAGGGGACGACAGAGGACGAGATGGCGGGATAGTGTTCTCGAAGCTACGAGCATGAGTCTGACCAAACTGCGGGAGGCAGTGGAAGACAGAAGTGCCTGGTGTGCTCTGGTCCATGGGGTCACGAAGAGTCGGACACGACTAAATGACTAAACAACAACAAAAGTAATGGCAGAAATGCAGAATTCATAACTGCGCTCCTAACCTGTGTTCCTTCCACAAAATTAGCAGCACGTGGAGATAGAATGGGACTGTTCACACCCGGCCTGGTCCTAGGGTATCTATGAGACATTAGGAGCATATCTGCAGCAGAGGGGAAGCATGCTGAATGCATGAAAGATTCCCACATAAGCTAGAAATCTGTCCACTCAGGGTTCCAGATTATAGGGGCCTGTGCGCTGCTCTGGTTAGTCAGAAGCAGCTTAGTCATGCTGGCCACATGACCCGGAAGCTGTCTGCAGACAAACACTAGCCGATCAGAAGGCTGGCGGTTCAAATCCCCGTGATGGGGTGAGCTCCTGTTGCTCGGTCCCTGCTCCTGCCAACCTAGCAGTTTGAAAGCACATCAAAGTGCAAGTAAATAAATAGGTATCACTCTGCCAGGAAGGTAAATGGCGTTTCTGTGTGCTGCTCTGGTTGTCCAGAAGTGGCTTAGTCATGCTGGCCACATGACCCAGAAGCTGTACGCCGGCTCCCTCGGCCAATAAAACGAGCTGAGCGCCGCAACCCCAGAGTCGGCCATGACTGGACCTAATACACCATTATACACTTTTGACTGGGTTTCCTTATGCAGATTTGGGTTTGTAGCCGGTCTGGGATGTGATGTCTCTCCCTGTCTTCTCTCCCTCCGATGTTAATTCATCGCTCTCTTCACATGCGAACTGCCTATTCGGGGAAGGGCTTTAACTCGGTTGAAGAGACCTGCTTGGCATTCAGAATGTTCCAGGTTCAATTCCTGGCATAGGAACCCACCTCTGACCCACCACATAGTCCACCTCCCTCTCAAAAGCCACAGGGAATAAAAATCACATTTTCAGAGAGCGGGACCTGGAATTCAGTTAAACCCTACAGAATATTCCTTCACTCCCACTCCAACACCCCTTCCCCAAATCAGACGTTGCATGCCTAAGAGTCCATCGCAAAGGGCACAATCTGTATTGAAAATTCGCAAAGCAGAAATTGCCGGGTTCAGTTCCCTAGCAAACCTAGGCCCCCTGTCACCCCACATCCAGACCACCCTAGATAAAAGAGACTCCACGTTCCTCCAAGCGCACCTGAAAGACCCAATGCAAATTCAGCCTGTGGTTATTTTTGATCGACTGATTCCACCCAGAACAGAGGCTAAGCAAATCGTGCATTTGGGGGAGTGGGAAGGAGGGAGGGGGTGTCCTGGTAAGTACTCACCAAGTTACATAACCCTCCAACCTTGCTTAGTAAGTTCCAGGGAGCAGCCCCCCAATCCTAAAAATGTATCATCACCACCCTGTCATCCCAGCCCTGCATCTGAATGACGGGCTGGAGTTCCGGAGGGGAAGCACACACACACACACTGCCTCAATCTCCTTTTCCAGAAAGGGAATCTCTTTATCTCCTGGTTATATAAACCCCCGGTGTCCTTTTATGGTTCGGCTTCCTGCTTCATCAACGAGTGTGAGCTTCATCTGCGTCTGTGGGCTGCACCGTGTGATTAAGCAACTGATTCAAGCTTAGTAACTAGAAAGCTTTGAGATGGGCGGACTTAATTGGCTGGAAACCCTGGAAGGGTAGGACTCCCCCCCCCCCCGGTTTTAACCTGCAGCATATTGACAGCTCTCCCCCCTTCTAACCCCCCCCCCCAATATATGGTTATGATTGCATAACAGAAAACGGCTGGAGGCAAAATTCCCACCTCCCATTTGGAAAATAAAACCGTGTCCTTTTCCACTTTGCTCAGCCATTGACCCCTTAGCCTCTAATAATGAGGGGTTGCACAGATGCAGGTGAGTGTGTCATGTGTGGGGGCAGGTGGGTGAGCAACCCACAGCTGGCCAGCAGAGGGTGTGTGACACAGGGAGCTTTTAAGCCATCTCCCTCGTGCCACAGGGTTTTTCGGGGTCTGAGGACCTTTGCAAAAAGGGCCTTTATGGATAAAGGGTCGGGAGATGAATAAGACCTTTTCTTTTGGGGGAGAGTGGAGAGGGGGAGAAAGGGGGAGCTGAAAGGGGTGATGAGAAAAAGGTAGGAATTACTCATCCATCCATCCAACTGTCTCCAGAACCTTTAAAGTGCTTCTCGCCTCAAGTCTGGGGGTGTGTGGAAGGGGGCGGGAGAAGCTAAAGGGAGCCGGGGAGGGCGAGGGAGAGAGAGATGCTTGCCAGGAGCTGTGTTTTCCACTGAATCCTTCTCCTCCAATCAGCGGCAAGATGCCGATGAGCACAGAGGCTTGGCTACACCCACATAGGGAGGTGTGTGGTGTATAAGTATAGGGATCCGTCTGAGCTAGTGGCACATCACAGAGAGAAAGCAAATAGCTCTCTGTTTTCCAGCTAAGCAGAGGAGAGAGAGAGAGATTCAGACACTTGTTAGCGTGAAGTTCTAGGAAGACTCGAAAGCAAGGAAGCAGCAGCAGGAACGACACAGGCAACAGCAGAGAGAATCACCGCTTTCTGGGGAAGTTCTCGACAGCTCAGCTCGGGGATTAAGGACTCCTGGGAGACGGAGGAAGGACCAGACACTGAAGAGAACTTTTTTTTGTCCTGGACTTTGGCTGTAGCACAAGGGCAGTTGGACGGCAAGACTTCCCAGGGTGATTTTCTTGATTTGGTTGTGTTTGTAATTTGCAGGGGAAACAGGTAGTCCATTTCTCGACTGGGTGGTTGCGACTTTTGGAGAGAGTCTGTCAAAGGGGCGAAAGCTTGATTAGCCCACAGCTAGGAAACATGCAGTTGGACAACATCAACCAGGTGAACCTCCACTCTTTCCAGGGCCACCGCAGCGTGGCCAATAACAACAAGCCCAATGTGATCCTCCAGATAGGGAAGTGCAGGGCGGAGATGCTAGACCACGTCAGGAGGACCCACCGGCACCTCCTGACTGAGGTGTCAAAGCAGGTGGAGCGGGAGCTGAAAGGCCTGCAGAAGTCGGTGGGGAAACTTGAGAACAACCTTGAGGACCATGTCCCCTCGGCTGCTGAGAACCAGAGGTGGAAGAAGTCCATCAAGGCCTGCCTGTCTAGATGCCAGGAGACCATTGCTCACTTGGAGAGGTGGGTCAAGAGAGAGATGAATGTCTGGAAGGAAGTGTTCTTCCGCCTGGAGAAGTGGGCTGACCGACTCGAGTCTGGTGGGGCGAAGTACTGCCATGGAGACAACCACAGGCAGACTGTCTCGGTAGGGGTGGGAGGCCCAGAGATCAGGCCCAGTGAAGGGGAGATTTATGATTATGCCCTAGACATGAGCCAGATGTATGCCCTGACACCTCCTCCTACCGGGGATGTCCCTATTGTGCCTCAGTCCCATGATTCCTACCAGTGGGTCTCTGTCTCAGAAGATACTCCACCTTCCCCAGTGGAGACCCAGATTTTTGAGGACCCCAGGGAGTTCCTGACTCACTTGGAGGACTATCTGAAGCAGGTGGGTGGCACTGAGGAGTACTGGCTCTCTCAGATTGAGAACCACATGAACGGGCCGGCCAAAAAATGGTGGGAGTACAAGCAGGACTCCGTCAAGAATTGGCTGGAGTTCAAGAAGGAGTTCCTTCAGTATAGCGAGGGCACCCTGACCAGGGATGCCATTAAGAGAGAGCTGGATCTCCCTCAGAAGGATGGAGAACCCCTAGATCAGTTCCTGTGGCGCAAAAGGGACCTATACCAGACCCTCTACGTTGATGCTGAGGAGGAGGAGGTCATCCAGTATGTGGTAGGGACCCTCCAGCCCAAACTCAAACGCTTCCTCAGCCACCCTTACCCCAAAACTTTAGAACAGCTGATTCAGAGGGGCAAGGAAGTTGAGGTCAACTTTGACAACTCTGAGGAGCCCAGTCCCCAGAGGACCCCTGAGTTGAGGGACTCATTGGAAAGACTCCCTCCCTCCACCACTGCCAGCCCTATCGCTAGTGACGGAACTCAACCTGAGGTTTCTGTCCCGACCACAGTGATATGAGCAGAGTAGTGTGAAACAGGTATGACAAAGAAGGGGGTTGGTGGATTATTTAGGAAGGCGGTTTCCTTTCACCTGAGAACTTCAGCCATGGTGGGTCTGAAGATACACTCAGCCTAATGACCGGTAGGAGGAAAATCTAATTTTCTTCAAGATCAACCATGCTGAGAGCGTGGCTAGCCTGAATCACTCGAGATGGTTCAAGCTGGATAATGGATGGCTCTTTTGAGGATTTCTTTTTAAAAAGCCATTGCAAGGACTGGACTATGTCAGAAAGACAAACCAGCCTCTTCGTCGTGGCAGAGGCAGCCACACCTCCTGGGGCACAGCTTCCCCGGGAATTTCATCGGGCGTGACAGAAGGATTTCCTTCTCGCTCACATCAGTCCTTTCCTTCAAGGTGCTTTTCCTTCCAGACATTCTCCTCCCCGCTTGTGGGAACCATCAGTGGACTTTCACTAACTCTCTTGAAAGCTATTGGTTTCCCCTCTTTCTCCTGCTTCTTCCAACTTTTCAGCTGAGCTCCAAACAGATAGGGGAAGGGAACTTTTAGCAAGTTTGGGGAGGTCCTAAAGGACTTCAGCAGGAGTTTCAGCCAACAAATTAACCCATCCCCTGCTCTCACCCAACTCTCATGTTTCCATCTCCAAGTGGACCTCTGGATTCTCTTTGGCTTTGACTTGGGCATTCAGGTCTTTCAGCTCCAGAAGGATCATCAGCCACACATTCAAGAGTGGCGATGAGCCTGATTGATTTGCTCCTCTACATTCTAGATCTTGGGAAGATAGGGCTTTGCGAGGGTGGGGCACCTACTTCTCACATTAAGATCCTAAAAAGAAAGAACAAAAAGCACTCTAAAGTTGTACAGGGGTTAGTTGTATACAAACACAACTTGAATTAAGAAGTCATGCCACCTTAATCTCTACACCAAGAAGATAGAGATGGCACATCCATTGAACACCTTTGAGAATTTTTCTAAATAATGAAAGTTAAACGGCTTTCCCCAATGAAGCAAAAGACAGGCAACTTTGAGAAACTTTGGTAGTTGGAGAGAGGAAAAAAAATGAAACATGAAGCATGAAGTCTCTGCTACAGAAAGTCTGCGCCCTCTACAGTCGTAGAACTGAAGGAAGGAACCAGCTGTAGCCTTTTAGAATGGCTTGCTAGTCCATATGACTAGAAGAAGGCAGAACTCGCACGGAGACCCTGCTCCTGGTTCCACTGTTGCAAGAGAAGCAGTGAAGAGCAAGATATCACCCCAACTGTTCTGAGAGCCTTCAGGGTGCGACTTCTTCCCACAGGCTACAGGTAAGATACAAATCTCCCCAGCTCATTGACTTTATGCCAGTAGGGTTGACAAATATAGCCTTCAAACTTGGAGAAACAAAGTTGAGCTGTATCAAAGTCAGATATGGGTGGGTAGGGATAATTAGGGAAGTGGAAAGATGCCATTTCCAAACAGGATTTATGAACTGTGGTCCATGTTAATTTGCAGAAGAGATGCTTAAATCTAGGACTAATGTTGCTAGGAGAAAGCAAATATCTTTAGAGAGGATGTATGGACTTGGGTTAGTGAAATCTCTCTCCCGCCATCAGCAGGAGTAGTCAACATGGTGCCCTCTAGATGTTGCTGGACTTGATGGGGTTGATGGGAGTTGTAGTCCACTAACATCTGGAGGGCACCTTGTTGGATTGCCCCTGTTTTACAAGACAGAGTTAGAAGAAACCCCAGCAGTTGCCTAACCTAATCTCCCTATCCGTATACTTGAGAGCTGACTTATCACTCTGCCTTTCATGTTCTGGATAGGGGAAGGCTTTTTAGCACCCAATCAGCTTCCAAGTATGATTCCTCCCGCACCCTTCCCCAGGATCATTTGAGTGGTTTGCAGAAAGCAAAAAATAGTCAGTTCTTCCAGTTTCTGAAAGAGCCAAAAGCAAAATAGGGAGCATTCATTCCTAGCAAACAGGCAGATCTCCAGCTGCCATGCATAAGCGTATGCCCAGCTATGGACAGTCTGCTGTCAGAGTGATGCTCATTCAGACAAAGAATTGCTGCTGGAGCTCACAGAGAGAAGGGGAACAATAGCTAATGCAAAGGTACATTGTGTTGCTGAAGCTGATCTGGCTCACAACTCATGTTCCGCTTTCTGGTTGTTGTTTTTTTTTCAGTGACTCATTCAAAAGCGGTTGGGAGCGAAGCACTTCTTGAATTGCATGTGGAGCAGAGATGGAGGCAGAAGGGCGGCTCAGAAAGTCCCATCATGCAGTCGGGCTGGATGGACGTCAGATTCCAAAAAGCTCCTGCAGCTCCTGTTCGGAGATCACTTGGAGAAGGTAAATAGCTGTCTGCAATCACGGCTTAATTCTAGTCCAACCCCAGCAGACGCCAACTTCTGAATGCCCATTGTACCTATTAATCCCTATTAATGAGTCCTTCCCACTGAAAGGATACATTTAGTTTCCTGTGTTCTGAAACGCTGCTTTGCAACTATGACGTTGCAAATCCCCCTTTTTTTGGTGATTGTTCAGCACTCTGTTTCCATAGTGGCCAAAGAGATGGCCGTGGGAAGTTCACAAGCAGAACCTGAGTGCAGCAGCTCCTCAACCACCTGCCATTCCCAGCAGCTAGTATTTCAGGGTCTACTTCCTCTGACACCCCAAACCTCTGTAGATCTTCTCTCCATTTTCCCAATTCACCATCTAACCTTCACATCCCTTTATTGCAGGAAGTTGTTGTCCTTCTGAAGATAGACAGAGTCAGCTCCTTGATTGCTTGAGTCATCACTCCCATGTTGGCAAGCAGCTGGCACCTATGAAAGTGCATCTCAGAAAGATCGGCATCTGGAAGAAAATGCCAACCGTGCCAACATGCCAGTAAAGATGCTTCAGCTACGAGGGCAGAGAAAAGGCACATCTATACATGATGCAACCAGCAAAAGGGGAAAATGTGTCCCAGGGACCACACTCATTGCGGAAACTGCAAAGACTCAAAGTGACAACTATAGCAATATGATTTATGGGATTGGGGGCATGAAGGGTGGCTGAAGGTCTGAAGAACTTGAATGCAGGACCTCACTAAGGAAGGGGATACTGTAACTGGGGTGTTGCTTATTGACTGTAACTGTGGGTGACAATGAGGGTTTTGTGGGGCAGGGCAGGGAGGTAAGGTAAAAATTCATTTCCTGTTCAGATTATCTAAGAGCTCAGTCCACAATATCCTGAGAACTCTACTGGCCAAAGAGAACTCCACTGTCCATGGAGCTTGGGCAGTCAAAGCTGAAGATTTTTTGAACACTTTTATGTTCAGAAAAGCACATTGGAATCAAATATGTTTGGCTGAATGGCCAGGTGGGTGCAGTAGCCTTAGGACAGCTGGCAATCAGGTACGAGATGAATGGGCATGTCCAGCATCTCACACAGGCCAGAAGAACCACAAGGAAGTCCATTTATTTGGCTGCTCGGCTGCTCCCATTTTTCTTTCTTTCTTGAGCTAACTAGGAAGCAAAGACATGCACACCATTCTATGCAGTGTGCATTGAACCAAAACTTTTTTGATGTTCAAAGAAGTTTCACTTCATATTCCACCTGTCAAACAAGTTGGGTTGGAGATGGTTTTGGATTTTGTTTCTTCTTTCTTCCAAAACTACTTGGCCTACAGCTTTTGTGTAGGTTCTGACTGTCTATAAATGTATGTCAATGTGCCAAATCATCTCATATTGCCATATTCTGATATCTTCCAGCTCACAGCTAAGAAGGCGCTAAACACCTTCAGCTGTCTAAAGAAGAATATTCAGGGACAGGACAATTACATTTAAAAATGAATGAATGAATGAATGAATGCTAACCTGAAGAAGATGGTGGACTTTCAGAGACTCCTAAATATCATTTTCTTCAGTCTCTTGACCACCACCCCACTAACTCTTCAGGCATTAATTGGAATGACACCTATGTGGCATTATAGTTCTGGGGTTCTTTAGGGAGTGGACCAATAAGATCACTGTCTTTTTTACTCCACCAATGGCTTCTAACCAATGGGAGCTTGCTAATTAACCATCAAGTTCTCATTGAGAGATTTGATGGTGTTCCTCTTGCGAGGGAGAGTCGGGGGCAAGGTTATGTGTGCGAAATATGTATGTAAAGCCAAAACCTAATCTTGTTCATTGTGTTCCATTATTCCAAGAAAGCCATTTTCTATTTCTGGTTTTATTTTCACTATTGAGCGTTCAACAGTTCGCTGTGGGTTGCACGGAAGGTGAACTTACTGATGCATTATGAATTGTGTTGATAAATGGGCTTGGGGATTCAATATTCAACGTATGCCCAAACCACTTGACTCTCTTCTGATAGTACGAGGCCACTTATTCCTTATGGTATCACTTTGGTGGTGAAACATAAGAGGCTGTGTCAGCCCCTGCTTTTGATAGAAATGAATAAAAATAAAACAAAGACAGCGTTCTTCAGCTGCAAAGCAATTGTAGCAAAGTCTGTTCATAGCAAGAAAATGTTTGGTTCTTCTTTTTTTGTAGATTTCTATAATAAAACATTGTGATAACTGACTAAAACAATCCCAGTCTTGACTCTCATTCATCCTTGCCCGCCCACCCACACAATTGCTGTTGAAAGCTTGGGATTACAAGGGCACAGGTTGCAAGCTTTAGACTAGCTTGCTTTTCCTGTATCTGAAGAAGTGTGCATGCACACAAAAGCTCATACCAGTAGCAAACTTAGTTGGTCTCTAAGGTGCTACTGGAAGGATTTTTTTTTTTATTTTGTTCTGACTACGGCAGACCAACACGGCTACCTACCTGTAACTCTTCCTGTGCAGTTTAGCTGGGCTTACAGCAAAGGCATACCTAGGGGCAGTGAATCTGGACCCAGGTGGGGGTGCAGGCATGAAGGCAAGGGCAAAAATCACTTGTCAGGCTATGAATAAGTGCATGACTTATATGTGTGCAGTGCTGCAGCAATGCTGTCATGGCGAGAGCAAATGTGAGAGAAGCTTTCTACCCTTCCTGTCCACCTTGTCCTCCCTCTGGATGCTTCGAGTCCTAGCTTGTAGTAATTTCTAATGTGGCTATTGCAGTAAAGTGATTTATTCTCTAGGAGGTGCTGCCCTTGTCAAGAGCACAAGGGGCTCTAGGCTACTGGCTCGCTTTGCTCATGCAGTCAGCAGAAGGTTCAATTCTTGGCAGGGTGTCCAGTTTTAAAAAATCAGGTAGCAACAGGTGATGGGGAAGATTCATTCTCTGCCTGACACTGGGGAAACCACTGCCAATCAAAGCAGATTGGAGTGAGGAATCTTTTCTTGAGATCAAGGGTTGCTTTCTGGGTAACTTCCTGAGATCAATTGCTTTCTGGGTAACTTCCTGAGGTGTGAGGGGGTCACAGGCAAAAGTGGATGGAGCAATGAATGTATTTCCTTTGTACACACATACAAACCTCTCTGTATTCTCCATCCAGACACACAAGCAACACTACCAGAGCTCAGGGACACAACCCAGCTAGGCAAAAATGCACTAGGAGGGTGTGAAGGTAGCACACGGGCTCCCTCAATCTTCTTAAGAAGATGGCGCCTCTAATTTGTAGTGCAGTTGTGGACTACACTGCAGAGCTGACTTGGGAGGCATGGAAAGATGTACCCTATTCTTGTGGAGTGGTGGACTAGATGGCTTGACTTTGTATCTCGGTATTATGATCCAATGAATAACTCTTGCTACAATTGACCACCTGGTTGTGAATGGGGTAACTGTGCCCCTGAAGGACCAGGTGCGCAGCCTGGGAGTCATTTTGGACTCACAGCTGTCCATGGAGGCGCAGGTCAATTCTGTGTCCAGGGCAGCTGTCTACCAGCTCCATCTGGTACACAGGCTGAGACCCTATCTGCCCGCAGACTGTCTCGCCAGAAGAGTGCACACTCTGGTTATCTCCCACTTGGACTTCTGCAATGTGCTTTATGTAAGGCTACCTTTGAAGGTGACCTGGAAACTACAACTAATCCAGAATGTGGCAGCTAGACTGGTGACTGCAAATGGCCCCTGAGACCACATAACACCGGTCTTGAAAGACCTACATTGGCTCCCAGTATGTTTGCGAGCACAATTCAAAGTGTTGGTGCTGACTTTTAAAGCCCTAAACAGAATTGGTCCAGTATACCTGAAGGAGCATCTCCACCCCCATCGTTCAGCCCAGACATTGAGGTCCAGCTCCGAGGGCCTTCTGGCAGTTCCCTCACTACGAGAAATGAGGTTACAGAGGGCCTTCTCAGTAATGGCGCCTGCCCTGTGGAATGCCGTCCCTTCAGATGTCAAGGAAATAAACAACTGCCTGACTTTTAGAAGACATCTGAAGGCAGCCCTGTTTAGGGAATTTTTTAAATGTCTAATGTTTTACAATTTTTTAATGTGCTATACGCTGCCCAGAATGGGACACGGGTGGCACTGTGGGTTAAACCACAGAGCCTAGGGCTTGCCGATCAGAAGGTCGGCGGTTCGAATCCCCGCGACGGGGTGAGCTCCCGTTGCTCGGTCCCAGCTCCTGCCAACCTAGCAGTTCGAAAGCACGTCAAAGTTCAAGTAGATAAATAGGTACCGCTCTGGCGGGAAGGTAAACGGCATTTCCATGCACTGCTCTGGTTCACCAGAAGCGACTTAATCATACTGGCCACATGACCCGGAAGCTGTACTCCGGCTCCCTCGGCCAATAAAGCGAGATGAGCGCCGCAACCCCAGAGTCGGCCACGACTGGACCTAATGGTCAGGGGTTTCTTTACCTTTTTAAGCTGCCCAGAATGGCTGGGGAAACCCAGCCAGATGGGTGGGGTATAAATAATACAGTGGTACCTAGGGTTACATACGCTTCAGGTTACATACGCTTCAGGTTACAGACTCCGCTAACCCAGAAATCGTGCTTCAGGATGAGAACAGAAATCGTGCTCTGGTGGCGCGGCAGCAGCAAGAGGCCCCATTAGCTAAAGTGGTACTTCAGGTTAAGAACAGTTTCAGGTTAAGTACGGACCTCTGGAACGAATTAAGTACTTAACCTGAGGAATAATAATAATAATAATAATAATAATCCATCTAAACTGGCAGCAGATCTCCAGAATCTTCCCCAGCCTTTCTGCCAATGATGCCTCTTGACAGGGGATGCTAAGGTCTGACTGTTAAGTGTGTGGCTCTACATGAAGCTACGGCCCCCTTCACACCATATAAACAAAACCTTCAGCCTTCCTCCTCTGCCGCCCCTCAGCTGAGTTGTCGCATCTGTTGAATCATAAATCTACTACAAACAGAAAGGTCTGCGATCTCCAGTTCTTCTGCCATCTGTGGAGGACCCGCTGGTGGGAGGGATCCATCTGGTTCTGATTCACTGAAATTAGCCATGCTCAAGATGCACTTTCTGGCCTTCTGTATCCAGACCCCTCCTCTCCTTCTCTTGCCCTCTGTTGAAATCTTGTTCTCGGCAACATCTCCCAATCCCAGATTGGCCATCCCTTTGCTATATCGGCTGCCGCTGGGCTACTATTTTTATTTGTTTTGTGGTAATCCGACCCACTGGAGTGAACAGGATCTGGCATGGAATAATAGGCGGCCAAAACAACACAGAACCAGACCTGAAGGAGTGGTGCACAGTTTAATATGAGTTTTAAACAGTGCCGTTATTCTAAAAAAAGAGGTGCCAGAACTCAACACGAACACTTCCCTTGTTCATAATCAATAATAATAATAATAATAATAATAATAATAATAATAATAATAATATATTATTTATACCCCGCCCATCTGGCTGGGCTTCCCCAGCCACTCTGGGTGTCTTCCAACAAAATATTAAAATACCATAATACATCAAACATTAAAAGCTTCCCTAAACAGGGCTGCCTTCAGATGTCTTCTAAAAGTCTGGTAGTTGTTCTTCTCTTTGACATCTGGTGGGAGGGCGTTCCACAGGGAGGGTGCCACTACCGAGAAGGCCCTCTGCTTGGTTCCCTGTAACTTGGCTTCTCGCAGTGAGGGAACTGCCAGAAGGCCCTCAGTGCTGGACCTCAGTGTCTGGGTAGAATGAAGGGGGTGGAGACGTTCCTTCAGATATACTGGACCAAGGCTGTTTAGGGCTTTAAAGGTCAGCAGCAACACTTTGAATTGTGGCAATGGAGTCCACCTGAGAGGTGCTGGAACTGAGTTCCAACAGGTCCTGGCTGGAAAAACCCTAAATTTTAAACCTTAATTGAACATATGGTTTAAGGAGAGGAAAGGAGACTCCCATAGGCTGACTGCATAAATCTCCTTCTCCCCGCTCTGCTTCCTGCCAGACCACCAACCTCTTTTGACAGTCTCAGGTTGCTCTAGGTGGACCTGATCTGCGTTGGGTCTGCCTCAACCCAATTCAGCTGAAACCTGGGTTGGCATCAATTCAATTTGGTTCTGAATCAAAGATTTGAAAGGGGAACCCAATGTGCAGCCCTCATCATGTGTACTGAACACCTGAACCAGGTATGAGTCATGAACTCTGTAATTGTCATACAGAAATCAGTGTGAACTGGTCAGTTCCCAGTGGGGGACTCCTTGGGAGGGCCAGAGAAACCCAGGGTTGTGAAAAGTAAGTCATTTGTCAGCTCTGATTCTGCAAGCAGAGGTCGGTAGAATAGTTTTGATTAGTAAGCCATGGACGTCACTCTCCTTCACTGCTGACTCTTTTAATTATCCTAATAATACGGTGCTCTTCTGACATTCTGTGAACCATATGGGAATTGGTTTATCCACATGCATCTCCTGCATGCCTCAGAAAATGTTTATACAACTCTGTCACATGCCAGAACTATATCTTTCCCACACAGTTCCAATGCCGGTTCTGCAAGAAACTGACCATGTGATCAGAAGGAATACTTGGGTTCAACTTGGGTCTGGAAATCAAATCTTCTAAGGCAGGCATGTCCAACAGGTAGATTGCGATCTACAGGTAGATCACAGGGGTGTCCCAGGTAGATCACGGAATGAAGTTTAGTGACCGCCTTTGGCCAACCCTCCCCTAAAATAAGCTCAACAATGACAATGGTAGATCACAGCTGGTGTTTTTATACTGTGAGTAGATACTCTTGGGAGTTGGACGTGCTTGTTTGAGGAAATAATTGATGGAGTTGGATATGCTTAGCTTGGAGAAGAGAAGACTGAGAGGTGCCATGATAAAGGTAAAGGTAAAGGTAAAGGTAAAGAGACCCCTGACCATTAGGTCCAGTCGTGGCAAACTCTGGGGTTGCAGCGCTCATCTCGCTTTATTGGCCAAGGGAGCCAGCGTACAGCTTCCAGGTCATGTGGCCAGCATGACTAAGCCACTTCTGACCAACCAGAGCAGCGCCCGGAAACGCCGTTTACCTTCCCACGGAGTGGTACCTATTTATCTACTTGCACTTTGATGTGCTTTCGAACTGCTAGGTTGGCAGGAGCAGGAACTGAACAATGGGAGCTCATCCCGTCGCGGGGATTCGAACCGCCGACCTTCTGATCGGCAAGTCCTAGGCTCTGTGGTTTAACCCACAGTGCCACCCGTGTCCATGATAGCGGTCTTCACATATTTTATGAGCTGTCATGTGGAAGATGAAGGAAGCTTGGTTTTTTTGCTGCTCCACAGGGTAGGATCTAAACCAATGGATTCAAATAACAAGAAATGAGATTTTGACTAAATATTAGGAAGAGCTTTCTGTTCAACAGTTGCACAGGCTACATTTGATGGTGGTGCTCTCCTTCAATGGAGGCTTTTGAACAGAGGTTGGGTGGCCATCTGCTGGGGATTCGGGCATTGCAGGGAATCGGGCCAGATGACCCCTGGAATCCCTTCCAACTCTACAGTTCTATGATTCCATGATTGATCTCTGTAATCAGTCTGGTGGGCTGGATTCAGCTTGGTGGGTCACTGGTTCTGCAGGCCTGGGCCAAAGGCAGATCTAATGAAGTGCAACCAGCAGAGCTACTGGGATGCTGCAGCAGGTGCCACAACTATAATGTCCAATGGAAGGCAAGGAAAGGAGAGATTTTGTGGTGGCACAGGGCACCACTGAAATTTGAGACGCCTGGGTCCTCCACTACCTGGGCTGTCCAAATAAGAATGTTAGATCATGGAAGCTTTCTTCTGCTGAGGCAGACTGACAGGTACATCTCTCTCAACCCTAGTTGGAGATGATGGGAACTGAACACAGGGCTTTTTACTTTGCGAAGCAGATGTTCTACGCCACGCTGTGGCCTTCCCCCTTGAGGAAGTGCTAAGAGGAACACTCATCTCTCACTAACTCATGCACACACACCTTTTTATCTGAAATACTAGCGTTTCTGCTGACAAACACCCACCGCGTGGGATATTCACACCCCTGCATGTGATTCACCAAGCAGGTAACATGAGTTGTCATAGCAGAGCTCGGAAGCAAAATCACTACTCACATTCCTTTCTTCCCCGAGAGACACACTACCATTCTATCGGTCGCCTGAGCCACAGACCAGCTGTCAAATTCTGCTAAAAGGGTGGACAGAAATCTAATTGAGCTTCTTTAAAATCTTTTCTGTGCACCAGCAGCTCACTGCATCATCTGTATTCTCTCTGCCCACTGTCCGCCGCTCCCAGTTTTGAAAATGACAACCAATCAGTCGCTTTTGTCTCCCCATCCGCCTGCGATCCACCCACTCACCCATTATCCCAGCCGAAGCTTGGACATTTGCCTGCCAGGTACCTTTCTGACGGGATGAAAACAAAGACGCCCGGGTTTGCCACCCTGTCCTTCCGGCTGGCACACATACACACAAAAAGGATTCAGGAAATAAAGGCAAGCACACAGTCTCTCTCGTTGTCTCTCTCATCCCCTTCTGGTTCCCTGGTGGAAAGTGGGTTCCGTTCACAGCCATAGTTCTGGTTTCTATGACACCAGGGGCTTTTCCCCACAAAAGGTGTGAGGTGTCAGTCAAGCCTGTTCCGACTGCTTGGAGCGCAAGTCTCCATGGAAACAGGATGCAGGTTACTAGGTTACCAGATGAGATGCCCTCTCCTCTGCCTTCCCCTTTCACTGGAGGCTCTGAAGGAATCCACCTCAGTGCTGAGTTTGCTGATCCCAGCTGGGAGGTCCCGTCTGCCCTTGAATTTGTCGCTGAAAATAAATGATGTTGATTTTTCTTATTCCTCATATTTTTTTGAGAAATGAATTTTTTGGGGGAGGGGTTTTTTTAAATGCTTTTTACCTATGCTGTAAGAAGAGAGACGAGTCACTCTTTCAGACTTTTGACAAGTATCTGGATGGCCACCATGAGAACAGGAGGCTGGGCTGAATGGGCTTGATCCTGCAGGCTCTTCTTATGTGTCTCTCCCCCCCCCCAATGAAGAAGACTAGACAAAAATAGATCCATTAGAATGGAAATAGATCCTCGTCCAAATGAAATCTCGTTGTAGGTGAAATCCCTGCATGTGGAAGACTAACATTTGGAAAGAGAGTAAGATTGAACATCCTGGTTGTGCAACCAACATCATGGATGCTTGGAAAGCTGACATCTATGGCTTCATGGTGTTCATGGAAGCTTGTGCGAGCACCCCTCCCAACACACGTAGGCTTCCCCACTGCAGATGTCCACAACCCATTCTGCAGGTGTTGTGATTTTGGCCATCAGGACACTTGACTGTGATGGCCTGGGATTCAGACTCAGAGGCTGAACCTGAGGAATCCCAGCCTGCACAGGAGTGCCTGCCTCCAGAACCAGCTGAGCCTGGGCTGGGGCATGTGCCTGAAGGGTCCTCACCTGTGCTGGATCCTCAGGTGCAGGCATCAGCTGAGTCTGCTCTGGCTCCTGGGGTGATGGAGGACCCATTGCCTGCAAGTGCTCTACTCTCAGCCCCGTCAGAGGAAGCTGAGGTTGCCTCTGGGTCCAGTAACCGTCCAGCCTCTCCTGAGCTGCAGAGGCTCAGGGCAGAGAGGCGGAAGGAACTAAGTTCCCGCAGGAGGAGTGCTCGCCTCCAGGCCAGGAGAGGCAAGTCACCAGAGGATTGGGGCTGGCCTATGCCTTGGGGCAGATAAAAGCCGGCCAGCCCCAGTCCCAAGTTGCAGGAGCAACATTGTTGGTTGCTAGTTCCTGCCTGAACCCTGTCCTGCTTTCCTGCCTGAGCTCCTGACCCGCCCTTGCCTGCCCTGCACCCAGCTTCAGCTATTACAGACTGCCTCCACGTTGCACCTTTGACCATGGCCCAGACTTGGACCTTGTCTCTCAGGTAACCCACGGGACCAGCACACTTGGAAAGCTGACATCTATGGCTTCATGGTGTTCATGGAAGCTTGTGTGAGCGCCCCTCCCAACACACGTAGGCTTCCCCACTGCAGATGTCCACAACCCATTCTGCAGGTGTTGTGATTTTGGCCATCAGGACACTTGACACAGAGTGCAAGGCACAGAGATGTGGTCGGTCTTCATGTTTAAGGAGAACGTCTGCAAAGGGTTCAGTTAAAGTAATCAAGTTCCATGCACATACCAGTTGGCTACTGTCTTTGCCTCCGGCTCGGTCTGATGAATGTCATCTGCAGGAAAGTGGAACATGACTTCGAAATACATCTCGCTGTTATTGATGACTAGTGTAAGAGTTTCAGAATAAGAGAGTCCAGCCTGCAAAAATTCATTTAATGAGCCTGTGGTTTGTGGAATGCATCAGCATCACTGGACAGCAAGCAGGAAGTCTCCAAGAAACTGATGCAGGAAGGCACTGTTCACTTGGCGTTCTTCAGGTCAATGCCCATGCAGCCAGGAAATGTTATTGCCACGATCTTTGGCTGAAGCACCATCCAAACAATTTTGCACTGAAATGTCACTCCAGGGGAAATTCAGTGTCATTTCAGGCACAGCCAGGAGATGTATGCCATGGCATTGAAGAAATTCCACCCAATTGCTAAACTAATGAATGGCTGGTTCTGGGCTGTAGGAGTGGGGATCCCAGATGGCAAGGTATAGAAGGAGGCAGGAGGGAAATGCTCAGAAGACCCTCATTAAAGGAAATGCAGCTCATTAGCTTGCAAACATCAGAGTTAATTAACATGGAAGGACGATCCAGTCTGTACTGGTCAGGGTCGCTTCCACATGTGGTCAATCATAAGTCTATGACATCCTGTTTTTGCATTTGCCTTCATTAAAAAATAAAAATAAATCTTTGTTGAGAGTTTTGGATGTAGTAATATAAAAGACTGCACAGAGGAAACAGCTCCAGACAAACAGATCCTACAGGGAAAACAAAGACTGAGATGTGATATGATTTGTTGTTGTTGTTTAGTCGTGTCTGACTCTTCGTGACCCCATGGACCAGAGCACGCCAGGCACTCCTGTCTTCCACTGCCTCCCGCAGTTTGGTCAAACTCATGTTGGTAGCTTCAAGAACACTGTCCAACCATCTTGCCCTCTGCCGTCCCCTTCTCCTTGCACCCTCCATCTTTCCCAACATCAGGGTCTTTTCCAGGGAGCCTTCTCTTCTCATGAGGGGGCCAAAGTCTTGGAGCCTCAGCTTCAGCATCCCTCCTTCCAGTGAGCACTCAGGACTGATTTTCTTCAGAATGGATAGGTTTGATCTTCTTGCAGTCCATGGGACTCTCAAGAGTCTCCTCCAGCACCAGAATGCAAAAGCATCCATTCTTCATAGCCATCTGTAAATATCTTACATGGAAGATGGAGCAAGCTTGTTTTCTCCTGTTCTGGCTTCAAGTTACAAGAAAGGAGATTCCAACTGAACTTCAAGAAGAACTGTCTGGGGGTAAGACCTGTTCAAAAGTGGAATGGACTCCCTCAGAAGGTGGTGGAGTCTCCTTCCCTGGATGTTTGTAAGCGGTGGTTGGCTGGTCACCTGTCAGGGATATTTCGTAGCTCTGATTCCTGGATCGCAGGAGTTCAGACTAGATGCCCCCGGGTTCTTTTTCAACTCTACAATTCAATGATTCTATGGAAAGAAGGAAGAATTTGAGGCATCCTCAATTAAGAAGAACTTCAAATAACAGGTACTTCAAATGACACACACATATCTCTGAGTAAGAGAGAAAGAAAACACATTATGTTGGGAAGAAATCAGAGACCCTAATACAGGCTCCCTCAACCTCAGCCCTCCAGATGTTTTGAGACTACAATTCCCATCATCCCTGACCACTGGTCCTGCTAGCAAGGGATCATGGGAGTTGTAGGCCAAAAACATCTGGAGGGCCGAAGTTGAGGAAGCCTGCCCTAATAGAACATAGGCAAAATCCATTTTTACTGCCCAGAACTCACTATACCTATTTATTCAGTGCCAGAACTTTCCTGCCATGCTCCTGTATGTTAGCATACTTAATAAAAGGGAACCTTATGGCCATAAATTGATCTCTCTTTCTATGTCCCCTCAGAACTGGCAATTTGTGTGGGGTGCATACAGTATTCTGCTAGAATGGGAAACAAAAGATGAGGAGGTGAACTCAGTCATGATCAAATGGGCACAAGATATAGGCCATAATATACTGTTTGAAGACTGGGAAAGACTGTGGAAAACAGACTTAAAATTTACAGACTGCTCTCTTTTGAAAGAAAACTATATGAAAATGATGTATAGGTGGTATATAACACCAGTACAGATTGCAAGAATATATAAAACTGGGTCAAACGTATGTTGGAAATGTAAGGAAAAAGAAGGGACCTTCTATCATATGTGGTGGGAATGCAGAGAAATTAAAAAATTCTGGGAAATGATATATAATGAGCTGAAGAAAATGTTCAAATTAACATTTGCAAAAAAGGCAGAAGCATTTTTGTTAGGGATTGTAGGAAAAGACCTGCCAAGGGAAATGAAGAACATATTTATGTATGCGACAACGGCGCCAGAGTCTTAATAGCACAAGGGTGGAAGAATGAAGAAACCCCGACGAAAGATCAGTGGCAAGGGAAACTGATGGACTATGCGGAACTGGCGAAACTGATGTACAAATTGCGTGACAAGGACAACTGTGACTTTAAAGAGGAATGGGAACCTTTTACAAGCTACATAAAAAAACAACAAAATGAACTGGACTCCTTGGTAGGTTTTGAATAAACATACACAAACTTATTCTTGCTAATATAATAGATGGATAACTTGAGGATCTTTACATTTTTATAACATGTAGAAAACAATATGTGTTAAAAAATCAGAAAGAGGAGCTGAGGGAAGTCGTAGGAGAAGGGAGGGAGGGTATGGGGGAAGGGGGAGGGGGGAAATGGGGGAAAATATAATGAAGATGATTTGCTGGAATAACTTGTTATGTGAAAACAGTCAATAATTAAAAAAGAAGAAGAACTGGCAATTTGTGTGAAAGCTTTTCTAAGAGGGCTATATTCCAAATCTTTCAATACCAGCAATCTAGGTCAGTGTATTTGAAGTTTTTCCAGAATGTTGTCGATCCAAAAGCATAGCTATCACAAAGAGGTGCCTTCCATGTGTTTCTGGCAAAAAATCTATTTGGCTGACATTCCAATGTTTGTTGCTATGTTGTTGTTGATATGGGAGCAATTCCAGCCTCTGTATTGGATGAAGTAAGGCTATTGAGTATCAGTCCTCCCTGCCTTCTGAGCATGCTCAAAGCTGTTTCCTTGAAAGCTACATCTCCAAACAGCTCAAAGCACAGTCTTTGTAGATAGCCAGGAGGTGGCTGAAATTTCTAGTTTGAGCAACTTGGTTTTGATTAATATTTGTTTAAAAAGGGTGGTGGCGAACAGGGTGTGAGTCTCTAATATGTGTATGTGTATCATTTGCATTTATTTTTTTTGGAATATGGGAGGAAGACTGGGAGGAGAAATGGCGGGTGGCTTCTCTGTGTGTTGCAACTTTCAACAATTAAGTGTATGTATGTGTGTGTGTGTGTGTGTGTGTGTGAGAGAGAGAGAGAGAGAGAGAGAGAGAGAGAGAGAGCTAGAGAGTGAGTTGAGGTTTTGGAGGGGTATGGAAGTTTTGCATGGTTAGCAGATGAAAACATCTCTCTCTCCCTGTGCTACCAGTCTTTCTTCGTTTACTGGTTCCAGCTTGGAGTTGGGCAGAGGCTCCAAACTGTACCCATCACTGAGAGGCCCCACCATGTGTGCATGACATCATGTCCATTCACGCATCACAAGTGTTCGACATTATGTGTGTTTCGTAGGCGGGACGAAGTGGGTCATTCACACGACTGGAGGAGGCCGACCATCGGGAAGACCAAACTTTGCTCTGTGCATCCCTTTGATGCGCCAGTGATGTCAAAGGGATGTGCCATGGTGAACTCTGACATGGAGTGGCAGCTAGACTGGTGACTGGGAGCGGCCGCCGAGACCATATAACTCCGGTCTTGAAAGACCTACATTGGCTCCCAGTACGTTTCCAAGCACAATTCAAAGTCTTGGTGCTGACCTTTAAAGCCCTAAATGGCCTCAGTCCAGTATACCTGAAGGAGCGTCTCCACCCCCATCGTTCTGCCCGGATGCTGAGGTCCAGCGCAGAGGGCCTTCTGGCGTTTCCCTCCCTGCGAGAAGTGAGGTTATAGGGAACCAGGCAGAGGGCCTTTTCGGTGGTGGCACCCGCCCTGTGGAACGCCCTCCCAACAAATGTTAAAGAGAACAACAACTACTAGACTTTTAGAAGACATCTGAAGGCAGTCCTGTTTAGGGAGGCTTTTAATGTTTGCTGCATTACTGTGTTTTGATATTTTGTTGGGGGCCACCCAGAGTGGCTGGGGAGGCCCAGCCAGATAGGCGGGGTATAAATAATAAATTATTATTATTATTATTATTATGGAGGGGTGTTGGCCCCCTGCCCACAAATAATGAGGGGGCCAAAGACACCTCTGCATCATGGAGTTGGCACGCCTGGAGTTTGATTATGAGTCCTTCTGATTGTGAGTAGCTTTCTAATGGAAATAAAACTCTCTGCACAACAGAACTGGTCTTGACTCTGGATAATATATTATTGTTGTTGTTGTTGTTGTTGTTGTTGTTGTTGTTGTTGTTGTTATTATTATTACCCCACCCATCTGGCTAGGTTCCCTGAGTCACTCTGGGCGGCTTCCAACATAACATTTAAAACACAATAAAACATCAAACTTTAAAAACTTCCCTAAACAGGACTGCTTTCAGATGTCTTCTAAAAGTCAGACAGTTGTTTATTTCCTTGACATATGATGGGAGGGCATTCTGCAGCGTGGGCACCACCACCAAGAAGGCCCTCTGCCTGCTTCCCTGTAACTTGGCTTCTCACAGTAAGGGAACTGCCAGAAGGCCCTCGGAGCTGGACCTCAGTGTCTGGGCTGGACGATGAGGGTGGAGACGCTCCTTCAGGTATACTGGGCTGAGGTATACTGGACACTATCAGTAACTTTGATATTCCAGGCCCCTAGCCTATCAGAATGTCCAGGGAAAGCTACCAGGGCATGAGTGTGTTGAAAAGCTTTTTATACAGAAGTGCTTCCATGGTTACTGTCACTAAGGAGACGGGAAGCTTTCTTGCTGCCTGTGATAATCAGCGCATCTAGTGTGTGTCTTCTCCATTGACATTTCGAAGCATCCCAAACCCTGCAATTTCATCAGAAGAGCAACCTCCCAAACCCCACTCCTGTGTGCTTTATTAGTTTATAAATATACTCTGTTTCCCCGCACAATTCTTAGGTGTGTTTTTTTTTTTGCCTGCTCTGACTTTAACTGAAGTTTCAGTTATTGCACTTTTTAAACTACTTGTCTCTTGTTCTTTCAGAAGAATGCAGTATATTGTACACAGGTGGGGGAAAAAGTGAATTTTAAAAAAAGGAAAATATGTATTCTAAAGAAAAGAAGTTCAGTTTCACCTTATATCCCTGCCCTATCACTGAGATCTTTCGGGGAGTCTCTGTAGGTGAATCCCCACCCCAAATTGCTCAAATGCATGGTTCATAAACTAGTAGAAGCCATGCATTCCATGCTGTGGGCTGAAGCCTGTGTAACTCCCACCTGAGATTATAATGAATTTCAGGTGTACGACACAGAGACGTTCCTTCAAGTATACAGGACTGAGGCCATTTAGGGATTTAAAGGTCAGCACCAACACTTTTGATTGTGCTTGGAAATGTACTGGGAGCCAATGCAGATCTCTCAGGACCAGTGTAATGTGGTCTTGGCAGCTGCTCCCAGTCACCAGTCTAGCTGCCGCATTCTGGATTAATTGCAGTTTCTGGATCACCTTCAAAGGTAGCCCCACGTAGAGTGCATTGCAGTAGTCCAAGTGGGAGATAACCAGAGCATGCACCACTCTGGTGAGACAGTCTGTGGGCAGGTAGGGTCTCAGCCTGTGTACCAGATGGAGCTGGTAAACAGCTGCCCTGGACACAGAATTGACCTGTGCCTTCATGGACAGCTGTGAGTCCAAAATGACTCCCAGTTTGGATTTGATATCCTGCTTTATCACTACCCGAAGGAGTCTCAAAGCGGCTAACATTCTCCTTTCCCTTCCTCCCCCACAACAAACACTCTGTCAGGTGAGTGGGGCTGAGAGACTTCAGAGAAGTGTGACTAGCCCAAGGTCACCCAGCAGCTGCATGTGGAGGAGCGGGGAATCGAACCCGGTTCACCAGATTACGAGTCCACCACTCTTAACCACTACACCACAGGCTGTGCACCTGGTCCTTCAGGGGCACAGTTACCCCATTCAGGACCAGGGACTCCCCCACACCCACCCGCCCGCTGTCCCCCCAAAACAGTACTTCTGTCTTGTCAGGATTCAACCTCATTCTGTTAGCCGCCATCCATCCGCCAACCGCTATGAGTTACAGAATGGCACAAGGGCCAGAGGGCCAGATTAGGAACTGGGAAGTCAGGGTTCGTGGTTCAAGTCACCCTATATAAATCTACCAACAGTAGAAGAATGGCGACAGAAGGTAATGGAATATGCAGAAATAGCCAAACTAACAGGGAAAATTCGACAACAGGGCGATGAAGCATTTCAAAAAGAATGGGAAAATTTTATGTTGTATATAGGAAAGATAAGATGAAATAGTAAAACCAGTAGAATCGGAAACAAACCTCATAACGGGAAAGATTAAGAAAAGTGATGGATAATGAAAATAATAAGAAGCAAAATGTGTAAGGAAACTAATATAACTAACAGTAGTGGTAAATGAATACAGGCAGACAACAAGAATTGTATTAACATGAAGACTTACTTGTTTATGGATATACTATGGACAGATATGGAAAATGAATAACAATATATAAAATGGAAGAAAATAATGAGATAAAATGATATGTGATATAAAAACCAGAAGAAGGAAGGAGGGAAGTCAGTGCTTAGGAGCAAGTATAAATGTAAAATGTAATACAATATGTGTATATGGAGTATCTAATTGAAAAACTAATAAAGATTATTTGAAAAAATATATAAATCGAAGCTCTTTGTTCCCCTTTCACTATAAAGGAGAATCTGAAACTGCTGTAGCCTTTTTCGACAAAGTGGATAAAATTTACTCTCCAGAGTAAAAAAAAGTTCGGCAAATTGCAGTGAAATAGGTATAGGGTGGCTTTTTGTTTTATTTTGTTTTTTGGAGTAAAGCAAAAAGGATTCAAATTACAGTCATACCTTGGGTTAAATACGCTTCAAGCTGAGCGTGTTCGAGTTGCGCTCTGCGGCAACCCAGAAGTAACGTAGCGCGTTACTTCCGGGTTTCACCGCTTGCGCATGCGCAGACGTTCAAAATAGTGTCACGCGAATGCACAGAAGTGGTGAAAAGCGACGCGTGCGTGTGCAGACGTCCCATCACTAGATACGTTTACCTCTAGATGCGAACGGAGCTCCGGAACGGATCCCGTTCGTATCTAGAGGTACCACTGTATAAGAAGCAAATGGATTATAGTGTCAAGAAAGGAGATTCTAAATAAACATTAGGAAGAACGTTCTGATGGTAAGAGCTGTTCAACAGTGGAATGCATTGCTTCAGAAGGTGACTAGCTCACCTTCTTTGGATGTTTTTAAGCAGAGTTTGGATGGCCCATTGTTGAGCATTCTTTAGCTGTGACTACTGCATTGCAGGGAACCATGGACTAGGATGGCTGGGGAAACCCAGCCAGATGGATGGGGTATAAAAATTATTATTATTATTATTATTATTATTATTATTATTATTATTATTACTTCTATTACTATTACTATTACTATTACTATTACATATAGAGTCAGGTTTAAGGTGCTGGTTTTGACCTTTAAAGCCCTATCCAGCCTAGCACCAACGTACCTACAGGACCACCTCCCCTGGTATGCCCCACAGAGGACCTTAAGGTCCACAAACAGCAATACAGTGGTGCCTCGCAAGACGAAAAGAATCCGTTCTGCGAGTCTCTTCGTCTAGCGGTTTTTTCATCTTGCGAAGCAAGCCCATTGACAGCTTAGCGGATTAGCGCTATTAGCAGCTTAGTGGCTTTTAGCGGCTTAGCGGATAAGCGGATAAGCGGCTTAGCGGCTTAGAAAAAGGGGGGGAAAGGGGGGGAAACCCGCAGGAACTCGCAAGACATTTTCGTCTTGCGAAGCAAGCCCATAGGAAATTCGTTTTGCGAAGCACCTCCAAAACGGAAAACCCTTTCGTCTAGCGGGTTTTCCGTCTTGCGAGGCATTCGTCTTGCGGGGCACCACTGTACCTTGGAGTTCCCAAGTCGCAAGGTGGTTAGATTGGTCTCAACTAGGGCCAGGGCCTTTTCAGCTCTGGCCCCGACTTGGTGGAACACTCTGTCACAAGAGACTAGGGACCTGCGGGACTTGACATCTTTCTGCAGGGCCTGCAAGACAGAGCTGTTCTGCCTGGCCTTTGGTCTGGACTCAGTCTGACCCTTATATTTCCCTCCCCTTATGGTTTTGATCTATGGGGTACTTTAAAATGAGGCTGCATTTTAAATTGTATTGTAACCTGTATTTTAAATTGGTTCCTCCCCCCTATCATTTTTTAATTGTAATTTTACTGATGTTTAGCTGCCCTGAGCCAGGGAGGGCTAGGGTTTGAAAATTATTATTATTAAATTAGAAACTGTCTCTCTGTATTATATTATTATTATTATTATTATTATTATTATTATTATTATTATTATTAGCCCCTTCCAAATCCACAGTTCTGTGATTCTATTATTCCTCTCCAATACATATCATGTTTTCAGGGAGGGGGTGGGTGTTTATCTGTTACTCTTCCTTGCTTTAAAGTAACTAAGAGGAGGACAAATGGTATGTTTTCTTGCGCATGCATATATATATATATATATATATATATTTGCTTTCGTAGATTTTCACGGGTACAGGAATGCAGGTTTTGGTGTCCTCGGGTGTCTTCCCGTGTAAAAGTTGGGGTGTCTAGGCGACGTTTCGACGAGGTCTCACTCGTCATCTTCAGGCTGGTGCTTTCGGCTTCTTGTTACTGGAACAGAGCAGGATCTCAGTGTTTGAGTTCCTATAAATACTGTAGAGGGGGTGTGGTGTATAGCCTCCAATGTTCTGGGCAGAGAGGAAGTTCCCAGGCTAGTGTGCCTTTTCTTCTTTTGTTCCTTAATTACTTGAGAGATATCTTGAGTGATTTCTTGAGTGATATCCTGAGTACCACTTAGGTGGGTCATTAGGTGTGGATTAGTTGTTAAAGTCTTTGTGTCTTGACCTCTTGAACTTTGTGAAGAGTTTTCCTGAGAAGATGGCTGTACTGTACTTAGTTGTGCTCTGGCTTGGCTTCGTGTATAGGGGCGAGCTGTGGTTTTGTGGCTTGTGTCAGCCAGATCTGTGTAGGGATTGCAGGGGGGTGCAGCATCCGGAGGTGCCACCATGGATTGGCTACTGGATGGTGTCTGTAATTCATCTGTGGAGAGGGTCTGGGTTTGGGTCTGGTGTGGTTGATTGGTGTTGGCGTTCTGTGTGCCTCTGGATCTGGTGTCAGTTTTTGTGGGGAGGGCTAATTTCCAGATGTCTGGCAAGCGGGATGTGTCGTCACGCTTGTTCATGTTGTGAGGGTGTTTCTCTATCTCGATGGCTTCCATGATTATTCTCTTGTGGTGATGTTCCGTGTTAAAGAGCAATTTGGAATCTGCAAAATTAATTTCGTGTCCTGTTTCTTTCATGTGTTGGAAAAGAGAGGAAGTTTTTTCTTCTTTTTTGACGGCATTCTTGTGTTCTGCGATACGTGCATTTATTCGTCTGTTTGTTTGTCCAATGTACGTGGCTGGGCAGACTTTGCTCACCTCTACAAAATCTCGCTAAATTTCTCGCCAAGCAACTTCAGCCCTATGCAGAATCCATCTCTTCACACGTACCAAACTCCTTCCAGTTCATAGAAACAATAAAGAAGCAAAACCTACATCCTAATGACCTACTTGTGAGCTTCGATGTTGTATCTCTCTTCACACAAGTGCCCATTAATGAAGCCTTGACAGCTATTCAAAACAAATACAATCCCCCCGAATACATCTTGGACCTGACCAACCACTGCCTAACCAACACGTACTTCATCCACAATGGACAAAGATACAAACAGATAGAAGGAGCACCTATGGGATCACCCCTCTCACCGGTCATCGCAAACCTGTACATGGAACACTTTGAAACCAATGCTTTAGACAAGTCAGAACACAAACCCAAACTTTGGCTCAGATATGTTGACGACACCTTTGTAATTTGGCCACACGGGAAGGAAAAACTGGATAGCTTCCTCACACATCTCAACAACTTACACCCCAAAATACAATTCACTATGGAAATAGAAGCCAACAACCAACTTCCCTTCCTTGACGTCCTAATCTACAAAAAACCTGATGGCTCCCTAGGACACACTATCTACCGGAAAAAAACACACACCAACCGCTACTTACATGCACAATCACACCACCACCCTGCACAAATAAACTCCGTAGCCAAGACTCTCATCTCCAGAACCAAACGCCTGGCTGACAAAGACCACTTGACAACTGAGTTACAGAATCTCTCAAACGTGTTAATTGCCAATGGATACCAGCAAAACAGGATTACGAAGCTAATCCAAAAGGAAACACCCCCCAAAAACCAAGACACAGAAGAAAACAATGGCATGGCCCTCCTTCCTTATATCAAGGGCACTACAGATAAAATTAGCAAAATCCTCCATAAACACAATATCAAAACAGCCTTTTGCACCAACCAAAAAATAGCCAATATCCTCAGAAACCCCAAGGATAAAATCCAGTTGGAAAACCAAGGGATCTATGAAATACCCTGCAAAGTCTGCCCAGCCACGTACATTGGACAAACAAACAGACGAATAAATGCACGTATCGCAGAACACAAGAATGCCGTCAAAAAAGAAGAAAAAACTTCCTCTCTTTTCCAACACATGAAAGAAACAGGACACGAAATTAATTTTGCAGATTCCAAATTGCTCTTTAACACGGAACATCACCACAAGAGAATAATCATGGAAGCCATCGAGATAGAGAAACACCCTCACAACATGAACAAGCGTGACGACACATCCCGCTTGCCAGACATCTGGAAATTAGCCCTCCCCACAAAAACTGACACCAGATCCAGAGGCACACAGAACGCCAACACCAATCAACCACACCAGACCCAAACCCAGACCCTCTCCACAGATGAATTACAGACACCATCCAGTAGCCAATCCATGGTGGCACCTCCGGATGCTGCACCCCCCTGCAATCCCTACACAGATCTGGCTGACACAAGCCACAAAACCACAGCTCGCCCCTATACACGAAGCCAAGCCAGAGCACAACTAAGTACAGTACAGCCATCTTCTCATGAAAACTCTTCACAAAGTTCAAGAGGTCAAGACACAAAGACTTTAGCAACTAATCCACACCTAATGACCCACCTAAGTGGTACTCAGGATATCACTCAAGAAATCACTCAAGATATCTCTCAAGTAATTAAGGAACAAAAGAAGAAAAGGCACACTAGCCTGGGAACTTCCTCTCTGCCCAGAACATTGGAGGCTATACACCACACCCCCTCTACAGTATTTATAGGAACTCAAACACTGAGATCCTGCTCTGTTCCAGTAACAAGAAGCCGAAAGCACCAGCCTGAAGATGACGAGTGAGACCTCGTCGAAACGTCGCCTAGACACCCCAACTTTTACACGGGAAGACACCCGAGGACACCAAAACCTGCATATATATATATATATACACACAGTGGTGCCCCGCAAGACGAATGCCTCGCAAGACGGAAAACTCGCTAGACAAAAGAGTTTTCCGTTTTGGAGGTGCTTCGCAAAACGAATTTCCTATGGGCTTGCTTCGCAAGACGAATGTTATGTACTGAGTTGAATAGGATCCAAACTGCAGCAGTCTGATTGGTCCTAGAACAATAGGCTCCAAAAGGCAGCAGTCTGATTGGTCCTAGAACAATAGGATTCAGAATGCAGCAGTCTGATTGGTCCTAGAACAATGCAGCAGTATGATTGGTTAGCAGGAACCACCCAATCATGCTCCAGATAGAAGTGAATCCACAACCTGATTGGCCTACAGTAGAATCCTGGAATTAGCCAATCATGTGCAGCCCATTGTGTAAATAATGTATATAAAGCAGATACTTTGAGGGGACATTTATTCATTCCTCCTCACCACTATGAGCTGAATAAAGAGCATGAAATCACTTTGCGACTCTGAGTATATTTCACTGGCGACGAAGGTGGGATCCCGCTGAGCTGACTGCCACACACAGCACCGCAGCACCGCCACCTGCCGCACCGCTGCCTCGCACCGTGTATCCAGGCTTCAGCTCCGGGACACAAGGAACTCAGAATGGCAACTGACAGCAGCTTCTCGCCATTCAACCCAGCATCTGGAGACTGGGAAGCGTACGCCTCCCGTTTCACCTTCCTCCTAGAAGCCAAAGGGGTCACCGATGAAGAAGACGCCAAGAAGAGGGCAATATTCTTCAGCGTCTGCGGAGAGGAGACATTTGAAATCGCCCGGGCTCTCCTTGCGCCTGAAGACGTCGCTACTGTTCCATACAAAACAATAATGGAACAGCTGAAGGGGCACTTTTCGCCACAGCCCTCAGTGGTGGCTCGTCGAAATGCCTTCTACGCAAAGCGGCAAGCCCCTGGGGAAACCATAACTGGGTTTGTGACCTCTCTCCGCCAAGCTGCCCGGTTCTGCAACTTCTCAGAGCTGGAGAACATGCTTCGTGACCGCCTCGTCGGTGGCCTGAAGGATGAGAAGCTGCAACGACGCCTCTACGCTAAGAAGAACCTAACGTTCCAGGTCGCTCTGGAGGAGGCCCTGGCAACGGAAGCTGCTGAGAGGTCGACGCAAGAGGCACGGCTGAGCCAGCCGTCCCAACCGAGGGTCCACCACGAAGACCTCACCAACGACTCGGGATCCGACAGGGAGGAGGTGCACCGAGTACAGCAGCGCACTCAAGCAGCCCACATACCACAGCTGCCTCGACGAGAAGGAGGGAACTGCGCAAGCTGTGGAGAAAGTCACGAGAGGAGGACCTGCCGTTTCCGCAACGCAGAGTGCAGGCAGTGCAGAAAATTGGGACACATCGCCCGGGTGTGTCGGGCTCGGCCCACCCGAAGCCAGGCATCAGATGACCAATCCAAGAGCCCCAGGTCCCGGGGCCCAACGCACCAAGGCAACTCGACGGAGCTCACAGACTTCCAGGTATACCAGTTGCCCCACCCCAACGTAGAGAAAATTTATGTAGAGGTACAGATAGAGGGGGCCCCATGCCGCATGGAGCTTGACACGGGTTCAACTCTATCCATAATCTCGGCAAGGACCTTAAGGAAACTGTGTCCTACTGGGGGTCCCAAACTCAGGCCGGCCCCATTCACCCTCCGGGACTTCCAGAAACGTAAGGTCCCCACAATGGGGGTGGGGACCTTCAGGGTGCAATACCGAGGGCGGACGCGGCAACTGGACTTGCTTGTGGTCAAGGGCCCCTACATTAGCTTACTGGGGTTGGCATGGTTTGGACCACTGGGACTAGCCATCACCGGGGTGAACCACATGAGCTTACAAGTGGACGTGGACGCCATATGCAAGGAGTTTCCGGGGGTTTTCGATGGGAAATTGGGACAGTATACGGGCCCCCCCATTGCTCTACAGCTTGACCCCGCAGTACGACCAGTCAGGCTCAAGGCCCGCCGGGTCCCATTCGCCCTGAAACCCCGTATAGACGAGGAATTGGACCGACTCGTGGAGCAAGGAGTGCTGGAGCCGGTGCCTAATGCCCCCTGGGAAACCCCAATCGTCACACCCGTCAAGCCTAATGGTTCGGTCCGCATCTGCGCAGACTACAAATGTACCATAAACAAGGCCCTCATGGCCCATGCATACCCAGTGCCAGTGGTCAGCCATGTCCTTGCCACCCTGGCTGGGTCGAAAATTTTTGGCAAGCTGGACTTGGCCCAAGCATATCAACAGCTGCCAGTAGATGAGGCCACAGCAGAGGCACAGACGATTGTGACGCACAGAGGAGCGTTCAGGGTAAAGCGGCTGCAATTCGGGGTCAGCGTGGCACCAGGCATATTCCAGAATCTAATGGACTCTCTCCTTAAAGGGATTCCTGGTGTCACCCCCTTCTTTGATGATGTGTTGATTGCCGGGCCCACACCAGAGGAGTTTGAGGACCGCCTCCGCACTGTTCTGCACCGTTTCCAGATGGCGGGTCTCAAGGTGAAGCGGGAAAAATGTCTACTAGGAGTGCCTCAAGTGGACTTTCTGGGATTTATGGTGGATGCAGAAGGGGTTCACCCGACTGGGGACAAGGTACGGGCCATTTGTGATGCCCCAGCGCCCAAGAACAAGACTGAACTTCAGGCCTTCTTGGGATTATTGAACTTTTACCATTCCTTCCTTCCCCACAAGGCGGCGGTAGCGGAGCCCCTACACAGACTCCTGGACAAGCGGGCCCCTTGGGTGTGGGGCCAGCGCCAGGAGGCCGCATTCCAGGCAGTCAAGGACTTGCTTGTCTCAAACTCGGTCTTGGCACACTTCGACGAGAGGCTGCCGGTGGTGCTAGCATGCGACGCCTCGCCCTATGGCATCGGCGCTGTCCTGGGACACCAACTCCCGGATGGAAGAGAGGTACCGGTAGCATACTTTTCCCAGACACTCAACGAAACCGAGCGGAACTACTCGCAAATCGACAAGGAGGGTCTGGCAATCGTGAAGGGAGTAAAAAAATTCCATGATTTCTTGTACGGGCGGCCCTTCACCGTGGTGACTGACCACAAGCCGTTGCTTGGCTTGTTTGCCCCCGAAAAGCAGACCCCCCAAGTGCTGTCTCCTCGCGTCCTCAGGTGGTCAATTTTCCTTGCCAGCTACCAGTATGCACTGATTCACCGCCCTGGAAAGGCGATGGGCCATGCAGACGCCCTCAGCAGGCTACCACTACCGGAAACAGGCCCCGACCCAGCACCTGCACAAGAGGTTATGAGCCTGGAGCTGCTTCCTGACCGCCCCATTCAGGCACAAGAAGTTGCACACCATTCCAAGAAAGATAGGGTCATCTCCCGGGTCCTGGACTGGGTGTGGAGGGGATGGCCCAGCCGCAGCCCCGGGCCAGAATTCGCCGGCTACACAACCCGCAAACATGAACTGTCAGCCCACAAGGGGTGCCTGTTATGGGGAAGCAGGGTCGTTGTTCCCCAGCCCCTCCGCAAAAGGGTCCTCACAGCCCTACACGAGACACACCCAGGGGTAGTAAGAATGAAGGCCCTTGCCAGGAGTTATGTGTGGTGGCCGGGGATCGACGGAGAGATAGAGGCCTGGGTCAAACACTGCCAGGCCTGCCAGGAATCCCGCCCAGATCCCCCAAGGGCCCCAGTCCAGTCCTGGGAGTCCGCCCGAGCACCATGGTCACGCCTGCATGTGGACTTCGCTGGCCCCTTTCAGGGGAAAACATTCTTCATAGTGGTGGACTCCTACACCAAATGGCTGGAAGTCGCACTGGTACCGTCCACTTCTACGTCCGCAGCCATCCGGGTACTACGCAGGCTGTTTGCAACCCACGGGCTCCCTGACACTCTCGTCTCAGACAACGGGACTGCATTTACATCAGGAGAATTTCAAACCTTCACAGTGCAGAACGCCATCCGCCACATCCGTTCGGCGCCATTCCACCCTGCCACCAATGGCCAAGCAGAACGCATGGTGCGGACCACCAAGGACACCCTTCGCCGCATGACGCAAGGGGATTGGGAGTACCGCCTTGCCACATTCCTTCTAGCACAGCACAGCACCCCCAGCTCAACGACTGGCCGGAGCCCCGCTGAACTACTAATGGGTCGGCGCCTTGCAATCAGATTGGACCGCCTTCACCCCGATAGAGCTCAGGATGAGGTAGTGGTGGGGGAAGGCAGGAACCCCCGGACCTTCGAGGCCCAGGACCCAGTGTACGCAAAGAATTTTGGGGCAGGCCCTGCATGGGTACCTGCCACAGTCACCAGGGTCACGGGCCCCGTGTCGTACGAGGTGCTAACAGATGGGGGGCAATGCTGGCACCGCCACTGGACCAGATACGGCGACGATTCCCGGGAGAAAACCAGGAGGAGGAGGACAGGTCAGAGGAGTCCCAAGGGAACAGTGGGGCAGTGAGGCCCATAGAGCAGCAGGGGCAAGCAGGAGAGGCAGAATCAGTAAATACAGAGAGGACCCGCGAGGCCGAAAGGACACCGGAACCAGAACCACGACTGAGCGAGCCGGTTGCGCCAGACCAAACAGCCCCATCCTTGGAACACGAGCCAGAACCTGAACCCCGGACCAGGGAACACCCCAGGCCGCAACGCACACGTAGGCCACCGGCGTACCTTGAGGACTATGAATGCGACCTTCCGGGCAGGACTGGAACTTAGAGGGGAGGGGTGTTATGTACTGAGTTGAATAGGATCCAAACTGCAGCAGTCTGATTGGTCCTAGAACAATAGGCTCCAAAAGGCAGCAGTCTGATTGGTCCTAGAACAATAGGATTCAGAATGCAGCAGTCTGATTGGTCCTAGAACAATGCAGCAGTATGATTGGTTAGCAGGAACCACCCAATCATGCTCCAGATAGAAGTGAATCCACAACCTGATTGGCCTACAGTAGAATCCTGGAATTAGCCAATCATGTGCAGCCCATTGTGTAAATAATGTATATAAAGCAGATACTTTGAGGGGACATTTATTCATTCCTCCTCACCACTATGAGCTGAATAAAGAGCATGAAATCACTTTGCGACTCTGAGTATATTTCAACGAAAATGTCATGCGAGTTCCTGCGGGGTTTTTCCCTCCCCCCCTTTTTCTAAGCCGCTAAGCTGCTTATCCGCTTATCCGATAAGCCCCTAAAAGCCGCTAAAAGCCGCTAAACCGCTAATAGCGCTAATCCGCTAAGCCGTCAATGGGCTTGCTTCGCAAGACGAAAAAACCGCTAGACGAAGAGACTCGCGGAACGGATTCTTTTCGTCTTGCGAGGCACCACTGTATGTATGTATGTATGTATATATATATTCCACACTGTCTTTTACAGTGCTAGACCAGATAGGCTTTAAAGCACAAGGCTGCCAGCAGAGTTCTGAAGAGCTCTGATCCTTATATATTTGTTAAAGAAGAGCAAAATAGGATTATTATTATTATTACTATTATTATTATTCTAAAAACCCTTAAATGATGCTTTAAACGTTTCAAAGCCACCATCTACTACTATGTTTTAATCAAAACAGTCACATCCTGGAGCTCGCCAGTTCTCCACAGGCAACCTATTACACAGTTTCAGTGCAAAGATTTTTCTAGAGACATATGTGAAAACACAGAGCCATTTAGGGTAAGAAAATCAGAAACCCCAGAGGGAAACGAAGCATTGAGAAGACCCTGATGTGGGTCTGGACATATTGACATCACACACTGGCTCAGGATGCATTGACTCACCCATTGACAGCTTCACATAATGACGGGTCGAAGGAAGATGGACAAGTTTTCAGCAGACCAGTCTTTGTTTATTGATTTTAATCTGTAAGAACAGTGCCAGCTATCTCTAGAACAGTTTGGTCTTTTGAAGTGAAATTAGCCCGCTGGAGATCATCAACCAGTGCGACCAAGGCAGTTTCAGTCCCATGATGAGGCCTAAATCCTGACTGGAAGGGATCCAAATGGTCCGCTTCTTCCAGGCGTGCCTGGAGTTGTTCAGCAACCACTCGCTCAATCACCTTCCCCAAGAATGGAAGATTTGAGACTGGGCGATAGTTGGCCATATTGGCAGCATCTAAAGATGGTTTTTAAAGAAGCGGTTTAATAACCGCCTCTTTCAGAGGGTCTGGGAAGGCTCCCTCACAGAGAGAAGCATTCACCACCCCACGAAGCCCATCGCCCAGCCCTTCCCGGCTAGCTTTTATAAGCCAGGATGGGCAAGGATCAAGGAGACAGGTGGTTGGCTTCACTCGTCCAAGCAGCCTGTCCACATCCTTGGGGATAACAGATTGGAATTGATCCCACACAGCTTGACTAGACAGGACTCTAGCACTCTCCCGCCCTGGCCCTGCTCCCATGGTGGAGTCTACCTCTTCCCAAATCTGGGCGACATTATCTGCAAAAAACTTTGCAAAATCATTGCAGGAGATCATGTGGCCCGTACTGGGCCCTGATGTAACAGGTGGTTCCGCTAAATTGCGAACTACCTGAAAGAGTCTCCTGCTGCTATTTTCCGCAGATGCAATAGAGGCAGTGAAGAAGGTCTTCTTTGCCGTTGCTATCGCCACTTGGTAGGCTCGACATTGAGCTCTAACCCGTGTCAGGTCAGATTCAGAATGAGTTATCCACCACTGGCGCTCTAGACGTCTCAACGATTGTTTTATTGCCCTCAGATCCGTAGAAAACCATGGGGCTATTCGGGCTGTCTGATGGGGGGGGTGTTGATTTATATTTATATTGTTGTGAGTTTGGGTGGGGGCAGGCTGTATGCCTGAGTCCATTCCAATTCCTAGGTCCAGCAGGGATTCAATTGCTGAATTCTTTTCTTTCTTTCTTTTGTGGTCAGTCGTAGCCAAGTAAGATTGTCTTTGATAAACACGGTTCTAACAATGAATCCGTAAGTGACTGTGGAGGCCAATTCTGGTTCCACACGTCCTACCACAGTGGGGACATTGGTTTCCAGGCAGGAGTTGATCACGGTGTGGATTTGCCAAGCGTGCCTTCCTCTTAGCACGTTTCCCCCTTGTGTCCTGAGTTCGAGTGTCTTCAAAGCCCAAGACATCTTTGGTAAAGGCTGTTCTCCAATTGGAGCGCTCACAGGCAAGTGTTTCCCAATTGTTGGTGTTTATACTACATTTTTAAAAAATTGCCTTGAGAGAGTCTTTGAACCTTTTTTGTTGACCACCAGCATTACGCTTTCCATTTTTAAGTTCGGAATAGAGTAGTTGCTTTGGAAGACGATAATCAGGCTGAATTAGCCAGGCAAGGGCCATAATGCCTCCTTGGGTCATCAAGGAAGTGATTCTGTGCCAGAGGAAAAATGGGTGCCCCCCAACTATCTAGTAGTTAGAAAGACAAAGAACCAGAGTTGAGGTGTGTGAGGCTAGAATCTGACCACAGATTGGGCGGCAGAGAGACAGGGGCATACCTGGTTTCTGCTTGAATCAAAGACTGTGGCAATGAGAAAAGCAAGGCCCTCTTAGAGTGTTAATGCTATGAGTCCCACCATCACTGACTCAGGTTGTATACATGTGTAAATAAACCATATGTCAAAAAGAGACCACAGTCTCTGCTGTCTCTCATTCCCAGGAAAATGAACCCCAAGTAAGCCAATCCATCAATCAGTTGGGTAAGGGTCTGGAAACGCTAGAATCTTGCAAATTGATTGGTGATCGGGGTGGCATGCAGCAATATTGATATTTTAATAAATATTGCTTTTGTGATACAGATGGGCATGTGGGGGATTTTTAAAAAGACATCTGAAGGCAGCCCTGTTCAGGGAAGTTTTTAATGTGTGACATTTTAATGTATTTTTAATCTTTGTTGGAAGCCGTATAGAGTGGCTGGGGAAACCCAGCCAGATGGGCGGGGTACAAATAATAAATTATTATTATTATTACAGTGGTACCTCGGGGTACCTCGGGTGGTTGCTGAACAACTCCAAGCACGCCTGGAGGAAACGGACCATTTGGATCCCTTCCAATCGGGATTCAGGCCTCACCATGGGACTGAAACTGCCTTGGTCGCGCTGGTTGATGATCTCCGGCGGGCTAGGGACAAAGGTGAGAGCTGTTTCCTAGTTCTGCTGGATCTCTCAGCGGCCTTTGACACCATCGACCATAACATCCTTCTGGACCGTCTAGAGGGGCTGGGAGCTGGGGGCACTGTTATACAGTGGTTCCGCTCCTTCCTCCTGGGCCGTGTCCAGAAGGTGGTGGTGGGGGTGAGTGTTCAGACCCCTGGGCTCTCACTTGTGGGGTGCCTCAGGGTTCTGTCCTCTCCCCCATGCTTTTTAATATCTATATGAAGCCGCTGGGAGAGATCATCAGGGGGTTTGGACTGGGTGTTCATCAGTATGCAGATGACACCCAGCTCTACCTCTCCTTTAAATCAGAACCAGTGAAGGCGGTGAAGGTCCTGTGTGAGTGCCTAGAGGCGGTTGGAGGTTGGATGGCGGCTAACAGATTGAGGTTGAATCCTGACAAGACAGAAGTACTATTTTTGGGGGACAGGAGGCGGGCAGGTGTGGAGGATTCCCTGGTCCTGAATGGGGTAACTGTGCCCCTGAAGGACCAGGTGCGCAGCCTGGGAGTCATTTTGGACTCACAGCTGTCCATGGAGGCGCAGATTAACTCTGTGTCCAGGGCAGCTGTCTACCAGCTCCACCTGGTACGCAGGCTAAGACCCTACCTCCCCGCGGACTGTCTCGCCAGAGTGGTGCATGCTCTAGTTATCTCACGCTTGGACTACTGCAATGTGCTCTACGTGGGGCTACCTTTGAAGGTGACCCGGAAACTGCAATTAATCCAGAATGCGGCAGCTAGACTGGTGACTGGGAGTGGCCGCCGGGACCACATAACACCGGTTCTGAGAGATCTGCATTGGCTCCCAGTATGTTTCCGAGCACGATTCAAAGTGTTGGTGCTGACCTTTAAAGCCCTAAACAGCCTCGGTCCTGTATACCTGAAGGAGCGTCTCCACCCCCATCGTTCAGCCCGGACACTGAGATCCAGCGCCGAGGGCCTTCTGGCGGTTCCCTCATTGCGAGAAGTGAGGCTACAGGGAACCAGACAGAGGGCCTTCTCGGTAGTGGCGCCCGCCCTGTGGAACGCCCTCCCATCAGATGTCAAAGAGATAAAGAATTACCTGACGTTCAGAAGACATCTTAAGGCAGCCCTGTTCAGGGATGTTTTTAATATGTAATGCTGTATTGTTTTTAATACTGATTGGGAGCCGCCCAGAGTGGCTGGGGAAACTCAGCCAGATGGGCGGGGTATAAATAATAAATTATTATTATTATTATTATTATTATTATTATTATTATTACAGACACTTCAGGTTGCAAACGCTTCAGGTTACAGACTCCGCTAACCCAGAAATAGTGCTTCAGATTAAGAACATTGTTTCAGGATGAGAACAGAAATCGTGCTCCGGCGGTGCGGCAGCAGCAGGAGGACCCATTAGCTAAAGTGGTGCTTCAGGTTAAGAACAGTTTCAGGTTAAGAATGGACCTCCAGAAAGAATTAAGTACTTAACCCGAGGTACCACTGTATTATTATTATTATTATTATTATTATTATTATTATTATTATTAGCAGACATGAAGTGAAATGCACTCGTGGCTGGAAAACTGACAAACTGATTGACAAATTCTAGCATTCGTAATCTATCTGAGCTGTTTTGAGAAAGGGCACACGCCACACCTTAAATGCACATTTAGAGCACATGGTTTTCCTCCAAGAATCCTAGGAGCTGTAGTTTGTTGAGAGTGCTTGGGACTGTAGCTTCTGTGAACGAGAGACAGCAGCCCCTGGCATTCTTTGGGGGAAAGTCCCTGGCTTTAAACGTGCATCGAATGTACTTTAAATGTATCGTACAGATCAGTGTGGTAGGAAAGCAAAAGGGGGCGGGGAGAAAGAAAGAAGGTAAAAGCAAGGGCGGCGAATGGAAAAAGGTGGAGGGAGCTGAACAGTGAGTATAGCACGGGGGCAAGCATGAGCAAATGTGGCTGTGTGAGTTTAGAAAGCAGCATCTCTGATGCAGCCGAGGAGAGTACTAAACGGAAACATGAAGCCCCATTATTCATTTGCATCACTTGTACGTGCAAAAGAGCTTGTTCGCTTATAGCGAACTCTTTGTCAGTACAAAAGCTCCTGCGAGAGGTCTGTGCCGCGTCTCAGTGCGAACAAGAGATGTCCTGCCGTGCCTGTTCTCAGATCTTGAGTGGAGAGGCAATTCCTGTCACCGAATGACCTTGAGAAAGGTGCAACTTTGGAGTCAGAATTTGGTGGAAACAAAGCAAGGAAGTCACATGTGACCAGCAAAAAAGAAAAAAAAGAAAGACATGAGTTCAACCAAAGTATCAGATGGTCCTCAGAATGGTAGTTCCTCGTGGAGATATATGCCAATGAATGGAAAATAAGCGAGATCATGCAATCTGTTCCAAGCAGGAAAAGTTTTTAAAAAATAAATAAAAGAAGGTGGGAATGCCAAGGGAAAGTCTAAGATCTGCATATATTTTGGACGGGTAATCATTGTAGCATTCTTGAAACTGTCCAATCCAAATTTTTAAGGCAGATTTTTTCTGTATCACCTTGTGTTCCAAATGCAGAATTACGACTGGAGGCAAGTCTTCTCTCTGTAGAAGCTCGGTCCTGGCAAAGAACTCTTAATTATTGGCTCCGTCTAAATCTAAATCCGCCCGGTCTACTGCCCTTAGTGACACAAGATCCCCATAAAACTGCGCGGTCTAAAATTGTGCACCAAGAATTCCTCTCCTGTGGACTCCACCCACATCAGCTTCCCACAATGCGCTTTATTAAAGCAAAAAGGCTAATTGGACAGCGTCTGAAGGACTTAGAGCAACAGAACAATCTGGCCATTATAAAGAAATGCTGTCCTCGGTATGCCTTTCTCCCCCCTTCTCAGTTTGATTCCCTGGCACCATATTTGTATAAATTAACTGTCCCAAAATACAGAGGTGCCTTCACACTGGCCAGATTGGATGTGATGCCCTCTGCCGTACTTGAGGGCAGATACCAAAAGATACCAAACGACTCTGCCCCTGTGGAGATGGCAATCTGGAAACAGTGGCTCATGATACAATTTGGACAAAAAAGTTGGTTTCCAGGTGGAAAAATCAAAATTGGAAACAGAATTGTTAGATTCAAAAATCAAGAATTTGTCGAGAATGTATAACCTGCTGTTGAAATGGAACACTCAGGATGAAATGGTGAAATCAGCTATGATTAAATGGGCACAAGATGTTGGACATAACATAATGATGGCTGACTGGGAACAGTTATGGACCACAGGTATGAAATTTACGGCATGTAATGCCCTAAGAGAGAATTTAATGAAAATGATTTACAGGTGGTACATGACACCAGTCAAGCTTGCAAAAATTTACTATTTGCCCGACAATAAATGTTGGAAATGTAATTAGACTGAAGGTACATTCTTTCAACTTTGGTGGACATGCCCAAGGATTAAGACATTCTGGGAGATGATTTATAACGAAATGAAAAAGGTATGCAAATTTACCTTCCTGAAGAAACCAGAGGACTTTCTCCTGGGCATGGTCGGCCAATTGGTGCCAAAGAAGGATAGAACTTTTTTTATGTATGCAACAACTGCAGCAAGAATACTCATTGCGAAGTATTGGAAGACACAAGATCTACCCACTTGGGAAGAATGGCAGATGAAGTTGATGGACTATATGGAACTGGCGGAAATGACTGGCAGAATCCGAGACCAGGGAGAAGAGTCGGTGGAAGAAGACTGGAAAAAGTTTAAAGACTATTTACAGAAATGCTGTAAAATTAATGAATGTTGGAAAAATGTTAGATTGAAGTTATATGGCTTTAGTAGAAATGTTATAAGGAATCAAATATAAACAGATTAATAGAATATTAAAGGAAAAAATAAGGTTAGAATGTGTTAAGATAATTATAGGATAGAAAACAGAGGAAGATGGAAAGGAATTGCTGAAACAATTAACAGAAGTGGAATACAAAAAGGGAGGTGTGAGGAGGTCGTTGAAATAAGTGAATGAAAGATAACATATTGAAATTGTTTGATGTGTTTTAAACTGTTTTTGTTTTGTTAGTTTAACATGTTTGTGTTATGTAGTGTTTTTGTATTGTATTGTTCATTTTTTTCTTTGTTGTTTGTAGTGTTTAAATTGTTGAAAAACTAATAAATATTAAAAAATAAAATAAAAAAGGAAACAGTGGCTCATGTTCTCCTGTCCTGTCCCCTTTATAAAGATATGAGGAACGAGATCTTCACACCACTCTTACTTACCATCCCAGGCCGTCCATCTGCGGCCACATTGTTCTTTCTTTTATCAGATCAAAATGATCAGACAACAGCAAAGGTTGCTAGGTTTATCGAGGGTGCAATGAGATTAAGGGCCACTATCTGAAGGATAATCTTGGTCATTTGATTGCCCTTTTTACCCATTGTTGTCTTTTAAATTATATATATTGTTTGTTTTATGTTGCTATGGCTGTTGGCTAATGCGAATAAAGTTTATCTTATCTTATCTGCATATATTTGCGTCAATCATGTGTTTCTTCTGAGCTCTCTTTGGATGTTGTTCTTGGGAAACTCGCCCCCTTGGGAGAGGCTGGCCCCTCTCCCCGGCTCCCAGGGTTTGTTTGCCGGTGATCTACCCTGGCTGGCATCCCCGCAGTCCAGGAAGATCTTGATAGGCGACACCTCCCAGCGTGGAAGATGCACACCCCCTTCCCCCTTGCATACCAGCAGGAGAAAGAAGAAAGTCAGAAAGTCGGTTTCATCTACAGTTTATTATTACATAATATTACACAAAGAACAAATCCCTGTGAATCGCCCTGTGAACTCCCTGTCCCACGGTCAGGGCCATCATGTGAGGTAAACACCGAGCTGCTAGTTTGCAGCTGCGTAGTACAGTGGTGCCCCGCAAGACGAATGCCTCGCAAGACGGAAAACTCGCTAGACGAAAGAGTTTTCCGTTTTGGAGGTGCTTCGCAAGACGAATTTCCTATGGGCTTGCTTCGCAAGACGAAAATGTCTTGCGAGTTCCTGCATTTTTTCCCCCTTCCCCCCCCCTTTTCTAAGCCGCTAAACCGCTTATCCGCTTATCCGATAAGCCGATAAGCTGCTAAAAGCCACTAAAAGCCGCTAAACCGCTAATAGCGCTAAGCTGCTAAGCCGTCAATGGGCTTGCTTCGCAAGACAAAAAAACTGCTAGACGAAGAGACTCGCGGAACGGATTCTTTTCGTCTTGCGAGGCACCACTGTACTCATATCCCAATAATTGTCCATACATGTGATCCTTGTCATGTGAGGAGTGGAGAGAGAGGGTGTGGTCCCTGGCCTCATCCCCAACATCATGTCACTGTCATTGATACTCCCCCTTTGTTGAGAGGCTGAGCATTCCTGCTCCTGAGCCAGTTACTTCAAGACTGGACTACTGCAGTGAGCTCCACGTGATGTTTTCTTTGCACGTGCTCTAGAAGCTGTGGTTAGGGCAGAATGCTGCAGCAAGATTGCTGAAAGGAGTGAGACTTTCTAAGCACACAAAACCTGCTCTCGGAGACCTTGACAGATTGGAGAACTGGGAGCAAACAGAGAAAATGAATTTCAATAGGGACAAACGTATGGTTCTGCACTTAGGCAGGAAGAACTAGATGCACAGATATAAGATGGGGCACACCTGGCTGATTAGCAGTACGTGAGTCAGCCATGTGATGCAGCAGCAAAAAAAGCTAATGCTATTCTAGGCTGCATCAACAACAACAAGAAGAGTTTGGATTTGATATCCTGCTTTATCACTACCCGAAGGAGTCTCAAAGCGGCTAACATTCTCCTTTCCCTTCCTCCCCCACAACAAACACTTTGTGAGGTGAGTGGGGCTGAGAGACTTCAGAGAAGTGTGACTGGCCCAAGGTCACCCAGCAGCTGCATGTGGAGGAGCGGAGACGCGAACCCGGTTCACCAGATTACGAGTCTACCACTCTTAACCACTTCACCACACTGGCTCTCAAAAGTCTTCTTCTTTGGCGATCACTTGTAGCTGAGTTAGATTGTCTTCCATAAACACGGTTTTAACAGTGAGTCCGTAAGTGACTGTGGAGGCCAATTCTGGATCCACACGTCCTTCCACGGTGGGGACATTGGTTTCCGGGTGGGAGTTGATCATGGTGTGGATTTGCCAAGCGTGCCTTCCTCTTAGCACATTTCTCCCTTGCGTCCTGAGTTCGAGTGTCTTCAAAGCCTATGACACCTTTGATAAAGGCTGTTCTCCAACTGGAGTGCTCGCAGGCATGTGTTTCCCAATTGTTGGTGTTTATACTACACAGCAAAGAGGGAGAGTCTTTAAACCTCTTTTGTTTACCACCAGCATTACATTTTCCATTTTTAAGTGTGGAATAGAGTAGTTGCTTTGGAAGATGATCATCGGGCATCCGCACAACATGACCAGTCCAACGAAGTTGATGTTGAGGAATCATTGCTTCAGCACTGGTGATCTTTGTTTCTACCAGTACACTGGTATAAGTTTGCCTGTCTTCCCAAGTGATGTGAAATTTTTTTCAGAGACACCATTGATGGAATCTTTCAAGGAGTTGGAGATGGCGTTTATAAGTGGTCTATGTTTCACAAACATACAGTAAGGTTGGTAGTACAACAGCTTTGTAAACAAGCATTTTGGTTTCCCTGTCCTCAAACACTCTGCACTTCAATCGGGAGAAAGCTGCACTCACAGAGCTCAGGCGATGCTGGATTTCAACATCAATGTTGGCCCTGGTGGAAAGATAACTGCCTAGATAGGAGAAGTGATCGACATTTTCCAATGTTACACCATTGAGTTGGATTTGGGGCGCTGCAGAGGGGTTATTTTGTACTTGTTGGTGCAGCACTTTGGTTTTTTGGATGTTGAGTGATAGGCCAAGCTTTTTGTAAGCTTCTACAAAGATATTTAGGATGGTTTGGAGGTCATCCTCTGAGCGTGTGCACACTACGTTGTCATCAGCATACTGAAGCTCTAGGACGGAAGTTACGGTAACCTTACTCTTTGCTTTCAGCCTCCTCAGATTGAAGAGCTTTCCATCTGTTCGATATATGATTTGTACTCCGGTGGGGAGTTTCCCTTCGACAAAGTGTAGGATCATGACAAAGTGTAGGATCATGATGATCAGCAAAAGTATACTATCCAGATCAAGGAAAATAATAGTCCCACTCTATCCTGCCTTGATCATCACTTGGAATACTGTGTCCAATTCTGTTTAAGAAGGATGTTGACAAGCTGGAAGGTGTGCAGAGGAGGGCGACCAGGATGATCAAGGGGCCGGAAACCAAGCCTTATGAGAAACGGCTGAAGGAGCTGGGTGTCCTTAGCTTGGAAAAGAGGAGACTGAGTGGTGATATGATAGCCATCTGCAAATATCTTACATGGAAGAGGGAACAAGCTTGTTTTCTCCTGTTCTGGAGGGTAGGATCAAACCAATGGCTTCAAGTTACAAGAAAGGAGATTTGACTAAACATCAGGAATAGCTTTCTGGCAGTAAGAGCGGTTTGATGGTGAAACGGTCTCCCTTGGGCGGTGGTGGACTTTCCTTCCCAACCAGAGGTTGGGTGGCCATCCGTCATGGATGCTTGAGCTGAGATTCCTGCATTGCAGGGGGGTTGGATTAGATGACACACGGGGTCCTTTCCAGCTCTAAGATTCTATTATTCTATTGACTTCCTTTTCTGGCTTGAACTGTCCTTTCTAATAATAATAATAATAATAATAATAATAATAATAATAATAATAATAATAAAAAATATTTTTTTATTTATATGCTGAAGCTGGGCTCAGAGCGGCTAACAACAGTAAAGGTAACACAGTTTACATAAAATCACAATCAATTAATTGAAATACATTCTAAAATCAATTCATTCTAAAATCAATTCAGAGTCAAATTAGCGGCAACCATTGGGCCAGAGTTCTGTGAGGATTACCAAAGGAGGGGGTCAGACTGTGCCTTGGCCAAAGGCCTGGTGGAACAGCTCTGTCTTGCAGGCCCTACGGAAAAATGTCAAGTCCCACAGGGCCCTAGTCTCTTGTGACAGAGCACTCCACCAGATCACGGCCACAGCCAAAAAGGCCCTGGCTCTGGTTGAGGCCAGCCTAACCTCCCTGTGGCCCGGGACCTCCAAGATGTTTTTGTTTGAAGACTTTCTGTGCTTTTTTGTTTGAAGACTTTTCTGTGCATGAGGAGATTCTGACGAAACATTAGGATGAAAGGATGTTCCAACTAAACTTTAGGAATTACTTTCTGGTGGTAGGAGTTGTTCGACAGTGAAATGAACTACCTCGGAAAGTGGTGGACTATTCGTCCAGGAGGTTTTTATACAGAGGTTGGGTCTCCACTTGTCAGAGATTCTTTAGTTGTGATTCTTGCTTTCGAGGGGGTTGGACTCTCCTTCCTTGGAGGTTTTTAAGCAGAGGTGAGATGGCCATCTGTCATGGATGTTTTAGCTGAGATTCCTGAATTGCAGGGGGTTGGACTAGATGGCCCTCGGGGGTGGGGGTCCCTTCCAACTCTACAGTTCTGGGGAGAAAACAGCAAAGACCTGATAAAGAGAGCACAGCAGAGGTGATATTTTCTGAGAATCCTCCAGAAAAACAATCTCCCAAAGGACCTGTTGATGGCATTTTACCATTGTACTGTGGAGAGTGTATTAACTTATGGTCTGTGCATGTGGTTTGGGAGCTACACGGTCAGGGAAAAACAATGCTGTCCAGGGTTGTAAAGACTGCATTGTAAAGAGAATAATTGGGTGTACCCTTCCCACCTTGGATCAAATCTACGCTTCAAGGTGCCATAAGAAAGCTGCAGAGATAGCGCAGGATAGTGCGCACCCCGGAAACGATCTCTTTCAGCTTCTGCCTTCTGGAAGAAGGTACAGGGTTATAAAGACTAGGACTAGTCGCCTGAGAAACAGTTTCTACCCAAATGAGATTTTGGTTTTAAACACAGTATAGGGGACATGGGTGGCGCTGTGGGTTAAACCACAGAGCCTAGGACTTGCCGATCAGAAGGTCGGCGGTTCGGACCCCCGTTATGGGGTCAGCTCCTGTTGTTCGGTCCCCACGACTGGACCTAACAGTCAGAGGTCCCTTTACCTTTAAAGAGTCTCTATGGGAGTCTATTGTATTTAATTATGGGGTATCAGAGTTTTTAGGGGGCTAACCAGGTTGGGATAGCTGGGATAGCAGGCTTGTTGGTTTTTGAATGTCTGATGTAGATTTTTCAATTTCGTTGTTCTGTATGGGGCAATGACAATAAAGATTATCATATCATATCGTATCGTATCATATCTATTTTTCTGTGCATCAAACTGAGCATGTGCAAAGACCTCTTAGCCTGGAATGAAGTCTGCAAGCTGCAATCTCATTCCAGATGGCACAGAATGAATGCATTTTGCTCTCTACTAAAACTTTGCAGAGCGCAACCACTCAGTCACACCTGCCTCATGAGTTTCTAAACATTTCAATCATGGTATAGTCACCCTCTGGTCAGTATGATGCATCCAATTTCAAGTCTAGTTATTGAATCTGGAGCTGCATCTTCATCTAAGCAGGCCAAAAAATTTTCTTCCCAGTCCCTTCTACCCCGCCTTTCTTTCCCCCGAAATATCTCGTGCAAAAAAAGAGATCCCTGATGAATATGTATAACCACATTGAATGCTCATAAACAATAAAATGAGACTACAAAACTTGTTAGCAGCTGTTACTGAGCCAAATACATGCCTGTCTCTATAATTATGTCGGGATGTGAGTTATACCCAAAGATGCCTCACTCCCCCATTCAATGAGCCGGGCTCAGAGTTCTAGCTCATAAAAGGAGGATTTTAGTTATCATCGCTGCCTATATTGCAGATTTGATTTTCGCATTGGATAGGAAAGGGAATTGCAATTTATTTTTATCTTGCGTTATTGCTCACACAATTCAGTAGTCACTGGGGTTCGATCTGAGGAGGAGGCAGAAATATCCTCAGACCAGCGCAACATCTTAAGAAGATTAAACTCCCTCCAGGACACCAATGGTCCCATTTGAACACCATTTGTGGCTTTCCCCAAATAATTCTGGGAACTGTAGTTCATTAAGGATGTTACGAGCTGGGTGTAGGAGAGCCCCTGTTTTCCTCCCAGACTTACATTTCCAAGAGTTCCCCAGGAAGAGGAACTGATTGTTAAAACCACTCTGGGAGAGGAATAGGAGGTCGACTCGTAACAACTCTCAGCATCCTTAAGAAACTACAATTCCCAGAATTCCTGAGGGTAGCTATGGCTGTTTAAAGTGGTATCATAGTGCGTCAAATGTATGGTGTATACTGCAGGGGTCAGCAAACTTTTTCAGCAGGGGGCCGGTCCACTGTCCCTCAGACCTTGTGTGGGGCCAGACTTTATTTTTGGGGTGGGGGGCGGGAAACGAATGAATTCCTATGCCCCACAAACAACCCAGAGGTGCATTTTAAATAAAAGCACACATTCTACTCATGTAAAAACACCAGGCAGGCCCCACAAATGACCCAGAGATGCATTTTAAATAAAAGGACACATTCTACTCATGTAAAAAGGGACGCGGGTGGCGCTGTGGGTTAAACCACAGAGCCTAGGACTTGCCAATCAGAAGGTCGGCAGTTCGAATCCCCGCAATGGGGTGAGCTCCCATTGCTCGGTCCCTGCTCCTTCCAACCTAGCAGTTCGAAAGCACGTCAAAGTGCAAGTAGATAAATAGGTACCACTCTGGCGGGAAGGTAAATGGTGTTTCCGTGCGCTGCTCTGGTTCGCCAGAAGTGACTTAGTCATGCTGGCCACATGACCCGGAAGCTGTACACCAGCTCCCTTGGCCAATAAAGAGAGATGAGCGCCACAACCCCAGAGTTGGCCACAATTGAAGCTAATGGTCAGAGGTCCCTTTACCTGTAAAAACACGTTGATTCCTGGATCATCCGCGGGCTGGAATGAGAAGGCGATTGGGATGGATCCAGCCCCCGGGACTTCGTGTGCCTACCCTTGGTGTATAGCTTAGGTCAGTGGCTTAAAATCTTTTGTTGGTGCCTTGGGCATGGGCGCTCCAGGTGGGACTAGGGACTGGACATGGAGGGTGAACAAAACCTGCTGTGCCAGCCCAGCCCTCGCTGCCAGCACCACTGGGCAGGCATGGAGCACAAAGGCTGCAGAAGAGGAAGCCGCTCGGGTGCCTTGGATGATGCGCCCAAGGGCAAGACGAGCGTCCCATAGGGGCAGGGCGCACTGTAGGGCCTCTGGAATCTGCCTGCCTCCTCCCACTCAGCTGCCCTACAGCTGGGGGGGAGGAGAGACAGTGGGCAGACCGTTTGGGCAGCCCAGAGCCTGCGTGCATCCAAGCCATTGCGTCTCTCCCAGGAGAGACAAGTGGCTCGAGTGCGCTGCAGGCCCCGTGGTGAGTGCCACCTGGCATTCTGTCACCCCCCCTCAGTGGTGACTGTTAGCATGAAACCAAGGAAATGGGGGCATCTGGCAGGCCCCCAGCTGGCTCCAGAAGCCAGGGCATGCTACCCAGGAGATTAAATGCTTTGCAACAGAAGTAGCAGGAGAGGCTGTGTGAGCATATTTAATGGTAAAGGTAAAGGGATCCCTGACCATTAGGTCAAATCGTGGCCGACTCTGGGGCTGCAGCGCTCATCTCGTTTTATTGGCTGAGGGAGCCAGCCTACAGCTTCCAGGTCATGTGGCCAGCATGACTAAGCCATTTCTGGCGAACCAAAGCAGCGCACGGAAACACCGTTTACCTTCCTGCCAGAGCGGTACCTACCGTATTTTTCGCTCCATAAGACGTACCTTTTCCCTCCTAAAAAGTAGGGGGGAATGTGTGTGTGTCTTATGGAGCGAATGCAGAGGGGAGGCAGGCAGGAAAAGCCTCCAAGAGCCACACACAAGCTCCACACAGCTCTTGCGGGCTTTTCCCAGTCAGTCCCTTCTCCCTCCTCGTAGAAAAGTCCAGCCGGGGAAAAAAACCCCAAACAGTCAAGTTGTTTAAGTTCTGTCAACTGCTGCTGTCCAGTCGAGTGCAATGAGGCCATAAAGAAGCCATAGGTGCATGCAGCCTCTCCCCACCGGGGAGGTTGCGCACGGCTAAAGAGGAAGCCAAGACAGCCAGCGGGATAGATCTCGCTCGCTGTCTTGGCTTCTTTGCTCTTTGGGGCTGGGGAGGGCAGAATAAGGTTTTTATTCTTGATTCCCCCCCCCTCTAAAAACTAGGTGTGCCTTATGGTCCGGTGCGCCTTATGGTCCGGTGCAGCTTATGGAGCGAAAAATATGGTATTTATCTACCTGCACTTTGACGTGCTTTCCAACTGCTAAGTTACCAGGAGCAGGGACCTAGCAACGAGAGCCAGTATGGTGTAGTGGTTAAGAGCGGTAGTCTCGTAATCTGGGGAACCGGGTTCGTGTCTCCGCTCCTCCACATGCAGCTGCTGGGTGACCCTGGGCCAGTCACACTTCTGTGAAGTCTCTCAGCCCGACTCACCTCACAGAGTGTTTGTTGTGGGGGAGGAAGGGAAAGGAGAATGTTAGCCGCTTTGAGACTCCTTAAAGGGAGTGAAAGGCGGGATATCAAATCCAAACTCTTCTTCTTCTTCTTCACCCCGTCACAGGGATTCGAACCGCCAGCCTTCTGATCGGCAAGCCCTAGGCTCAGTGGTTTAACCCACAGCACGACCCGCGTCCCTGTGAGCATATTTACAAGCAGTTTATTCAACATAGGTAAAGGTAAAGGGACCCCTGACCATTAGGTCCAGTTGTGACCGACTCTGGGGTTGCGGTGCTCATCTTGCTTTACTGGCCAAAGGAGCCGGCGCACAGCTTCCAGGTCATGTGGCCAGCATGACTTTTCATACATAGCATGACTTTTAGCTTACATAGCATGATACATAGCATGATGTATGCTATTCAGCATACGTCAGGACAAAAGGAAACATGTCTGATCTCCTTCGTGCCCAAAGCAAGATAGCAAAACGGGCAAATGTTGTCCCTATTTTCAAAAAGGGGAAAAGAGAGGACCCAAATAATTACCGCCCAGTCAGTCTGACATCAATACCAGGGAAGATTCTGGAGCAGATCATTAAGCAAACATTCTGTGAGCACCTAGAAAGGAATAATGTGATCACCAATAGTCAGCATGGATTTCTGAAAAATAAGTCATGTCAGACTAACCTGATCTCGTTTTTTGACAGAATTACAAGCCTGGTAGATGAAGGGAATGCAGTGGATGTAGCCTACCTTGATTTCAGCAAGGCATTTGACAAGGTGCCCCATGATATTCTTGTAAAGAAGCTGGTAAAATGCGGTCTTGACTATGCTACCACTCAGTGGATTTGTAACTGGCTGACTGACCAAACCCAAAGGGTGCTCATCAATGGTTCCTCTTCATCCTGGAGAAGAGTGACTAGTGGGGTGCCACAGGGTTCTGTCTTGGGCCCGGTCTTATTCAACATCTTTATCAACGACTTGGATGATGGACTCAAGGGCATCCTGATCAAATTTGCAGATGACACCAAACTGGGAGGGGTGGCTAACACCCCAGAGGACAGGATCACACTTCAAAACGACTTTGACAGATTAGAGAACTGGGCCAAAACAAACAAGATGAATTTTAACAGGGAGAAATGTAAAGTATTGCACTTGGGCAAAAAAAAATGAGAGGCACAAATACAAGATGGGTGACACCTGGCTTGAGAGCAGTACATGTGAAAAGGATCTAGGAGTCTTGGTTGACCACAAACTTGACATGAGCCAACAGTGTGACGCGGCAGCTAAAAAAGCCAATGCAATTCTGGGCTGCATCAATAGGAGTATAGCATCTAGATCAAGGGAAGTAATAGTGCCACTGTATTCTGCTCTGGTCAGACCTCACCTGGAGTACTGTGTCCAGTTCTGGGCACCACAGTTCAAGAAGGACACTGTCAAACTGGAACTGGAACGTGTCCAGAGGAGGGCAACCAAAATGGTCAAAGGCCTGGAAACGATGCCTTATGAGGAACGGCTAAGGGAGCTGGGCATGTTTAGCCTGGAGAAGAGGAGGTTAAGGGGTGATATGATAGCCATGTTCAAATATATAAAAGGATGTCACATAGAGAAGGGAGAAAGATTGTTTTCTGCTGCTCCAGAGAAGCGGACACGGAGCAATGGTTCCAAACTACAAGAAAAAAGATTCCACCTAAACATTAGGAAGAACTTCCTGACAGTAAGAGCAAACAAACAATATTTATTACGGCCATAGGCCCATACAGGTAAAAACAACACATAAATAACAGCTTGTGCACGTGGAGGAAAAAAAAAAAACAGCCGCTAAAACACCACAATAACAATAAAATACTATAAAATAGAATGGCATACTACGCCTTAGTTAGCTTGTAGTGCTCCTTGTTTTCTGCTGCTCCAGAGAAGCGGACACGGAGCAATGGTTCCAAACTACAAGAAAGAAGATTCCACCTAAACATTAGGAGGAACTTCCTGATAGTATGAGCTGTTCGACAGTGGAATTTGCTGCCGAGGAGTGTGGTGGAGTCTCCTTCTTTGGAGGTCTTTAAGCAGAGGCTTGACAACCATATGTCAGGAGTGCTCTGATGGTGTTTCCTGCTTGGCAGGGGATTGGACTCGATGGCCCTTGTGGTCTCTTCCAACTCTAGGATTCTATGAAAAGCAAAAGCTATAGACAAACGGAAGTTCCCAGCAAGCTGTGCTGGAGTGTAGACATGTGACATACAGCAATTCCACATGTCTGTTCTTAATGTGGAACAGAATATCCCAACAGTGAGACCCAGGGCGACCACACCCACGGCACTGCCCTTCCTTCGTCCCTGCACAGAGGGTTCCTGGGCCTGCACTTCGCTGCCTCTCCATCTGCTCACACGGGTGGAAACCTGGCTGACAGCCATGGCCCTTGGCAGGAACATCTCCCCAACGCTGGCCAGGTGGCCATTCGGCAAGGGGGCTAGGGGCATGGCGGCAAGGCCAGGCCAGGTTCTGGGTCCCAAAAACCCTCAGTGGCAGACAGGATGGGGTTCCCTGCATGGGGGCACCTGCATCGCGCCCCCTTAGAATCATGCACCTGGCCCTCCCCATGCTACATCCCGGCTTAGGTGGCTCAGAAAAGGCACATACAGCTCTGTCCACTTCCTGCCCCTCAGTATCTGCTGCCTGAGGCCACAACCTCATTCTGCCTCATGGAAGGGTTGGCCGTGGTTGCCTTACCAGGGCATTATGATAGCATTGCAATCCCTTTCTTAATGATCCCTAGCATTAAGTTCACTTTTCACAAACCTGTTGATACGGATTTCTTGTTTGTGGGTTCAGTGGTACCTTGGTTCTCAAACGCCTTGGTTCCCAAACGCCAAAAACCCGGAAGTAAGTTTTCTGGTTTTTGAACATTTTTCGGAACCCGAATATCCGATGAGGCTGTCGGCTATTGTTTCCGGGGCGCCTGCACCAATCAGAAGCTGTACCTTGCTTTTTGAAGATTTCAGAAGTCAAACAGATTACTGGAATGGATTAAATTTGGCGCTTCTGTTTTTGCTATTTATTTTGCGTTTTTGTTTTTGAGGCTTTTTCGGTTCATTTGTTTTTGTGACTGTGTGGAACCCAGTTCAGCTACTGATTGATTGATTGTGTGATTGAGGAAATGGATAAAAGCCCCCCATTCAAACAATGACTATCATCAGTGCAGATAAGAAAAAAAAAATAATTTTAATTTTCATCATCTACAATACTGTCTTATTTATTTTATAGTACAGTACATGGATTAATGCTTTCATTTTATGGATCAACGGTCTCGTTAGATAGTAAAATCCCTGTTAAATTACTGTTTTAGGGGTTGTTTTTAAAAGTCTGGAATGGATTAATCCGTTTAGCATTACTTTCTATGGGAAAGCATGCAAATACATTGGTTTTGGAACGGACTTCTGGAATGAATTATGTCTGAGAACCAAGGTACTACTGTACTGCTGTTTCTCTTCCTGGCGCGCGCGCGCTCTCTCTCTCTCTCTCTCTCTCTCTCTCACACACACACACACAACCTCCTATTTTCCACCTTCTCTAAGTAGGCAAACCACTTTGACAGTTCCCATCAGAGAAAAATTGTCAGTTTCTCTGAAAGGCAGCGAGAAGCAAAATAAAACCAAATCAGATGTTTAGCTCTCTCTGATTTGATCCATCCCTCATTGTGTTTAATCTTAAATTCTCAGAAATTAAGCGTGGAGTCAAATCAGCAAAAACAATCTTCTTGAGTCAGACAAATATTACAAAAACATCCCACTCTAAGCTTATATTAATTGGATCAGATTAATGGATGTTAGAAAGGAGGTGTGTAGGAACTCACAAAAAAAAATTTAATTGCATTGCAATTGCATGGCATTATAGGTTTATATATTGGATGGCTTTATTGAAACATTGATTTTTTTAAAAAAATGGAATATTATTAATACATTTCTTGGCATGACAAGATTTTTAATAAACTTCCTGAAAGTGTAAAAGTAATAGGACAAGACATTTGGAGAGTATAGGTGAAAACACCTAAAATTTAAACTAGGGGTGAGGATTTTTTTTTCCAAGCTACATTCTGTTAGAAATCATAGAGTTGTAGAGTTAAGAAGAGGGGAAGAGAGAGGAGCAGAGGAGAGCAGAAAGGAGAGAAGAGAAGAGAAAAGAAGAGGGGAGGAGAGGAGAGGCGAAGAAGGGAGAAGAGAGGAGAAGAGGGGAAGTGTGATGGCCTGAGATTCGGACTCAGATGCTGAACCTGAGGAATCCCAGCCTGCACAGAATTCCCCGCCTCCAGAGCCAGCTGAGCCGGGGCTGGGGCATGAGCCTGAAGGGTCCTCACCTGTGCTGGATCCTCAGGTGCAGGCACCAGCTGAGTCTGCTCTGGCTCCTGAGGTGATGGAGGACCCATTGCCTGCAGGTGCTCCACTCTCAGCCCCGTCAGAGGAAGCTGAGGTTGCCTCTGGGTCCAGTAACCCTCCTGAGCTGCAGAGGCTCAGGGCAGAGAGGTGGAGGGAACTAAGTTCCCACAGGAGGAGTGTGCACCTCAAGGCCAGGAGAGGTGAGTCACCTGAGGATCAGGGCCGCCCTATGCCTCGGGGCGTAGATAAAAGCCAGTCTGCCTCAGTCCCAAGTTGTGGAAGCAACTTTGTTGGTTGCTAGTTCCTGCCTGAACTCTGTCCTGCTATCCTGCCAGAGCTCCTGACCTCACCTGACTACCTGCCCTGCATCCAGCTTCAACTTCTTCGGACTGCCTCCGTACAGCACCTTTGACCTCGGACTGGACTCCCTGGTCCAGTCAAACTTGCCCCCAAGGAATCTCACAGGATAGATGCGTCCCAATCATTCAAGCAAATAAGGAGAAGACAAGAAACAGAAGAGTGCAACAGAACTCTACCCACCTGCGTAGTTTAAAGATTATTTACGGAAATATTGTAAAATTAATGAATGTTAGAAAAAAGGTGGAATGAAGCTATATGGCTTTGGCAGAAATGTTAGAAGGAACTAGGTATAGATAGATTGTTAATGCATTAAAAGGGGAAAAACTAGGTTATAATATGTTAAAATTAACTTTAAGATAGAAAATAGATGAAGATGGAAAGGACTTGCTGAAATAGTTAATTGAAGTGGAATACAAAAAGGGAGGCATTGAGGAAGTCAATGAAACAAGTGTATGAAAGTTAAGATTTGAAAATATTGGAAGTGTTTTTAATTGTTTTTGTTTTGTTTTGTTAATTTAATGTTTTATGTAGTGCTTTTGTTTTTGTTTTTGTTTCTGTTTCTGTTTTTGTATGTTTAAATTTTCTTTTTTCTTTTTGTAATTTCCAAAATCTTAATAAATATTATATTTTTTTTAAAAAAGAACTCTATCCACCTGCGATTCCCAGCATTTAGAGGCATCCTGCCTTTGACAAAAAAGTGTGATTTTCTATACATGAACCATGAAGCCATAAACAAAGGAAGCTGCTTCTTTTCTAGTCACATCATTGGCCCAACAAGCTCATTATTGTCCACAATTGCTATCCACAGCTCTCCAGGATTTCAGACAGCGGACAATTCCAGACCAACCTGCGGATGCCAGCGATTGAATTCAGATACTCTATTTCCCTTTAGCATTTGCATGAAGATAAGAAGAGCATGCTGGTTCTGGCCTATGCCCTATCTAGACCAGCATGATGTCCAAACAGTGGCCAACCAGATGGTTATGGGTAGCCCGTAACTTGAGCACAACAGCACTCTGTCTATCAACTGGCATTCAGAGACAACACATCCTCTGCCAGTGGGGGGAGAACGTAGCCATCGTGGCTAGCAGCCAGTGGTAGTCTTCTCCAAAGTGCTTGCCTTGCCTGCAGATGGGCTGGGGTTCAATCCCTGGGGTCTCCAGGTAAAGGCTGGGGAAAATAACCTGAGACCCTGAAGAGCTGCTGCCAATCTTGTAGGGAAAGACCTTTTCATAGAATCATAGAATCATAGAGTTGGAAGAGACCACAAGGGCCATCGAGTCCAACCCCCTGCCAAGCAGGAAACACCATCAGAGCACTCCTGACATATGGTTGTCAAGCCTCTGCTTAAAGACCTCCAAAGAAGGAGACTCCACCACACTCCTTGGCAGCAAATTCCACTGTCCAACAGCTCTTACTGTCAGGAAGTTCTTCCTAATGTTTAGGTGGAATCTTCTTTCTTGTAGTTTGGAAACTGCCAAAAAAAGCTGAAAAACATCTTCATGTATACGACAACAGCCGCGAGAGTTCTGGTAGCACAAGGATGGAAGACTGAAGAAACCCCAACTAAAGAATCATTGCAAGAAAAATTGACGGACTATGCAGAACTGGCAAAACTCACATACAAGCTACGGGACAAGGATAACTGTGACTTTAAGGATGAATGGGAACCCTTTACAAAGTATCTGAAGACGCAACAAAGCGAACTGGACTCCTTGGCAGGTTTTGAATAAACATTCGCAAACTTTTAATTGATAATAATCAGCTAAACAGTTTGAGGATCTATACAACTTTGTAACATACAGAAAATAGCAGTCTCAGAGAAACCAAAGACTGAAACTGAGGGAGGTTAGGGGGTGGGGTGGGTTTTGTGTGGGAGGGTGGGGGAGGGAGGAAAAATGGGGGGGGGACAAGGATGATATGTTTTTGGATAACATGTTTTGTTTTAATTTTGAATAAAAAAAACTTTTAAAAAGAGCTGCTGCCAATCAATGTTGACAATAGTCGTGATCCAACCAGTGGCATAGGAAGGGGGGGGGCGGAGGGGGTGGTCCGCCCCAGTTGCCACTCTGTGGTGTGTGTTTTGTTTTGTTTTTGCTTTTTATTAGTTTTTCATTTAATACAGACAAACAAAATACAATAAAATTCAACAGTCATTTACCCACATTCTTTCCCAACACTCTGCCGAACATGGACTTCCCTCCCTCTCTCCAACAGGTTTTCTTTATTCAGTTCCATTTCCACAGTTTCTTATTATATCCAATCCTGTCTACGTCGTAAGATTTATTTCAGTCCTGCCAGAGTCTTCAGATTTCTACAACTGTTATTTATGTAATCCATAAATTTACTCCCTTCTCTTTGGAATTTTGTTTCCTCCTGATTTCGGATCCTGCAGGTCAGTTTTGCTAGTTCCACATAATCAACCATCTTCGTCTGCCACTCCTCTATTGTTGGTAACTCTGGTTCTGGGTGCCACTCTGGGAGGGGTGACAAGATGGCTGCTGCCTCCCCCCAGCTGTAGAGCAGCCAAGGGCGCCCACAGTCCGTATGGGTGCTGCTCACGTGGCGTCCATACAAGCTGCCACTCTCACGAGCCGTCAATACGGGCGTCTGTACACGCTGCCTCTTGCATGGCAACCGTACAGGTTGCAGAGCAAGCAGCATCCTGTACGGACTGAGCATGTGCGGCCTCCCGTATGGTCGCCACACATGCGCGCAGTCCATACGGGATGCTGTTCGCATGGCAGCCTGTACAGTTGTGCTCTGTACATTGAGGAGATGGTGTCTCTGTTGGGCTTTCTTAACCACCTGGATGGTATTGATTTTCCAAGTATGGTCTTCACTGAGATAAACTCCTAGGAATTTAATATGGAATTTGCCATATCTCGGTGACAGAGCATTTGCCTTGCATAAAGAAGGTCCCATTTTCAATCTCCAGGTAGGGCTGGGAATGTCCCCTGTCTGAAACCCTAGATCGCCCAATGGTCTGACTCTGTATACAGCAGCTTCAAATGTTCCTGTTTTCCTAAAGCATTTGTTATTCCACGGAAGGCTGTGCTACTCAGAGAACCCACTAGGTGGCAGTGTTGCGCAGCCATGAAGGGTCTTTTACGTTTGCAGGTCTTATCAGATATTATCCTTTGTGATGTACCTGACGAGACACACTGTTCCGTGCTTTAAAAGAAGGAGGTTTTGTTCTTCCCTGTGCTAGGGGTGGGAAGGAACCCGTTGGGTCTTTTCACAGTGAGCCAACCGGGTCTGACATGCCCAAGCCTGCTTGTACATTGGTGCACAACTCTTGGATTTTTGCAATGCCTTTTTGGTGCGCAAAAAGGGAGCATAGAAATGCAGGTTTTAAGTAAAGGATAGGCGCAAAATGCACATTTCACTTGTGAATGCAATGAAAGCATGTATTTTATGCAAAAAAAGGTGTGCGTGTTTTTTACTTTTAAAGTGCATACAGTGGGATTGAACAGCATGCGATGCCGCACAACGGGGTGGAAGTGATTGACGACTGAGTGCTGGCAAAACTGCCATGATAGTCAGTAGCCATTGATAGTCCTCTCCTCCATGAAACTGTCTAATCCTCTTTTAAAGCCATCCAAGTTGATGGCTATCCTGTGGCTTGTGGCAGGGAGTTCCATAGTCTAACTATGCAGTGTGTGAAGAACTTTCTTTGACCTGTCATGAATCTTCCAACATTCAAATACATGGCAATGCAATGAGATCGATTAGGCTGAGAGACAGTGATGGATTTACTGTAAGATAAGGTTACCAGATTTTTTTCAAAGAATCCAGGGACACTTTTTTTTTTGAAAGGAGAAAAAAAAGTTATTTTTTTAAAAAAGTTATTATCATTATTATTTAAAAAGAAGTGACATCTTCTCTTCTGTGGTCTCCTCTGTCATGTGGCCTTCCTCTGGGCCCCGGCCTGCTCTCTTGGAGCGCTAGCCGCCATGGAGTAAGCTCGGGCCAGGCCTGGGCTCAGGCACATGTCCTTGCCCTCCCGATACTCTCCTACCTCTCCTCCTCAGCTCGGCGAGGTCGGGGCTCCCCTCTTTTTTTCTCCTTCTTCCTTCTCTCTCTTCCTTCTCCTTCTCCTCTCCTCCTTGTCCCTGCGTCGGCTCCGGGGTTTTCCTGGCCCTGGAGCACCACTGGGCAGTCGGCCAGTCGGCTGGGATCTCTTGCACCCAGCTCAATTTGGGTCATAGGGTGGGGGTCAGCGGTTCCCCCAGTTGACGCGCAAGGCGTTTCCGGTTCCCCCTTGGCTGTGGCGGGGGCAGCAACGGTCTCAGCAGCCTGGAGCTAGCCTGGTAGCACAGTTGGCTCTGGGTGGCTTCAGGAGCTGCTTGCTGCCATGGCGCCCGCCATTTTGCCTTGCTGGAAATCCCCATATGATGTGTCTTGTGCCGTTGAACCAATCACGCAAAGTTCATTCCCTACTAATAAATCTACAACACTTAAAATATAAATCCAGGGACATTAAATGAAATCTGGGGACATTCCAGGGACGGATTTTGTCCGGGGACAGATTCGTAAATCCAGGAACTGTCCCCGGGAAATGGGGACATCTGGTAACCATACTTTAAGATTGCCTGAGTGTCTCTTCACCAAGTAGGATTTTAGATTAGATAAATTTATTGTCATTGTCCGTATATACACAGTATACACAACAACGAAAATCAAACACCCAAGACCGGATTCACATACACATTTGCACGTATCTCCAACACTCTCATCCTATTCAGACATAATCTATTAAAACATACATAATCCAGAATATAACACAACCTATTAGAAGCATAGCATAACCTAAAACCTATCTCATTCCTTACTACTCACTGCTTTGAATCATCTCCAGTTCAGGTTTAGGATTGCCAACTCAGTGGGAGAAAAAAACCCTGGACTGGCTTGTTTCTGCCCCTTGTTCAGCACCTGAGTCTGCAAAAACGAGGGTGAGGATCTTTAGGAGGACTTGAGACCAAACATTGCCATGTGCTGATGTTGAGCTATCAAACCACCAGTAAAAGTGAAGCAAGTGAACGTGAGCAGGTACTCACTAGGTGCAAAATAAGGATCAGGAAGACTCAGCAAATGGAGAATAAGAAGGTGAAGTTTATTGCCAGGCAATAAGGACCCAGTTTGGAATCTCTTCCAAAAGGAACTGGGACCCCGATTGACAGAAATCCAGAGGTCTTTATACCTGAGTAGATCACAGCAAATCATAGATCATGAGACAACCATGAGACAGTCACGATATTGTCAGCAAAGAATAGCCAATTAGCAAGCTTCTTGCCATGCTTCCAGCACCTGGTCAAGCACTGGTCAAACACCGAGTTCAAGTTCTGCTTTCCGATGCTTGCAGTGACGCTCTGTCTAACCTCTCCCCTAGTTATGACAGGACAGGGGGTTTGGAGATTTTGTGGTTTTGCTCTTCCTGTTCTGTGGATTAATTTAGCCTGTATCTGAGGGGATTTTGTACCAGAATCTCTGATTCACGTCTTCCCCATGTCCAGGGTACACAGATGTTTGTAGGGGAAAGGTCGGCTCTAAATCTTGCTGTTTCAAGCAATATGCAGTTAGCTAAGGTACAGCTTCCCTTTGATTCAAAATGGATTATAAAATGCTGTAAGCCTTGATTATGTGTGAGCATATATGAATATATTGATTTCTGATAAAACAAAACAAATTCCTTCCAGTAGCACCTTAAAGACCAACTAAGTCAGTTCTTGGTATGAGCTTTCGTGTGCATGCACACTTCTTCAGATACACACTTCTTCAGATGTGTATCTGAAGAAGTGTGCATGCACACGAAAGCTCATACCAAGAACTGACTTAGTTGGTCTTTAAGGTGCTACTGGAAGGAATTTGTTTTGTTTTGACTATGGCAGACCAACACGGCTACCTATCTGTAACTGGAACTATGGAAGGCACCACATTGATTTCTGATAACTGATTATATGAATAGCATAGGGGTAGCCCTTCCTCCTTGCCTCTAAAGGACCATCTCAGAAGTTGATTGGGAAGCTGACAATCTTATTCAGACCTGACGCTGCCCACTGGTTATCAGCCTTCTCGTGGCAACATTCTGCCATGCCAAACACATGGCTTCCTGCCACAGATCTGAAAATGACAATGAAATTCACCCAGCTGTTGCTTCCACAAATACTAGTTATTTGCCACACTGGAGATTTCTGCTAACATACTGTTCAGCTCTTTTCTAAGCCACTGCTAAGAGACATTTATCCAGCTAGAATTATCTGTTGGATAACGCTGGCTTTGAGTTTCAACTACATGTCAGCTGTCAGTTTCCAGAGCAGTCTTTAAAAGTGTAAATGTAAGTTGATGTTTTAAAAACAGAAAACAAAATAGTTGATGTATAGTTTCAGATTCCGTTCGCTAAAGGTTAAATTAAAGAGAGGTCTTTTGGGTGCTGCTAACAAAGCAGAAACAATTTAGGATACAGCGGTTATGAGTTACTGGTCTCTACAGCCACAGCAGGCGTTGTGATTCTCCAATGGTTTGACTTCACTCCCAGAGGGGCACTCCATTGTCTCTTGAGACAGTTGCATACCAACAAACACTTGCTGTGTAGATATCATGGTGTAAAACCTCGCTACTGCAATTTTGGGTTGTTAATAATGTTTAATAATAATAATAATAATAATAATAATAATAATAATAATAATTTATTTATACCCCGCCCATCTGGCTGGGCTTCCCCAGCCACTCTGGGCAGCTTCCAAACAAATATTAAAATACTGTAATACATCAAACATTAAAAGCTTCCCTAAACAGGGCTGCCTTCAGATTTCTTCTAAAAGTTTGGTAGTTGTTCTCTTTGACATCCGGTGGGAGGGCGTTCCACAGGCCGGATGCCACTACCGAGAAGGGCCTCTGCCTGGTTCCCTGTAGCTTTACTTCTCGCAGGGAGGGAACCGCCAGAAGGCCCTCGGTGCTGGACCTCAGTGTCTAGGTAGAATGATGGAGGTGGAGACGCTCCTTCAGATATACTGCACCGTTTAGGGAAGCTTTCGATGTTTGACGGACTATTGCATTTTAATATTTTGTTGGAAGCCACCCACCCAGAGTGGCTGGGGAAACCCAGTCAGATGGGTGGGGTATAAATAATAAATTATTATTATTATTATTATTATTATTATTATTATTATTATTATTGGATTAGGAGGATGAGAAGTAGTCAATAAAGGGACACAACCCCACTCTCCCAACCGTCCCAGTAAAACAAGATGTGGAGATGGGAGGACCCTACCTTAGTGGTAGAAGACCAGCTTTTTATTCAGGAGTTCCCAGGGTTTAGTCCTGAATTGGACTTCCAGGAAGGGCAAGGAGAGACCCTAGTCTGAAACCCTGCAGAGCTGCTGCCAGTCAGTGTAGACCAGAGCTTTCCAGAGTGTGTAGGTGTGTCGCACAAACGCTCCCTGTGCTCCTTCTGGGGCTGGAAAGAGGCACGTGTCTTCTTCTTCCTTTGGCGATCCCTCATAGCCGAGTAAGATTGTCTTCCATAAACACAGCTTTAACCGTGGGTGACTGTGGAGGCCAATTCTGGAGCCACACGTCCTTCCACAGTGGGGACATTGGTTTCCGGTTAGGAGTTGATCCCGGTGAGGGTTTGCCAAGCGTGCCTTCCTCTTAGCACGTTTCTCCCTTGTGTCCTGAGTTCGAGTGTCTTCCAAGCCCCCAACACCTTTGGTAACGGCTGTTCTCCAACTGGAGCGCTTGCAGGCCAGCATTTCCCAATTGTCAGTGTTTATATTACATTTTTAAAAATTTGCCTTGAGAGAGTATTTGAAGCTCTTTTGTTGACATCAGCATTATCCTTACCAGGGGATAGCTTAGCCTCCAGTTTGCTAGCAAAACTGAACTGCTGTTACGCAAAATGATGCATGTCCAAAAAGTGTGCCGCCAACGTGAAAAGTTCAGGAAGCTCTGGTGCAGACAATAATGAGCCACATGGACCAATGACCTATTTCAGTATCAGGCAACTTCCTAGGTTGTTGCTGTTGTTTAGTCGTGTCCAACTCTTCGTGACCCCCTGCACAAGAGCACGCCAGGCACTCCTGTCTTCCACTATCTCCCGCAGTTGGGTCAAACTCATGCTAGTAGCTTCGAGAACACTGTCCCACCATCTCGTCCTCTGTTGTCCCCTCAATCTTTCCCAACATTAGTGTCTTTTCCAGGGAGACTTCTCTTCTCCTGAGTTGGCCAAAGTCTTGGAGCCTCAGCCTCAGGATCTGTCCTTCCAGTGAGCACTCAGGGCTGATTTTCTTCAGAATGGAGAGGTTTGATCTTCTTGCAGTCCATGGGACTCTCAAGAGTCTCCTCCAGTACCAGCTTCCTAGGTTCCTAGAGAGCAGGCATAATATTAACCAGTGCTAGGAAAGCAAACACTTAAAAAGCTTGAGGTGGTCCAGAGATTTCTCAATTTTGATGCAATGTAGTCTTCAGCTTCAGCTGCTGCCAGGAGGCTATGAGCTATGACCCTCTGAGCCATGACCCTCCTCCGTTGTCATCCTCTGGCAGACACTTATGGAGGGAGGGGTGGTGCAGACATATACCCCAAACCGTGGATGTGAAGCCAGTTCAGGGATAGGGAGGAGACTGTGCCATGACACAGATCCAAGGGGGCTCTTTTAGACATTTCCATTTCAAGCATGCACCTATTAGTGACGTACATTCCATTGAAAAAAAACAAATGAATAACAAAATCAATGACCTGCATTCATTTCACTCTTTTCAGTTTCAGAAATGAATGGGCGCTTGAACAAATGAATGAAAATCCGCTTGTTTCTCGCTCGTCTCAATTGGGGCTCCACTGGAACAGTCTGTACATGCTGCAGAAAGGTCACAAAGAGGAGAGGCTGTAAGAAAGAGGATTTGGGGCTGTGTTTTCCTGCCTTTTAAATGGCCACTAAAACCGGGGGGGGGGGGTGTACTTCAACTCATCTACCTGAAATTTGGCGGATCTGAATTTTTCCAAGAGGTAGTAAAAAATTTGCCAGAGGGAAAACCACATCAAGATACAGCTATTGGGTTATGAGGAGGTATGTTCATGACGGCATGGGCTCTGACCAATAGGCACTCATCCCAGCCAGTTTTCCGTTGCAAGCTTTGAAGCCTTTCTCTAGAACTTCCTCTAGGATGTGAAAACCATCACCGTTGCTGAAAACATTGCTTCTGCTTTCATCTGAAAGGGTAGAATCACCTTACCGTTATAGACACACACTTATAACTGACGTCTCCACTTTCCCTTGTACAACAAATGAGTGGAGTTTACAGGAACCAGAGATTACAACATGCATTTTAGCGCTGTCCTATTAGGATAATGTTGCTGTTTCATCATTTCTGTTAATGCGACATAAAGGCCATTTGTAACTTTGAAGAAAGACTATTAGCAGTGACAGCAGGAAAAGATGAAGAAAAACTCTTATTTGTGTAATGTCCCAATAACCATCTCTCTCTCTCTCTCTCTCTCTCTCTCTCTCTCTCTCTCCCCGCCCCACCTTTCTCTCCTGCTCAGACATTCAGAAGATATGTTCCTTTGGAGGCTGTTGGAGGAATTCTCCGCAGAGCTCCCTCCCTAATTAATGAACTTTAAAAATGCTTCCAATGGAACAATTTTAACGCTGATCCATAAAACTGACAGCAAAAGGAGATGTTTATTAGCAGTGACGCTTGGAGGCAGCCCAGCCATGACATTCCCCAGAGCATCTCTCTCTGAAATGCTAGGCAGATGCAGAAAGAAAGTTGTTGCAACATTTAACTTTGATTCCGCGGGTAACTGCCTCTTGAAAAACACTTACCATGGTGCATTATATCTCAGCTCACACAGAAGCCAGCAGACGAGTCTCCGCATGGTGAGAATTCTCCTGCAACAGCCACGAGGAGTGATAGTGGTGATAGAAGACTATAGGTGAGCAAAGGCATACCTAATGGAATACTCTTAGGGTAGTCCAGAAAGCAACCTGGATGCTGTATAAAGGAATCTGGCTGAGTGCAAAGAAAACAGGAGGATGGGAAAATAAAAAAAAACCTGTCCGCAGCAGAGTTGATGGGATGGGGTGGAATCTAGGAGAATTCCATCTTCTTCCTAGAATGTCCTCTCTGTGGACAGCACCATCTGGGGTTTCTTTAAGATGGCTTCACTCAGTGGTTGTTAGGATGCTGTCAGCAGCTCCTGGCTGGTTGTCCAGGAAAGTATAAAGACAAGGAAAAGTTTATTATTATTTCAAACTTTATAGAGAGAGGCTCTAGAGTGCGACAAGTGCGACACTTAGAGAAAATTTGGAAAATATGATCTATAGGTGGTACATCACACCAGTAAAATTAGGAAAGATGTATAAAACAGGAAATAAGGCCTGCTGGAAGTGTAAAATAAAAGAAGGCAATTTCTTCCATATGTGGTGGACGTGTGAGGAAGTGAAGAAATTTTGGGATTTGATTTACAATGAGTTAAAAAAAATATTTAAATGCACCTTCCCTAAAAGACCAGAGGCCTTTTTACTAGGAATAATTGGGGATGAAATTAAAAAAGAAGGCAAGATTTTGTTTCAATATTCGACAGCAGCGGCCAGAATACTAATTGCACAAAACTGGAAAAGTACAAATATACCAACGGTGAGGGAGTGGCAATCAAGATTATTTGAATTTGTTGAATTAGCAAAAATGACACAAAAAATTAGAAACCAAAAAAATACAAAGTTTATTGGCGATTGGAATAAATTTATGGCTTATATTGAAGGAAATCATAGAAACTTAAAAACTATAGCAGGTCTGTTATAAAACTTACGATGTGTAAATCAGTCATAATTACCAGCTGCAGAAAATGGAGTTTTATATTAAGAAGCCCAAAATCGGGAGGGAAGGAAGTCAATCTTTATGTTTGAAACTGTTTTTGTCATGTGTGCTCGTTTTTCTTTTTTTGGGGTTTTCTTTTTTTTTTGTTTAACGTTTTTGTTGTAACTGAAACTTAATAAAAAGAATTTAAAAAAAAGAGAGAGAGAGGCTCTAGAACCCAGCTTCTGGTGGTGTTGTCCCGAGTGAATCTCCACCACCATCTCTCCCACTTCCTCATTCTTCATCATCATCATCATCATCATCATCATCATCTCCTCTACGGGTGGCGCTGAGGGTCCTCTGCTTCTGAGTCCTTTGCTCTCCTACTTTTAAGGCTCGCCAGATTCTCGGAGATGGAGGGTCTGGAGTGCTTTCTAATGACAATGTGTCAGCCGGGTGTTGTTCTGTCTCTCCTGTGATTTCCCAGCTCCCCCCCCCCATCTGCCTCTGAGCTGTGACGTCCTTCAAACCCCTGTTGTAAATCTACACTGTCTTCCTTTTCCTCCTCCCTGGAAGGGCCAGGATGGGGTAGGCGGTCTCCACCATTCCTTCTCTGCCCAGTCCCTGACGGTGGTAGAACATCTGCTTTGCATTCAGAAGATCCCAAGTCCATCTCTCAGTACCCGCAGGTTTGACTGGGAGAGGCCTCTGTCAAAAACCCTGGAGAGCTGCTGTCACTCAGTGTAGGGAATATGGACCTAGATTGACCAGTGGTCTTACTTACATTTGGGGGGGGGGCTGTTTAGGACTCAGTGGTGTCCAAACGTTTTTCAAAGAGGTCCAGATTTAATGAAGTGAAGGGCTGACCAAAGGGCTGACCAAAGAAGGGCCAACCAAAGTTGTTGACCTTTTTTTAAGATTGAAGCTGTTGAGCTTTTTTAATGATTTTACCCCAAAGTTGTTGAGCCGAATTAAACCGACCGGCAGGCCAGATTAGGCCCCCAAAACGGACTTCGGACAAGCCTGGTTTAGGGAGAACGTTGGGTGGGATTAGGGATTTCTGCCTAAGCATACCCCTAAACATTTTGTGAATCTCAGTTTTGCCTCATTGAGGGGCAGTATTTCAATATGAGTAGGAAAATGAGAGTACCCCTAAAAATTCTTTTATGAAAAAAACCAAAACACTGGATTTGCAACTCTCACTTTCTTATTTATCCAATCTTAGGTTTAGTTCTTAAAAGTTCCACATCAGTTTGTGAATCCTTTTTTAAAAAGTGTTCGTGAAGATTCACCAGCATTTTAATGCAAAAAATAAATAAATCTTAAATTGCATGTTTCTGTAGGTAATTTTACCCAATATTCACATTTATTTCCAAACAATTCCCCGAATTATAACACATTTTTCTATGTTATTGTCCTGAATAGATGCTTTTTTAGTCACACTTTACTGCAGTATATGCAGTTTTGTAGCGTTTACTTGGTTCGAAAACTGCATTGAGAATTTCAGAGGAGTGTGAACTTCAAAGGATGAGTGTGTTTCAGTTTGCGCACTATTTCAGGAAGGGCAAATCAGGTTGATTTGCCGTTAAATGCAAAACTGAATGGAATCCCTTCCCCATACCTAGGTGGAATATTACTGGGCATTTTTTAAAATCCATCTATGGAGATTTCCCAAACCATTCTGATTTTCCATTGTGTGTGACAACTGGCAGCACCTCTCTCTCTCTCTCTCTCTCTCTCTCTCTCTCACACACACACACACACACACACACAGAGAGAGAGAGAGAGAGAGAGAGAGATATTCAGTGATCTCCACCAAACCCAAGTTCTTCCATTTACATAGTGCCTGCAGCTGGACACCACATGTGAAATTGTACCATATGGTTGAATTTTGTTTTTGCTTTAAAAAACAACAACCCTGGATAAATCGATTTAATCAGCATCCTTAATCATCTGAAAATGTTGAATTGCTTAACATTCCTAATTGCCCTATATGAAGAAACGAGGTGCAGTTCTCCGCTGACAAGTGAGTAAAGGCATCCGGTATCCACAGCAGAGTTACACAAATACACAAAGCAATATTTTGAAATGACGACATTCGGGTGTTTGTCTGTGTGTGCTTTAAAGTCCTCTTTTCCCTATCAGATTAACGTATTAATTTTCTAATGAGAAGTGATTCTTTGCAGCAGCGGCAGCAGCAGGATTGACTAATGCCCCCATAAAACGGTAGAGCTAATATGCCTAGTCCAAAATCACTTTTGTGCTTTGCTGCTCTCCCTTGTGGCCTGATGCAAATTCTATTGAATTTACAAAGAGACAGGGACCTAGTAATTCAGTGAGGTAATTCTCACAACCCAGGAGAATTAAGTGAGTAACACACTCACATACACACACAGAGAGAGCATTGCTACTTGTGGAGATTGGAATTGTCTGTAGCTTAGGCTGCTATAGTGAATCATGCTAAGGACTGGTTTAGTGTGCGAAGGGACAGGGTTACTACTCAGAACTAGAGTGTGTGATGTGTACTGTGTATACAACACCTGAAGTTCAATCATAGAATCATAGAATCATAGAGTTGGAAGAGACCACAAGGGCCATCGAGTCCAACCCCCTGCCAAGCAGGAAACACCATCAGAGCACTCCTGACATATGGTTGTCAAGCCTCTGCTTAAAGACCTCCAAAGAAGGAGACTCCACCACACTCCTTGGCAGCAAATTCCACTGTCGAACAGCTCTTACTGTCAGGAAGTTCTTCCTAATGTTCAGGTGGAATCTTCTTTCTTGTAGTTTGGAACCATTGCTCCGTGTCCGCTTCTCTGGAGCAGCAGAAAACAACCTTTCTCCCTCCTCTATGTGACATCCTTTTATATATTTGAACATGGCTATCATATCACCCCTTAACCTCCTCTTCTCCAGGCTAAACATGCCCAGCTCCCTTAGCCGTTCCTCATACGGCATCGTTTCCAGGCCTTTGACCATCTCCCTTCCCCTCAGCTCAGAGAAAGTCTCAGAGGTGGAAGAACTTTCACCACAAACTCTAGGATCTTCCAGGATATAGAAGAATGCTTTTCCTGATTCCACAGAGGGTCCCCAATACAGTTCCAACATAAGAACATTTAATTTTTTAATTATTCTATTTATTAAATTTCTATGCCATCCTTCATCCAAGGATCTCGAAGGGGTTTACAGTATAAAAACACAAGAATATATACCATAGAAACAAAGAAAAATAATACCGCCCCCCTCCCAGTTAAAAAGGCCAACAATTTTTTAAGCCAGCAAAGGCCTGGGAAAAGATGTATCTTTTTGTCTGGTGCCTAAATGGAAGTAATGAAGGCGCCTGGCCTTCATTACTTTGAGAGAGCATTCCACAAACAGGGAGTCACCATAGAAATGGCCCATTCTTGTGTTGCCACCCTCCAGACTTCCCATGGAGGGGGCACGTGAAAAAGGGTCTCAGACTATGATTGTAAGGTCTGGGTCTCTTCATAAAAGGAGAGGCCATCCTTGAGGTCTTGTAGCCTTGAGCCGTTTAACATAAGAATTGGGCTTAGCTAGCCCAGCACGACAAGGCTGTATCTTGTCTCCCTGCTTATTTAACTTATATGTAGACTTCATCATGCGAAAGGCTGGGCTGGATGAATCCCTAGCCGGAATTAAGATTGCTGGTGGAAATATCAACAACCTCAGATATGCAGATGTCACAACCTTGATGGCAGAAAGTGAGGAGGAATTAAAGAACCTTTTAATGAGGGTGAAAGAGGAGAGCGCAAAATATGGTTTGAAGCTAGACATAAAAAAAAGAAAAATGAAGATCATGGCCACTGGGCCCATCACCTCCTGGCAAATAGAAGGGGAAGAAATGGAGGCAGTGAGAGATTTTACTTTCTTGGGCTCCATGATCACTGCAGATGGTGACAGCAGCCACAAAATTAAAAGACGCCTGCTTCTTGGGAGAAAAGCAATGACAAACCTAGACAGCATCTTAAAAAGTAGAGACATCACCTTTCCAACAAAGGTCCGTATAGTTAAGGCTATAGTTTCCCCAGCAGTGATGGTCCAGGGGGACATGAAGAGTCGGACACGACTAAATGACTAAACAACAACAACAACAAGCCCAGCATCCTGTTCTCACAGAGGCCAATGAGATGACAGAGGCAGTGTGCTCTGAATATCAGCTATTAGGAATCACAAGTGAATAGAGGGCTCTTACATAGAATCATAGAATCATAGAGTTGGAAGAGACCACAAGGGCCATCGAGTCCAACCCCCTGCCAAGCAGGAAACACCATCAGAGCACTCCTGACATATGGTTGTCAAGCCTCTGCTTAAAGACCTCCAAAGAAGGAGACTCCACCACACTCCTTGGCAGCAAATTCCACTGTCAAACAGCTCTTACTGTCAGGAAGTTCTTCCTAATGTTTAGGTGGAATCTTCTTTCTTGGAGTTTGGAACCATTGCTCTGTGTCCGCTTCTCTGGAGCAGCAGAAAACAACCTTTCTCCCTCCTCTATGTGACATCCTTTTATATATTTGAACATGGCTATCATATCACCCCTTAACCTCCTCTTCTCCAGGCTAAACATGCCCAGCTCCCTTAGCCGTTCCTTGTAGGGCATTGTTTCCAGGGCTTTGACCATTTTGGTTGCCCTCCTCTGGACCCGTTCCAGTTTGTCAGTGTCTTTCTTGAACTGTGGTGCCCAGAACTGGACACAGTACTCCTCACCTGGACCAGAGCAGCAAATACAGTGCTCTCACCTGGACCAGAGCAGAATACAGTGGCACTATTACTTCCCTTGATCTAGATGTTATACTCCTATTGATGCAGCCCAGAATTGCATTGGCTTTTTTTAGCTTGCATTCAGGGCTTGCTTGTGAGCTTCCTATAGGCATTTGGTTGGCCACTGTGAGAGAACAGGATATAAGACTTGTTGGGCTGCTATGTTTTTATTTGGACTGAGTGATGAAAAAATTTATTGGCTGCCCTCTAACCTCAGTCTTTCCAGGATTTTCCCTCTACTGTAGCTGAAGCCAGCTCTCCCAACAGAACCCCTGATGGCAGGAAACTGGGAAACTTATTTAGTAGCAAAGGATTGTGGTAGTTGTGTCAGGCACCATCATTAGGCCCAGCCCTGTATAGCAACATTTGCCTTCTGCAGCTGCTGGATGAAAAAGCCGTAGGCAAGGCATATTTTAATAGATCAACTGGGATAAGGGGAAATAGCTGCCTTGGGATTGATTTGTCTCCTCCTGGCTTGTAATTAAAATTTGAAAAATCTCTCCTGGGTAATGAGCAGAAGATACTCTGGGGATGTCACTTACACACACTGCCATTAAGGAGTCCATCTCCGTTACAATAAACCATTATCTGATATTAATGCAAAATGTCGAGAAACTACACTGGAAGTGGAATCTTCCCCTTAAAGCCAGAGAGGGAGACAGAGACTAGCCCTCCCTTCTCTGTTTGCCGGCAGACTCAAGTATTAATATCTAGTCTGATCTTTCTTCTACCAAGAGGGCAGTGACTAAAAATAATGTGGAAAGGTCGTGGAGGGCAAAACTGTTGGTAATAAGAAGCAACATCCTAATTTCATTCCTGTTTGAGACAAGGCTTGTTATTAAAGTCTTGCTTTAGAACTAGCATATTAGGTGTGGAGCGGGTGGCGCTGTGGTCTAAACCACTGAGCCTCTTGGGCTTGTTGATCGGAAGGTTGTTAGTTCGAATTTGTGCGATGGAGTGAGCTCCTGTTGCTCTGTCCAAGCTCCTGCCAATCTAGCAGTTCAAAAGCACAACAGTGCAAGTAGATAAATAGGCACCACTGTGGTGGGAAGGTAAACAGCGTTTCCATGCGCTTTGGTTTTCATCATGGTGTCCCATTGTGCCAGAAGCAGTTTAGTCCTGCTGGCCACATGACCCGTAAAGCTGTCTGTGGACCAACACCGGTTCCCTCGGCCTGAAAGCAAGACGAGCGCCGGAACCCCATAGTCACCTTTGACATCCAGGGGTCCTTTAACTTTACCTTTTATCAGGTGTAGGAGATCTCAACCCTGGAGAAGAGAAGGAACTAAGACCCCTCCTTTCTTCACTCCTACAGGTTCGGCCTGTCCACTCCTTTGCCCTTTTGCTGGAGCCACCCCTACCTCAAACCCTCACTGTCCACCTCTCCATCTAGCCACATCCACCCAACTTTGTCCACACTCACAGCTAGGAAGTGACTGCATACTGGAGCCAGGCGCCAAGCCAGGAAAATTCTCCTGTGAGCCTCCCCCAACAATCCATAATTCAGCTCCTTTCCACTTATAACAGGCATAGCTAACTTGCGGACCTCCTTCAGGTGTTCCTAGACTCCACCAGTCCCATCCAGCATGGCTAGTGCTCACGGATGGTGGTAATTGTAGTCCAACAACCTCGGAAGGACCACAGGTCAACCTGAAATGATACCATGAAGTAAGAAGACTCACAAGAAGGCAACAGGGGAGAGACTGCTAGAACCATCAAGGGGAAAGTTTTTCCACCTGCTTTGCCCCACCTCTATATTATAAGGTGGAGTTGCTGCTTAAGGTGGAGTTCCTTGCTCTTTTAAACTTTGTTGTTGTTGGCAAGAAGATGAATGTATTTAGAATCAAAAGAATCCAAGTTCTGACCCCTGGGTTTGGCTTTTGTTTTCTTTGGGCTGTTCCTATTTTTAATGGGTGTTGTTTTCTCTTCTGTCTACACAATGTTCTTCCCTAATTCCAGATTCTGCAAGAATTTGATCCTGCGTGGACAGAAAAGACTCCCAGTTACTCACAATGGAGACATTCCATAAGCTGGTTTTTATAAAAGCTTCACTGCAGTGCCCACTGTACCATTGAATTTGCTCCTAGTTAAATGTGTGTAACACTGCAGCATTGACATTATTTTTCAGCATCCTATTAAACCAGGTAGGCATTTGAGACTCCCCTCTCTGCATCAGTATTCTGTCTGTCGAGCAGCAATTATGAGTCAGAGTTCCCATTGGGGAGCTTCAGGTCAGGTAATCAATCAAGTTCTTTGTGATGTATACATGCACTCTTTGCTGACCTCCCTTTGACTGATGCAGAAATTGATCTCTTTCTGGCACCAGACAAATTCTATTTCTGGGTTGCAAATGTGCCATCTAGTGTCTCTTTAGCCATCTGAATATCTGGTGCTCATTTTTGATTGTCTCCGAGATGCTCAGGCAATGAGACCTCTGGCATCCTAGCTTATAGAGATGGACAAGCACTTGATTACTTAGGCAAAAGCTTTTTGCAGGCTCAGAGAAAGTTGAGATAAAAATAACCGTTGAAAAATCTCTACCATCTTCAGGGCTTAAAGTGGGCAAATATTTCTCTATTCTCTAATAGATTTGGGTTTCATGCATCTTTCCCTGTTTGTAAAATTTGCAACACAGGCAAAGAAGGAGCAAATAAAGCAGAGAGTGAAATTTTAAGAATGTAGGCAGGATCAGACCAAATGCCTCTCTAGCCTATTCTCCTGTTCTTTACAAGTGACCAGCCAGATACTCCAGTGGGAAGCCTGTCCGGTTGTCCACTGTTGGAAATGTGATGCTGGACTAAAGTGACCTTTGGTCTTTTCTAGCAGAAAGTCTACTGAAGGTAGACTGAAGTCTACTGAAAAGTTAGCCAACTTGGTAGCCTCCAAATGTTGTTGGACTGCAACTCCCATCAACCCCAGCAAGCCCGGCCAAAAGTCAGGGGCAATGGGAGTTGTAGTTCAATGATAACTGGAAGGCATGTTGGCTTCCCCTAGTTCACTGTGATGCCTTTGGAACCAGGTAATGCCATACTGATTCCTACATAGTCCCTGGTTTGTCTTGGCCCAAAGCCATGACCTTGTCACTGAATTAATATTTTTCTTAAAAAAATAAAGTGGTGATCTTTGTTTTCGTGCATGAGTGGGGTGTGTGTGTGTTTTGAACCAGGTTAGCCATATTGATTTGTATGCTGTTGGTGGATTATTGTCATTGTCTTGTTGGGCTGTGTATTTGATAAAGGGGAGCCATTATCAAAGGGGTAAAGACATCTTCTTGAGGAGATTTCACCCCTCCCATATCCAAGAATCTCCTGACGAGTCTGCTTATTCTCCAGAGAGGAGGAGCAGTGTTCTGCTTTCTACTTATTCAGCTCCAGCACCAAGTCAGTCAGTCAGTTAGTGTGTCGGGGAGAGAGAGAGAGACTGAGTGTTAGAGATTGTGTGTAGAGATAAGGTTGCTGCTAAGAGCAGCTGCAGACACTCAGTGCAGCATTCATTTATGCTTAGACCTATTTAGCTCTGTATATAGTTTTGTATTATAGTTGTAGTTATAGAATAAAAGAAGATATTCTACAGAGCTGCTCTCCGAGTCGTTTATACACTGCTAGACTCTGCTATACTCTGCTGTGCGACGACTGTATTGTGGAAGTGAATCCGGTGCTCACAACTCTAAGCTGTGAGTCCACAGCACTTTGACCTGTTCCTGTGCAGAAGGTGGTCTCTGGAAGTGCTACCCAGCTCGCCTAGCCCAGTCGGGGTTGAAGTGCATGAGTCCAGTTGGTGACACTGGCTCAAGGGCGATGCTGACACTTCTTCTGTTTGTCCCCATGTCAGTTTCAGTTTATTGGTTATTTTTTCTAGTAGGGCTGTTTCCCATACTATTTGGTACCATTGGTCCATGCTTACTCCTGACAGATCTCTCCAGTGTCTGGTTATGGTGTTTCTGGCTGCTGAAAGTAGGTGGACGCTGACACCAAACCCCACATACATTAAGCATAACAGAAACATCGCCACCCCCCACCCATCTTCCCTCCCTCCACCCCTTCTTTTTTCTTCTCCTCCTCCTAATGTCTCAACAAATGAAATGGATTTGTAAAAATGTTACATGGAAAAAGTATGAGAGACATTACACTTACTTCTGTAAAATAAGAAAATCTGTAATAATTTTTTTTTTAAATAAAAATATAGAAAGTGGTATAGAAATGAAAGTAATAGTAATAATAATAATAATAATAATTCCATTGGCATGTGAATTCAGATTCCTCCCTAATCCATAAGTGCACTAATTTATGGGAGATACATGTTGCTTTTCAATTCGACACCTTAATAGCTTGTGGCTGCATCTGCGCTGCGTTGACTCATCTTCGTTTCCTCTTATGCCTAATTGTCCTAATTACTCTGATTGCTAAAGTTTGGTTTCTTTGCTGCGGAACTGGGAATGTTTTGCAAGGTTCAGAGTTCCGACTGCACTTAATTACTACCGACTCTGAAAGCCCTAACTATACTCAGGGCTTGGAACTAGGTAGAGGCAACTATTGTACATATACAATAGAAGTCCTGAGGAAGATATTCAAAGTCCGCCCACACCGTCCATTTACAATCCGAAGCACCCACCTGTACAATTATCCTTAAAGACAGGCTTGAGTTGCAAAACAGAGCTCTGAATGCCATGCCTCTCAAGGCTGCTTCTGATCTGTTGACTCTGAACGAGTAAGCTGAAATCAAGAATGGTCCAGACAAAATGGAAATTGAATGAGCATTGGCAATCGAGTTACAGGTCGCAAAATTTCCATTGTCCCAGTGGCTTTTCATAGAGGTACTGATAATGGGCTGGTTATGATGGTTGATATGTGCCCACCACTAAGGAGCAAACCCTAGACAAATCCATAATCAAGTCCCTAAACTCCTGCAGCCAAGCTGCCACCAGATGTATTGATTTGATTAGCATCCATAGCAGTGTCTGGAGGAGGAATGACCGCTGAAAGGAGCACAGAGAGAAGAAACGCCCTGGTGCATCTGCACCAGCACAACAGGACGTCTTCATCTGCCCCAGCTGCAACACAACATGTCTCTCCTGTATTGGTCTCCACAGCCACAACAGGTGCTGTAACCCTTCAGTGGTTTGACTTCACCCCCGGAGGCCCATTGTTCCATTGTCTCTGAAGACAGACGAATGGCAACAGCAAGTCCTCCACACTGTGGCCTGCAGTCAACCTCCTCTTCCCAATCCTGGTGATGTTCAGTAAAAGAAAATGTGCTCAGAGACATCAAACTTGACATGAGCCAACAGTGTGACGCAGCAGCTAAAAAAGCCAATGCAATTCTGGGCTGCATCAATAGGAGTATAGCATCTAGATCAAGGGAAGTAATAGTGCCACTGTATTCTGCTCTGGTCAGACCTCACCCGGAGTACTGTGTCCAGTTCTGGGCACCACAGTTCAAGAAGGACACTGACAAACTGGAACGTGTCCAGAGGAGGGCAACCAAAATGGTCAAAGGCCTGGAAACGATGCCTTATGAGGAATGGCTAAGGGAGCTGGGCATGTTTAGCCTGGAGAAGAGGAGGTTAAGGGGTGATATGATAGCCATGTTCCAATATATAAAAGGATGTCACATAGAGGAGGGAGAAAGGTTGTTTTCTGCTGCTCCAGAGAAGCGGACACGGAGCAATGGCTCCAAACTACAAGAAAGAAGATTCCACCTAAACATTAGGAAGAACTTCCTGACAGTAAGGGCTGTTCGACAGTGGAATTTGCTGCCAAGGAGTGTGGTGGAGTCTCCTTCTTTGGAGGTCTTTAAGCAGAGGCTTGACAACCATATGTCAGGAGTGCTCTGATGGTGTTTCCTGCTTGGCAGGGGGTTGGACTCAATGGCCCTTGTGGTCTCTTCCAACTCTATGATTCTATGATTCTATGATCTTATGACAAGGAAACAATGCACTTTTCAGTGAATAAGAGGTGAAAATAGAGGTTTCTAGAATGACACAGGGCATGGAGAAAGCAGATAGAGGAAAGTTTTCTCCCCCACTCATAACTTTGGAATTCATGGCCATGGAATGAAGCTGAATGTGGGAAAATTTGGGACGGATAAAAGGAAGTCCTTCTTCATGAGTGCATGCTCTGGTTATCTCCCGCTTGGACTACTGCAATGCGCTCTACGTGGGGCTACCTTTCAAGGTGATCCATAAACCACAACTAATCCAGAATGCGGCCGCTAGACTGGTGACTGGGAGCGGCCGCCAAGACCACATAACACGGGTCTTGAAAGACCTACATTGGCTCCCAGTATGTTTCTGAGCACAATTCAAAGTGTTGGTGCTGACCTTGAAAGCCCTAAATGGCCTCGGTCCAGTATACCTGAAGGAGCGCCTCCACCCCCATCGTTCTGCCCGGACACTGAGGTCCAGCGCCGAGGGCCTTCTGGCGGTTCCCTCACTGCGAGAAGCCAAGTTACAGGGAACCAGGCAGAGGGCCTTCTTGTGGTGGCACCCGCTCTGTGGAACTCCCTCCCACCAGATGTCAAAGAGAACAACAACTACCAGACTTTTAGAAGACATCTGAAGGCAGCCCTGTTCAGGGAAGTTTTTAATGTTTGATGCATTACTGTATTTTAATATTTTGTTGGAAGCTGCCCAGAGTGTCTGGGGAAGCCCAGCCAGATGGGTGGGGTATTATTATTATTATTATTAATAATAATAATAATAATAATAATAATAATAATAATAATAATAATAATAATAATTTATTATCATCATCATCATCATCATCATCATTATGCGGCACATCTTTAAACTGTGGAACTTACTCCCACTGGAGGCAATGATGATCATCAACTTGGGAGGCTTTAAAAGAGAATTGGAGAAATTCATGGAGATTAAGGCATTGAGTGGTTCGTAGCCACAATAGCTATGCTCTGCACCCATGGCTGGAGGCAGCAAAGCTTCTGAATATCAGTGGTTGGAAACTACAAGAGGGGTATATAGTTCAGGAGCAGAACATCTGCTTTCCATGCAATCAGTCCCAGGCTCAGTCCTCAGGATCTCCACAAAGGACTGGGAGATGCTCCCTGCCTGAAAGTCCAGAGGGCCGCTGCCTGTCAGTGTAGACAACACTGGACTGACTCAGTATCAGGCAGCTTTCTGAGTTTTCTTGGATCTTCCATCTTTCCATTCTGCCTCCTCTCCCATGCCTCGCTGCTCCCCTCCCCGGAGAGGAAAGCCACCCCTGCAATTTCTGGGATGAGTCAGGCATCTCTTGAGGCCAGGCGCGTTGGACTTCCTTGGCAGAATCCGGAGCCATCTGAAGGTGGGTGGACAGAAATGTCAGCGAAAAGTACTGCATAGCATTAATTGACTACAGCTGGCAACCATTGCACCACCTCACCTTCTTTGCATGCCCGGGAATCCCCACAGGGTAACCTCTGCATATTTGGACCGCTCGCTGATGACATAAAGAGCAGGCGTGGGTTTTTTTGGGAACAACAACCCTCTCTTCATTCCCTCCTTCCATTCCTTTTAAGGCATGTTGCCCTATCATTGCTGACTAGTGCTCTTGTCTGACTGTTTTCCAAATCAATGACGTACAGTTACAACCAAGTGAATTGCATAAGTACTTATGCACACGTTGAGCTGCTTCCAGGATTCTCCTCGTTTGAGTTTGTCCTCGGATTTTGAAATTCTGGATGAATCTTACCTGGCCTCCAAGGAGAAACAGGGGTGTGAGGTGGTAAGACAATTTTTGAATGAGATACCTGAGGAGATCAAAAAGATCCTCAGGAGCTCTATTTCAAAAAAACCAAAGTCATACTTATTGAGTTTATTAACAAACGACATAAGGTAAAGGTAAAGGGACCCTGACCATTAGGTCTGGTCATGACTGACTCTGGGGTTGCGGCGCTCATCTCGCTTTACTGGCCGAGGGAGCCGGCGTACAGCTTCCGGGTCATGTGGCCAGCACGACTAAGCCGCTTCTGGAGAACCAGAGCAGCGCACGGAAATGCCGTTTACCTTCCTGCCAGAGTGGTACCTATTTATCTACTTGCACTTTGATGTGCTTTCAAACTGCTAGGTTGGCAGGAGCAGGGACCGAGCAACGGGAGCTCACCCCATCACGGGGATTCGAACCTCCGACCTTCTGATCGGCAACTCCTAGGTTCTGTGGTTTAACCCACAGCGCCACCTGCATCCCACCTTATGCGCCTGCATCCCACCTTATGTTGGGAAGATCTCACACGGGTGAAGGGAAGCAGTAGGGAGCAGGGGAGGGTTGGGTTGAATTTGGGAAATAAAATAATATATTGGGGGGGGAGGAGAGAGAAACGGGCCCCTTAAGAATCCCAATATACCTCTTGCTTTTAAATTTCTGGATATTTTGTGCTTCTTGACGTTTGAGCTGGTGTGCTCCGTGTGTGCTTGTTCACCTGGTTGTGCTGTCATTCTCTGCCTATGTGTGTGGTGAGCATGCCTGGAGCATGTGCCATGTTGGACCTGACATTCTTTAGGCCAGTTTGGGATTGCTCTCCCAGTGATGTCTATTGAGGTATGGAGAAAATATTGCAAAAAGCGCTCTCGGTCGTATGAGCATGAGCTGAGCACAGGCTGGTAGCTTTGATACACAGAGACCTGCTTGCTCTGTGCTGGACCCAGAGCTGTGACAAATGGAGAAGATCCATTGGGGTGTTAAAAATGTGAGCCACTCCATCTTATGCTCAGGTGGTATATATGTGTAAAAAAGGGACATGGGTGGTGCTGTGGTCCACTGAGCCTCTTGCCGATCGGAAGGTCGACGGTTCGAATTCCTGCGACGGAATGAGCTCCCATTGCTCTGTCCCAGCTTCTGCCAACCTAGCAGTTCAAAAGCGTGCCAGTGCAAGTAGACAAATAGGTACTGCAGTGGAATTACGAAATGAGACCCTGGCGTACCGAGCATGCCCAAAGAATTTGGTAAGGGTGACCAATTGCATGACACTCCTTTTGTTTGGTATTGGCCAATCACACGACGCACTCCATGATGCTCACGACTGTATTGTGTTTTTAATGTTTGGTTGGGAGCCACTCAGAGTGGCTGGGGAAACCCAGCCAGATGGGTGGGGTATGTATGTATGTATGTATGTATGTATGTATGTATGTATGTATAAATAAATAAATCTTACAAGTAGGATTTGAACTGTGAGCAGCAGTAATAAACAATTAGGAAACTGAGCAGAGTGAAAGAGGGCTGTTAAAGAAGACATGCAGCATAACAAGGAGGAATTGGGAAACTATGGAAGGAAAAGGGAGGAGGAGTCCAGATATATTAGATAAAGGTAACTAACATTTGTATTTGAAATATATATATATTTTTAAAAAGTGTCCAGTAGCACCTTAGAGACTAATTAAGTTTGTTCTTGGTATAAGCTTTCGTGCGCATGCACGCTTCTTCAGATAGTGTATGCAAATTTGTATGTATTTAAACTTTGGAAAATCATTAAATAAATAAAAAGGATAAGGATGATGATGCCCCAAAATGCAAATAATTAAAAAACCAATAATTTAATCCTGTAAATAATTTTATTATTTATGCCCCACCCATGTAGCTGGGTTGCCTCAGCCACTGTACAATACAATGCAATGTTACTCACAAGCGGCCCTTTAAAACGATCGGGGATATTTTCTCATTTTTACTCCAATCACCCAGTCCCAAGTAAGCAATTGTGATTGAATAAGACCTCCTGATTAATGCTCCTCATGTATCTTGTGTCCTGAAGTTTTTCTTCTCTCTCCCACCAAAGCTATTAATAAAGAATAGCACATCCATATGACATAAAGCCACTCTCTGAATAGCAATGCACTAATTAGAGAAAGGTAATGTATCTCTGCTTGGCAGTTAAGGCGGGGTGGGAGAGAATAAGCCCTGCTTATGTCTGAATGGATAACTTTTTAAAAGAACCGCATTGTTTATCTCGGAACAGGGACAAATAAAAGCGGACAAGATAAAAGTATTTAAAAATCAGTCGTGGCCCAGGGAAAGTGGAGCTGGAGCTGTCCGTGTGGTTTGTTCGGAGCCAGATATAAAGGAACACTTAAGAACACAAGAACAGCTCTGCTGAATCAATCTAGTCCTATATTCTTCCCACGCAGCAGAAAACCAGATACTTTTGAAAAAGCCCATAAGCTGGCCAGAATGGCAACAGCCCCCTTCCATTGCATTTCCTTGGTATTTGGTATTCAGGGATATAATGTTGCTGACCATGGAGGTCCCATTTCCCTAGTAGACATTCATAGCTTTGCCATCATTGAATCCGTCCACTCCCTGCTTTTGAGCTAAGCTAGTGGCCACCCAAGCAGAGACATCACCTTGCCAACAAAGGTCCGTATAGTTAAAGCTCTGGTTTTCCCAGTAGTGATGTGTGGAAGTCAGAGCTGGACCATCAAGAAGGCTGATCGCTGAAGAATGGATGCTTTTGAATTCTGGTGCTGGAGGAGACTCTTGAGAGTCCCATGGACTGCAAGAAAATCAGACCTCTCCATTATGAAGGAAATCAGCCCTCAGTGCTCACTGGAAGGACAGATCCTGAAGCTGAGGCTCCAATACTTTGGCCACCTCATGAGAAGAGAAGACTCCCTTGGAAAAGACCCTGATGTTGGGAAAGATGGAGGGCAGAAAGAGAAGGGGACGACAGAGAACGAGATGGTGGGACAGTGTTCTTGAAGCTACCAGCATGAGTTTGACCAAACTGCAGGAGGCGGTGGAAGATAGGAGTGCCTGGCGTGCTCTGGTCCATGGGGTCACAAAGAGTCAGACACGACTAAATGACTAAACAACAACAAAGGTAAAGGACCCCTGGATGGTTAAGTCCAGTCAAAGGCCACTACAAGGTTTCGGCGCTCATCTCGCTTTCAGACCAAGGGAGCCAGCATTTGTCCACAGACAGCTTTCCAGGTCATGTGGCCAGCAGGAATAAACCAGAATGGAAGCCAGAGCGCACGGAAACACTGTTTACCTTCCCGCTGCAGCAGTACCTATTTATCTACTTGCACTGGCATGCTTTTGAACTGCTAGGTTGGCAGGAGCTGGGACAGAGTAACAGAAGCTCATGACATTGTGGGGATTTGAACTGCCGACCTTCCAATTGGCAAGCCCAAGAAGCTGAGTGGTCCAGACCACAGCGCCACCCGTATTCCTATGTCTGCTTTATCATCACACAGCTTTATCAGTACATTCTAAGCTGTGTCTTAGAAAGATGTATTGAGTCAGACCATTGGATCCCTCTAGCTCCATATTGTCTACTCTGACCGGCAGTGGCTCTCCAGGGTTTTAAGCAGTGGAGAGCCTTACCTGGAGACGCCGGGGATTGCATCAGGGATGTAAAGCATATGATAATATTTGTGCCTCACCTATCCGACTGAGTTGCTCCAGCCACTCTGGGTGGCATCCAACAAAATATAAAAAGACAGTAAGACCTACATCAAAGCAGATGCTCTCCCACTGAGCTATGGTCCCAATCCCTTCATATCTCTGGGTTGTGATCTGGCAACCCTGTGCCCCTCTGCTGCCTGCCTCACTCTCTGAGCAAGCGTGGGGCAAATTGCATAAGGCTTGCATCACCCCAGACCTAGAATTGTATCTCACTCCACCGTGTCCTCTAACTACCAGCCAACAAGAGATGTGGGAGGGTTTCCACCCAGTGAAAAGGCAGCCAACATTCGTGATTTCTACCTGCTGAAAATAGAGGGGTTTTGGCAGGAGAAGATGCCTCTGCTCTTCACGGCTTCCAAACGAGTGGGCTGGGGAACTCAGCCAGGGTGGCTGTGGACCAACTCCGGCTTATGCATGTATTTATCTGTTTTCTGCCAGCCTTCGACTGCATCTTTCTAGTCATTTACTTTGGTTACACAGTTGGAAACACAGAGCGATGCTAGCTTTGCATTCAACAAGTCTTGCTGCTCGCTCTACCTGGTGGTAAACGATGGAACTGCAGCCAGGTTGGAAGAGAAGGCAGGTGTTGCTGGTGCAATGCAGAGCTCAGCAGAGAGGAAAGTATCCGTGGAACTTCAAAGGGAAAGGGAAACCGTTTCAGTAAGGCTAGCAAAACTTCTCAACAGGACACCACGTGGCACCTGGGCTATAATTGGATTCCCCCCCCCCACATTATAACAGACATGAGAGGAAGAGGCAGGCTCCTGCCTGGAGGAAACATCAAAGGAATGTCAAGGGAAGGGAAAATAAAGATAAGTAACAGATTAGATAAAAGAGTGCTGGAATAGGACCTGGGAGAAAGCAGGGTTCAAATCCCCATTCAGCCACCATGAAGCTCACTGGGTGGGGTCAGCCAGTGGCATAGGATGTGGGGCACAGGGGTTATTTCCCCAGGTGAAAAATTTGTTAGGAGTGCACAATTTCAACACTCAGTGCTGCCTCAATACAGCAATGCACTTCAGTTCCTCGGCTCCATTGAAAATGGCTTCTCCATGCGAACCAGGAAGCGACCTCTCCAGACAGTGGAATGACTCTTCTTTTCTTATCTCTGCAGTTGCAATCCTATGGGTGGCGCAGACACCATTGGGCAGTAGAATGTGCAAACAAACTCGGTTTCACTTCCACAATCCCCTCTACACAGCCCCGGACACTGGCAACCCCCGCTACGCCACTGGATGCAGGAGGTTGGTTATGCATTGGCAAATACTTGCTTTTGTCTGTCGTGAACCTACTGCCAATCAACTCTCCATGGGGTAATCCCAAGTTATACCAGTTGTGGGTCTCCCACAGGCATCTGGGTGGCCACTGTGAAAACAGGTTGCTGGGTTAGATGGGCCTTTGGCTTGATCCAGCTATCTCCTGGGTGACACAGGTGCCTTAGGCAGTTGAATGTGCATGCATGCTCCCTCCATTTCCCTCCCTCTCTCTCTCCCACCCTCTCCATGCTGCCCTAGGCACTGGCAACCCATGCTACACCACTGCCTATCAATCCTAACCTACCTCACAGGGTTGTTGTGGGGATCAAATAAGGCGGGGGAGGACCATGTATTCCACCTTGAGTTCCTGGATAAGAAAGGTGGGCTATAAATGAAATAAACGAATAAATAACTTTGGAGCAAAATAACCAAATTGTTGCTATGTTCAATTTTGCTACAAATTGCCTCCTTTTCCTCCTCCAAGTTTGGAGTGATATTGTTACTATTAACAGCAACAACAATTTCTATCCATTGCCGGTTTGACTCAGATTGGACCCATTAGCATGGTTTACTTAGGTGCATTAATTATAATAGCACTACTGAAATAAAAATTAGTTGGGTAGAACCCATCACTGCATTAACTGTCTAAGAAAACTCATATAAAACAGGACACTTACAGTCAGATAAATAGAGATATTGTCAGGGACTGGGCAGAGAAGGAATGGTGGATGGAGACCATCTCCCCTACCTGACCCTTTCAGAGAAGAAGGAGACAGTTCAGAATTACAACAGAGAATTGAGGGAGATCACGGCTCAGAGGCAGATGAGGGGGAAAGCTGGGAAATAATGGGAGAAGAGGAAGAGGAAGAAAATGCACTAGGAGGGCCACAGCTGGCGGACTCAGTGTCTCAGAGAGCATTCCAGACCCACCATCTCCCAGAACACGGTGAGCCTTGAAAGTAGGAGAGCAAAGAGCTCAAAGACAGAGGGCACGTCCCAGCACCCATAGTGATGACTCATGAGGAAGTGAGAGGGTGTGGATATTTACTTGGAGCAATGCCATTATTCCAAGAGGCCACATTCCCAAGCCTTCTCTCTGTGAATATCGAATAAAAGCAGATGGTGAGGACTTTCATTTGTCTTGTCCATTCCTGGCAAGCTGCCGTAGGGGTTGGTTCCTCTGCTGCCTGACTCATATGAGGAAAAGGAAGGAATTGGGGGAAACTGAACAGAGAAAGAGAAGCACACAGTTAGGGGAAGGGCCATAGCTCAGTGGAAGAGTGCCTGCTTTGCGTCTAGAAGGTCCTAGGTCCTAACGTCACACTCAAAGTAGGCTCATTGGAATTAGTGGATTAACAATTAAACATTGATTCCAACATATCTGCCCTGATAATAACTTAGCTGGGCATCACCTACAGTAAATTATACATCTCCCAGCTTTCTTTGAAGGAGATCAACTAAGCGACTCAAAGGGTCAAACTTCAGCATTTTCAGATCTACCGGTACTTTGCTTTTAACAAGAACCTCAAGATCTACCAACTAGGGTCAAATGCAAAAGATATTGTTAGCACATTCAAAGCCTAGAAATTTGTGCACACAGTAGCAGGACTGGGTAGATCTCGCAGTCCTTTCACACAAAGCCCCTTCCAGATTAGCTGTCTTCATCACAGCCACCCAATTTAGGTCAGGAAAAGTTATGTCACTGCTGCCATTGTTAGATAAATTGGAGGAGTAAAAAAATCTTTACAGATCTAATGCAGATCACTCAAAGATCTACAAGCAGAGCACAGCACAGTCTCCTTCATGCTTAGTAGCCGTTGAGAGATTTCCTCTAAGCCTGAAGGTCTCAGGAGCTCAAGAACCAAATTCTTGAGTATAAGAGTACGTGTTTTAAAAAGCTATCTAAGTGGCAGACCTCTTAACATCACAGTAAGCCAAGTTTATGCAACAACCACTGGTGCTGAAGAAACTGAAATTGACCAATTCTATGAAGACTTACAACACCTTATAGAATTGACAGCAAAGAAGGATGTTCTTCTCATTATAGGGGATTGGAATGCTAAAGTAGGGAGTCAAGAGATAAAAGGAACAACTGGCAAGTTTGGCCTTGGAGTTCAAAACGAAGGAGGGCAAAGGCTGATAGAGTTCTGCCAAGAGAACAAGCTGGTCATCACAAACACTCTTTTCCAACAACACAAGAGACGACTCTACACATGGACATCACCAGATGGGCAGCATCGAAATCAGATTGACTATATTCTCTGCAGCCAAAGATGGAGAAGCTCTATACAGTTAGCAAAAACAAGACCTGGAGCTGACTGTGGCTCAGATCATCAGCTTCTTGTAGCAAAATTCAAGCTTAAACTGAAGAAAGTAGGAAAAACCACTGGGCCGGTAAGATACAATCTAAGTCAAATCCCTTATGAATACACAGTGGAAGTGAGGAACAGGTTTAAGGATTTAGATTTGGTGGACAGAGTGCCTGAAGAACTATGGATGGAGGCTCATAAAATTACACAGGAGGCAGCAACTAAAACCATCCCAATGAAAAGGAAATGCAAGAAAGCAAAGTGGCTGTCCAACGAGGCCTTACAAATAGCGGGGGAGAGAAGACAAAATGCAAAGGAGATAGTGAAAGATACAGGAAATTGAATACAGATTCCCAAAAAATAGCAAGGAGAGACAAGAAGGCCTTCTTAAACGAGCAATGCAAAGTTACAGATAGGTAGCCGTGTTGGTCTGCCATGGTCAAAACAAAATAAAAAAATTCCTTCCAGTAGCACCTTAAACTCAGTTGGTCTTTAAGGTGCTACTGGAAGGAATTTTTTTATTTTGTTTTGAGCAATGCAAAGAAATAGAAGAAAACAATAGAATGGGAAAAACCAGAGATCTGTTCAAGAAAATTTTAGATATGAAAGGAACATTTTGTACAAAGATTACCATAATAAAGGACAAAAGTGGAAAGGACCTAACAGAAGCAGAACACATCAAGAAGAGGTGGCAAGAATACACAGAGGAACTATACCAGAAAGAAATGGATGTTTCGTATACCCCAGGTAGTGTGGTTGCTGACCTTGAGCCAGACATACTGGAGAGTGAAGTCAAATGGGCCTTAGAAAGCACTGCAAATAACAAGGCCAGTGGAAGTGATGGTATTCCAGCTGAACTATTTAAAATTTTAAAAGATGATGCTGTTAAGGTGCTACACTCAATATGCCAGCAAATTTGGAAAACTCAGCAGTGGCCAGAGGACTGGAGAAGATCAGTCTACGTCCCAATCCCAAAGAAGGGCAGTGCCAAAGAATGCTCCAACTACCGCACAATTGCATTCATTTCACATGCTAGCAAGGTTATGTTTAAAATTCTACAAGGCAGGCTTAAGCAGTATGTGGACCGAGAACTCCCAGAAGTGCAAGCTGGATTTCGAAGGGGCAGAGGAACCAGAGACCAAATTGCAAACATGCACTGGATTATGGAGAAAGCTAGAGAGTGCCAGAAAGACATCTACTTCTGCTTCATTGACTATACAAAAGCCTTTGACTGTGTTGACCACAGCAAACTATGGCAAGTTCTTAAAGAAATGGGAGTGCCTGATCATCTCATCTGTCTCCTGAGAAATCTCTATGTGGGACAAGAAGCTACAGTTAGAACTGGATATGGAACAACTGATTGGTTCAGAATCGGAAAGGAGTACGGCTGATCACTGCAGATCACGAAATTAAACGACGCCTGCTCCTTGGGAGAAAGGCGATGGCAAACCTAGACAGCATCTTAAAAAGCAGAGACATCACCTTGCCAACAAAGGTCCGTATAGTTAAAGCCATGGTTTTCCCAGAAAGTGAGAGCTGGACCATAAAGAAGGCTGATCGCCGAAGAATTGATGCTTTTGAATTATGGTGCTGGAGGAAACTCTTGAGAGTCCCATGGACTGCAAGAAGATCAAACACATCCATTCTTAAGGAAATTAGCCCTGAGTGCTCACTTGAAGGACAGGTCGTGAAGCTGAGGCTCCAGTACTTTGGCCACCTCATGAGAAGAGAAGACTCCCTGGAAAAGACCCTGATGTTGGGAAAGATGGAGGGCACAAGGAGAAGGGGACGACAGAGGACGAGATGGTGGGACAGTGTTCTCAAAGCTGCAAACATGAGTCTGTCCAAACTGTGGGAGGCAGTGGAAGACAGGAGTGCCTGGCATGCTCTGGTCAAGGGGGTCACGAAGAGTCAGACACGACTAAACGACTAAACAACAACAACAAAGTGGTGACGATCGCCATCTCCTGCAGGAGTGAGTTCCATAGTGAAACGGTGTTCCACATAAAGAAGTGCTTTTTTTTTTATCTGATCTGAGTATTCCCACCGTCATCTTCATGGGGCGAATATGTTTTTCATGGGAAAAGATTAATTACAGGAAGACAACACTTGGAGTTCCTATTGAGAGAAAGAAGAGGAGGCATCTTGACATTTCATTTTTTATTTGTTGGTTAAAATGTACCAACACTTTTATTATTGTGTTTTTATAATGGTGGGTATTTTGAGACATTTTTAAGGGTACTTTGATGTAGTCCAATAAATGCTTGTTGTCGTGTGTGTTTTTTAAAAAAAGTTTTTGAAAGGCGTAGAATGGTGGATCATATGAAACTCTTAAATACCAACATGGGAGACCAGAGTTCAAGTCTCACTCATGAAGAACATTGGCCCAGATATTTTTGACCATGGTTTGGGAAGCAGGTAGAAACTGAAAGATGGTGTGGGAGGGAAAGATTAGGAAAGAATAGTTGGGTTTGCAGTTCTACAGCTGTGTCTCAGAGGCTAGGCCAAAATGCCCAGATCATGGGTAGGCAGATCATGGGTAAGGCCCGGGGGGTCAGATCCAGCCCAATCACCTTGGCTGGGGAGGGCGGGGTATAAATAAAATATTATTATTATTATTATTATTAAATCCAGCCCAAGGATGGTCCGGGAATCAGCGTGCTTTTTACATGAGTAGAATGTGCGCTTTTATTTAAAATGCATCTCTGGGTTATTTGTGTTAGGATTGTCCTACTCTCATGTAGGACCCTGGTAGAGACACATGCCTGACTGGCATGTTCTCTCCATCCTGATCAGTCGTTCAGGAGCTTCAGAAGCTTTCTTCAGCCCGAACATCACAGCGACTGATACCAAGAAGCATCAGTACACTTAAGATCCTGCAGAGTATTTGCAGTTTGAGTAACAGAACTCAGTAGCACAGCATTTTGGCTAACCAACTTTATTTACATATAATACTCTCGGAGCATTCTGCTTTAGCTCCTTCCTCTTTCTCATCAGACAGCAAAGAAAAAGAAGCAAAGGACAATAGTCCCACGGAACACAGTAATACAAAACATCCTGTCTCCGTCATTTCCCACACGGTGGAATGAAAATATACACCGTCATGTGATAGACAACAATCTGAGCGCCGCAACCCCAGAGTCGGCTACGACTGGACCTAATGGTCAGGGGTCCCTTTGCCCTTTTACAACCCTGCCCTAGATAGAATGCTCTGTCCTTGGCAGCCACGTCAAACTGGTAAGTGGCAAGACAAAGCAAACTGAACAGCAAGCAGAGTGAGCGGACGCCTTGCCGAATATATCTGATCTGGATATCAGGGCATTAGGACATTCTTTGGGAGGGTTCTGATTGTTTTTAAAGCTGAAGTGCTTTGCGAATATTCAGCTCATTGTTCATCAATAGCGAGCACATGGGAAGCCAGATTGAGCCAGCCTCACACTTGAATTGAATGGATGGAGAGAAAAAGCCTTTATAATTAAGGAGGTGGTAACCTCTAGGTAATTGGCCTGCAGTGGCAGGAATTTAACACCTTCACATATCCCAGTTCATGATGAGAAGGAATCATTAACTCTTCCCAGCTTTAAGGCATGGCAGGATGAATGCCAAGGAGAAACCCAGGGACTTTTCTACCTCAATGGAGCTAGAAATATCCCCCAAGCATTAAAAATTAAGCTGGACGGCTTTCCAGTGCATTTCTCATTCTTCCCCTCTGTTTTTGTTTTCCTCTCTGCCTCAAACCTTCTTCCAAGCTGACGGCAATCATTAGTAAAATATATACATTTCCTGCCATCTGACACCTGCTTGCTTATTGGTCTCCGTTAGCGTTGGATAAATCTGCCAACTGCAATTCTCCCAGTTTCTCATCCTCTCCTAAATTCAATTCCCCACATTTCTGAATCTGTTTGTGATTTTATTTTTAAGTCCTCATGAAAATGCACTGCATTTTAGCCCACATTCGTCCAAAAGCACAAATTTGTGCGTGCAGGTTTGCCTAATGTGCATGGTTTTATGAGCAATTTTCGCTAAAACAATGTGTTTTTCACAATGCTGGGTTTTTTTTCTAATTTGTGGATTTTTATGCTTATTTCCCCCTAATATATGCCTTTTTGCACTTCTCTTTAGAGCAGAACAGCATCACAAAAACCAGAAAAGTGTGGGTTGAAAGGGATAGCTTCATTTTGGTTCCTGTATTTCTTGGGGACGCGGGTGGCACTGTGGGTTAAACCACAGAGCCTAGGACTTGCCGATCAGAAGGTTGGCAGTTCGAATCCTCGCGACAGTGTGAGCTCCTGTTGCTCAGTCCCTGCTCCTGCCAACCTAGCAGTTCGAAAGCACATCAAAAGTGCAAGTAGATAAATAGGTACCACTCCAGCGGGAAGGTAAACGGCGTTTCCGTGTACTGCTCTGGTTCGCCAGAAGCGGCTTAGTCATGCTGGCCACATGACCCGGAAGCTGTACGCTGGCTCCCTCGGCCAGTAAAGCGAGATGAGCGCCACAACCCCAGAGTCGGTCATGACTGGACTTAATGGTCAGGGGTCCCTTTACCTTTACCTTATTTCTTGGGGAGGGTAAATTAGCGGGGCTGGCATAAAAATCAGACCTGAACCAAATTTCTCCCCCACCTCTAAAGGCTCATCCACACCTCCATTTGCCCCACTTTGCTACCTCAGGAAAACTTGTGGTGTCACGCCGAATTGGAAGAATCAGCAACTGGGTCTTCAGTTCATTGCCATTTGTTCCAATTTAGCAGAAAACCACTTGGACCTGTACTATAGAGAGATGCTTGGAAGGCTGAAGTTGGGCTTAAGGTTCCCCACCCCTATGGTACATGTGATGTTGCAGCTCCACAACCACCACAGATGATGCTCCACAACCACCAGAAGTATGGATCAATCTGTCCTACATGTCCCATCAAGCTATGACATGGTGGTTCATGTAGGCAAGCCTTCAACAACCATCTAGCCCACCTGGTCTACCACGCTGTTCTCACAGTGGCCAACCAGATGCCAGTGGGAAGTCTTCAATCAGGACCAAAGCACAAGGGCACTCTCCCCTCCTGTGGTCACCAGCAAATGATACTCCAAGCACAAGTCAAAGTGTTGGTGCTAACCTTTAAAGCCCTAAATGGCCTCAGTCCAGTATGCCTGAAGGAGCATCTCCACCCCCATCACTCAGCCCGGACACTGAGGTCCTCCTCTGAGGGTCTTCTGCTGGTTCCCTCACTGCGAGAAGCAAAGTTGCAGGGAATTAGGCAGAGCGCATTCTTGGTGGTGGTGCCTACCCTGTGGAACGCCCTCCCATCAGATGTCAAGGAAATAAACAACTACCTGACTTTTAGAAGACATCTGAAGGCAGCCCTGTTTAGGGGTGTTTTTAATGTTTGATGTTTTATTGTGTTTATACTATTCTGTTGGGAGCCACCCAGAGTGGCTGGGGAAACCCAGCCAGATGGGCAGGGTATAGATAATAAAATAATAATAATAATTCTCAGAGGCATGCTGCCTTTTGATGGTGGAAGTGGAGCATGGTCATTGTGGCTAATAATTTTGGCAAGCCTTCTTGAATGTGTCTCATCCTCTTTTACAGCCATCTAGGTTAGTGACTCTTCTGGGAGGGAGTTCCATCATTTAACTATGCACTGTATAAAAAAGAACTTGGATCTGTCCTGAATTTTCCAACACTGAGTTTCATTGGCTGCTACTTGCCCAGCAAAATCCCATTTATGCAAAAAGAATGCAGAACCCTGATGTCTCTGTCAGGTGCTCAATCACTCCTTCCCATCAGCTGGCAAAAAGCAGTCTTCACAACACCTCCAGCTCCCTCTCGTTGCTGCCATAGCCACAAACCTTTTCATTTCAGCGGATCATTATAATTTATCCCAATCACGTCCTCGGCTGCGAAAGACCGAGTGATTGTTTCACACAGCAAACAGAGGATTGAAAGAGAAAATACATATAATATGCATATTACAAGTGCCCGAGGCATGAACTACGCACCAATTGTAAATAATATGGCGTCGAGTTTATAGTCAGAGTAAACAAAAGACCCACTTCTTATACAGCCGAGCTATTGGAAGAGAGGTGAATTTCCTCAATTGATTAAATGTGAAACGCTTTGCAAGGAGACTTGATACCAATGGAGGCACTCCAGCCCTACAAGTGCTTTTTAATGGGAATGCAGAGAAGTATGAGATTCATTCATCCGACTTAGCAGGTGGGCCATTATGAGGCAATCCGTCACATGCCCCAGACGCTACCTCTGCAGGCGAGGAAGGCAGGTGATTGGATACAGTTATGTTGCTAATTCTCATTCTCTCGCCTTCTTGCTGTTTTTACAGTGCCATTACTTCTCGGTAGTTTAATGGTGGTTTTGAAATGTGTGTGCATAACAATCCGGCAGTGGAGGCTAGTCCATTAAGGGAAATAGGGCACTGCTCCACCAGGCTCAGTTTCCCTTCTGCCAGCTTCCACGAGATCACCTTTTAAATCACATGCCTTTATTTCCCTCTATTTCTGGTATGAATATTGGGAGAGACACCCTGGACATCCATGCCACAGCATAGCTGTCAACTTTTCCCTTTTCTTGCGAGGAATCCTATTCGGAATAAGGGAATTTCCCTTTAAAAAAGGGAAACATTGACAGCTATGTGCCACAGGGTGCTCTAAACATTGTACAAACTGCCTCAAATAAAGTGGAAAATTGCAAAGGTTTGCTGAATTATCTCAACCGATTGCTAAAATAGTTGCTTACCGCTTTAAAACGGCTTATGTCTGCGGTTGCACACCTTAGAATATTTTTGCACAACTTTGTACTCGTGGTTAGAGCAGAATATAAATCTGTCCTTTGACACATGTACACTTCAGATTTTGACCAAAGCAAAGTTCAGTTATGAATTGTTCAGAGGATTAACCAGAAGTTTAGACTTCCTTTGATTTTTCTCTGATCAATTCCATCCTTTTGTGCCCTGTGTAGGCACAGCCATTAGTCTAAATTCCTGCATTGGTGTTTGGGTTGCCAGAGGTTCTGGTCATCCAGAAAAACGCAAAAGTATAATGAAAATCCTATGTACATAGTCATACACATGAACCAAATGCTGGACATTAGCTGCCTTCACATCACTGCTGATTCTTTGATTCTTTGGGTCAAGAGGATTACTATAAGAAACCCAGCTAGAGGAACCTAAGGTAACCTACTGGGTAAAATCCCCTGTTACAGAACCATTGCATTCAGATGGAAGCAAACGCACCCCTCTGTACGTACATACAGGCAGCATTCCTTGTGCTAACACACATAAACACCCTGGCAAGATGCATTTTGCAATCTCAACACAGAAGGGAGACAAAGACCTCCTCTGCCTGCAAACATGCTGAATCCAAACCGATTCCACAGTGCATACATATTTATTCTGGGATCGACATTTTTCTGCACCCCCCCCCGCATTGTTTGGTGGTGGAAGTGGTCTTTTCTCCTTCCCCCCGGTGTGAGGGGATGGTTGTACTTACATCATCATCATCATCATCATCATCATCATCATCATCATCATCATCATTTATTATTTATACCCCAGCCACTCTGGGTGGCTTCCAACAGAATATTAAAATACAATAGTCTATGAAACATTAAAAGCTTCCCTGAACAGGGCTGCCTTCAGATGTCTTCTAAAAGTCTGGTAGTTGTTTTTCTCTTTGACATCTGGTGGGAGGGCGTTCCACAGGGTGGGTGCCATCACCGAGAAGGCCCTCTTTTACATAGCCCATCAGGGGTGCAAAGCCATGCGCAGCAATTCCCTTCACTCTGAATTGGTTCAACTCTGAATACGTGACGGTGGTTTAACCTACTGGAATTCTGCAGTTTGGAACAATTATTCATAAACACAAAACACATTAAACAAAGGACAATCATGGACCATTTTAGGCTCAGAATAGCTATGAATGCATATATATGGAACGGGCAAGGTCTCTGAAAAGAGAAAGCAATTGCTTCTGATCCACCGAATGAGATTTTCCACCTTCTGTTTTGATCTAAACAGCTAATCTGGGCATGTTTCCAGTAAAAACTCTTCCTACTACAAAGATTATACACTTAAAGGAATAGTTTAAATGCAGATAATTTTTTTAAAAAGGAAGTGGGGAGGAGGAAAAACTTTAATTTGTCCAATTTGGTTTGACACAGCCCCAGTCCATCTAATTGGACTTAATATTTTGACAATCTTCTTGCCAGATCCATTTTTTTTTTTTTTGCCCAGCACATGAGAATCTAATTAAATAGAAACATCTTAACCTTACTGCATTTCAGACAGTGCGACGCAGATCTTCCTAATCTGCAAGCATAATGAGCACACTCTGACCCTCCATTTCCCCGTTTAGTGATGATTCGTCCAACTGCCAAAAACCCTGACCATCCTCTCTCTCTCTCTCTCTCTCTCTCTCTCTCTCTCTCTCTCTCTCTCTCGTTTAAAGAATCCTTTATAATCACCAGCTAATAAGATTTACAGCCCACATTAGGACGTTCAAAAACTTTTAAATAAAGGAAATTAAGGCTGTGTGCATGAGGAATACAAAAGCTTGCAATCCCCACTGATGAAAAAGTAATGGAGAAGAAAATGTGTTTTCCCCCTCCAAAATCAAGAACCATAATGAGTCAAAATAGCTTTCACTGCCCCACCACCAGCAAATTTAGCTACAGAGTGCAATTTTGCCCATGTGCAGAGGGCAGAGTCCACAGTTTCTTTATTTTTTTTTACATCAGTTACTGTTTTTTAAAATTGAAGCCATTCACCCCTTAAAAAGATGGATTAAACATCGTTTCAAATAGTGCAAATATCAGAAACTGAGGGAAAAAATAGGACTGTAAAATGCAGCATCAGGAAATCAGGAAACACCCTAACAAAGAGGAATTTATTCAGCAAAAAAAACAGAAGCATGCTACTTATGCAAGTGTTTCCCAAATAATGTGCAGGAAATGAGAGACATTTCAGATGGAGAAAGCCCATTTCTGCTTTCAGATTTGAACACAACTTCTTTGGACTCCACAATGCATTCCCAGCACCCAAAAACAGGTATTCCCCATAAACGTTGCCTGCAAAAATGTGGCAAATGCGTTGAAAAATGCACATTTAATATAAAAGTGCATATTTTATGTAAAAAAGTATGCACAGAACATACACGACAGGACAGAAAAGTATCTCACAGAGCTATAATAATAATAATAAATAAATAATTTTTATTTATACCCCGCCCTTCCCAGTTCAAAAACTGGGCTCAGGGCAGCTAACAACAAATTTAAAACACTTAATTATAAAAGCAGCATAAAATACAGAATAAAAACATTAATAACAATAAAAATCAAAAATCAAAAATCAGTTTAGGGGCAATAAGCATTAGATAATCCCCAGGGCTAGCTGGCTGAATTGGTCCTAGTTGGGCCAGCGAGGAGACCAGGGGAGAATTAGCTGTGGGGTCTCAGAGCAGGTGATCTTCGTAAATGGTGCGGGGGAGGGAAGAGAAAGGAAATAAAAGATCAGGCTGAATTCAAATTAAAGGCCAGGCGGAATAGCTCTGTTTTACAGGCACTACGGAAGGAGGTTAAATCCTGAAGGGCCCTAGTCTCATGGGACAGAGCATTCCACCAGGTCAGAGCCATCACTGAAAAGGCCCTGGCCCTGGTGGAGGATAATCTGACTTCCTTAGGGCCTGGGACCTCTAAACTATGATTATTCATGGACCTTAAGGTCCTCTGCGGGGCAGATCAGGAGAGGCAGTCCCGTAGATAAAAAGGTAAAGGGACCCCTGACCATTAGGTCCAGTTGTGACCAACTCTGGGGTTGCGGCGCTCATCTCGCTTTATTGGCCAAGGGAGGCGGTGCACAGCTTCTGGGCCATGTGGCCAGCATGACCAAGCCTCTTCTGGCGAACCAGAGCAGCGCATGGAAACGCCGTTTACCTTCCCACCAGAGTGGTACCTATTGATCTACTTGTACTTTGACGTGCTTTTGAACTGCTAGGTTGGCAGGAGCTGGGACCGAGCAACGGGAGCTCACCCCATCGCAGGGATTCGAACCGCCGACCTTCTGATTGGCAAGTCCTAGGCTCTGTGGTTTAACCCACAGCGCCACCTGCGTCCCAGGTAGTTCCATAGATACGAGGTTCCTAAGCCACAAAGCTATGATGGACTAGAAATGAAACCAAAATGAGCCCTGTAAGTCTGCCCTGTATATTTAGAGTGTGAATTTGCCCTTTGCCCTGTGCCGCTGTTCAATTCAATCTGACCGTGCTGCCGAACAATGGAAGACTCTTGCAAGATTTCAGGTCCTTTCCTCATGCCCCAGTGCAGCTGTTCTCCCATATGCTCCCTCGTAGGTAGGTCTTAGAAAATCAAGGCCGAATCCAGCTGTTCCGCTTGCCTTATCTCTTTGCCAAGAGGCCCCCGGCTGGTGCTTGCGAGCCTACTTTGGAACTTGCATTCCATTATGCTCTCTGCATAATAGGCTTCCAAGTGCCAGAAACCCCATCTCCCTGTGGCATAGAAGGCTATTTCGAGCAGTAATGGTCATTTGCTAACAGGCTATAAATGGCCCAACGGTTAGCGAGCAAGTCAGATATTGCATGTGTACATCAGGTGCTGACTAGCTTTTGCTTTTCAGTACCACCACGCTCATACTTTATGGGAACTGGGGAACAGCTTCCTATAGTCGAATGCCACCTTGTGCTCTTCCATTTTAATATTTAGCAAAATGGGAATGCTCCAAGGGGAATCTAAAAGCAGGCTGGCGGCGTAATTTTCGTGTATCGGCAGACGCGCAGTTTCGAGCGCGATGTTGAAGAGGTCGCCCCGATAGTATCCAACTGATCACATATATATTGCTGATTTAACTAGAGCGCTGTTAAGCCGTAACATTTAAGCAAAATTTCTCTGCTATCATTTGAAACTATGATATAGATCTCAAGCATCTGATTGTAAAAGACCTGAATCAGAGCCGGTGTAAAGGTGCCACCTGCATTTCAGAGACTGTACCCATAAATATCTACATGTTATGAATTCTGTACAACGGCTGCAGCAACTGAAATTCAACCGCTATCTGGTTTACTGATTACACAGGGGTCCTCTTTGTTTGCCTTAGTGGCTACTAAAGATTTGTGGGGCTGATATGCAGGTAATAATAATAATAATAATAATAATAATAATAATAATAATAATTTATTTATACCCTGCCCATGTGGCTGGGCTTCCCCAGCCACTCTGGGCGGCTTCCAACCAAATATTAAAATACAGTAATACATCAAACATTAAAAGCTTCCCTAAACAGGGCTGCCTTCAGAGGTCTTCTAAAAGTCTGGTAGTTGTTGTTCTCTTTGACATCTGGTGGGAGGGCGTTCCACAGGGCGGGCGCCACCGCCGACAAGGCCCTCTGCCTGGTTCCCTGTAACTTGGCTTCTCGCAGGGAGGGAACCACCAGAAGACTCTCGGCGCTGGACCTCAGCATCCGAGCAGAATGATGGGGGTGGAGACGTTCCTTCAGGTATACTGGACCGAGGCCGTTTAGAGCTTTCGAGGTCAGCACCAACACTTTGAACTGTGCTTGGAAACATACTGGGAGCCAATGTAGGTCTCAGTGGCTGCCTCCAGTCACCAGTCTAGCTGCCACATTCTGGATTAATTGCAGTTTCTGAGTCACCTTCAAAGGTAGCCCCACACAGAGCCCATTGCAATAGTCCAAGTGGGAGATAACTAGAGCATGCACCACTCTGGCAAGACAGTCCGCGGGCAGGGAGGGTCTCAGCCTGCGTAAACAGCTGGTAAACAGCTGCCCTGGACACAGAATTGACCTGTGCCTCCATGGACAGCTGTGAGTCCAAAATGACTCCCAGGCTGTGCACCTGGTCCTTCAGGGACACAGTTAGCCTATTCAGGACCAGGGAATCCTCCACACCCACCCGCCTCCTGTCCCCCCAAAACAGTAGTTCTGCCTTGTCAGGTTTCAGCCTCAAACTGTTCCCCGCCATCCATCCTCCAACCGTAACTCGAATGCTTCTGAAATTCTCCTCACCCAAACACATCCTTGGATTTCGCAGTTCCTCATGGCTTGGCATTCATTCTGAAGCATTCAGAATCTTCCATTATTCCAAATTGTTGCACTAAGCACTGTGCACACTCAGTTTGCCATCTGGACAGGTATGGATGAATATGTTAATTTTGCTTTCACACAGTCTCTGTTCCCACCCACCCCCAGTCTTAAATTCAGTTTTGCATATTTACACATCAATATTTTATTTTTCCATATGAAAATTCACCAAAAATTTAGTTTGCTTGGTTTTGTTTATAACTGGAATATATCACTGGTGTATTGCTATTATTGTAATTTGAATTGATTTGATTTAGTTTGTCATTAATTGGAAGATGGTTATTGAGAATGAATAAAATTTTAACAACAAGAACAAAAATTAGTGAGAACATTTACATATGCTATTTTGCCTAATATACACATTTCTGCAATGCAAAGTTCCCTAATATAATGCATTTTCTTAGGGGTCTATGCCTCCTTTACCCCTTTGTGTGCATTCTTGGACACCTATGGTATCTTGACTGGAGAAATGCATTGCAGAATTCAGATAACGGCAAACTTCTAAGCGATGGCTGTGTTCGAGTTCATGCATTGTTTCAGAAGAGCACATTTGCCGTTCAATGCAAACAAAACCAAATTCCCCCACTCCATCCCTATATAGGGATGGATGAATTCATTCAAGTATGTCATGGGGATGGGACTTTATAAGCTGTATCTGAACATTACAACCCATGCACCTCCAGCAATTGCCACGTGATGGCGGTAATGTTTGACCTGACATAGACTTCTCAAATGCTGAACCAACCGCTGAATTCTCAAGCACAGAGAAGGAGATTATAGAACTTCTGCAATCACCACTCTCTCCATACTCCCAAACCAGATAAATATTTTGCTTCCAAGTTCATAGGAGAGCAGAGCTGAATATTCATGACTTTTAGTTTTCACACGATTGTGATCGCCACTACCCGAAATGGAAAATCTATGTTCTAAAATAAAAAAATAAAATGTTTTTGAGACTTTTTCAGTAGGACTTCCTTCCCAGCCTTGAAACCCTGGGGTCCTGAGAAAAAGTATTAGAGAAAGTACTTTAGGCCTGGTCTTAATGGGTATCCATGGGGGATTACCTCCAGATTGTCAGTATTTTTCAAGAGGGTCCATGCATTTGCCAGAAATTTAGGTTTGCACAATTAAATTGGATTAAAGTGCTCTGCCTCCCAAGTTCAATAAATCTATCCATCTTCAAATATCTCACACGGAAGAGGGAGCATGCTTGTTTTCTCCTGCTCTGGAGGGCAGGACTCGAACCCATGGCTTCAAGTTACAAGAAAGGAGATTCCGACTAAACATACGGAAAAACTTTCTGACAGTCAGAGCTGTTCAACAGTGGAACAGACTCCCACAAGAGGTGGGGGACTCTCCTTCCTTGGAGGGTTTTAAGCAGAGGTTGGATGACCATCTGTCAGGGAGGCTTTAGTTGAGATTCCTGCATTGCAGGGGGTTGGACTAGATGACCCTGTCAGGAGTTCAGCCTACACTCGAGTAGGACCCTGGTAGAGACACATGCCCGACTGGCATGTTCCCTCCCTCCTGGTCATTCGTTCAGGAGCTTCAAAAGCTTTCTTCTGCCTGAACAATCACAGCGGCCGATGTCAACCGACACTGGCACACTTAGGGGTCCGTAGAGTTTGCGCATTATGCGTGACAGACCTCAGCAACTCAGCATTTTGGCTAATCTACTTTATTTACATATAAACACACACGGAGCACTGCAACACAGCTCCCTCTCTCTCTAGCATCAGACAGCAAAGAGAAAAAGAACAAAGGACGATAGTCCCACTTCACGGAACACAGGAACACAAACATCCTGTCTCCATCATTTCCCACTCTGTGGAGTCAAAAAATATACCGTCACGTGAAAGACAACAATCCCGTGACTGCAGTCACGGAGCAGGGATTCTAACAGACCCTTGGGACCCTTCCCAATCTATGATTCTACGACTCTACTTCAAAAGAAGTAGTTGTAGGGGAAAGCGCTGAGAAGTGTGAGATAGAGAAATGATTAAGGAGAAGCAGAGACATCACCTTGCTGACAAAGGTCCGTATAGTTAAAGCTCTGGTTTTCCCAGTAGTGATGTAGGGAAGTGAGGTCAAGGAACGAAAATCTTAAAGGGTGGGAGGGTGGGAAACAGAAACAGCTGATAGGCGGGAAAAGAGGACTTCCGGTCGGCGCCAGCGTTTAATGGCGGTCCTTGCCTCGAGCTCCGAGGCAGGACTGCTCCGCGAGTTCGGGTCTTACCCGCTACGGCAAGCGGGGGACCCCTAAAATCACAGGCGCTGAAGCCTGTGAACAAGGAGATTCGGTGGGCACCTTTGCGCCCCCCGGTATCATGAAAGAGCCTTTTTAAAGGCTCCGGAGCGGCATCGGGGTGAGCGCGGTGCTGAGGATCGCTACCCAGCTTGCGGAGTGAAGCCGCGTCGCCATTGACGGAGAGCGCCGATTCCTTTCTGAAACTACTGATTGGCAACAACAATACCCGTGAGTAAGAACGGAAAATTAAGGAAACGGGACTTTTAAAATTTAGAAGATTTGGCTGAAAACGGGAAAGGCAAAATTAAGGAAGTCAGCCTCCTGGAACTGCATGAGTAACGGAGCAATGAAAAGACTGAGCTGTATTTAAAAGGAAAATTACTTTAAACTTTATCAGACCAGACATCGAAAGGATCTCCCCCCTGTAGAGCAGGGGAAGGGGGGGGGGGAAACAGAATTAATTGAACCTGCTAAAAGAAAGAAAGAGTTATGAATGGGGAAGCTTCCGCTGCCGACACCTCTGGCCAGACTGCCGGAGCAGCGATCGCCTAGAGAAGGAACTGTCAAATGAGCTGTCAAAAGATAGCGGTTACAAAATAAGACCCACTTGAAACATAATAACGGGACTTTGGTGGATTAAAGTTTCAACACCATAAAGTGCTACAAAGTAGGGACTTTGGTCGGACTTTTGGTTGGACTTGTGCTTTTGGAACTTTCCGTTTCTTTGTATATCTGTTACCTCTGTTTGGATACAATTTCTCCCTCTAGAGGGCTTCAGTTGCATTACGGTGGATTCAGCGGGATTTTCCACTTGCAACTTCCCTGTGTGAACGACCTTGAGTTATGAGCAATCCGCTGGAAGAAATTTCAACAAGAAGTAAAACAAAGCAGGCTCAAAAACAAGCTCAAAAAAGAGGTTCCATATCAGGAGCAGCAGCTGCACAGGAGAAAACAACAGCAGCATCAATGGATTCTATGACACAGGCTCTACTCAGAATAAATCAATCTTTAGAAGTACTTACTAAGCAGTCTGCAGAGCTTACTAAACAGTCTACAGAGAACTCTAAGAAACTGACGGAGTTGACAACAAGATTAGACTTGAACACAACGACAATATCATCTAATACAGACTCTATCAATCGTTTAATTCAAGAGAGCACGGAAACAAGGAAAATAGCTGAGAGCGCCAGGAGCACTGCTGAGGAAACAAAGGGAAAATTTGTGCCTATTGCAAAGAAAGTACATGAACATGATGCAGCTTTAGCCCTCTTGGAATTGGAGAGGAAAAGTAAGAATCTGAAACTGAGATTGGTACCAGAAGAGGAAGAGGACAAGCTTGGGGAATTCCTTACAGATAAATTTCAAGACTTTTGGAATGATGAGCTAGATGGAGAGGAAGATGAATTTGTAATAACTACAGCCTTTCGGATTGGCAGGAAGCAAGGCAAGAAACCAAGAGATTGCTTAATCACTTTGAGATCAAAGGAACAAAGAGATAAAATATTGAATTTACATTTCCAGAAGGCCTTGGTCATTAAAAACTCCCAGATACAGATCTTCAAGGATATTCCTAAACACTTTTTGGAGGTCAGAATTCAATTTAAAGACTTAGTTGATTTACTCAAACAGAACAACATTCCATTCAGGTGGGAATTCCCACAAGGGTTGTCCTTCAACTTTAAAGGGAAGAAAATTAAAATAAAAACAAATCAGGATAAAGAACTTTTTCTGGAAAGAAATTTAGAGGATCTTAGAAAGGAACTGTTAGTGAGAGGGAAATACCGGACATTTCAAACCTATCATTTGGATTGAACCAAGCACCGACCGAGGAGGAGCAAGAACTTGGTGCAGTCGGTGGAAGAGGTACCCAGCAATAAAAATGTCTCTGCAACTCCTGAGCTGGAATTGTAATGGTCTAAACCATCCCCGAAAAAGGGGCCAAGTGTTTCATATATTAAAGAAAGAACACTTAGATGTAATTTGCTTACAAGAAACCCACATTGCCAGGACACATAGAAAACTTCTAACAAACAAGAGACTAGGATTAGAATTTATTTCATCAGATAGAGTCAAGAAAAGAGGAGTAGTGATTTATGTCAAGGAAAAATTGGAGCCAAAAATGATCTTTAAGGACGAGCAAGGAAGATACCTGGCAGTGGAAATTCAAATTCAAGGAGAAAAGATTTTGATTGTTGGAGTTTATGCACCAAATGAGGGGAAGGCTGAATTCTTCAAGAAGTTGCATGAGACTTTAATGGACTTTTTGGACCTTAAAATTATAATGATTGGCGATATGAATGGAGTTGTTTCCACAAACATGGACAAGGCCCAAAGACAAGTAATATCTAAAGATGGAAGACTACCAAAGACTTTCTTTGAACTGACTGACACTATGGACTTGATTGACATTTGGAGAACTAGGAACCCTCTGGAAAGGGAGGGGACTTTTTTCTCTGAAGCAAAAATGACATGGACTAGAATCGACCAAATATGGATTTCTAGTAATCTGGCATCAAGGGTTAAAAAAACAGAAATTTGCCCAAAAACCTGCTCCGACCATAATGCTGTGAAGATGGAAATGAGACTGACAACAGCTGGAACCTTTAGATGGAGAATGAATGACACCCTTTTTGGAGATGAAGAAATTTGTAAAAAGGCCCAAAAGACACTTAAAGACTACTTCGAGATAAATCTGAGATCAGATGTCGAAAAAAGAGTAATTTGGGACGCAAGCAAAGCCGTGATGCGTGGCTTCCTAATACAACAGAATTCAATAAAGAGGAAAAAACAGAATGAGAGGAAAGAGAAAATCTGGAACCTAATAAAAGAAGGGGAGAAGAAACTGAGATCTAAACCTAAGTCTCATGAGATTTTAAGAGAAATAAAGTTTCATCAAACACAATATATGGAACTGATGAATCAGGAAATAGAATGGAAAATAAAACAAATGAGGCAAAAGACCTTCGAGTCAGCAGATAAATGTGGGAAGCTACTGTCATGGCAATTGAAAAAGAGACAAAAGCTGAATACGGTGACATCACTCGAAGTAGATGGGAAGTTTGTTAATAAACCAAATGAGATAAGTAATTGTTTTCAAAGTTTTTTCAAGAAACTGTATAAACAAGGGCCAAAGAATGAACAAGAGATAGAAGAATTTATTGAAAAACACGGCCTGCCAAAAATTTCGGAAAAAAACAGAAGGAGTTTGAATGAGAAAATTACAGATCAAGAAATAGAGGGTGCCATTCAGGATATGCAACTAGGGAAATCACCAGGACCAGATGGGCTAACCACGAGATACTACAAAGCATTGAAGGAATGGTTAGTACAACCATTGAAAGAAGTTTGTAACCAAATCTTGGAGGGGAAAAAGGCTCCCGAATCGTGGAAGGAAGCATTCATCTCACTTATACCGAAGACAGAAACTGAGAAACATCAAGTTAAGAACTACCGCCCTATATCACTCTTGAATGTGGATTATAAAATTTTTGCAGACATTTTAGCAAAAAGATTTTAAAAAGTTTTGTTAGAGGAGATTCACAGGGACCAAACAGGCTTTCTACCAGGTAGACAAATGTCAGATAATGTGAGGAACATTATAGGCATTTTGGAACTTCTGGAAACTGACATAAATAGAAAAGCTGTGTTGATTTTTGTGGATGCAGAGAAAGCCTTTGACAATATTTGCTGGAGTTTTATGAAGAGGAATCTCCAAGGGATGGGGGTAGGCCAAAATTTCGAAAACGGTATAGGTGCAATATATTCTGAGCAAAAGGCTAAACTAATTGTAAATGGTATGGTCATGGACGAGATCCCAATTGAGAAAGGGACACGACAGGGATGCCCAATATCCCCCCTATTGTTTATATCGGTACTGGAGGTTTTCCTGAATATGATTAGAAGGGACCAGCTGGTTAAAGGAATACAGGTCGGAACTAAACATTATAAGTTAAGAGCATTTGCAGATGACCTAGTTTTGACATTGCAACAGCCAGAAGCCAGTACAAAAAGAGTTCTGGAATTAATTGAAATATTTGGTCAAGTAGCAGGTTTTAAATTAAATAAACATAAGACAAAGGTGTTGGAAAAAAATCTAACGATGGGGGAAAAAGATAGTTTCCAAAGAGAAACCGGTTTGGAAATTGCAAAAAGAGTAAAATATCTGGGGGTGAATTTAACATCTAAGAACGTGAACCTATTCAAAGATAATTATGAGAAATGTTGGTTGGAAGTGAAGAAAGATTTTGATATATGGTCTAGGCTGAGACTTTCCTTGTTAGGCCGAATTGCTGTTATCAAGATGAATGTATTGCCGAGATTGTTATTTTTGTTCCAGACATTGCAAATTTTAGACAAGATGGATTGTTTCAAGAAGTGGCAGAAAGATATATCTAAATTTGTCTGGCAGGGCAAAAAACCCAGAATAAAATTTAAGATTTTGACTGATGCAAAGGATAGAGGGGGCTTCGCCCTGCCGGACTTAAGACTTTACTATGAAGCAGCAGCTTTTTGCTGGCTGAAACAATGGCTACTTCTTGAGAATACAGATATCTTGGATCTGGAGGGCTACGATAACAACTTTGGTTGGCATGCATACTTATGGTATTGAGGCACCTAACCATAAGCCTGCATTTTTATCAAAGCTTCTATATATTTCAATCAAGGCTTGTATTTAAAAATGAGCTTAAAAAAAGGATTTTCAAATGTTTCATGCCAGGCAGAGAAAACCTTGGCCATTCTCCTAAGACAAGAGGGCCCCATTGATTTATAGTAGAAAAACAATTCTCAAAGTCATAAAAAGGGAGAATTACATATGCTGCCCCAAGGCTGAAAAAACACCATTAGGAATGGGGTAAGATAATACTAATGTGCCTCCCAGTAAAATGAGCCAGATCTTCTTTCTAAGGTTGAAAGGCCAGGAGCAAATGGAAAGAAAAACATTTAGCTAGAAGAAAGAGAGCATTTTTGGGGAAGTCTTTTTCTAAAGCCATTCTTTCTTAAACTGAAGAGGCTTCTTTTAAAAGCTGTTTTACTGAGTTTCTTCCTTTTTACTTTGAAAAGCTTTATTCTTTTAAGAGGCTACCTATGATAAATGTATGAAATATATTAGCTTAAATATATTGGCTTAAATGTAATTATGCAAAGGATTTAAGGAATGCTAGATTCTTATTTCATAGAGTCATATTGCAATAGGAGACCAGAGGGGCAAATGAGCCTAGCCCCCCCCCTGCCAGACAGAAGACGCCATCCAAGCAGTCTTGATATATAGTTGTCAGGCATTTGTTTAGAAACATTAAATGAAGGAAATCTTTCAATGTTGATGTGAAACTCAAGATCCTTGACATCTGTTGAACATAAAAATGTAAGATTAAACATTTGTTTTAGAAGGCAATAGGGCAAGAAGGGCAAGAGGTGAGCTGGTAATTAAGATTCCATGTAAGATATATTATTACTTATATGTCATATATATAGCTCTTTGTCTCCCTTATAAGGGCAAGGAAATGGGTGTATCTTTTGTGGGTGTATTTTTTGTGATTGGTTCTAGCAAACAGCCAATAGGAATTTCAACCAGGCTGATTGGACAGAGGCAGCCACAGGAGGAGCAAAGGGGGCTGGATTAAGGGAATATAAGTGCTGGCCAGAATGGCAGGAGGCCAGGCCAGAGCTTGGTAACCATGTACCACTGTGCCTCTTATTTATTTGTCTGACAAATAAATTACTATTTTAATTTCTCTATTGCTGCGTTGAATATTTCATTCCAGCTAAGCGTTAACCACAAGCAGGGTGCTACATTTTATGGTGCCCTGTGACTCGGATAAGTGGTCTGCTGGAACGCAGCCCCTTCGCCCTACTGGGCAGGGTACAAGAGAGAGGACAACTGCTTACCCAAAGCGCGCACTGGTAAATTTTTCCAGGGGAACGCAGAAGACTCGTCTGTCTGATACCCTGCTCACTGGCGGCGACGGACCGGGGGAAACAGGGAACCAACCAAGGGTAAGTGCACAAAGGGATTTTTGGCCCTCCAATTAATTAGGAGGAAGAGAAGTCTTGATCAAACTTCTGCGTCTCAGTAAGGGGAAACTGAGTACGCTAGGTGGTTGGGTACATCAGATGGTGGTCTGGTGGAGGAAAAGGGAAGGATTGGGAGGTAGAGTGTGGTGAAGTATCCAGCGCATTGTATGTGTGAGAAAGTACAGAGCAATCTGTAGCTGACCTGAGTGTGGAGTGGGCAGTACTTCGGTTCCTAGTAAGGCGACTTCACTAGGCAAGGAAACCCACGAAGCGCGTCTGTGAGTGACTGAGTGGATACTTCACAGGGCCATACAATGGGAGTTGGGGGTTCAAAGGGGGAAAATACACCTCTTGAGTGTATGTTAAATAATTTTAAGAAAGCCTTCTCAGGGGCATATGGAGTCAAAATGACGCCAGAGCGCTTGAGAACGTTATGTGAACTAGAATGGCCAAAACAAAATACTGGATGGCCATCTCAGGGAACTTTTGATATAAATTTAGTGAGCAAACTTTGGACTGATATCGCCAAAGAAACTGGAGGGTGCCCAGAACAATTTCCATATATAGATTCCTGGCTGAGCACATTAAATAAAAATCCTCCATGGATAAGGGAATGCAAAGTCAAACGATGCAAATTATTGGCTGTAAAAGCCGAAGCTAGGAAAGGAATCTTGCCAAATAAACTCAAACCCATTTTTGAGGGGCCAGAGGAAGAGGTGCTTCCACCTCCACCCTATGCTCCACATCGAAGGGAGCTTAATCCAAACACTCCACCAGTTGTAACCCCAAGGCAAGAAACTGGAATGAATAATGGGAGTGGAGTCACAGAGTTTGATTCCTTGATAGATTATGATAAATATCTTCAGGAGGCATTGGAGTCCTATAATAAAGCCCAAGCAGAAGTGGTTATTCCACCTGTGACTCCTAATAGACCTCCATCTACAGTCTCCTTTAGTGGAATAACTGATTGCCCACCCCAAACCCCTGTACATCCAAGTCCCAGAGAAATATTACAGAAGTTACAGGGAGACCTTGCTCGGTCAGCAAGCAATACAGCCAGGCGTATAAAGCTGCTAAAAGAACGCCTTGCGACAGATACCATCCCCTATGATTTGAGGCCCCTAGAGCAAAGTGAAGAGAAAGGTCACGTAGTAGCCCCTCTTAGAAGAGTATTTGATGCACTTGAGGAGCCTGCGCTGGTTAATGGGCAACCCGGACCACGGCCACCTCGAACTTCGACCCTGCAATATATTCCATTCACAACTACAGATCTGATGAATTGGAAAACACACACCCCATCTTTTGCAGAAAAACCTCAGGCTATGATGGACTTGGTGACTTCAATAATAAATACTCATAGTCCTACTTGGACAGATTGCCGCCAGCTCCTGAATACTCTGTTCACCACTGAGGAAAGGAGAGACATAATTGAAAAGGCACAGATATATTTGCGTGAGCAGGCCAGAGGGGGAAATATTTATAATATTGACCGTCATCTCCAAGATAACTTTCCCTTGGAAGATCCTAATTGGGATCCAAACAATGTAATTCACCTGGCCAGACTCACCACCTACCGCCAGACACTTGTGCAAGGTATCCGCAGGGCATGCCAGAAGCCCACTAATATGTCTAAAGTCTCAGAAGTAGAACAAAAACCAAATGAGAGTCCGGGAGACTTTTTAGAGAGGCTGCAAGAAGCCTATCGTATATGGACTCCTTTTGACCCTGAAGCCCCTGAAAACAGTAGAATGATTACTGCTACATTTGTGGCCCAGTGCGCTTCTGACATTCGTAAGAAAATTCAGAAATCAGAAGGATGGGAAGGGATGCTGATGAGCCAAATTATGGCCATTGCACGCCGAGTTTATCGGAATAGGGATGAGGCTGAGAAGCAAGAGAAGAAGAAGTGGCAGAAGGAAAAGATGGTAATGCTAGCCACAGCAGTGAAGCAAGACCACCGCCCCTTAAATGGAGGGCGAGGGCGAGGAAGGAATCCACCACTGGGAAGGAATCAATGTGCAAATTGCAAGAAGGAGGGTCACTGGAAGCGGGAGTGTCCTGAACCCCTGGGGTTGGAAGAAGTACGCCCAGGCCCAGGCCCAGGCTCCGGCCCAAGAAACCAGGGACGGGGACGGGGAATGATCCGAGATGGAAGATATCAGAGACCAGGACAGGGACGGAGTAGAGACAATTTCATTGGACTGGCAGAAGAGGATTTTACTCAAGACTAGGAACGACCGGACTCCATAAAGTTAGGCTTCCAGGAGCCCACGGTCACGATTCAATTAGGGAGCCATTTAATAGAATTTATGATTGATACTGGGGCTGAATACTCAGTACTCCCAGAACTATTGCAGAAAAAGGCATCCAAAAGTGTAATCATTAAAAGTGCCACTGGACAGTCAGCTAAGAGGTCTTTCCTCCAACCTTTGGAATGCCAGATTGGGGGACATCGTTTAACCCATCAGTTTTTGTATATACCTGAGTGTCCAATACCTCTCTTAGGCAGAGATATGTTGTCCAAATTGCAGGCCCAAATCACTTTCACTCCTCGAGGTCCAGAAATGAAACTGCCATCAAAAGCAGCAGGAATAATTACCCTCTCAGTACCTAAGGAACAATCATGGCGCCTAATGTCAGCCTTGCAAGTCCAACCCACATTGGATACAGAATTAAACAAGCTCCTCCGAACTCTACAGGTGCCACCAGGAGTATGGGCCGAAAATAGCCCACCAGGAATGGCTAAGAATATAGCTCCAATTGTAGTAACCCTAAAACCTATGGCTACCCCTGTATCTGTAAAGCAATATCCCTTACCCCGGCGAGCAGCGGAGGGCATCCAGAAACATTTGGACCGCCTATTAAAATATGGTCTGCTTAAACCTTGCCAATCAGAATGGAACACACCCCTTTTGCCTGTTCGAAAACCTGGGACAAATGAATACAGGCCAGTGCAGGACTTGAGGCTCGTAAACCAGGCTATCGAGACCTTGCACCCAAATGTACCAAACCCATATACCTTGCTGAGTTTGATCCCACCAGAAGCAACATTTTTTACTGTATTGGACTTGAAAGATGCATTCTTCTGTTGCCGGCTGGCACCACAGAGCCAACCTATATTTGCCTTCCAGTGGGAAGACCCTTTGACAGGAACAAAAGGCCAGCTAACCTGGACAAGATTGCCCCAAGGATTCAAAAATTCCCCAACTTTATTTGGCACTGCCTTGGCGAGGGATCTAACAAGTTACCCCTCAACACCGGGAGAAAAGGTGGTTCTGCAATATGTGGATGATCTTATACTAGCTGCAAAGGATTTTGATACCTGTAAAGAAGGGACAGAGGAACTGCTCCACTTGCTCTGGGAAGCTGGCTACCGAGTTTCCCAGAAAAAGGCACAGTTATGTTTAGAAAAGGTCAAATATTTGGGCTTTGACATCTCACACCAACAACGAGCATTGAGACCAGAGAGGAAAGAAGCTATTTGCCTTATCAAGGAACCTACCACAAGAAAACAACTTAGGGGATTCCTGGGAACAGCAGGGTTTTGTAGACTATGGATACCTGATTTCAGTAGTCTGGCCAAGCCCTTACATGAAAGCACTCGAGGTGCAGAAAAGGACCCATTCGTATGGGGACCTGAGCAGAAACAAGCCTTTTTAGTTATCAAACAACGACTTATGGAGGCACCAGCCCTTGGATTGCCTAATTCGGAAAAACCCTTTCAGCTGTATGTACATGAACAGAATGGGATTGCAGCGGCAGTCCTGACCCAGAGATTAGGAAGTTGGAACCGTCCAGTAGCTTATTTGTCTAAACAATTGGACTCAGTAGCAAAAGGATGGCCTCCATGCCTAAGGGCAGTAGCGGCCACTGCGAGCCTTGTCAAAGAAGCTGATAAATTTACCTTCGGCCAGACGATGTATGTGAATGTACCTCATGCTGTTCTGACACTCATGGAATATAAGGGTAGTTATTGGCTAACGAACCCAAGGATGGCTAGATACCAAGGCCTATTGTGTGAAAATCCCAGGATTCATCTACGAGTAGTGAATATGCTCAATCCAGCGACTTTGCTGCCCCTACCAGAGGTAGATGATGAAGAATCACATGATTGTCTCCAAGTAATGGATGAAGTTTATTCCAGTAGACCTGATCTGAAAGATGAGCCATTGAAAAATCCAGATGTTGTATATTATACGGATGGTAGCAGTTACCTGCATGAAGGTGCCAGACGAGCAGGATATGCTGTGGTCACCAATGAGGAAGTTGTGGAAGCTGAAGCTTTGCCTGCTGGCACCTTAGCACAAAAGGCTGAACTTATAGGTTTAACTAGAGCTCTGCAATTGGCAGCCGGATGTAAGGCAAACATCTATACTGATTCAAAATATGCCTTCTTAACCCTGCATGCACATGGAGCTCTATGGAAAGAAAGAGGTCTAATCGGAGCCCACGGGAAGGCTTTGAAATATGGACCTGAAGTAGAAATCCTGTTAGAAGCAGTATGGGCTCCAGAACAGATTGCTGTAATGCACTGCAAAGGTCATGGACGAGGAAGGGATCCAATAACCAGAGGAAATCATGCTGCTGACAAAGCAGCCCGAGAGGCAGCCCAAAAGCCTGTGGGAGGATTTATAGCAGCCCTCATACCAGAGGTAGTTCCAGAAGATGTTAAACCTCACTATACCCCAGAAGAGAGGAAGTGGGCTGAACAGGAAGGAGCAGTTGTGAAGGACGGTTGGATGATCCTGCCGGACAATAGGATTTATGTACCTCATCATCTAGCAGGCACAATTGTAAGAAATTATCATGAATCTACTCACCTTGGCGGTACTGCAACTAGAGAGAGTCTCAGTCGGAAGTTGTATATTATTAATCTATCACAATTAGCAACTTGCATTTCACAGAAATGTGTTCTTTGTGCTAAAAACAATCCCAGGCAGGGACCGGTACAACCTCCTGGAATTCAGCATGTGGGATACGTCCCCATGGAAAGCCTAATTGTGGACTTCACAGAGCTGGTCCCTTCTAAGGGATTCAAGTATCTCCTTGTGTTTGTAGATACTCTTACCGGATGGGTTGAAGCTTTTCCCACCCGAACTGAAAAGGCACGAGAGGTAACTAAAAGACTCCTCACTGAATTGATCCCAAGGTTTGGATTACCTAGATGCATTGGAAGTGATAATGGGCCAGCGTTCATTGATCAAGTAGTACAAGAAGTATGTCGAGTCCTACAAGTAAAATGGAGACTGCATACAGCATATAGGCCTCAGAGTTCAGGGAAAACTGAAAGAATGAATCGGACTCTGAAAACCCAATTGGCAAAATTAACCCAGGAAACGGGATTGGGATGGGTAGATGTGTTACCCATAACACTGTTTCGTGTTCGGTGTGCACCCACAAAAAGACTTAAGTTGTCACCTTTTGAGCTCCTGTATGGGAGACCGCCCTCCTTTGTTCAGGATATTCCAGCTGACCTTAAACAAATAGGAGATCATGTGACACAGGGACAAGTGCAATCTCTCTCCCGTGTTTTTGTTTCTCTTAACAGGTGGGCCCTCGAGCGCACGCCGTGCAGCATTGCTGAGCCGATTCATCAGTTCCAGGCTGGCGATAGCGTATGGGTGAAAGAGTGGAAACGTGATCCACTTGCACCTAAGTGGCGTGGACCTTACACCGTCTTGCTCTCTACTCCAACAGCGGTGAAGGTAGCTGAGGTGACCCCCTGGATTCATCACTCTCGTTTGAAGAAGTCTGAAGGCAGTTGGACGTGCAAAGGTGACCCCTCTAATCCTTTAAAACTAACTCTCTCCAAAAACCCCTGTATCTAGCCCTACCGGGAACGGGCTAGGTCACGGGCAACATTTGACGACCGGCCTGCTGCAGCCACAACCTGGAAGCTGGCTGACCTGCGCACGCCTGAAGCTTGAGGAGCGTCTGAACCAGCGACTGTGAACGGAAAGATTCTCTAATACAATTGATTGACTGCCCCCCTTGTGGAACAATTATCAAAGATATTACTCATTGGGGATCCTCGGGATATATGTTTTGGTCTTGGTGGTTCCCCATTTCTGTCACTGGGGGAATTATATTGGGGCTAATAATTATTTGCTATCACAATAAGGTAATCTTTTGTGGAAGGAATGCATATACTAGACATCAACATGATTTTATTATTAATCCTGATCCCTTGGGAAGGGGAAGGGTCCTTGAATCTGACCAAATTGGCTAAATATGGATTCAGCCATGACCACAATATGTGGGTAGGTTTAGCTGAAATGGTAGCTAATGTTGCAAATAGGACCAATTGCCTTGTTTGCTCTCTTGGGCCAGATGATTCAGAGGGAGGTATGCCCTTATTACCGATACCATTAGATGCTATTGGTATGGTAAGCGAAATGCCACACCAAACTGAAATACAGAATTTCCCCGGATGGAACTCAACTAAACCATTACGAGTTATACCTGTACAAGGGGAATTCTGTGTACATAAATCATCAGATGCAGCTGATTCTCCCATGATAGGCTCTTCTCATTGTCACTATACTTGGGATTATAAGAAGAATAGTCATACCTGGGCACACGGTACTACCTATCGAACTCGGAATACCTTGCCCTGTGCACCTCCTTTTATTCATGCATGGAAAGTGGTGTGGAACATAACTGTGACAGAGAAAGGCAATCTAACATACTGCACTGTAAACTCTCTACCCCTTTTGGTATTTCGCCTTCTGTATTCCCCGTACCAAAAACCTCAGACCCGATGGTTGTGGTGGATATGTGGAGAATGGGCGTACAAGAAACTCCCTTCCAAATGGAGTGGGACTTGTTTCTTGGGTTGGGTATTACCTGTTGCTATCAAAGGGTTAAAAGGTAGCAGAAACGCTCTAATCACTGAGCAGCTGGAGGTCATTAGGCTTCCAGGAACATGAGTTTGTATAAATAGTCAGTCTCCCATGTGTTTGTTCCCCTTTTTCCCTTTCTCCCCTTTTGGGTGTGTTTGCTGATATGTGTGGTTCGTCGCCGGGGGTTTTTTTTGTTTTTGTAAATAAACCTTATCTTTGAGTTCCAAACCGCTTGCTCCAAGACTCCTCTTTGAAAAGATACTGCCTCTCCTGCCCTTCTAAACCGCTGCGCGAAATGCTCTGCTGTAGTGGGACTTGTGACGATGGAAGCGCACTGGGCATTTACATTAAACTAATTAAAGTTTAATGGGACAGGTTATGGATGTTTGTACGTCAAGAAGGAGCTAAGGAGTGCAGTTCAGAGTGATTTATGCAAGGACTGGAGCGAAGTCAGAAGCGGTTGCCGACAACGAAAGCCTTCAAAGCAGCTTGAGTCCTGCAACGTGCCTAGAAAAGTTTTAAACAGGCACTGAGCAGTTTGTACTCGCTGGAAGACGTCTTATTCCACAAGGAGCCACCTCAGCAGCTGGGAGACGGTCTACAGGTGTGTGAGTATCGTTCCTAAGCCCCAGGGAGGATGGCAGAGTCCCAGGAAAGTTTTTCTGTCCCGTTTACGCGACTCAATGGGAAAAATTGGCAAGATTGGAAGGCAAGAGAAAGAGGTTTGTCTTCAAAGGGGAGTTATGCTGTGCCTAAGAGTGTTGATGCTGAGTTTGAGCACACAGTAAATGCTTTTGCAGCTAGACACTGTTTTCGCTGTGGTTCCCCTTCCCATCTAATCAGGAATTGCACACGTGAACCTGGTAAAGACAGCACCAAGGCCGTTACCCCTAGTTACCAGACAAGGAGTTCCAGGGGACGTCGAAGAAGAGGAGGAGGTCGTGGCTACTCCCACAGCACACAGCACATGGCTTCAGCAATGGCGTTGATGCAAGGGCGTGGCCAAGGCAGCAATCTACGCTGGTTGATCGACAGTGGTGCATCTCACCACCTGGTGGCGCCATCTAGTGTCCGTTTGCAGAATTGCAGACATTTGCAAACCCCTAAAGTTGTGACAATGGCAGATTCAACTAAACGTTCCTTAGAGACCGTAGGCACAGTGTTCTTGAATTGTTTGCAAACAGAAATTGATGCCTACGTGCTAAAGGGATTGAAGGGATGTATTTTGTCTGTGTCAGAACTTGATAGAGTTGGGTTTAAAACTGTGTTTGAAAATGGGGTTTGCACTATTTCAAAGAATAACGTATCTCTTTTGCAGGTGGAATGCAGAGATGGGTTATATTATTTTGAGACAAGTCCAGATGAAGTTGAACAGGTTCATGCTGGTTGTGTGAACTCGCCTACCCATAATTCTTGTGTTCATTAATGGCACCGCCGTCTGGGACATATTAATTTTCAGTATGTTAAAAGGCAACCTGAATTATCAGAAGGGTGCAAAATGAACAAATGTGCTAAGTATTTGGATTGTACTGCATGCAAAAGGGCGAAGGTTCATAGATGCAGCTATCCCAGTTCAGATAGGAAATCTGACAAAGTATTCCAACTTGTGCATATGGACCTATGTGGCCCAATGCCTGTTGCTAGCATGGGAGGTTCGAGGTATGCACTGTGTCTCTCGGATGACAAAACAAAAGTCACATGGTTTTTTCCTCTCAAAACCAAAGCAGATACTGCAGAAACAGTTAAAAATTGGGTTCATGCAGTAGAACTTGAATTCGGTACTAAAGTACTTGCTTTTCAAACAGACAGAGGGTCAGAATTTACCGGGTCTGTGTTGCAGAATTTCTTTAAGAAAAAGGGAATTAAGCATCGTCTGTCTACACCTTATTCCCCCCAAGAAGGAGGCGTGGCCGAACGTAAAAACAGGGTTCTGCAAGAGTTGGCAAACTCTATGTTGTTTGATGCTAAACTCCCTCAAAGTTACTGGGCGGAAGCCTGGCAGGCAGCTACTCATATTCTGAACCGAGTATATAATTCTGTAATTGGCACTACCCCTTATTTTGCTTTATATGGGAAGAAGCCCAAAATTAATTACTTTCGGGTGTTTGGATGTCAAGCCTATGTACTTATCCCAAAAGCGTTAAGGAAAAAGGGAGGTCCAAGGGCTAGGAAACTCATCTTTTGTGGGTACGAACCACACGCCAAATCTTGGAGATTCGTGAACCCAAATGGGGATACTACAAGAGTGGTCCTCAGTAGGAGCGCTGAATTTTGTGAGCAATCCGGATGGACTCACTTACATGCTAACCCTGACATTTTGAGAGATGATTTAGGCATTCATGCTGAGAATGAAAGGCCAGAGGGTGGTGAGCCAGAAGGGGATGGTGCACATGGTTCAGATACAGATTCTGACCAGGCACAAGGTTCTTCTCCTAAGGTAGAAAAGCCAGAATCTAGGAGTGTTCCAACATCGCCACCCAGTAGGCCTAGCAGACAGCAAAAGCGAAGCAGGTCACCTGCAACACCAAGCCCAAGGGAGGTATCTAAACGGAGGTCTTTATCCCTAGGGGCGCATCCAGACGTAAAGTCTGAGACAGATTCTGACAGCCAACGGTCAGAGGGGGCACAAGAGGAGCAATTGCGCAGGTCAAACCGTGCCACAAAGGGCAAGCCGCCAGAGCGGTTTAAGGTGACAAGTGTATACGTAAATATGGCACAGTGTGAGCCAGATAGCTATATGGAAGTACAACAGCTTCCAAGCTCAGAAGCCGCAAAGTGGCAGGAAGCAATGGAAAAAGAGATGGCTTCAATGAAGTCTCTCGGTGTGTTTACAAGTACAGAGCTTCCGAAAGGGCAACAAGCTGTAGGTTGTCGATGGGTATATCGTTTAAAGCCCACAACTACTGAAGAGTTGCAATATAAAGCCCGACTAGTTGCAAAAGGGTTTTCGCAGCGCAAAGGTGTTCACTATTCTCAAATCTATGCCCCTACTTCAAGATCGGAGTCACTAAGAATGCTTTTAGCCTCTTCAGCTAAGAAGGGAAATAAGCTGTTTCATTTTGATGTCAATGTGGCTTATTTAAATGCAGACTTACAGGAGGAAGTCTATATGACACCACCACCGGGTTTTGAAGGAGACAAGCCAAACCAGGTCTGGCGCCTACACAAATCCATTTATGGGTTGAAACAGTCCGCCCGTAATTGGAATTCCTGCTTAAACGATGCTCTAGAGAGCATGGGGTTCAGAAAGAGCGCAGCAGATGCGTGTCTTTATCTAAAAGGCTCGGGATTTGAACAAGAAGCAGTCTTGATATTTGTTGACGATTTATTATACAGTGGAAAGGATGATAAACTTGCACAACAATTTGCCACAAAGCTTGGAGAAAGGTTTCAGATAAAATCACTAGGCAATGTATCTGTTTATCTAGGAGTTAAAATTCAGCAAGATGAAAATGGGAACTATTGGCTCAGCCAAGAAGCTAAGATCCAGCAGTTGCTGGAAAGGTTTAAAATGGACAACTGTGCTGGTGTTAAAACCCCAATGGAGTTAAGTTACATACAGGATGCTCAAGCTGAGCAACAGGCAGAGTTCTCTAATCCCGGGGTTTACCAGTCAGCGATAGGCAGTCTACTCCACATTGCACAGTGGACTCGGCCCGATATAACATATGCTGTCAACATGCTGTGTAGACAAGCTGAAAAACCATCAATGCATGCTTGGCAAGGAGTAAAAAGAGTTTTAAGGTATCTCCAAACTACCAAAAGGTTTCGCTTAAAACTATCAGCAGAGGGCAGCACACAACTTGAATGTTGGGCCGACAGTAGTTGGGCAGATGCTGGACCAGATAGAAAATCAGTGTCAGGAATGGCGATAAAATTTGGAAATGCACTAATTGGTTGGAGATCAAGAAAGCAGTCACTTATAGCTTTAAGTTCAACTGAATCTGAGTTTAATGCATTATCAGATGTATGTAGAGAACTGGAATTTTATAAGCAACTGGTACAAGAATTGTTTGGAGAATGTTCCCTACCTATCAGAGTGTGGGAAGACAATCAACCTTGTATTAAACTAGCTAAATCAGGTCAATTCAAGGCACACACAAAACACTTGGATATCCGTTATCAAAATGTATGCCAAAGTGTAAAACAAGGTTTAATTGAACTAAAGTATTGTCCAAGCCAAGAAAATCTCGCAGACGGTTTTACGAAAGCTTTGGGTCCGCAATTTCATAAATGTTTCTGTTCAGGTTTAAATTTGAATTAAGGTTGGTACAGCTCAGTGTTACGAGCGAGAGGGGGTGTTGCTATCAAAGGGTTAAAAGGTAGCAGAAACGCTCTAATCACTGAGCAGCTGGAGGTCATTAGGCTTCCAGGAACATGAGTTTGTATAAATAGTCAGTCTCCCATGTGTTTGTTCCCCTTTTTCCCTTTCTCCCCTTTTGGGTGTGTTTGCTGATATGTGTGGTTCGTCGCCGGGGGTTTTTTTTGTTTTTGTAAATAAACCTTATCTTTGAGTTCCAAACCGCTTGCTCCAAGACTCCTCTTTGAAAAGATACTGCCTCTCCTGCCCTTCTAAACCGCTGCGCGAAATGCTCTGCTGTAGTGGGACTTGTGACGATGGAAGCGCACTGGGCATTTACATTAAACTAATTAAAGTTTAATGGGACATTACCACCAATGTGGATTATGCCCACTAGTTCGGCCAGGCGAACACGAAGGAATGCTGATATTTCTCATATAGCAGGAGGAAGTACCCAAAGTTGGAGCGGTACTGATGATTGGCCACCAGAGCGCATTATAGCCTATTATGATCCTGCCTCCTGGAATCCTGGTGAGCTCATACAAGGGGCACGGGATCCTATTTATAATCTAAACAGAATAATTCGATTGCAAGCAGTAGTGGAACTTGTAACCAATGCAACGGCCCAGAGTTTGAGACTTATTGCACAACAGTTGGATGAAAGTAGAGCCGCCATTTTGCAGCTGAAAATGGGAATGGATTTTGTACTTGCCAGGCAAGGAGGCCTATGTGGAGTCTTGAACTTGACAGGGAATGCCTGTTGCTTTAACATTTCTGATAATGGTGAGGCAATCCGTGTGTTGGCCACAAAGATGGAGAATATAGCACATGTCCCAGTACAAACATGGGAAGGATGGGATATGGGATGGCTCACCAATTGGTTACCTAATGTCACAGGACTCAAAGGGATACTATTGTCTTGCTTGTTTTTCTTGACAGTAGTAGTATTGGTTTTATGTATGATGCCATGTATCATTTCATGTTTTAGAAGTACAATTAGCAAGATGGTTTCAAATGAAACTCTACCTCATATCATGGCCCTATACAGAGCTTTACCTCAGGAATATGATGAAGGTCAAGCTATCAAGGACACTTGGGATGAAGGTCCTTGAGCTTGAAAGGGGGGAATGAGGCACCTAACCATAAGCCTGCATTTTTATCAAAGCTTCTATATATTTCAATCAAGGCTTGTATTTAAAAATGAGCTTAAAAAAAGGATTTTCAAATGTTTCATGCCAGGCAGAGAAAACCTTGGCCATTCTCCTAAGACAAGAGGGCCCCATTGATTTATAGTAGAAAAACAATTCTCAAAGTCATAAAAAGGGAGAATTACATATGCTGCCCCAAGGCTGAAAAAACACCATTAGGAATGGGGTAAGATAATACTAATGTGCCTCCCAGTAAAATGAGCCAGATCTTCTTTCTAAGGTTGAAAGGCCAGGAGCAAATGGAAAGAAAAACATTTAGCTAGAAGAAAGAGAGCATTTTTGGGGAAGTCTTTTTCTAAAGCCATTCTTTCTTAAACTGAAGAGGCTTCTTTTAAAAGCTGTTTTACTGAGTTTCTTCCTTTTTACTTTGAAAAGCTTTATTCTTTTAAGAGGCTACCTATGATAAATGTATGAAATATATTAGCTTAAATATATTGGCTTAAATGTAATTATGCAAAGGATTTAAGGAATGCTAGATTCTTATTTCATAGAGTCATATTGCAATAGGAGACCAGAGGGGCAAATGAGCCTAGCCCCCCCCCCCCCCGCCAGACAGAAGACGCCATCCAAGCAGTCTTGATATATAGTTGTCAGGCATTTGTTTAGAAACATTAAATGAAGGAAATCTTTCAATGTTGATGTGAAACTCAAGATCCTTGACATCTGTTGAACATAAAAATGTAAGATTAAACATTTGTTTTAGAAGGCAATAGGGCAAGAAGGGCAAGAGGTGAGCTGGTAATTAAGATTCCATGTAAGATATATTATTACTTATATGTCATATATATAGCTCTTTGTCTCCCTTATAAGGGCAAGGAAATGGGTGTATCTTTTGTGGGTGTATTTTTTGTGATTGGTTCTAGCAAACAGCCAATAGGAATTTCAACCAGGCTGATTGGACAGAGGCAGCCACAGGAGGAGCAAAGGGGGCTGGATTAAGGGAATATAAGTGCTGGCCAGAATGGCAGGAGGCCAGGCCAGAGCTTGGTAACCATGTACCACTGTGCCTCTTATTTATTTGTCTGACAAATAAATTACTATTTTAATTTCTCTATTGCTGCGTTGAATATTTCATTCCAGCTAAGCGTTAACCACAAGCAGGGTGCTACAGTATGACAAGGTAAAGGTTCATAGAAACTTTAAAAACCATATTGTCAGGAAAGCACTGTATAATGTATGGAATCGATATAAAGATTTGTTAGAGAGTAAAACCCCCAGGTGGTTGTCACCAATGGAAGCTAAGGCGGTAAAAAGACTGAACATGGATTCAGACTGGCCAAAATATTGTGAAATTATAGAATATGATGGTGAAAAGTTGAAACTACAGAGTTTTGAGAAATTAAAACCTAAAGTCCGAGACTGGTTACATTATTACCAGATTAATGAGACCTTTAAGCAGGACAGGAAACTAGGATTCCAGAAGGAGAGGTCAAAGTTAGAAACAGAATTGTTAGAACCCAATACTAAGAATTTGTCTAGAATGTATAATTTGCTGCTAAAATGGAACACACAGGATGAAACGGTTAAATCAGCCATGATTAAGTGGGCACAAGATATTGGTCATGATATTATGTTTGCTGACTGGGAGCAGTTATGGACCACAGGTATTAAATTTACGGCATGTAGTGCCTTAAAAGAGAATATAATGAAAATGATCTATAGGTGGTACATGACCCCAGTCAAGCTTGCAAAGATATATCATTTGCCCAATAACAACTGCTGGAAGTGTAATGAATGCGAAGGAACTTTTTATCATCTTTGGTGGACCTGCCCGAAGATTAAGGCCTACTGGGAAATGATCTATAATGAAATTAAGAAAATCCTTAAGTGGACATTTGCAAAGAAACCGGAGGCTTTTCTCTTGGGCATGGTAGGCCAAATGGTTCCAAAGAAAGATAGAACATTTTTTATGTACGCAACAACAGCAGCAAGAATTCTTTTGGCAAAGTATTGGAAGACTAAAGAACTACCTACTCTGGAAGAATGGCAGACCAAGGTGACTGAATTTATGGGACTGGCAGAGATGACCGGCAGAATTCGTGACCAGAGGAGAGAGACAGTGGAAGAGGACTGGAAAAAATTTAAAATCTATCTTAAAAATTGTTGTAAAATTTCGGAATGTTAAGATGTCAAGGGATTTGATATAAAGAATTACAGCTGAAAAAATTTAAGCTTAAGAAAATTTTAAAGAGAATTAAATATAAAAATGGATGAAGGATTGCTAAAAAATTTTAAAACAAGGATGCAGTGAAGGGGAGGTATGGGGAAGTCGTGTTATGTTTGTTTGTTTTTTGTTTATGTTGTAAAATTAATAAAAATTATTTTTTTAAAAAAAGATAGGCGGGAAAAGAGGGAGAGCCCCAGCCTCAAATGGGGCAGGCCACGCCCCCCAGAGCCAGCCGATTGGTTGGGGGTGACACGGCCGGGGATTCCCCCAATGGTATGGGGGCTGGGCTCCATCTCCTCTGCAGGGCAGAAGTGGCTATATAAGACTGTTTATGTATGAAACAACTGTGGCGGGAATTCTTTTAGCCCAAAAATGGATACAACAAGAAGTATCAACAGAAGAAGAGTGGCAGATGAAGATGATGGACTTTGAAGAACTGGCGAACCTGGCAGGATAAATCCAAAACAAGCATGATCAAGTATTCCAAAAGGACTTTTGCAAATTCATACAATATCTGAAAGATCATTGTAAGCAATTAACATCTCTAGCAGGGTTGTCTGAAGACTTGTAATGAGAAGCTTTCTATCTTTCTATATTTATTTAAATTTTTGAGATATTCTGCAATGAGTGTAAGTAATAATAATAATAATAATAATAATAATAATAATAATAATAATAATTTTTTATTTATACCCCGCCCTCCCCAGCCAAGGCCGGGCTCAGAGCGGCTTACAAGCAATAATAAAAACAAGATGAATGATTACAAACTTAAAAACAATAATAAAATACAACATTAAAATAATGGAACATTAAAATATTAAAATGTAGCCTCATCGCAGGAGGAGAAGGAAAAAAAAGAAAAAGGGGGGAAAAAGAGAGAGAGGGAGGGAATCAAATTGGCTTCAAGCCAAAGGCCAGGCGGAACAACTCTGTCTTACAGGCCCTGCGGAAAGAAATCAGATCCTGCAGGGCCCTGGTCTCATGAGGCAGAGCGTTCCACCAGGCTGGAGCCAGTGTTGAGAAGGCCCTGGCTCTGGTCGAAGCCAATCTAACTTCCTTAGGGCCCGGGACCACTAGGGTGTTGCTATTTATGGACCTTGAGGCTCTCCGTGGGGCATACCAGGAGAGGCGGTCCCATAGGTACGAGGGTCCTAGGCCATGAAGGGCTTTATAGGTCAAAAGCAGCACCTTAAATCTGACCCTGTACTCCACCGGGAGCCAGTGCAGCTGGAAAAGCACTGGGTGAATATGCTCCCATGGCAGAGACCCCGTGAGGAGCCTCGCTGCAGCATTCTGCACCCGCTGGAGTTTCTGGGACAGCTTCAAGGGCAGCCCCGCGTAGAGCGAATTACAGTAGTCAAGCCTGGAGGTGACCGTCGCATGGATCACTGTGGCCAAGTCAGGGCGGGAAAGGTAAGGGACCAATTGCTTGATGCGGCGAAGGTGGAAAAATGTCGCCTTGGCTGTTGCTGTAACCTGCGCCTCCATGGAAAGTAGAATTGAAAAATATAAATTGCAATGATATAAATGTTCATTTTGAAAGAGCCAGGCGGTGGGAGGGAAGGAAGTTGACAGGCTCTGAGGGCCAAGGTGGTATAGTGGATAAAGATGATGTGAATGTATAATATTAAATGGAAAATAAATAAAAATCATAATAAAAAAAGAAAGGCTCTACCATTTGATTCCATCCCTTTCACGTCTCCTCCATTGTTTGTAGGAGCCGATATTTATCCTGCTAAAACCAGCTCTCTCAATCCATCAAAGTATTTGAATGAACAAATGATCCACAAAGCTCTCTGACATTACGCGGCGCCGTTATTTCCCCTGCCTCTCTGAAGATCCAGGCCACCATTTCAAATCAGAAATGACTTTGCAGAGCCCGTTAGCAATTATCCACAATGTGCCAAAGCTAAATCCTAAATACTTGTCATGTTCGTCTTCCGGAAAGTTCCCAGTCAAATTCATATCGGAGGGAAAAAATTAGACACATTTCTTGATTTGCAGCCACAACACTGGGGAAAGCTATGGTGAATTATTCACTCTGCTTATAGTAACTGGGGGTTGAGAGAAATATTTCCCCTCAAACACTTTCATATATTCAAACGTGCTTTATAGCATTGTTTCACTTAAATATTCCTGCTGCCACTGCACTCCATCCATTCCCCCCGAAATTATTTTGTTTATTTAATAAAATTTATGCACGCCTTGATTGTAAGGAACGTCAAAGTGGTTTGCAAACAAGACACAAACCTATAAAATTATTGATAAAACTGATCAATAGGTTTTAAACATTAAAAAAATCAATAGACTCGAAACAGATTAAAACTCACATTACTGTTCTAAATACCTGCGTAGGCAGGTCTAAACAAAAATATTTTTAGCAGGAGCTGAAAAGCGTACAAGGAAGGCGCCTGGCTAAAATCAATAGGCAGGGAGTTCCGAAGTTCAGGGGCTGCCACAGTAAAAGATCAAGATCTTACAAAATGGGTGCAACAGTGCCAGTTCTGCCAATCAAATCAGTTGAGTGGGTAAAGCAAACCTGTAGGTAAACTGGTCCCAGGTTGTTACAAGTTTTAGTAACTCCCAACAGAATATTAAAAACACATTAAAACATCAAACATTAAAAACCTGCCTAAACAGGGCTGCCTTCATATGTCTTCTATAAGTCAGATACAGTGGTACCTCGGGTTAAGAACTTAATTCATTCCGGAGGTCCGTTCTTAACCTGAAACTGTTCTTAACCTGAGGTACCACTTTAGCTCATGGGGCCTCCCGCTGCCGCCGCACAATTTCTGTTCTCATCCTGAAGCAAAGTTCTTAAACCGAGGTACTATTTCTGGGTTAGCAGAGTCTGTAACCTGAGGCGTCTGTAACCTAAAGTGTCTGTAACCCGATGTACCACTGTACTTGTTTATTTCCTTGACATGTTTTGATGTGTTTTTAATCTTTTCTTGGAAGCTGCCCAGAGTGGCTGGGGAAACCCAGCCAGATAGGTGGGATATAAATAATACATTATTATTCATTATTATTATTATTATTGACATCTGATGGGAGGGCGTTCCACAGGGTGGGTGCCACCACTGAGAAGGCCCTCTGCCTGGTTCCCTGCAACCTCACTTCTCTCAGGGAGGGAACCGCAAGAAGGCCCTCTGCTCTGGACCTCATTGTCCGGGCAGAACGATGGGGGTGGAGACGCTCCTCCAGGTATACTGGGCAGAGGCTCCTTCAGGTATACCAGTAACACCTTGAACTTGGTCTAGTAGCAAATCGGCAAGATGCGCAATTCTCTAAGCACAGGTGTTATATATGGTGGTACCTCGGGTTAAGTACTTAATTTATTCCAGAGGTCCATTCTTAACCTGAAACTGTTCTTAACCTGAAGCACCACTTTAGCTAATGGGGCCTCCCGCTGCCATCGCGCTGCTGGAGTACGATTTCTGTTCTCATCCTGAAGCAAAGTTCTTAACCCGAGGTACTATTTCTGGGTTAGTGGAGTCTGTAACCTGAAGCGTATGTAACCTGAGGTACCACCGTACTGACAATTGACTAGCTCCCAAATTGCTTTGGAGCCCAGATCTGGGCCGGGTCAGTCCTGGGTCTGCCTAGGTCTAATCCGGGATGCAACGTTTGGTACCAGATTGGATGGTGTGTGTTTATGTGTATGTGTGCATGCACACACACTCACACACCGTCCTAAATTTTATGTCCTGTCTTTGGAGCTTAGCCAGCTAGGGATTTTCCCTCCCTCCGTTCTTTGCTACCCCCTCCCAAGCCTTGTTTAGATCTTGGCTTGCTCAGAAGACAGTTTTTCAGTTTCCAGGTTCTAACTTTCCTGTCTGCGGGAGTGCCAAGCATGAAAAAGGATGGCAGGAAAGTAAGTTCATTAATTATACCCATGACAGACTTGGGGAGGGGAAGGGAGAGGCGGGTGGGAAGGAGGGGGGAATGAAGAGGTGGGGGAGCCGTGGGGGTAAATTAGAGGCTGCAGCACTTGAATGAACATACTAGGTTGTCAAAAGGGCCGTCACAAAGTAATAAATCTCTGCTCATATTATTAGCACTTTCCATCCAGTCCAGTAACCATTTATTTCTCTCCCTCCCTCCCTCCCTCTCTCTTTTGCCCTTTTTGTGTTTAAATTATTCCTCCGGTGGAGGCTATGAAATGTCCAACTGCCAATATTTTTTAACATTTACTCTCTGAAGGTAGCACCATACCTGTATGTGTGGGGATGTGTACAGTAGTTCTTTCGTATTTTGGAAGCTCTTATTCCATCTGCTGCTGGCAAACGTATTTCCAAATTCTTTGCCTTTCAGGGCCGAGACAGGGAGATGGGTGTTCCGTTTTCCTCCTGAATTCACGCTCCTTGAACCAATCTGCAAACGCAGCCAACTGTGCAAAGGTAAGATTTACATCAATTTGCATCAATTGCTCCACCCACTTTTTCCTCTGACCAGAGTAACCCATATATATATATATATAGAGAGAGAGAGAGAGAGAGAGAGAGAGAGAGAGAGAGGTTGCAGTGGCTTGGGACATTTTAGTTTCGAGAAAGGTAAGAGGACACGAAAGAAGTTTATAAAATGATACATGGCATTGAGAAATATGATTGCCTCAAAAGATGGCAAAAGGATATTTCCATGTTTGTCTGCTCAGGCAAAAGGCCAAGAATTAAACATAAGATACTTACAGATACAAAAGAAAGAGGCGGTTTTGCTCTCCCACATCTTAAATTGTACTACGAGGCTGCATGTTTGGTGTGGATTAGGGACTGGATAAAACTGGAAAGGGAAGAAGCATTAGATCTGGAAGGTCATGACAATAGATTTGGATGGCATGCATATTTATGGTATGGGAAAGGGAAAGTACACAAATGATTTTATAATCATATAATCAGGAGATCACTAATGAGGGTGTGGAAGAGGTATAAAGATCTAATAGAACAAAAAAACACCCTGGTTGTTATCACCAATTGAAGCTTTGTTACTCAAACTGCTTGGTGAAAAGGGGGAAGTGGCCTACATATAGAGACTTGCTGAGGGATCGAGTTGGGAAATGGAAATTAAAAGATTATGAGGAAATTAAAGGCCATGCAGGGCACAGTTAAACTGTGGAACTTCCTGCCACAGGAGGCAATGGTGGCCACCAACTTGGACAGCTTTGAAGGAGGACTGGACAATTTCACAGAGGAGGGGGTTATTAAAGACTCCTAGGCTGGATGGCTCTGCTCTGCCTCCACATTTGGGGGCAGCGATGCTTCTGAATACCAGCTGCTGAAAACCACGGGAGAGGAGGGTGCTTTTGTGTTCGAATCCTGCTTTCGAATTTCCCAGTAGAGGCACCTGGTTGGCTGATGTGAGAGCAGGATACTGGACTAGAAAGGCCATTGGCCTGATCTAGCAGTCTCTTCATAATCCCCAGTGGGGAGCGCTGAGATCAGCTCTTGCCCAAAAGGCAGCTGCAATGAATCTGATAAAGGTAAAGGGACCCCTGACCGTTAGGTCCAGTCGTGGCCGACTCTGGGGTAGCGGCGCTCATCTCGCTTTATTGGCCGAGGGAGCCGGCGTACAGCTTCCGGGTCATGTGGCCAGCATGACTAAGCCACTTCTGGCGATACCAGAGCAGCGCACGGAAACGCCGTTTACCTTCCTGCCAGAGCGGTACATATTTATCTACTTGCACTTTGACATGCTTTCGAACGGCTAGGTTGGCAGGAGCAGGGACCGAGCAACAGGAGCTCACCCCGTTGCGGGGATTCAAACCGCCGACCTTTTGATCAGCAAGCCCAAGCAGCACAGTGGTTTAACCCACAGTGCCACCTGCATCCCACTCTATACATAGAAATGAGCAAACCAGTGATATTTTAGGGAGCAGGTTAGCAGGCGGGGCCCATGACTTACATCATAGGAACCTACACAACACAAAACACTGCTGCTGTATGTAGGTTTTATTTTATTTTATAATCTTATATTTTGGAAATGTACCTCCAGTTTCTTTTTCCGTAATTTTTTGGGGGGCCCCAAGAGAGTGGGGCCCTAAGCTACAGCTTGTTTAGCTTATACGTAAATCCGGCACTGTTATCAGTGCTTAGTGGTGCTTAAGAGCACCAATTAAATCACAGTGCAGAAAAAAACCTTCTTCTATGAGCATCCAGATTCCTTTTGGGGATTAGGAACTCATCTACATTCAGGCAATTATATCATTCTAACTGTGTTACAAACATGTGAAACCAGGGACGCGGGTGGCGCTGTGGGTTAAACCACAGAGCCTAGGACTTGCCAGTCAGAAGGTCGGTGGTTCGAATCCCTGTGACGGGGTGAGCTCCCGTTGCTCGGTCCCTGCTCCTGCCAACCTAGCAGTTCGAAAGCATGTCAAAGTGCAAGTAGATAAATAGGTACTGCTCTGGTGGGAAGGAAAACAGCATTTCTGTGCACTGCTTTGGTTTGCCAGAAGCGGCTTAGTCATGCTGGCCACATGACCAGGAAACTGTACGCCGGCTCCCTCAGCCAATAAAGCGAGAGGAGCACCGCAACCCCAGAGTTGGCCATGACTGGACCTAATGGTCAGGGGTCCTTTTACCTTTAACTGTGTTATACACATGTGAAACCAGGTGGCGCTGTAGTGTTTGATCCTTTGCCAATGTGATTTTCCACTATGATCTTCAGAACACGTTTTCCTGTAACACTTTTTTTATGTATCTAGGATCCAGCCTAGGATTTAATCGGTTTACAGCAAGCAAACATCCTGGTGTGAAGCCGTTGAAGATTTGTTGTTGTTGTTGTTTAAGAGGGGAGAAGTCAAAGAGCTGTGGCGGACTACGCCTTTGCCCAATCTGAAATCAGTTTTGAAGATTCTCCAACTTAAAGCAGAAAACTGGTAGTGTAGAATGCAGGACAGAGCAGACCCCACGGAACAGGAGAGAGGGAATGGACTCGTCCTTCTACTTATACAATGTAATGATTAAGTATCATCCTTATCAAGCAATGTGCACACATGCGTGAAAAGCCATTCTCAATTTAAACTAACCACGCCGCGAGGACAGAATGATACAAACATTTGTCACAATTCAGGCAAGAAACCAAATTAATAATAAATACCATGAGTCTGTAAAGGTCAGCAGTCTCCATTTTTCTTAATACCACTAGGGGGCAGACTTGCTCTGGTGTGTGGTTAAACCAAAGCAGGATAAAAAAAACACCTTTTGCAAACCACCTGCAAATTTGCAAGCTCTCCTTTCCACTCCTGGGCAGGGTTGGGGGTGGGGTGTCAGATGAGTTTCGTGGCAAAATGCTTTGCAGCAAGGAATCGAGTAAGCCAAAGCGAGTTTCTGTCCACCTGCAGGTGATGCTCAGTGGAAAATCACCAGATGTAATTATTTAATGAAGCAAGGAGTTGCTATTGATTTTGTGACTCTGGGTGGAAATTAGAAGCCCAGTTATAATTTCCCTTAAGCTTCCCATTTATCATCCAAAACAACCCTTGTCTTGTGGATCTCTGATAATGGGAACGGCAAAGCTGTGTTGAGAGAACTACACCAGTGCTGGAGAGGAGATGCTCCTGAAATTTGGATCATTCCGTGCAAGTCCATGACAGCAAGTTGGTTAGAACTAGTCTATGTGACAGAGCTGCAGTTGCTGCAGAAGCTAGTACAGCACTGATAATTTTATAGAATTGTAAGGAACATCAAGGGTCATCTAGTCTAACCCCCTGCAGTGCAAGAATAACAGCTGGAGAATCCCTGACAATGGCCACCCAACCTCTGTTTCAAAACCCCCAAAAGTAGGAGAGTCCACCACCTCAAATGCAAGATAAGCACAACTAAACCCAGACACATCAGCCATGAGGATTTAACCGACATTACTGCAGCATCTTAAAAAGCAGAGACATCACCTTGCCAACAAAGGTCTGTATAGTTCAAGCTATGGTTTTCCCAGTAGTGATGTATGGAAGTGAGAGCTGGACCATAAAGAAGGCTGATCGCCGAAGAACTGATGCTTTTGAATTCTGGTGCTGGAAGAGACTCTTGAGAGTCCCATGGACTGCAAGAAGATCAAACCTCTCCATTCTGAAGGAAATCAGCCCTGAATGCTCACTGGAAGGACAGATCCTGAAGCTGAGGCTCCAAGACTTTGGCCACCTCATGATAAGAGAAGACTCCCTGGAAAAGACCCTGATGCTGAGAAAGATTGAGGGCACAAGGAGAAGGGGACGGCAGAGGACGAGATGGTTGGACAGTGTTCTCGAAGCTACCAGCATGAGTTTCACCAAACTACGGGAGGCAGTGGAAGACAGGAGTGCCTGGCGTGCTCTGGTCCATGGGGTCACGGGGAGTCGGACACGACCAAATGACTAAACAACAACAACAACTGCAGTGTAATTTTCTCTCTCATTGGCTGATGGAGGATGACCGGGGGAGGGGGCCAGAGAGAACATGGGACATGGTTTCAAATGATAAGAAAGAAGATTCTGACTAAGCGTTAGGAAGAACTTTTTGATGGTAAGAGCCATTGGACAGTGGAACAGTGACAGGGGGTGAGCCAGCAAGACTTCATACCATGCAAGTTGGAGCAAAGGCAGGATCTGCACAGGAGTGTCATGCCTAATTAGCATAACAACTCATCCCTAGTACGTCTTGCCACAACAAAGCAGTTCCTGAGACTGAAGGTTCCCATTTCCCCACAGCTGCCTAAGTCCCCTCCTCTTCAAAGTCCCCCCCCCCCAAGAAATCGGAGACTGTGCCTATGGGAAGCTAATTTATCCTCCCTCTTCACGCCTCTCCTGGTTCTGGGAGACAAGTGAGGAAGAAAGCTTGTTGCAGCAGGAGAGGGAGAGACCTGTGCCTCTTCACCAGCCAGACTCTTCTCTGCCTCTTGGCCTTCTTCATGTGCCTCTTCTGCTTCAGCCTCCCCCTCTGATTCTGGACTTCTTTCTTCTACAGACTCTCCCGCCTCACTAAGCCCCATCATCTCTCCAGTTTCCAACACCTTCTCTTCCCAGTCTTCTCCCTTTGACCAGTCATTGTTGACCCACCACCAACCCCTGGACTGTGGGATGTAAACACAGGAGCAGTCAATGACAACATTCCTAGAGTGTACATGTTAGAACATGGGGAGGGATGTCTGTCCAGCAAGCAGGTAAACTTCCTGGGGACGGACTTCCTCCGCATGTGACCAGAGGTGGGTGTGGCCTCACCTGTGCAGGTAATGATAAAAGCACAGGGCAGGCAGCCACTCTCTCTCTTGCCTCTTGCCTCTTGCCTCTCTGCCATCTTCATCTTCTGAAGGAGCAACATGCCCTCTTGGCTCCCAGCCAAGAGAGGACCGTACTATCTTGCTACAAGATAGATTCTAACTGCATGTAACCTTTTTAAGCCTGCCTACCTTCTGGGATCATATTGTGAACAGAACGTGAGTAAACTCTTTTATACTTTTATAAAGACTGTGTCGTGTCTTGTATTTTAAGAGGGAACAAAAGGGGAAATTACCAGAGTAATTATTATAGAGGTTCTAGCGAACCTGTGCAAGCGTTACCGTTGCGAACTTAAAGGGGAATGTCTATAAACTCTGCTGATATTTTGGGAACTTGTTAGCACAAGTTGGATAAGGATATAATTAGTCAATATATCCTCTCCTGCACCCCAGAACATTCCCACAAAGGGTTATGGGCCCAGTATTGCATATTTCTGCGTATTTTTGAAGGATTGCGTTGGATTGTGATTTTGAGTTGAGTAGTATTTTTCTGAGTTAACTTCCTGGTAAGCACATGGTCCTTTGTTCCATTGTGCAGTGGGGATTAAGCACCCCCCCTTCCCTCAGAGTTCACAGTGACCCAAGGCAGTGAAGAATTGTTTTGTATTTTAGATTTTTGAGATTTTGATTTTAAAATTTTGAGAAATTTTGAAATTTTGAAGAATTTTCAAATTTTTGGATTTTAAGATGGCTAGAGCAGCTTTTGATAGTGATGCAAAGCTAGGAATGCCTGTGCTGAATGAACACAATTTCATACACTGGAAGCAGCGCTTGATAGCATGTTTAGATTATAAGCACATTTTGGAAGCTTTAAACCCTCAACCTACGGGATCGTCTGAGGAAGCTTTAGCCAAGATAAGTGCTTGGAAACGCATGAACAGCGAAGCTAGACACATAATTTTGAGTGGACTTCGTGATGAGCAGCTATCATTAATAAATAGTACAGATGATGCATCTCAAATCTTAAGAGATATTGAGCGCGTGTATGGAGAATCTAGCATAAACTGCTTCAGAAACCTGGTGTGTAAATTAACCAGAGTGAGGATGAATTCAAAAGAGGAATTCACAGAGCACATCAACAAGTTCACTGAGATTATTCAGAGAATTGATTTGACTCCCAAAGCTTTTGATGAAGATACAAAGATAGCATTTTTGTTATCATCACTTGGACCACGCTTTAGCGCATTTGTAAGTTTGATGGATCATAGACAAGGTCTGACTTTTAAAGACTTGATTGGTTATTTAAAAGAAGAATGCAGAGATAGAGCTGAATCTCCAGTGAGAAATGCTAGAAGCAAAGACAGTAGTTATGCATCTAGGCAATTTACAAAGTCCAAAGAGATGCATAAGAAAGTGATTTGTTTCAATTATAACAAAGAAGGACACATTGCAAAGAATTGCAAGGCTCCTAAAGCCAAGAAACCCCACCCCTTTCAGCCAAAAGGGGAAAAGAAGGGGAAATGTGAATGCACATGGCTACTGCAAGAAAGGAATTTAACTGTCCAGAATCGTGAGAATAGACGTAATAAATGGATAATTGATTCAGGTGCCAGCTCACATTTTTCGTATAAAAAGGACTATTTTAATGAGATAAATGATGAAGAAGGATCTGAAATTGAAATTGCAGATGGGAACATTGTTAAAGCAAAAGGTGCAGGTTCCATGAGTCTGAAATGCAATATAAACAATGAATGCATTGAGAACACAATCTCTAGAGTTTTGTATGTACCAGAGCTGAGCTGCAATTTAATCAGCGTGTCCACACTGGACAAGAAAGGTTTCCAGATCACATTTGGAAATGGAGAATGCAAGGTGACTAGAAATGGCAAAGTGTTTGCTCAAGCAGAGCTAATCAATGGTGTATATGAGCTTGATCTTTCAGAGAATCAGTCTGCAAAAGTGGCACATTCCAGCCAGAAGGATGAAGCAGATCTGGACCTGTGGCACAGAAGGCTTGGACATAGAGACACCAACGTCATTCTGGATCTACAGAAAAGAGATCTTGTAAGAGGTTTGCAGGTAAAGCAGAGCAACAAAGCTCCAGCAAAGTGCATAAGCTGTATTACTGAGGAGGCTGTAAAACCTTCATTTCCACGTTGTGCAGAACAAAGAAGCAACAAAGTGCTTGACATAGTGCACACTGACATATGTGGACCCATGAATGTTCCCTCACTGGGAAAGAATAGATATATTTTAATATTTCTGGATGACTTTTCAAGATTTTGTGTTGTGTATTTCCTCAAAGAGAAGAGTGAGACAGTGGACAAGCTCCAGGAATACATTGCCATGGTCAAGAACAAATTCCAGAGAGCTCCAGCTGTGTTAATGAGCGACAATGGAGGTGAGTACTGCTCAAATGAAATGCAGGCTCTCCTGGCCAAGGAAGGAATTGCACACGTAACCACAATTCCTTACACACCACAGCAGAATGCCATAGCTGAGAGAAAGTTTAGGTCCATTATGGACATGACAAGGTGCATGCTAAAGGATGCATGTTTGCCACAGAAGCTGTGGGCCGAAGGAGTGTACACGTCAGTCTATTTGCAGAATAGACTGCCAACTAAAGGTGCAGAGCGCACACCATTTGAACTTTGGCATGGGAAAGCTCCCAATCTGTCGCACATACGTGTGTTTGGAAGTCCGTGTTACTTCCACGTGCCCAAGGAACACAGACACAAGCTTGACTCCAGGGCAAAAGCAGGTATCCTTGTGGGATATGCCTCTGGAGGCAAAGGATACAGAATTATGGACTTACAAACTGGTAAGACAAATGCATACCATGCGGTTTATTTTGATGAATATAGAAAAGTAGACACTAGGAACACTGTTGTGGATTCTTCAGATGAGTCAGAAAGGACTCAAGAATTTGTATATTTCCCTTTTGAGACCCCACAAAGTACTAATCTACCTTCGAGTGTTACAGCGCCCCCTACAGGCGATGCACCAGAGGACCAGAACCCTGGCGGCACCAGAGACGAAGATGAGGACTCAGATGGGGACATGCCTGCATTGGAGGAGGATGAGGAAGCTGATGCGGTCGCAGAACCAGAGGTCAGGCGCTCGTCCAGAACCAACAAAGGTGTCCCACCATTACGGTTGTCCTACTTTGCAGGGTCAGCGTTTCCACAGGAACCTTCCACTTGGGAAGAGATACAGGAGATGCCAGCTGCAGAAGCCAGTCTCTGGAGGAAGGCCGCGCAGGAGGAGATGGATGCACTGCATCAGAACAAGACCTGGACACTCACTGAGCTGCCTCCCGGTAAGAAGGCCATTGGCAGTAAATGGGTTTTCAAGGTTAAGAAGGGGTCAGAAGGAGAAGTGCAGCGCTACAAAGCTAGACTTGTAGCACAGGGATTTTCACAGCGTTTTGGTGAAGACTATGATGAAGTTTTTGCACCAACCGTGAGGTACAGCAGCGTAAGAATGCTTTTAAGCATTGCAGCCTCCAAGAAAATGAGAGTGAAACACATAGACATTGCTACCGCTTTTCTACATGGGCAGATTTCTGAAGAAATCTATATGAAACAGCCCAAAGGTTTTGTGAAACCACATGAGGCACATTTAGTGTGCAAACTGCAGAAAGGACTTTATGGACTTAAACAGGCTGCTAGAGCCTGGAACCAGAAGTTGCATAAAATGCTGACGCAACTTGGGTACAAGCAAGGCGACGCTGACAAGTGCTTGTACAGTAAGTCAAATAATGGACAATTCTCATATATCTTAGCATTTGTTGATGACCTGATTATTGCCACAGCAAGTGAGAAAGACTATACACAGATAGTAAAACACCTTAGCAAAGAGGTGGAGGTCAAGGAGCTAGGAGATGTCCAGTACTACCTCGGGATCCAGGTGGAAAGAGAAGAGGACAGCTCATTTCTTCTCAGCCAAAGACAGAAGATCCACGAGCTGATTGAGCACATGCAGATGCAAGACGCACATCCAGTTGCTACACCGATGGCTACTGACTTCCTGAAGAATCAGGAGGATTCGAAGCAGTTGCCAGACAACAATGACTACAGGTCGGCGATTGGTAAACTTTTGTATTTAGTTACCACATGTAGACCTGACTTAGCTAATGCTGTGGGGATTCTTAGCAGAAAAGTGAATTCTCCCACTGAGCATGATTGGGCAGGTGTAAAGAGGGTGGTGCGATATTTGAAGGGTACCATGAATTGTAAATTAAGGTTACCAGCCGTCAGAGACCCTAAGTTGGTTGGGTATACTGATGCGGATTGGGCTGGGGATAATGCTGATTATAAATCAACAAGTGGTCATGTTTTCATGTTTGGTGATGGACCTGTTTCATGGGGCAGTTATAAACAGAGCTGTGTAGCATTATCTTCCACAGAATCAGAATACGTTGCAGCAACAGAAGCCTGCAGAGAGATCGCCTGGCTTGATCAACTCATAAAGGACTTTGGGTTGGTGAGAAAAGGGCCTGTCAGCTTGCTAGAGGACAATCAAAGTTGCCTGAAGCTGACGCAGAGTGAGAAGTTCCTGGCCAGAACAAAACACATTGGGGTTAAATACCACTACATACGCCAGATGATCCAGGATGGACTTGTGGAACTATCCTACTGCAGCACCCAAGAGATGACTGCTGACATCCTGACGAAACCCCTACCAAGAGAGAGTTTCCAGAATCTACGTGTGAAGCTGGGACTCTGGGTGGTTGAATAAAGTTGTTTATGTTTTGTGTATGTTGTATTGCCTGAGAAGGGGTATGTGGGATGTAAACACAGGAGCAGTCAATGACAACATTCCTAGAGTGTACATGTTAGAACATGGGGAGGGATGTCTGTCCAGCAAGCAGGTAAACTTCCTGGGGACGGACTTCCTCCGCATGTGACCAGAGGTGGGTGTGGCCTCACCTGTGCAGGTAATGATAAAAGCACAGGGCAGGCAGCCACTCTCTCTCTTGCCTCTTGCCTCTTGCCTCTTGCCATCTTCATCTTCTGAAGGAGCAACATGCCCTCTTGGCTCCCAGCCAAGAGAGGACCGTACTATCTTGCTACAAGATAGATTCTAACTGCATGTAACCTTTTTAAGCCTGCCTACCTTCTGGGATCATATTGTGAACAGAACGTGAGTAAACTCTTTTATACTTTTATAAAGACTGTGTCGTGTCTTGTATTTTAAGAGGGAACAAAAGGGGAAATTACCAGAGTAATTATTATAGAGGTTCTAGCGAACCTGTGCAAGCGTTACCGTTGCGAACTTAAAGGGGAATGTCTATAAACTCTGCTGATATTTTGGGAACTTGTTAGCACAAGTTGGATAAGGATATAATTAGTCAATATATCCTCTCCTGCACCCCAGAACATTCCCACATGGACCCTGAGCCTTCTTGCCTTGGGTATTCCCCAGCTGGTTTCTCTCACCATTCCTCCAACCAGTCCATGACATCCAGACTCCTTCAGAAGGTGATGGACTCTCCTTCACTGGAAACCTTCAAACAGAGGTTGGATGGCCACCTGTAAGGGTGTGCTGGTCCCGTAGGTTAACCAAGAGGCGAGGTCCAAGTCCGGTCCGTGGTCAGAGGTGCAACATGGAGGCAGTCTGTAGTAGCTGAAGCTGGGTGCAGGGCAGGGAGTCAGGTGAAGTCAAGAACAGGCATGCAAGCAGGGAGCCAGGGCAGGTCAGGAGCTCAGGCAGTAAAGCAGGACAGGGTTCAGACAGGAACGAGCAACCAACAATGTTGCTCCCGCAACATTGGGACTGGGGCTGGCTTGCTTTTATCTGCCCCGAGGCATAGGGCGGCTCCGATCCTCTGGTGACTTGCCTCTCCTGGCCTGGAGGCGAGCACTCCTCCTGCGGGAACTTAGTTCCCTCCGCCTCTCTGCAGCTCAGGAGAGGCTGGAGGGTTACCAGACCCAGAGGCAACCTCAGCTTCCTCTGACGGGGCTGAGAGTGGAGCACCTGCAGGCAATGGGTCCTCCCTCACCTCAGGAGCCACAGCAGACTCAGCTAGTGCTTGCACCTGAGGACCCAGCACAGGTGAGGACCCTTCAGGCTCAAGCCCCAGCCCCGACTCAGCTGGTTCTGGAGACGGGGAATCCTGTGCAGCCTGGGATCCCTCAGGTTCAGCATCCGGGTTCAAATCCCAGGCCATCACACCGGGCTTCTTTAGCTGTGATTCCTGCATTGTAAAGTGTTGTACAAGATGACCCTTGGGGTCCTTTCCAACCCTACCATTCTGCGATTTCTAAACACTCACACTTCTTGTGCTGGAGAGCCATTAAGATATGAAGCTTTACATTCAGTTCATGGCTGATGTTGGAGCCCCCTGTGGCATTTGTACGGAGCCCCCGGTCATGTCATCTCACAGACTATTGACCCATATACCACTAATCTGCTGCCACCAACCAGGTCCTCCCCAGTAAATCACTTAGTCTCAGTCAGGTTCTTTACCTTCTTAGTCTTATTTTTATCCTGTCTCCAACTCTTCTACCTCTCCTCACAAAAGAACCAACTGCACTAACTGTCTGCCAATTGCCTTTTACGAACCAACCAACCAACTAACCAAACCTCGGGCTAAGCCCTTTTATAAACAGGTAGGCTCCGCCTCTGGCTTTTCTATTGGTCTACCTATTAACTCTTCCTCTCCCCCTGTACAGACATTTTCAAACGAACGGGCAAACGCCACATCCTCTCTCCACTTCTTTGGAGAAAAGTGATGTAAGAACTTCTGCTTTGTGGATGGGGCAACTTGCATGTCCAATAGTCAGCTGGGCTGAATCTAAATCCAGGCTTAGCACAATCAATGTATATTTGTGCGTGAGAGAGAGTGCGCATGTGTGTGCTTAATGAACGGTGGAGAACAGACCGGCCAATTAAGGAGAGCTGCTTTGCTGTTCCTTTCAATGTGTTCACCTTGGAATCTATATGTGCCCTGTTATCTGAAATAGACTGGCAGCCTAGCCAGGAGAAATCAGCCTTGGTCCTCATGGCTTTATACAAGCAAATCTAGACAAAATTAAGGAATCCTCCAGTGGCATCACTGGCTGCACAGCAATGAGTTGCTCAGAAGTACTAGACCCTTTTTCAGACAATACCGATGATAAGTAATAATGCTTGCTTCAAAAAATGGTAGCAAGTTATTTCAAAATTTATCTGGAATGGGAAAAGGCCAAGAATAAAGCATAAAATACTTAGAGATTTAAAAGAGAGAGGAGGCTTTTCTCTTCCAGATTTTAAAATTTACTACGAAGCAGCATGCCTTACTTGGATTCGGGATTGGATTGTTGTGGAAAAAGAAGTGGCAATAGAGTTAGAATGACACGATAACAGATTCGGTTGGCACTTATACCTCTCTTGCTCTCTCTATGGTTTTCAGAAATGCTCCCGAAGGGAATATAGTTGAACAGCAATTAAGGGTAATCCAGTCTCTCATCAATCTAGCCAAGCTTTCTGATGTCAATCTTAGTGGGCATCCCACTATCTCCTGTACATAAGATTTGTCATCCATGATTTTGTCAGTTTTGCACATCCCTCATCCCATTGGCCACAAAAGACAATAATCTTAACCTATGTAATTTGGTGGTGGATTGGTGGGCTATACTGAAACCACACTCTGCACCACCCAATTTGTGGATGATGTGAAAGAAGGAAGGGTTGCATGCATTTTGGACTTTAAAATGATGACTTGAATTGCAAAAGGGTTTTAAAGCAGCCCCACACTGTGCTTTGGTCATGCATACTTGTTCCCAGCAGGGGAACACAGCTGAGTGGTTGAACTGAGTATGGTCAAATCCTTTATTCAGCAGCAGCTGGTGAGCAGAGGGTGTAACCCTGCTGGTTTGGGAGATCTGCTTCACTGGCATTTCCCCTGCAGAAAAAGTCCTGGAGAAGTAGACACCAGGAGGATCAAATCCTCTGCTAACCATTCAAAAACAAGAATGTCCACATTTTTGCAGCAACTTTACTCTGCTCTGCTTTGAGTCTGCACCAGAATAAACAAACTCCACAGCTTGCCGCCTTGTTCCAGTTCATGACCGCTTTGATAGATTCCTTCCACCACTCCTTTTAATATTGCTGGGAGCAATTATCTTCAGAGCTCTCTGGGGGATGCCACGCTGAAAACCAGCATACATTTATTGTGAATTATGGGAGGATTCATGCAATGGCGAAGGTGCTGAGGTAAGGGCAACCTGGATGATTCAGGTACCGTGGTCTTCATTAGGAGGAAATATTAGCCGGCCGTGACCTTTCGTTTGCATCTCATATAAATGGAGCAACTCTCCGAGAGTTGGCAAAGACAACTGGCAATGGATGGCAACTACAAGTCAAGCATGACAACTGCTAATTCAAAGGGAAAGGTTTATAGATTAAATGGAATGGAGGTTCCACGTAACCTATGAGCAAATGAGGCCAAATCGCTTTGCAGGGGGAAAGTCAACCCAGTAATGGGAGTGACATCGATGGCTTGGAGGATGGGCAACTGTTGCTCCAGAAAATCCTAGTTTCCCTTTAAACCAGCTTTCCCCAACCTAGTGCCTTCCATGTGCTTTGGACTACAACTCTCTAGGAGCTTATCAACACTGCTCTTTCCAGGCATGGATCCATGCTTTAAAGCTCTTTATCCAAACACACTTCCTTTCTATTTTCCCTGAGAAAATCCACTCTTTAGTGTTCATTCGGAGCAAACATCAATTTGGGTTTTCCATGGATTCCCATTTGCTCTAGTTCAGCTTTAAAGAACAGGTTTTCATGGGGGGGAAGCTCCTGAGCAGGGGTGCCGAGTAAGGGGCTAGCCCCCCAATTTCCAATGAAAGGGCCGCCTCCCCAGTTTTGCTGCATCTTGCAACATGCTTGCAAGCCACGGGGTCTCCACACATGTTGTGCTGATATCACATGGCCCTGGGCCCCCTCAATTGCAGGGGCAAGGCAGTGTGCATGCTCCTGAGCAAAAACACACACACACAAAACACAAGTGCTCAGACATGGAGCTTTAAAGTGCAAACAGTACCTATAAAGAATGGAGGAAGGTTAAGTGTGCATTCAGTAGTACAGCCAGTGGTCAGGGATGGTGGGAGTTAGAGAAGCCTAATTGGAGCTCCCACAATGCACTTGACTAGGACTATGGATTTAACATCAAGCATCAAAAAGACTAAGATCATGGCCATTGGTCCCATCACCTCCTGGCAAATAGAAGGGGAAGAAATGGAGGCAGTGAAAGATTTTACTTTCTTGGGCTCCATGATCACTGCAGATGGTGACATCAGCCATGAAATTAAAAGACTCCTGCTTCTTCGGAGAAAAGCAATGACAAACCTAGACAGCATCCTAAAAAGCAGAGACATCACCTTGCCAACAAAGGTCCGTATAGTTCAAGCTATGGTTTTCCCAGTAGTGATGTATGGAAGTGAGAGCTGGACCATAAAGAAGGCTCATCGCCGAAGAACTGATGCTTTTGAATTCTGGTGCTGGAGGAGACTTTTGAGAGTCCCATGGACTGCAAGAAGATCCAACCTATCCATTCTGAAGGAAATCAGCCCTGAGTGCTCACTGGAAGGACAGATTTTGAAGCTGAGGCTCCAATACTTTGGCCACCTCATGAGAAGAGAAGACTCCCTGGAAAAGACCCTGATGTTGGGAAAGATTGATGGCGCAAAGAGAAGGGGACGACAGAGGACGAGATGGTTGGACAGTGTTCTTGAAGCTACCAGCATGAGTTTGACCAAACTGCGGAAGGCAGTGGAAGACAGGGGTGTCTGGCATGCTCTGGTCCATGGGGTCACGAAGAGTCGGAAACAACTAAACAACTAAACAACAACAACAATGGATTTATTTATTTAGCTACATTTTTATTTGTGTCTTTCATTTATTTCGGTTTTATTTTGCCTTACTTCCTTAGAACACGTCATAAAACATGGTTTTATCTCCTCCCCAGTTATCATCACAGCAAGTCTTGAAGTAGGCTGAGATGCAGAGACATCATCTCTGAAATGGAAGTTTTAAAATAGAGATTTATTGTATGAAACATGAACGAAAGAGGCTTTTGTCCATGAGAACAGATAAAATCTCAAAACGTTTTCCCCTTGCACAGTCCACCTTATTGGTGGATTATTCTCAGGCTCCATGGGTATGGAGTAAGAGAAAAATTTGCTATTCCCAGCTACAGTCCCTGGTATTCCCTAAGGCTTTTTTGGGGGGGGGGCGGTGCAAGTCCTAGCTCCCTGTTATTTACCGCTGTCCAGCATGAAAGAGCTTGCTAACTCAGAATCCTAGACCAGGATAAGAAAGATATTAGCTGTGATTTATCCCAGCCCTCCGAGGCCAGCCAACCAAAGGGTTCTGTTTCAAGAATCCAAACAGCATTCTTTAAAACCATGACAGCTTCATGGTACCCCTAGTAAGCTTCCATCGCCTTCTACTGGAATGAGCCAGACCTGCTGAGTTGAAAGCCACAAATTGTCCAGAGCCGCCATGAAGAATAGCAAATCTGTTGGGCATGATGCTTCACGGGTCAGAGAGACCACTTTGTCAGATCCGCAGCTGGACGTAACCACTTCAGATCTGTGCTTACATGAAGAAGAGTTATGGGCACCTTCCTTCCCACCTTTCTAACTTTTTGAGCCAAACCTGGTTTACTTCCTTTGCTCTGCAACATGCTTCAGTTATACGAACAAAGCCATGACTGACCGCTCATGCGTGCCCAATACTACAACACCCATGATGCAGATTATTAAATCGAAGTTGAAGCACTATTGTAACTCTGCCTTGCAAAGATGCCTGCAAACATAACATGAAGGCTGACAACATCAAACCCGCCATATGAGAATCCCTTGCAGATGATGATTGCAGTGTCTGGAGATAGACTGTCAGGTTGTGTATCCACAGCACTGACCAGAGGAGGAATGACTGTTGAGAGAGGTGCAGAAACAACCAACTCCCACCCCTCCAATCCATATGTTGTTGTTGTTGTTGTTGTTGTTGTTGTTGTTGTTGTTGTTGTTGTTGTTGTTGTCTTTTTGGTTCTTCTTCTTGCTGGTGTCATTGGCTATCTTTTTAAATGGATATATATATATATATATATATATATATATATATATATATATATATATATATATGCAGGTTTTGGTGTCCTCGGGTGTCTTCCCGTGTAAAAGTTGGGGTGTCTAGGCGACGTTTCGACGAGGTCTCACTCGTCATCTTCAGGCTGGTGCTTTCGGCTTCTTGTTACTGGAACAGAGCAGGATCTCAGTGTTTGAGTTCCTATAAATACTGTAGAGGGGGTGTGGTGTATAGCCTCCAATGTTCTGGGCAGAGAGGAAGTTCCCAGGCTAGTGTGCCTTTTCTTCTTTTGTTCCTTAATTACTTGAGAGATATCTTGAGTGATTTCTTGAGTGATATCCTGAGTACCACTTAGGTGGGTCATTAGGTGTGGATTAGTTGTTAAAGTCTTTGTGTCTTGACCTCTTGAACTTTGTGAAGAGTTTTCCTGAGAAGATGGCTGTACTGTACTTAGTTGTGCTCTGGCTTGGCTTCGTGTATAGGGGCGAGCTGTGGTTTTGTGGCTTGTGTCAGCCAGACCACCAGACCCAAACCCAGACCCTCTCCACAGATGAATTACAGACACCATCCAGTAGCCAATCCATGGTGGCACCTCCGGATGCTGCACCCCCCTGCAATCCCTACACAGATCTGGCTGACACAAGCCACAAAACCACAGCTCGCCCCTATACACGAAGCCAAGCCAGAGCACAACTAAGTACAGTACAGCCATCTTCTCAGGAAAACTCTTCACAAAGTTCAAGAGGTCAAGACACAAAGACTTTAACAACTAATCCACACCTAATGACCCACCTAAGTGGTACTCAGGATATCACTCAAGAAATCACTCAAGATATCTCTCAAGTAATTAAGGAACAAAAGAAGAAAAGGCACACTAGCCTGGGAACTTCCTCTCTGCCCAGAACATTGGAGGCTATACACCACACCCCCTCTACAGTATTTATAGGAACTCAAACACTGAGATCCTGCTCTGTTCCAGTAACAAGAAGCCGAAAGCACCAGCCTGAAGATGACGAGTGAGACCTCGTCGAAACGTCGCCTAGACACCCCAACTTTTACACGGGAAGACACCCGAGGACACCAAAACCTGCATTCCTGTACCCGTGAAAATCTACGAAAGCAAATATATATATATATATATATATTTGCTTTCGTAGATTTTCACGGGTACAGGAATGCAGGTTTTGGTGTCCTCGGGTGTCTTCCCGTGTACTGGGAACTTCCTCTCTGCCCAGAACATTGGAGGCTATACACCACACCCCCTCTACAGTATTTATAGGAACTCAAACACTGAGATCCTGCTCTGTTCCAGTAACAAGAAGCCGAAAGCACCAGCCTGAAGATGACGAGTGAGACCTCGTCGAAACGTCGCCTAGACACCCCAACTTTTACACGGGAAGACACCCGAGGACACCAAAACCTGCATATATATATATATATATATATATTGCTTTAATTCTATTAGTTTTTAATCACTTTTAAATTTTTATTAAAGATTTTCTTGAGTTGCAAAAGTACATACATAGTCTCTGTTTTCAGATCATAAAGTCCTTTCTACAGATCAGTTATATTGGGAAGGGAGACAATAATGCTGTAGCCAGTATAAGGTTGGGGGAGGACTGACCATCTTCTCTCTGTTTTTAGTTTTTCCTGTTTTATCTGCAAGCCATTATGAGTCCCAGTCTGGAGGGAAAGGAGGGTAATAATAATGATGATGAAATAATAATAATAACAGTAGCAGGAGTAGTAGTTTTTTTAAAGCCCCACTCTCCAAATTGATTAGTGTGTGGAACTAGGGCAGGTGGTCCTGCGTTCGATTGGTTGGGTCAGGGAGGGGGTAGGGATGTGCATAGCCCTAGTCCCCCCCAAAAAACAACAACCACAACCACACATATAACACCGGTCCTGAGAGATCTGCATTGGCTCCCAGTACGTTTCCAAGCACAATTGAAAGTGTTGGTGCTGACCTTTAAAGCCCTAAACGGCCTCAGCCCAGTAGACCTGAAGGAGCGTCTCCACCCCCATCGTTCAGCCTGGACACTGAGGTCCAGCACTAAGGTCCTTCTGGTGGTTCCCTCCCTGTGAGAAGTGAGGTTGCAGGGAACCAGGCAGAGGGCCTTCTCAGTGGTGGCACCTGCCCTGTGGAACACCCTCCCACCAGATGTCAACTATCTGACTTTTAGAAGACATCTGAAGGCAGCCCTGTTTAGGGAAGTTTTTAATGTCTGGTGCTGTATTGTTTTTAATATTCGGTTGGAAGCCGCCCAGAGTGGCTGGGGAAATAATAAATTATTATTCTTATTATTATCTGGAATTTCTATTTGTGATACAGCCCTCAAATCTCCCTTTGAATCCCTACCAACTTTTCTCTCCACTTGTGAAGTCTCCACGCAGCACTGAGTCCTCTTTCTTTTTTTTGAATATTTCCTCTCCACTTGCTTTCTCTGCCCCACCCTCCATCCAATCACCCTTCTGATTTACACTTCCCATCCCACCGGTTGTGTGACATCGCCTTCTTATTTATATCATGTGTCCTTCACTTTGAAGGCTGAGCTTATTCATCTCCGGTGGTTCCCAAGAGTGGCCGTCTTCATAATTTCTTCCAAAACGCTTAACGGCAGAAGTGAGTTGAAATGATATGACAAGATAAAAATGGCACCCAGAGACACAGCCTTCAACGTGGGAGATTGGTGGAAGGGGAACAAAGATGGCAAATGTCTTGTGTCTGAATTAGGCAGACAAACTTAACCGCTTCACATCCATTCCATCACAGCATGAAGACTTCAAATGGTACATAGCAATTGTTTCTTTAATGCATGTTATGAAATGGGATTTTGATCACTCGGGAGGAGCTGTAGGGAGCACAGAGCGATAGACTCATAATCTGGGGAACCGGGTTCGTGTCTCCGCTCCTCCACATGCAGCTGCTGGGTGACCTTGGGCCAGTCACACTTCTCTGAAGTCTCTCAGCCCCACTCACCTCACAGAGTGTGCGGGAGGAAGGGGAAGGAGAATGTTAGCCGCTTTGAGACTCCTTCGGGTAGTGATAAAGCGGGATATCAAATCCAAACTCTTCTTCACAAGTAATGTGGTTTTCTGGCTTCAAACCAAGTCAGATCATTGGTCCAACTATCTCACTATCATCCATAGAGACTTGGCAGTGGGTCTCCAGGATTTCAGGTAAGGGACATTCCTAGTCCTAGCTGGAGATGCAAGCAATTGAACCTGGTAATAATAATAATAAATTATTTCTACCCTGCCCATCTGGCTGGGCTTCCCCAGCCACTCTGGGCGACTTCCAACAAAAGATTAAAAATGCATTAAAACATCAGTCAATAAAAACTTCCCTGAACTTCAGATGTCTTCTAAATGTCAGATAGTTGTTTATTTCCTTGACATCTAATGGGAGGGTATTCCACAGGGTGGGCGCCACTACCTAGAAGGCCCTCTCCCTGGTTTCCTATAACCTCACTTCTCTCAGTGAGGGAACTGCCAGAAGGCCCTCAGCACTGGACCTCTGCGTCCAGGCAGAACGATGGGGGTGGAGATGCTCCTTCAGGAATACTGGGCCAAGGCCAAGGCTGAGGCTTTAAAGGTCAACACCAACACTTTGAATTGTGCTCAGAAATGTACTGGGAACCAGTGTAGGTCTTTCAAGACTGGTGTTATGTGGTCTCGGCGGCCGCTCCCAGTCCCCAGTCTAGCTGCCACATTCTGGATTAATTGTAGTTTCCGGGTCATCTTCAAAGGTAGCCCCACGTAGAGTGCATTGCAGTAGTCCAAGCAGGAGATAATTAGAGCATGCACCACACTGGCAAGAGAGTCTGCAGGCAGGGAGGGTCTCATCCTGCGTACCAGGTGGAGCTGGTAGACAGCTGCTCTGGACACAGAATTGACCTGTGCCTCCATGGACAGCTGTGAGTCCAGAATGACACCAGGCTGCACACCTGCTTCTGCATCTAAAACAGATGCTCTGTCATTGAGCTATGGCCGTTCTCTATCATGCTTTTTATGAACATCAAAAGAGCCTGCTGGATCATTCCACTGGTCCATCGAGTCCCACATCCTGTTCTCACAGCGGACAACCAGATGTCCATGGGTGGTGCTGTGGTCTAAATACATGAGCCTCTTGGGCTTGCCGATCAGAAGGTCAGCAGTTTAAATCCCCGCGACAGGGCAAGTCCCCGCTCGGTCCCTGCTCCTGCCAACCCAGCAGTTTGAAAGCACAACAGTGCAAGTAGATAAATAGGCACCACTGTGGCGGGAAGGTAAATGGCATTTCTGTGCAATCTGGTTTTTGTCACAGTGTCCCATTGCACCGGAGGCGGTTTAGTCATGCTGGCCACATGACCTGGAAGCTGTCTGCGGACAAACATCGACTCCCTCAGCCTGAAAGGAAGATGAGCGCCGCAATCCCATAGTCGCCTTTGACTGGACTTAACCGTTCAGGGTCCTTTACCTTTTACCTTACCATGGGATCTCTCAAGCAGAACCCAAGCCCAAGTTCCCTCTCCCCTCCTCTGGGTATATCCACAGAGATGCATTTGCCACCTTCCCAATACAGCTTTTGGCAAATGCTGAAGACACGCCTGTGCTGGTCCCATGGGTTAACTGTGAGGCGAGGTCCGAGTCCAGTCAAAGGTCAAAGGTGCAGGATGGAGGCAGTCCGTCAAAGCTGAGTGCAGGGCAGGGAGTCGGGCGAGGTCAGGAGCGCCGGCAGGAAAGCAGGACAGGGTTCAGGCAGGAACTGGCTTCCAACAATGTTGCTCCTGGGACTGGGCTGACTGGCTTTTATCTGCCCCAAGACATAGGGCTGCTCCGGTCCACAGGTGACTCACCTCTCCTGGCCTGGAGGCGAGCACTCCTCCTGCAGGAACTTAGTTCCCTCTGCCTCTCTGCCCTGAGCCTCTGCAGCTCAGGAGAGGCTGGAGGGTTACCGGACCCAGAGGCAACCTCAGCTTCCCCTGACGGGGCTGAGAGTGGAGCACCTGCAGGCAATGGGTCCTCCATCCCCTCAGGAGCCAGAGCAGACTCAGCTGATGCCTGCACCTGAGGATCCAGCACAGGTGAGGACCCTTCAGGCTCATGCCCCAGCCCCGGCTCAGCTGGTTTTGGAGGCGGGGAATCCTGTGCAGGCTGGGATTCCTCAGGTTCAGCACCCGAGTCCGAATCCCAGGCCATCACAATGCCTCTTTAACCTGCCCTTTGACACCCGAGATGTGTGTTTTTAGGACCCACCCTATACCTGTGACTGTCATTTTGCAATTAAGTCATACATCATTCTTATGGAAATCACTTTGAGATGCTTCATAAGAAGCAATTGATACATGAAATTAATAAAAACAACCATTTCCTGTCTTTAGATGCACCAGCCAGTTATGATGTGATGGCTTCTTCTATTGTTCAAAGGATGTGTGGGTGTGTTACATGCAGAATGGTAGGAACGGGATAAGCCTCATTAATTTTTATTTCCTTTAAGCCAACACGTTTGCACGTTAAGCCCTAAACCTATGAATCTCTGCATAGCATGAGTCTTTCATGCAGTACGTGGATCTGTAACCAGGACCATATACCATGAATGACACTGTATGATGTGTATTATGTGATTAAGCTATCATTTACATTTGCATCATGATGTCACCACTCAGGGCATGTTTAGCATTGTTTCATAAGAACAAAATAAACGTCTGCTGGAACAGACCAATGACCCACTGAGTCCAATATCTCGTTCTCATAGATAAACAACCAGTTGCCTGTGGGAAACCCACAAAGAACCCTTTCCATCAGAGAAGCTCCCTCTAAGCTCTTCCAATACTTTATTATCATGAGCCTAGTATAAGAAAACTTGCGATTTCCCCCGCCCAAGTTATTGTGAAAGTTCATCTACATCTTAGTGCAAATGTCTCCAAATATAAACATTTTTCTGTGCATTTTTGCCATTATATACTTTTTTGGCAAAGCAATGCCCTCCAATATAATGCATTTCTGCATGTTATTTTCAGTAAAATGTGCATTTTTATGCCTCTAGTATTTGCATTTTTTTAAAAAAGAACTGCACGGCAAAATTCAGAAAAGTGCAATTTTCTAAGGATGGCTACATTTCGGATTGCATATACAGTGGTACCTCGGTCTAAGAACAGTCCTAGTAAAGAACGCCGTGGACAATGACCTCCACAAAACTGGAAGCAGGTGTTCCAGTTAGCGCACTTTGCCCCAGAAGCTGAACAGAAATCAAACACTGGCAGTTGAAGGCCTCATTAGGGAAAATGTGCGCCTCCGTTTAAGAACGCTTCAGTGTAAGAACGGACCTCCAGAATGGATTAAGTACGTAACCTGAGGTACCACTGTAGTTTCAGAAAGAGTTGATTAGGCTTGCCTTCAAAGGCAAACTGAACTGGTATAAATCTCCCCACAAACTAAGGTATTTACCCCAGCAGAGACTCCAAGACCCAAGGAAACGGGCATTAAACTAAGACATTAAACCAGAGTGCAAAATCAGTTCCACTCCCTCCTTTCATCCACCCATCAAGTACAGCTTCAGGGAACCTGCAGAACATGGAATCAGTTATCAGTAGTACAGCTTCCTTATTGTCTTGGAATGGATCAGGTCACCACCGATGGGTGATAATTGAAAATGGCAAGGACCAAATAGGGCCTGACGTAGGCAGCAATTATTTAAAACCCATCATCGGCACAGAGCGAATTCCAGCCATGCAAATATGGCCGCTAATTGGGGGCTGTCTCCAATGGTCCCATTCCTTAACTTCAAGGTTCCACATCTCTGATAATCCCTCTTCCTACCTGCTAATGCAGAACTAATTAACACGCCAGCGGAAGCGCCTGGGCTTTGACACAGAGAGAAGCAGGAGGAGGCAGGAATTAAACAGCTACAATTAATTACGCCTGCCTCTGTGCTCTCCACGCCAGCAACCTGGGACTTTCTTGCTGGTCTCTGCTCCTATTGTTCACCTCTCTCCCCTGGAGCAAAGCAACGGCTTGTAGAAATTAATTCCACGGAACTTGATTAAAGCTCAATGTTTTAATCACGCAGACAACTCAATAGGAGGCGATGCTGTGACAACTGCAAGAACACCCATACTCCCCCTTTTCACATAAAGTAGGTGGCACACCAACCTCAGGTCCATAACACAGCAATGGTCCTAACTAAGGATGGGCCAACTCCCCTTGGCTCACCTCAACAGCCATTCTCATGCTTCCATCTTTCCTTAATTTTTAGCTATGTTTTTTATTATTATTATTCTAGGCTATAAGAACATGACACAAGAAGAGGCATGCTGGATTCAGCCAATGACTCATCTGGTCCAGCATTCTGTTCTCATAGTGGTGAACCAAATGCCTATCGGAAGCTTGCAAACTGCCCAGGGCTGCGGGTGTGTTGGAGAAATATATTTTCCATTCTTTGAACTGCCATCAGAAGCCACCATTCCCATTCATCTTTGTGGCATGATCAGAAGCACGCAGGGCTGGGAAACCTGTCATTCTCCACATGTTGCTGGGCCACAGTGTTTATTATATTTTTATTATTATATATTTATTTCTGCCCCATTTATTTATTTATTTATTTATTTATTTATTTATTTATTTATTTATTTATTGCTTGCATGACGGGGGCTCAAGGCAACTTACAGCTAAAATAAGAACATGGGGAAAATAACAATTACATGCTTAGAAGTAAAACTATAGGTAGAAACATAGATGTTAGATAGATAGATGATAGAATAGATAGATAGATATAGATAGATAGATAGATAGATAGATAGATACAGATAGATTAAATATACCGTTTTTTTAATAATAATATTTATCAAAGTTTCAAAACAAATTACAAAAATGCAAAAAGAAAAAGAAAACAAAAAATACAAAATACAGAAAAAGTAAAAAAGCAATTAAAAACATTTCATTCTTTCCATGTCTTGTCTTTCATTTACTTATTTCCCTGACCTCCTCACACCTCCCTCTTTTGTATTCTAGTTCAATAGTTGTTTCAGCAAGTCCTTACCCTTTTTGCATTTATCTTGATACTTTATCGTAATATGTTATAACTTTACATTTTTACATGTTAACAATCCATTTTTATGTACCCCTTAACCACATTATTGCTAAAACCACTTAGCTTCATTCCAACCTCCCTCTAACATTCCTTAATTTTACAGTGTTTCTGTAAATAAACTTTAAATTTCTTCCAATCTTCTTCTACCGACTCTTCTCACTGGTCTTGGATTCTGCCAGTAAATATACCGTATTTAAAACATACAGATAATTACAATAAAATCAGCACAGCACCAGCCTTGTCGTTAAAAGCAGTCAGTTCACCAAAGCCTGTTGGAATAAGAAGGTAATCGCCTGCTGGTGGAAAGATAACTAGGAAGGACTTCTCTGGGGAGAGAGTACCAAGGTTTGGGAGCAGCCACAGAGAAGGCTCTTTTCTGTGTCCCCACCAAGTGTGCTTGTGAAAGTGCAGGTGTTAAGGAAAGGGGGGAAATGCAGAAATCATGTCTACCCTCCACAGTGCAGCTGCAGGCATCTTGTGACTGTCTTATCTACATTTTTAGACAAACTTGCATGTAGCACTGGGTACATAAGGATTCACGTTATAGCATTCATTGCTGGGGAGTACAGGATAATCTATTGGAGACAATGGAGAGTGTTGGAACAATCCTGTGAAAATGCAGAACACTTTGTGAACAGCTTGTCTGTGGGAAGTTGGGCAGCTTGCAAAAGGTTCTGGACTCTGAGAACTCTGGGAGTTGCAGGACTTTGAAAGCAACTGGACTTTGCACTTGCCTTGTGGCCTTTGTCTCACCATTGACTTTGTAAGCAAAGAACTCTCTCTGGGCTCAGCGAGTGAAGACTTCTTGCAGCAACTGTAAAAAGTGTGTATGTGTGTGTGTAGCATGTGTGTTTGTGTATGCCAAGTAAAAGCTATCTCTGCTACACAGTTGTTTCCAGTGGTAAGCTTAACCACTTGGCTGAACTTCTGTGCCGCATACACAACACCCAACAACAGGACTGAGAGATCTCAAAACCCAGGCAGGTTTGTATGAGAGAATACATTCTTTCAGATAGCTTGGACCTAAGCCATGTAGGGCTTTATAGAACCTAACCAGCACTTTGAATTGTGCTTGGAAACAATTTGCATCATTGGGGTTCCTGAATCCATAGGATGACTATACAGTGGTACCTCGGATTAAGTACTTAATTTGTTCTGGAAGTCCGTTCTTAACCTGAAACTGTTCTTAACCTGAAGCACCACTTTAGGTAATGGGTCCTCCTGCTGCCGCCAAACCGCCACATCCTGTTCTCATCCTGAAGCAAAGTTCTTAACCCAAGGTAATATTTCTGGGTTAGTGGAGTCTGTTACCTGAAGCGTATGTGTCACTGTCATGTGACAGTATGTAACCTGAAGCGTATATAACCCGAGGTACCACTGTGTGCGGAATGGCATTACCCAAAGGAGGCAGTGGGATTAGGAATTCCTGGTGCAGTCTCCACTACAGCTGCTAGGTGAGGGGGAATTGCAGAACTCTCATCATTTCCCAGAAAATACAGCCCTGTCCCTGAGCTTCAAGTGACTGGACAACCCTGTGGGGTGGAGTGGTTCTTTGCCCAAAGGGAAATCTGTGTTGGAGCAACTGCTTTTGGTTGGATCTGAGCATTTCTAGAAAGGTATCAGGCCCTGATGTTTTCCCACTAAGCCCTGAGTGCAATACAGGGATCTTCTTGTCCCTGATGGCACTATGTCCACCTTTTATGATTAAGGGCTTGGGTTCATTGCTGTACTGATTTGACCAGGGATTCATTCATATGGAAAAGGTTTTGTGGAAGCCACTGTAACAGAGATATGGAGCCTAAGTTCTTTGTGTCTCTGTGTTATACTGCTGCAGCACCTTCCAAATTCATGCAAATTGCATGCAAATCCACACTAGCTTTTCCGATGTGGCCATTAATGTGGATTGGAGCTGCATTTGAGACTCTGAATGTTAAGCTGTGAAATATTGCAAAAATGGGGAAAAAACACAACAACACACAACCCCAAACCTATCAAGAAAGTATATATCACACGACCGTCACACCACCAGATTCTAATTTTGTTCATTCCAGCTCATTTTGAATCTCATTTCTAATGTTAAGAACAGCAACAGCAGCAATATTTATATCAAGGTTGAGTAGAAAATGACTGGAGGGAGAGGGAGAGAGAGAGAGAGAGAGAGAGAGAGAGAGAGAGAAGAAAAAAGATATTGTCATTATCACAGAGATGAGAAAATTGTGTCATATCTGAGATGAAAGCACTTCATAAAAACACTGAGAATTTTTCATGGCAAGACATAAAATGTTCGATGAAAGGAGAGGAGAAGGAGCAAATCAAAGAGCTGGAAAGGGAGTCATCGTTTGTGGTGGTTCTATAGGGGATTTTCAAGCAGTCAGTTCCTCTCTCCCTTTTGTCACTGTTCAACTCCTTCATCTGCATTGCTTTCATCCTGAGGGATGCCTCTTCTAAAGTCTCTTTAACTGTGTTGCCATTTCACATGAATGACGCTGGGATTTCCCCTGCTCATGTGAGGATTGTATAATTCTTTCAAAGCAGTCCAGTCAAAGATTCATTTGTTGTTTAGTCGTGTCCGACTCTTCGTGACCCCATGGACCAGAGCACGCCAGGCACTCCTGTCTTCCACTACCTCCCGCAGTTTGGTCAAACTCATGCTGGTAGCTTCAGGAACACTGTCCAACCATCTCGCCCTCTGTCGTTCCCTTCTCCTTGTGCCCTCCATCTTTCCCAGCATCAGGGTCCTTTCCAGGGAGTCTTCTCTACTCATTATGCGGCCAAAGTATTGGAGCCTCAGCTTCAGGATCTGTCCTTCCAGTGAGCACTCAGGGCTGATTTCCTTCAGAATGGAGAGGTTGGATCTTCTTGCAGTCCATGGGACTCTCAAGAGTCTCCTCCAGCCCCAGAATTCAAAAGCATCCATTCATAGAATCATCGAGCTGGAAAGGACCCAGAGGAGCACCTAGTTCAACCCCGCAATTCCCACGAGACCTTTGATTGGAGATGGTCAGCAGAATCAACTAGCAGTTCCAGCCCTACTGTTAGAATTTCAAATGCTGGCAAAGAAGGGTGAGGATCAAGGTGACGTAAAGCAGGCTGGACCCCTTCAAGTGACAAATTCAATTTATCATTATCATCAATGTGAGGAAGCATATTGCACAGGCTTAAATCTGTGTTTACTCAAAGGAAGTCCCAGTGTAAATTTGGCCTCCATTTGTAATTACACTTAATTTGTGCACTTGGCCAAGAGTTTCTCAGTACCGCAGATTCCCAGAGGTGCAGACTTTTAAAACAGAGACTCGGAATCACGCTCCTGAATATAAAAGAGGCAGTCAATTGCCAGGAACCCAGGTTAATTTAAGGTAATTGCTCCTCAGGAAGATATAAGAGAGAGGGAAAACTGTGGGTTTTTGGTACAAGCCTTGGCAAGCAAAAGCCTTCGTAAGTGGCGTCTCACAAAGTATTTCTCCCACCACCCAATATTCATCATAGGAGCTTTCGTTAGCAGGAGGCAAACAAATTTCTGTGGGATGGGGGTGGGACACAATTGCTGACTGGGAAACTGTCCCCAAGGTGCATCCCTGGGGCTCAAGACCAGTGATGGGGATCCTCAGACCTGGGGACCACATGTTGCTCTGCAAACCACTCTATTTGGCACTTTAACCTTTCCCAAGCCACACCCCTCAATAACTCAATGAATTGCAGGGGGTTGGAGTAAATGACCTTTGGGATCCCTTCCAACACTACAATTCCACGATTCAATGATTCTATTACTCTGCTTCATACTCTCCTTGAGCATTTCTGCCTTGCTGACAGGTGTCCTTGAAATTCTGAAAATTTCATTTCTTTACTGAATGGAGGAAAGAGAGGGAGGTGTGAGTGTCTGTAGGTAAAATTTACATTTGTTGGTCTGCTCACTTTGGGCACTGGCTCCATCAACCATGGACATATGGGCCCCGGCAGTTTGGCCAGAAAGGAATGCAGCCCTCAATCTGAAAAGAGGTTCCCCACATCCAGAAGGAACAATAGTCAGGAATGATGGAAGTTGCTGGTGTCAAAGAGCATCTGGAGAACCTCAGGCTGTAGAAGGCTGGACTAGATATATGAAGCATGGTTTGATACAGCAGGTGTCAGTGTCAGCCGCCGGCAGAATCAGCAGGAGAATGATCCTGGAGGGCACACAGAATGATGAGAGGATGATCCTGGGGTGGCGATCATTGGGCTATGGAGGCTGCCATTAAGGGGGAGTGAATCAGAGATTAGTGGTGGGCAAGAACCCTTTGATCCCCCTCTCATGCTCTCCCCACAGCAGAATCCTCCCTTCTTCCCACAACCCACACCTGCTCCTTCAGGGGAAAAGGAGGCACATCAGAGTGAGACAGTATCGGCACACCCAGAGCGGGAAGGAGGGTTGAGAGTCCCAAAGGAGGAATGACAAAATAAAAAAAAAATTGTCACCAAACTGTGGTAACTTGGTTCTTTTGAATCTGGAGAGACAAGTGATATCCCATATGCTATAGGACTTTCAATAAGACACGTTGGAGACCAGATCTGGGTTTACACCTTTCATATAACATTTATTTCATATAGTCAAGTATACAGTGGTACCTCTGGTTGTGAACAGGATCCGTTCCAGAGCCCTGTTCGCAACCTGAGCAGAATGCAACCCACGTCCAGAATGAATTAAGTTCTTAACCCGAGGTACCACTGTGGTTTGAGTTCCTCACTTATAGTTTTATAAATCATTTAATGTGTCAACACAAATAGAAGTTATTAATATTGCAGTTGTTGTATAAGGGATTATTATTATGACCGGAATGTAATGGAAATCAATAAGATTTTGAAAGGCAGAAATAGAGCAAATGATCAAGCCATCAATTCTAGCATGTGGGGGGCCCATCATACCTAAATTATATAATTTGGCATTTGAACTATTGGTATTGATAATTGTATTATAAATTGGTATTGTTATAATGAGGCTATTATTGGACTGTAATTGAAAACTAATACAAATTATTATCAAAAGTGATAATCTGTGCCTCCCATTCCCCCCTAAGTCTCTTCCCTGGCTGTCTGTCTTCCCAGCAGTCTTAAACGTCATTGTGGAGGGGTCCCCTGTGCTTTCTATGCTCTTTGCTCCACAACATGCAAAGCCCTTTGTACCCTTGGAGGAAGGGGAGTTGAATACAGTAGGACCAGCAGGCTCCTGTGAACCTGTTGCAGCCTCAGCTCCCATCTCCTCCTCAGCTGCCTGTCCTGCGTCTTCAGTGTTTTCTGCCTCTTCTTCCTCTCTCTCACTCAAGCCTGTTGCTTGTTCAGCATCCAACCATTCTGCCCTCCGTTCCTCCTCTGACCTGTCTTCTGTGTCCCACCACCATCCCCCTGGCTCTGAGCCTTCCTCTTCTAAGGTTAACTCTATACCCTCCAACATTTCTGCAATGAAAATAGGGACATCCTAAGGAATAGCAAGACATTCCAGGATCAAATCAGAAACTGGGATGGCTTCTCTAAATCAGGGATGTCCCTAGAAAATAGGGACACTTGGAGGGTCTGGGCTTCTGTACAAAGGCAAAAGAATAAGCCCGTTGGCTTTTCAAACAGCTCCCCAACCACAGATGTAGATGGACAAGATGAGCTCTGAGGAGAACTTCCAACTCTGACATTAGGTGATTTGAAGGGAAGAGAAAGGAGAGCTATGCATATAAATTGCTGAAATACTTAAGAATGAGCATACATAAATTCAGTTTCATATTCTTAGGTTTCGTTTCAGTTTGGGATGAAGAAATCTAATTTTTGCCGACTCTTTTCTCCATCGCCTCTCATTGCACCTGAGCAAATTGTGCTGGTAAGTGGCTTTTAGACAGGGACAGAATATATATATATATTTCCTTTTCATCACTTCTGGCATCTTTTAAGTATTTGCGCATCTGGCATTTTAACTGAAGTGACAGCTGTCCATCATCACCATGCAGCTCACAAAGTGAAATACAATTGTTATCATATGACAGAGCCAAGGTACTTCCATTTTATTGCATTTGATGCTAAAGCAGATGGATCCAGAATCCTAGCCACTCCCTAAGGATGCTTCTGCTATAAAGAAGCTTTCAGAAAATCAGGAATGTGCATTATTGTTAGGCACAAGTTTCTTGCCATTGCAGAATATCTTAAAATAAAAGAGCAGAGCATCCCCAAATCCTAAAAAAAAATAAAACAAAAATAAAACCACTGCTTCTTTTACAGTCTCACAACCAGGCAATATAAACATTTTTTAATATTGCCAATTATCAGCCATATGTAATAAAAGAATCACTGTAGAACCAAATTAGGATGATAAAAAGAGAGATGGATATGAGAGGCGATAAAAATAAACAAATAAACACCCTACTATAAAAAAATGCAGTGAGTCTCATAAAAACAAGTAGATTGAAATATAAAACATTCAATAAAAATGGAAAGAAGTTCCTGTATCTATTTCTCACCCCAATCATAGTCTCCTGGATGCAGAAGGTGGCAAATTGGGGTGTGTGTGTGTGTGTGTGTGTGTGTGTGTGTGGTGTGTCACAGAGTATTAGCAAGGAATCCAGTAAATCCCATGACTGCTGCCCAAAACTGTGTTCCCCCATGTCTTGCAGGTCATCTATTAAGACCACAAGAGAACTCTTCAGGGCCTCTCCTTGAAGAGCAGCTCCAATGATGTCGCTGTTGCTGATGCTGATGGAGGGTCACTGCTACCCCACTCCTTGCCTAGAAAGACAAACAATCTTAACTGGCCCAAGAGACCTTCATATGAGTGTCCATGTGCGGTGGAAGAGTTAGAATGCCCTTTCTCTCCATCTCAACATAGGTGGTGTCAGTCATAAGCAGGGTTCTTCAATTCAAAGTGATGCCCACTTGCACAGATTCTTGAGGGAGATTAATCCTCTCCCCCATGCTTTTCAACATCTACATGCAGCCGCTGGGAGAGATCATCAGGGGGTTTGGGCTGGGTGTCCATCAATATGCAGATGATACCCAGCTCTACCTCTCTTTCAAATCAGAACCAGTGAAGGCAGTGATGGTCCTGTGTGCATGTCTGGAGGTGGTTGGAGGATGGATGGCGGCTAACAGATTGAGGCTGAATCCTGACAAGACAGAAGTACTGTTTTCGGGGGACAGGAGGCGGGCGGGTGTGGAGGACTCCCTGGTCCTGAATGGGATAACTGTGCCCCTGAAGGACCAGGTGTGTAGCCTGGGAGTCATTTTGGACTCACAGCAGTCCATGGAGGCGCAGGTTAATTCTGTGTCCAGGGCAGCTGTTTACCAGCTCCATCTGGTATGCAGGCTGAGACCCTACCTGCCTCTGAACTGTCTCGCCAGAGTGCTGCATGCTCTGGTTTTCTCTCGCTTGGACTACTGCAATGTGCTCTACCTGAAAACTACAACTAATCCAGAATGCAGCAGCTAGACTGGTGACTGGGAGCAGCTGCTGAGACCACATAACACCGGTTTTGAAAAACCTACATTGTCTCCCAGTATGTTTCCGAACACAATTCAAAGTGTTGGCGCTGACCAACTGCTGGAAACCACAGCATGGGGCAGGGCTCAGATGCTCAGATCTTGCTTACGTTTCCAAGCACAATTCAAAGTGTTGCTGCTGACCTTTAAAGCCCTAAACGGCCTTGGCCCAGTAGACTTGAAGGAGCATCTCCACCCCCATCTTTTAGCCCGTACACTAAGGACCAGCGCCAAGGGCCTTCGGGCAGTTCCCTCAGTGTGAGAAGCCAAGTTACAGGGAACCAGACAGAGGGCCTTCTCGTTAGTGGCACCCGCCCTGTGGAACGCCCTCCCACTAGATATCAAAGAGAAGAACAACTGCCAGACTTTCAGAAGACATCTGAAGGCAGCCCTGTTTAGGGAAACTTTTAATGTTTGATGCATTACTGTATTTTAAGATTTTGTTGGAAGCTACCCAGAGAGGCTGGGAAAGCCCAGCCAGATGGGTGGGGTATATAATCATCATCATCATCATCATCATCATCATCACTGAGCCCTGAAGACGGGGCTAAATTGGGACAGAGAGGAGGGGGGAAGGGAAGAGGACAGACTCCCATGGAGAATCTATGCAATTATTTTCAGAGAGCTTCTTCTAGCTGAAACTTGTAAGGTGCATGCGCAGTCATTACCATCATATTTTCAAGGAGCTCTCGTCCTCCTGGAGAGTCAAGCCCTCCACATTCCACCTGAAGACTCAGGTGAGCCTTGGAGGTCTGGAAACCCTGGAATGCCTGTATCACACCCACACATACCCGCATGGTATAGAAATGGTCAATCACACTTGGTCCTTCACCAGACACCATAATCTTGGTCTGCCAGAACCAGGTCCCAGATCTGGGAGGGCTTGGGAGGTGTCATGTTCTCTGCAGCCTCCCACTGTTGTGCAAGAACTTTCATATCCAATCACTAGGTTGTATCTCAGAGTAGACCTGGACTAATTGTGGAGTCCATTGGATCTGCTCTGGATGCCAGTGTCTCCGAATTTTTTTTGCACATCACATGCGAAGACAGGCGAACTAATACCAGTGTACTGGAAGAAACAAAGATCACCAGTGTTGAAGCAATGATTCTTCAACATCAACTTCATTGGACTGGTCGTGTTGTGCAGATGCCTGATTATCGTCTTCCAAAGCAACTACTCTGTTCTGAACTTAAAAATGGAAAGCACAATGCTGGTGGTCAACAAAAGAGGTTTAAAGACTGTCTCAATGCAATTTTTTTTAAAAATGTAGTATAAACACCAACAATTGGGAAACTCTTGCCTGTGAGTGCTCCAATTGGAGAACAGCCTTTACCAAAGGTGTCATGGGCTTTGAAGACACTTGAACTCAGGATGCAAGGGAGAAATGTGCTAAGAGGAAGGCACGCTTGGCAAATCGACACCGTGATCAACTGCCTCCTGGAAACCAATGTCCCCACTGTAGAAGGATGTGTGGATCGAGAATTGGCCTCCACAGTCACTTACGGACTCACTTTTAAAACCGTGTTTATGGAAGACAATCTTACTCAGCTATGAGTGATCGCCAAAGAGAGAAGAGAAGAGAGAAGAGCCACCAACTGTTCACTTACGGGACCGCCTCTCCTGGTCTGCCACACAGAGGACCTTAAGGTCCATGAATAATCATAGTTTAGAGGTCCCGGGCCCTAAGGAAGTCAGATTATCCCCTACCAGGGCCAGGGCCTTCTCAGTGATGGCTCCAACCTGGTGGAATGCTCTGTCCCATGAAACTAGGGCCCTGCAGGATTTAACCTCCTTCCGCAGGGCCTGTAAGACAGAGCTATTCTGCCTGGCTTTCAATTTGAACTTAGCCTGATCTTTTATTCCCCTTCCTTCCCTCCCCCTCCCCTTTTTATGAAGATTACCTGCTCTGGGATCCCACAGCTAATTCTCCCCTGGTCTCCTCACTGGTCCAAATAGGACTAAATTAGCCAGCTAGCCCTGGGGGATCATCTAATGTTTATTAGATGGATTTCCCCCCAAATTGATTTTTGAATTCTGAATTTATTGTTATTCACGTTTTATACTTTTTTTTGTTGCATCAATTAAGTGTTTTAAATTTGATGTTAGCCACCCTGAGCCTGCTTTTCTAGACTGGGAAGGACGTGGTATAAATAAAAATTTATGATATTATTTATTATTCTCTGGGCAACAAATATTGATAAGAGCCCAGAAGCTGCCACTCACTTTTCCTCAAAAACAGGCAAGTCACAAATATTATTCAACCAGCTGAGGTCCTTGACTCACACAGCTGTCCTGGGAGAAAATTCCAAACTTTTTAGGTTCTCGAAGGGTCACTGGCAAGCTAAGGTTTCTGCTATGGATGTGAATGTATGTGCACTTACCTTTAAACACAATTAGACCTGGGCTAAAAAAGGCCCATCCATCTTAGCCTAATTTTGGCATTAAAAAATCTCCTTCACATTCCCAAATTGAGCTGTAGGGCTATTTCCTCCAGCATGCACCCCAAGTGTCCTTATTAAGACTTTTCTGCTGCATCGGTAATTATGGGTGGCTCCTTTCCAACACCGGCACCAAGATAACATCTTCCTGCAGTAATGAGACCTGCAGGGAAAAGTTTCTGCTTCAAATGGACCCTGAATACCCATAACCACAAACAGCCACAGAAACCAGGCTTCACCTTTCTCTTGCTGGTTTTTCCTAAAAAATGTTCAAAAAGGCCAATATGTCCTTCCCACCGACCACTGTCACTAAGAGGGCTTTTCTCAATCCAGTAGCCTTTGCAGGTTCTATAACACAGTCATATAGAGAGGTGCATTAGAGCACAATGGGGAAGCTTTTTTTTCCAGCTCAGGGGTTGCATTCTCCACATAGGGGCCACATACCAAAACTGGACAGGCCAGAGGGGAAAGTGGGAGGAGTCAGGGGGAGTGGGTGGAGCAATGGTTGCACTCCCACCTTTCTTTAGTAGGCCACATTCTACCCTTGCAAGATATTTCTGTCCGTGTACCCATAGACATCCTCTATCCAGGGAAGCAAGTGGCATTGCCACAGTCCAAGGCCACATCTCAGCCACGCAAAGGGCACATCTCAGAACCCAAGGGCACATCTCAGAGCCCAGGGACTCATCTCAGCCAGGCAAAGGGCACACCCCACAGTCCAAGGCCACATCTCAGCCACGCAAAGGGCACATCTCAGAACCCAAGGGCACATCTCAGAGCCCAGGGACTCATCTCAGCCAGGCAAAGGGCACACCCCACAGTCCAAGGCCACATCTCAGCCACGCAAAGGGCACATCTCAGAACCCAAGGGCACATCTCAGAGCCCAGGGACTCATCTCAGCCAGGCAAAGGGCACACCCCACAGTCCAAGGCCACATCTCAGCCACGCAAAGGGCACATCTCAGAACCCAAGGGCACATCTCAGAGCCCAGGGACTCATCTCAGCCAGGCAAAGGGCACACCCCACAGTCCAAGGCCACATCTCAGCCACGCAAAGGGCACATCTCAGAACCCAAGGGCACATCTCAGAGCCCAGGGACTCATCTCAGCCAGGCAAAGGGCACACCCCACAGTCTAAGGGCACATCTCAGTCAAACAAAGGACACATCTCAGAGCCCAGGGGCACATCTCAGTCAAGCAAAGGACACATCTCAGAGCCCAGGGACTCATCTCAGCCAGGCAAAGGGCACACCCCACAGTCCAAGGCCACATCTCAGCCACGCAAAGGGCACATCTCAGAACCCAAGGGCACATCTCAGAGCCCAGGGACTCATCTCAGCCAGGCAAAGGGCACACCCCACAGTCCAAGGGCACATCTCAGTCAAACAAAGGACACATCTCAGAGCCCAGGGGCACATCTCAGTCAAGCAAAGGACACATCTCAGAGCCCAGGGGCACATCTCAGACAGGCAAAGGGCACATCTCAGAACCCAGGGGCACATCTCAGCCACGCAAAGGGCACATCTCAGAACCCAAGGGCACATCTCAGACAGGCAAAGGGCACATCTCAATCAAGCAAAGGACACATCTCAGAGCCCAGGGGCACATCTCAGACAGGCAAAGGGTACATCTACATCTCAGAGCCCAGGGGCACATCTGAGCCAAGCAAAGGACACATCTCGGAACCCAAGGGCACATCTCAGACAGGCAAAGGGCACATCCCACAGTCCAAGGACACATCTCAGTCAAGCAAAGGACACATCTCAGAGCCCAGGGGCACATCTCAGCCAAGCAAAGGACACATCTCAGAACCCAAGGGCACATCTCAGACAGGCAAAGGGCACATCTCAATCAAGCAAAGGACACATCTCAGAGCCCAGGGGCACATCTCAGACAGGCAAAGGGCACATCTCAGAGCCCAGGGGCACATCTCAGCCAAGCAAAGGACACATCTCAGAGCCCAGGGGCACATCCCAGCCAGGCAAAAGCACTCAAGGAGGAGCAAGAGCAGAGTTGTTATGGGGTGTGGCTTGAGGAGTGGGTGTGTGGTTTAGATAGTGCCTGTCTGAAGAGAGTCCCCAAGGATGGAGCAAGAGGTCTAGTGGGTCACATTTGGCCCCTGGGCCTGAGGTTCCCCACCCCTACTTTACAGAATAGCACAAGCATAAAAACAAGGCAAAGCAGAAACAAGGTTCCTGCATAAAGAAACAGGAAAACAAGGTTTTTAAAGCGGAGGGGAGGTGACAGTGAGATAGAAGGAGGGCGACGCAACTAAAGTGCAAAAATGTATGTACCACTTCAGACTGCAGGGAGTCAGGTCACAATTTCAGTGCATTGCTATAGAACAAAACTCACTGCAAGTAGAACATTAGAACAGCAGGGTATGGGCCAGACTACATCTTTTCTCCCTGATGAGCTTGGAGCGTTTTGCTATGGGGTGCATTGAAAAGTGGCACACCCTGACCACCTCCACCTAGGAAGAAGCCAGGTAAGCTAACCCATCACCTTCAGGTTCTCCCATCGACATGCTGCATGTGGAGACCAGGACCAGATCTCCTGCCAGCAAGCCGTGACGCACCACAGGGAGAACCTTGTCTTGTGCATGAAAATAATAATAATATCAGCCTTTAATTCCCTCTTGGGTGCCCTGTGCTCCACTTTGCACGAAGAAACTGGTCCCAGAGACTGTTCAGATGGCAATTTTTTTACCCGCAGATTCTTTTGTGTTTTCAAAGGGTGGTTTTCCATCTCTCTTTTGCAAGTTTTATTTTTAAAAATTGCTAGCTGGTGATGGAATGTGAGGGGTGTGTTTGTGCGTGTACACACACACACACACACACACACACACACACACACTGTACTTGGGGCTATTTAGAAATCCCAGCCCAGCAAAAGAGGACTCTGTGCAAAAATCACCAGTCTCTCTGTTGCTTGTATAGATGCAAATGTTTGTCTTGATGCTTATCCCTGTCTCCCTCACACCAAATGTCCTCGTTTCAATTTTTGACTCAGAAGCAAAGTGCTTTTGAGAGCACTGCTTTTTGAGAGAATTGTTTCCTGAAAAGCTCTTTCCATGTGGGAATGTTTGCCATTTTCTCTTCTGCCTCAGTAACTCAAACACTATTATGCATTTAGAATTGTTCCATCCTGATCCTTAATGTGTGATCTTAAGGCAGGGTAGTGTTATTTAAAATAGCTGAGCAGGTTATAAATGTACCTAAAATCAACTGGAGACTAACTTGTAAACTCAAATATAAAACATGTCATGCAGCTATCAAATTCTAACTATATTATTATTATTATTATTATTATTATTATTATTATTATTACTACTACTACTACTACTAAATGTATTTATATCCAGGGAACAAGAAGTACAACAATGTGACAACATAATATTGTATATAAACAGCAGAATTTATCATCTGATGTAATAAACCAGAAAGGGTAGTTGAGGGAAATCAACGCGGGGGGGGGGGGGGGGTAGGAAAATGTATGTTTAGCAATGATATTGGATATTTGTTTTGAGAAAAGAAAAATCAATTAAAAATGTTTTTTTAAAAAAATGTATTTATATTCTGCCATTCTCCTAGGTTGAGCTTCAACTACAACTAATCCAGAATGCGGCAGCTAGACTGGTGACTGGGAGCGGCCGCCGAGACCATATAACACCGGTCTTGAAAGACCTACATTGGCTCCCAGTACGTTTCTGAGCACAATTCAAAGTGTTGGTACTGACCTTTAAAGCCCTAAACGGCCTCGGTCCAGTATACCTGAAGGAGTGTCTCCACCCCCATCATTCTGCCCGGACGCTGAGATCCAGCGCCGAGGGCCTTCTGGCGGTTCCCTCATTGCGAGAAGCAAAGCTACAGGGAACCAGGCAGAGGGCCTTCTTGGTAGTGGCGCCCACCCTGTGGAACGCCCTTCCAGCAGATGTCAAAGCGATAAACAACTACCTGACATTCAGAAGACATCTGAAGGCAGCCCTGTTCAGGGAAGTTTTTAACGTGTGATATTTTACTGTATTTTTGGTTTCTATGGAAGCCGCCCAGAGTGGCTGGGGAGGCCCAGCCAGATGGGCGGGGTATAAATAAATTATTATTATTATTATTATTATTATTATTATTATTATTATTATTATTATTAAAGGCACCTTACAAAGTTTAAAAACAATAACTAAGTTGGTGGACATCATCAGTGGGAGTGAGTTCCACAGTTTAATAACATGCTTTATGGAGAAGCACTGTCTGTTATGTCTTGAATCTTACAACATTCAGTTTAACTTTATTATGCTTTTATATTTGCTGGAAACCACTCAGAGGAGCTGGGACAACCCAGCCAGATGGGTGGGGTAGAAATTGTTGTTATTTCATGAGTTTTAGTGATATATAGGAGGGAAGGCCTCTCCTCCTCCCAGAGGGGAAAAGTTGTGAGTGGGAGCAGCTTTCCGCAGCGGCAGGGAGGCGTGTTCAGCTCCCTGCTTCTGGTCGCCCCTGCTGCTGCCTCTGCTGCCTCTGCTTCTGACTGGTCAAGCCTTTCAACTGGCCAATAGGGCTGGCTGGTGGGCAGGGCTAGCCAGTGGCATAGCGTGGGTTGTCAGCACCCGGGGCAAGGCAAGTAATTTGCGCCCCCTAACCCGGGGCAAGGCAAGTAATTTGCGCCCCCTAACCCGGGGCAAGGCAAGTAATCTGCGCCCCCTAACCCGGGGCAAAGCAAGTAATTTGCGCCCCCTAACCCCTAACCTGCCGCCGCTGCCAGCTTCTTCTTCTTGCTGCTGCCTGGTCTGGTCTGGTGTGGTTCTCTCCTACGCTGAGCGCTGCGCTGGGAGGCCGCTGCACTGTCCCTCCCCCAGATAGTCCCTCTCTCTCTCTCCGCACCGCACACCTGGCACCCACCCCCTGCACAGTGGGCGGCGACCCGGCGGCTTGGATCGGATTCGCACAGCCAGCACTGCAATGAGAGAGAGTGAGTGAGCCAGGTAGGGGCAGAGAGCTGCGAGTGCGAGCGCCCCCCCCCCCGATGTTGCGCCCGGTGCGGCTGGCCCCCCCTGCACCCCCCACGCTACGCCACTGGGGCTAGCCACATTTAAACAGCCGCGGCAGCGCTCTGCTCCCAGTCTGTTCCTGCTTTCTCCGGATCTCCTGCACTCCGTCCCTCTTAGGTCAGCTTCTTCTGCGTATTGACCTTGCTATGGACTTCGGTTGGTCGCCTTGGTTGCCCAAGGGGCCTGGTAGGACTTTTTTTTTAATCATTTGGCAAATGGGCACCAGCCTCTTGGTTTTTCCGCCTACCTCGTAGCAACTCATCACAACTTTCTGGTATTGGTGGTTAGGCATTGGAATAGGTGTGCTGTGTTGGAGGATGGTGTATGGGCCACCATCTACCCCTCCTCTTTGGGGTATTAAAGGAATCCGGTGGTCGTGGATCCTGTCTGATGCCCTGCTGGTGGCTAGGGCCATGGCACGACCCCTGGTGATGTCATGGGGGAGCTTCCAGTTGTATTTGCATCAACAAGCTCCTCCCACTGGTTGGTTTTTTTTTAATATTTTTTATTAAGGATTTTCTTGTTTTACAGAAGTGTAGTGCCTCGTATTTTTTTTCTTCTTCTTCTTCCATGTAACATTTTTACAAATCCGTTTCATTTGTTGAGGCATTAGGGGGAGAAGAAAACAGCTGAGCGGGGTGGAGTCTGGTATTGCTGTTTCATCCAATGCCTAAGCCAATACTACTCACATGCCAAGCAATAAAGTTCTGGACTTATTTTGCCCATTAACCTAAAATAATGTGGATTGGAGCTATTTTGTCCTTGCAGAGGTACCAGCATGTTGGGAGCATATATATACTAAGCATATATTCATATTCTCACATCTACTTTACATATTTAACCTATGCATATTGACATATTCTTTTTAGAACAGTATTTTCCCATGTATTCTTCAAAGCAATTCCATTCTAATTTTCAATTTTGATTCGCTTGGGATCTTATGGCTGCTGTTAGTTTTGCCAAGTCCATGTACAGTGGTACCTTGGGTTACAGACGCTTCAGGTTACAGACTCTGCTAGCCCAGAAATATTACCTCGGGTTCAGAACTTTGCTTCAGGATGAGAACAGAAATCGTGCTCCGGCGGCAGCGGGAGGCCCCATTAGCTAAAGTGGTGCTTCAGGTTAAGAACAGTTTCAGGTTAAGTACGGACCTCCGGAACAAATTAAGTACTTAACCCGAGGTACCACTGTATTCACTTAGTTTACAAATCCTTTAGAGGGTATTGCCTTACTTTTTCCATTTGCTGGCTAGCACTCAGGTTCTGCTTAATGGTTTCCCACAGGCATTTGGTTTGCCACTTTGAGAACAGGATAGTGGGCTAGATCCTGAACTCGAGGGGCCAGTGGCAGATCCAGCAGGCTCTTCTCATGTTCCTCTCAGAAAACGAGTAAATTGCCTCTAGGAAGGAAGGGGGGGAACCACCCACCCATACAACAACGACAAAGAAAAACTTCTTGCAGTTCAAGGAGCAGATGGTAAAATTCAGGCAGCTCAATTTAAATGACACCCCATAAAAAGCCTGCCAGATTATATGGGGCCATCAAGCCACCCGAGGCCTCTCTCACTTGCTTTGTATTTACACGTCTAGTGCAGCCCCTGTTGTTAAACCTTTCCTGGAATTTAAGGCTGTTTCTTTTTAATGCCCCTGTCTTACGCAGGATCCGACGAGCTCTTTACAAATCAGGCCCATGACGGCGTCATAATCGCCTTCCCCGGTGTAACTGGGTGATAAAATGTGAGAAATTACAAAGACGGGTCTTAATGGATTCAAGAAGGAGCGGCATCCTTAAAAGACAAAAGATTCATAGGAGGGGGGGTTTCCTCCCTTCTTCTTTTTATTATGAATAACTCCAGAAAAGAAATTATGGAAATGCGGCCTGTGTTTTACAACTCTCCAAGTGCCCAAGTGAGATTTAGTGGGGGAGAAAGTAATTAAACCCTCCCCCAGCAAAATGAAGCTTTAATTGTGTTTTTTAATATATATAAAGGCCACCTAAGGTGGAGATCAGATCTTGTCATCTGCATAGCAATAACCGAGGAATTAGGGGTATCGAGTGAGTCTCCGAGTCGACCGTCAAAGGGCGATGTGAATGCAAAGTAATCTATGATGGATGGGTTTCGTTTGATTTTGCAGCCTGTCCAATCTTTAAGGGGCAAAATGTCAGCATAGCCAGCTGGCGATGGAGAGGTGGGGAGGCATATTCAACTGTGTCGAAGAATCAAGAACAACCTTGTCGCCGAGAGAGGTATTTGGGCCTAACTGAGCTCATGTCTCAGAGATCCCTATTAGGTGCAGAAGGGGAGAGAGCTAGCTGCCTGTGGCAGATTATAATGCTGTTTTACGAATATTGCAATGCAATACAATCCGATGGTGCTGCCTCTAAACTTGGAATATTGTGTACGGTTCTGGTTGTTGTTGTTTTGTCCTTTAGTCATGTCTGACTCTTTGTGACCCCATGGACCAGAGCACACCAGGCACTCCTTTCTTACACTGCCTCCCGCACTTTGGTCAAACTCATGCTGGTAGCTTCAAGAACACTGTCCAACCATCTCATCCTCTGTCGTCCCCTTCTCCTTGTGTCCTACATCTTTCCCAACATCAGGGTCCTCTCCAGGGAGTCTTCTCTTCTCATGAGGTTGCCAAAGTATTGGAGCCTCAGCTTCACAATCTGTCCTTCCAGTGAGCACTCAGGGTTGATTTCCTTAAGAATGGTTAGGTTTGATCTTCTTGCAGTCCATGGGACTATCAAGAGTCTTCGGTTGTTGCACCTCAGAAAGGATATCGTGGAGCTGGACAAAGGAACAGAGAAAGCCAACAAAAATGACTAAAGGGCTGGAACAACTTTCTTATAAGGAATTTGCAAATTCTTAGTTGATGAAAGAGAAAATAGAAACTATTCTACCGCCATTGATTCCGACCCCACATCTGTGCCTTTTCCTGGAGAGGAAACTACAGGTCCAACCCACAAGGAATCCTGGTTTGGAGTACATGGACTCTAAGTATGGATTCAGGTAATCCATGGTTCCACCCTGGACCAAATAAATACAACATTTCACTTGCAGGAAGTCTTCGGACAATAAGGACCAGCATGTTTTTTGCCATGGTTTCTAGTGATAACTAGCCCATCACAATTCCAGTGTTAGTTATTTATATATTTTAATGCTTCATGTTTTTAATGCTTTTCTTGGGACAATTCAGAAAGGGATGTGGAAGAAAGCATCAGGTTCACACACCTTTGAAATTTATACTAAGGATCAGACCTCCTCATGCAGCGACTTCCTGGTCCTGAATGGGGTAACTGTGCCCCAGAAGGACCAGGTGCACAGCCTGGGAGTCATTTTGGACTTACAGCTGTCCATGGAGGCACAGGCCAATTCTGTGTCCAGGGCAGCTGTTTACCAGCTCCATCTGGTATGCAGGATGAGACCCTACCTGCCCGCGGACTGTCTCGCCAGAGTGCTGCATGCTCTGGTTATCTCCTGCTTGGACTACTGCAATGCGCTCTACGTGGGGCTACCTTTGAAGGTGACCCGGAAACTGCAACTAATCAGAATGCAGCAGCTAGACTGGGGACTGGGAGCAGCCGCTGAGACCATATAACACTGGCCTTGAAAGACCTACACTGGCTCCCAGTACATTTCCGGGCACAAGTGTTGGTGCTGACCTTTAAAGCCCTAAACGGCCTTGGATCAGTATACCTGAAGGAGCGTCTCCACCCCCATCATTCCGCCTGGACACTGAGGTCCAGTGCTGAGGGCCTTCTGGCGGTTCCCTCACTGCAAGAAGCCAAGTTACAAAGAACCAGGCAGAGGGCCTTCTCGGTAGTGGCACCCTCCCACCAGATGTCAAAGACAAGAACAACTACCAGACTTTTAGAAGACATCTGACGGCAGCCATCTTTAGGGAAGCTTTAAATGTTTAACAAACCACTGTATTTTAATACTTTGTTGGAAGCCGCCCAAAGTAGCTGGGGAAACCCAGCCAGATGGGCAGGGTATAAATAATAAATTCTATTCTATTCTATTCTATTCTATTCGTCTGACAATCACCTGATGATGCCGTAAGAACTTCTGGCAGCTCAAATGTCCACATGACTCGATCGCATGAAGCACAAGGTTGCATAGCAGTTAGTGATCATTGTTGGTTGCCGTTAATGCCAAGCTTACTAAGAACAGAAGAATGCAAGAAGAGCTTGCTGGATCAGGCCAATGGCCCAGCACCCTGTTCTCAATGAGGAAACCCACAAGCAGGCTTGCCGCACAGGTGCACTCTCCCCCTTCTGTAGCAACTGGTATTCTAGCAACTGGTATTGAGGAGCATTGCTGGTTCCAACTGGGGAGGCAGAGCATAGTCATCCTGTCTAGTAGTCATCACTAGCCCTTTCTTCTCCATGAATTTGTCCAAACCTCTTTTAAAGCCATCTAGGAAGTGGGTGGTGCTGTGGGTTAAATCACAGAGCCTAGGACTTGCCGATCAGAAGGTCGGTAGTTTGAATCCCCATGATGGGGTGAGCTCCTGTTGCTCGGTCCCTGCTCCTGCCAACCTAGCAGTTCAGAAGCACGTCAAAGTGCAAGTAGATAAAGAGGTACCACTCCAGTGGGAAGGTAAACGGCGTTTCCGTGCGCTGCTCTGGTTCGCCAGAAGCGGCTTAGTCCTGCTGGCCACATGACCCGGAAGCTGTATGCTGGCTCCCTCGGCCAATAAAGCCTAGATGAGCGCCGCAACCCCAGAGTCGGCCATGACTGGACCTAATGGTCAGGGGTCCCTTTACCTTTACCTTTAGGTTGGTGGCCATCACTCCTTTAGAGAGGCAGGTTGGAAAGACTTTGAGGAATGTATGAAAAAACATGATTGAGAACCAAATCTTAATTTGGAAAATATTCCTGAGGACAAAGAAAATCTCCAAAGCGAGGAGGGAGGGAGGAGTTGAAGAAGCCCAAGCAGATGCATGATTTAGAGAATTAATCTGAACTAACGAAAGCTGATAGAAATGACTTTCATTCTCACTCTCCGGCGAGATGAGAGGCACAAGCCAAAACTCTAATTCGCGCCCTCCTTTCCAGGAATAATCTGTGCGCCTCCCCTCCCCCAAATTACTCTGCCCAAGGAGCCTACCTGCTCACAAACCTATAGTATCAATTTATATGCTAATGGACCTTGCTTTGTGATTCAAGGCATGTCCCTATCAGGGCTGCGCTCACAGCGCAAAATGCATTTCATCTCCGAACAGAGGGGCTGGGGCTCAAGGAAACAAAAAAGGCATCAAATCCTCAGTAATTGGATCATTGATGGAGTTCGTCCCTGCAGATTAAGCTGCTGTTTCATCTCATCCCCTCACCTGTTTGGCAGGAGGCTTCTGAAAGTGTTTTGTAATTAGTTAAACTTTGTAAGGTGGTTGGGGGAGCGTGGAACTCACAAAAATAGCCATTGACTTTTCTTTGGGGTCTGTTCCTTTTGAATGTTCTTCAGACAGGCCAACTCTCTCTCTCAAAAAAAAGAAAAGAAAAGAAAAGAAAAATAAATCAGTGGTCTTGATACAAGATGCATGCCTTGTGCATCCTGAGAATGCAGGAAACTGCTGTTTGCAATTTAAAGCAAATCAACCTTGCAATCTCAACCGTTTGCAGATGACAGCAAAGTGGGAGGGGAAGCTAATACTGCAGAAGACAGTATCAGGAGTTCAATAAGAATTTCAGAGATCTGAGGATTTGGCCAAAACTAACAAAATCAGTTTCAACAGGGACAAAGGGAGTGTTCTGCAACTAGGCAGGAATGACTAGATGCAGAAATATGGGGCATAAAGGGTAAAGGGACCCCTGACCATCAGGTCCAGTCGTGGCCGACTCTGGTGTTGTGGCGCTCATCTTGCTTTATTGGCCGAGGGAGCCGGCGTACAGCTTCCGGGTCATGTGGCCAGCATGACTAAGCCGCTTCTGGCGAACCAGAGCAGCGCACGGAAACGCCGTTTACCTTCCTGCCGGAGCGGTACCTATTTATCTACTTGCACTTTGACGTGCTTTTGAACTGCTAGCTGGGCAGGAGCTGGGACCGAGCAACGGGAGCTCACCCCATCGCAGGGATTCGAACCGCCGACCTTCTGATCGGCATGTCCTAGGCTCTGTGGTTTAACCCACAGTGCCATCCACATCCTTAATATGGGGTATAGGATATGTGAAAATGATCTAGGGGTCCTTTGTCCTTTTGTCCTTTGTCCTTTGTCCTTTATCTTTGCTGTCTGATGCTGAAGAGGAAGGAGCTGAGTTATGATGCTTCGAGTGTGTATATGTAAATAAATGTCGTTTAGTCAAATTTGCTGTGCTGCTGAGTCTGAACACTGACTGCCTATACTCTGCTGATCCTGAAGTGTGCTGATGGCTCTTGGTATCAGTCGTTGTGATGTTTGGGCTGGAGAAAGCTTTTGAATCTCCCAACTGACCAGGAGGGAGAGAACATGCCAGTCGGGCATGTGTCTCTGCTGGACTCCTACTTGTGTGTAAGACTGTGACTTTAATATATGAGAGTGCTGGAGGTGAAATGGTTAAACAGGTTACCCAATCAGAACCCAGGGGGTGGAGTGAGGGGGACTATAAAACCAGCTCTGGGAGGGGCGAAGGGAGGAGCTCATTGGGAGTTGGGTGGTTCGTTGGAGTGAATTGGGATAGAGTCTGGGGGTAGGTTGAGTTAGTGTAGCGAAATAAGCTGAGTCAGGAACAGTTAGGGGCTAGGGAGACAAGTAAATAGTTGAGAGGTGGTTTAGTGAGTGAGTGAGTGAGTGAGTGAGTGAGTGAGTGCAGGTAGTGGAAGTTATGGGTCTGGATAGGCAACCCATGATTGTAATTGACCGATACCGTTTATGAAACCACACCCTTGTTAAACTGCAATAAATAAACAGATGTTTATGTTCCAATTTAACCCTGACTGGACTCAGTATTGTACCAGGTAGGGCGTGGGTGGTGGCAGTGAGAAATAAAGTGGTGGCACAAGGATCAATAGACGGTGAAATGTCCAGGGACCCTGTGTGATTGCCATAAGGACCTCCTGATAAGTAGTGTTTTCACCTCTTATTTTATTTCATATTTACCCATTACATCTATGCCCTGCCTTTTCTCGAGACAGGAACTCCAGGTGGTTTACTCTGCATGGTCCCCCCATTTTATTCTCACAATGAACACATTCCAAAAGAATGTCACTTGCCCAAAGCCCGGGAGATTCATGGAGCTCTGATTGACTCCCACTACAAAACTAAGGCTGCTGAAGAGACCTGGGGCCATCTTGGTTGTGAGTCATGGAAGATCAGCTCCCTGCCTTGTAGGCCTTTTCTATCTTGGTGTTGGAGGTCAGGGCCTTGACTGACTCCAGCTACAAAAGCTGAAACAGCTGAACAGACACGGGCTGGGCTGGGGGTTGTTGCTGTTATTGATATTTTTTATTATTGTTGTTATGAATTTGTGGGTGCAAGACTCCTCAAAATTCCTGGCACCAGCAGTGTTAGAATTTAAGTAAGGCGTGGAGGAGTTAGAACCAGGAATTAGGCAGATGCTGTGTGTTGGACTCATGTATATAAAGCCAGACCCCTGTGATCAGTCTCTGTGTCAGACAATGATAATCCTAGGGAATCAACATAAATTAAGTATTAATTAAGTCAGGCTAATCCCCTTTGAGGTGTTAGCCTGGAGTAATGGGTCATTAGCACGACACAAGATCAAAGCGAGTGTGGCCTCTGCTTGGGTTACATAAAGCCAGGGGTTTAGAATAGATAGGTGTAATGTGTGCAGAAGCTGAGTGCAGAGTATTGAAGTTATAGGATGGAGTTTGGAAGCAACGGGCTGAAGAAGAAGAAGAGTTTGGATTTGATATCCCGCTTTATCACTACCCAAAGGAGTCTCAAAGCGGCCAACAATCTCCTTTCCCTTCCTCCCCCACAACAAACACTCTGTGAGGTGAGTGGGGCTGAGAGACTTCACAGAAGTGTGACTGGCCCAAGGTCACCCAGCAGCTGCATGTGGAGGAGCAGAGACACGAACCCGGTTCACCAGATTACGAGTCCACCGCTATTAACCACTACACCACACGGCTGCTGGCGGTTTGAATCTGTATGGAGAAGGCAAGACCTCTTGGAGTGTAACACAGGGAATTCCTCCATTGTAGACTCTGGCTGTGTATATGTGTTAAAAAACCCACCCATATATCATAAAGACACAACAATCTGCTGTGCCTCATTCCCCCAAGGAAACAGAGACACTGGAACTCCTGGAATCCTGAAGTGCTGTGAAGATTAGGGTGGTATACAACATATCTTTATTTTTCATCTTGTGGTTTATGTGGAAGCTATTCAGTTTGGTTGCATATTTTTTTATTCTAAATTCAGGTAGGTATCCGTGTGGTCCAGTGGTGACCAAAGGGCCAACCAAAGTTGTTAACCTTTTTTTTAGGATTGAAGTTGCTGAGCTTTTTCTAGAGTTGTAGTTGTTGAGGTTTTTTAAGGATTTTACCCCAGGAAATAAAATGCCACAGGGGCCGATTAAACCAGCGGATTAGGCCCCCGAAATGGACACCTTAGAAACCAGCTAAGTTTGTTCTGGGTATAAGCTTTCCTGGACAATTTTTATTATTTTTTAATTATTTTATATTTGTTACTTATGATTACTTTTGCAACATTGTGTATTTTTTATGTTGCGAGCCACCTTGAGCATTGTTCAAACTATGGAAAGGCGGTATACAAATGAAATTACGTCTGTATGCACGCCCGATTCCCTATTCATCTTAGACAGACATACACAGCAGCTTCCCAAATGTATCCATGATTAGATATGTGAAAAGGCAAAGTGATCCATTCTGCTCAGCATTTGATGCACGCACCCCTGCTTTCACACTGCTGCACTTCATCTTCTGCCAAGAACCACGTTATTCAACTTGTTGTCGACGGTGGCAAAATTAGGCAACTTATCATGTGACTGCATGGAGTTAACCCGAGAAAGAGCATAACTTATGTAACCTAAGCAGCTGATTATGGAAATTATGGTGTCATGATATTGTTCTACTCGGGACGGAGGAAGCTTTTCTGGCACCCCGGGCAGGGCGCGCATGCACGGCACCCGTACAGACTGTGCATGCGCAAAAGCCAGTTCAGGCTGCTGCGCGTGCAGAGTCCATTCCCGTACGGACCTCGGTCGCTCTACAGCTGGGGGGAGGCAGTGACACCCGGGGCCCGCCACCCCCCTTCATACGCCCCTGGTTCTACTCCAATCATTTCAATGCAAGGACATTCCAGTGTGGGGTGCAGGAAGGATCCGTTACATATCATTTGCAGATACCATTCGTACCTGCTGGATAGATCTCTGCTATAGACACAGGGTGACTAAGCAAACATCAGAAATTTCCACCAGCATTTCTGTTTCCAGCAGAATCCTTTGACATCCCTGGTCGACACACACTCATTTATTTCTTCACACACAAGTTCAAAGAATGCCTTAAATGCAACTGAGATAGCTTAGTTGGTGGAGCATGAGACAATCTCTGGATTGTGGGTTCGAGCCCCAAGTTAGGCAAAAGATTCTTGCATTGCAGGGGGCTGAACTAGAAGCATAGCTATCAACTTTTTCCTTTTTTTAAGGGAAATCCCCTTATTCCGAATAGGATTACTCGCAAGAAAAGGGAAAAGTTGACAGCTATGACTGGAACACCCTCATGGTCCCTTCCAACTCTACAATTCTATGAAAAATATATCGGCACGGCACGAATTTACACATTGTTCTTTTATTAGAAAGAAGACACATTCATGTGTGCTCTGAAAACTGTACAGAAATAACTGACAAACACAGAGGTTGGTGGTGGGAAAAACAGAGTGAGCCCAAGAAAACTGGGGCAGGGGAGAGGAGATTATAGCAACAGTTATCAAACAAACTCTTGTTTCAGCAATTACCTAACATGGACCTGCTACTGGAGTGAATGGGATAACTGGTGGATGATGGTGAAAGAAAATTGAGTTTCCATTGGGGTGGGCAGAGATTAAAAGCTTGAAAACACAGTAGGAATAGGTTTGTGTGCTAAAAAAATATTTGGGCACCATCTGTCAAGATATTCTCCCATGGAACTCTTTCCCACTTTATAAGGAACTTGAACAGGAGATATACCCCACTGGATATAGTTTCCACTTTGAATGATTAGAGTAGTATTCTGAGGCTGTTTTGTGCTTTTGACTTTCAAAGAATCATCTAAAACATGACCATTATATCACAGATTTCTTTATAAAAAATAAGTAAACTTTTTATTCTTAAAAACAAAGCAAAGTAACCCCCCATTGGATTTCTTTTTAAAAAATGGTTTTAAATTAACAGACTTATTTTATTTGTAAGAGTACATGCTAACTATGAAAGAAATGCCATTATGCTGCTGGTGGTTTAAAAAATAAAGACAAAACCCCACAATATAATAGAATATATTAGAAACATAAGATTGCCTGCATATCAAACAGCTGGCATAGAACATGAGTGTGGTTTGATATTTTAAAATTGGTGCTCCTTTCATTTGCTTAATAAACTCCATAATTTTATGATCCTATGAAAAACAGCAGTTCAAGCCTTCATTTAGACTCTTTCTGTGGTTTATGCTTACAGTGGTCACCCCTGTTCAGACAGGTAATATTTGTAGGGTTTCTGGGTCCATGACCTCTGTTTATTCTGTCTGGAACTGCAAGCACTCCCTGTTAGAAGGCACACTGTTGCTGATTGTGTTTCCCCTGCAAACAAATGACTAACACTTTCAGGGCTAACTATGACACTCTTCTTGGTCAACAGGTAGACATATAGCCATGTCATGCTTGTGCATACCTGAATCAAGGCAAAACAGCAATTCCTCACAATGGCAAAAGGGAGGAAGACTTTGGGTTGCATTCAACGTAGTGTTCTAACATGGCCTGCTTAGCACAAATGCATTGGGGCTTCCCCCATCTCCTTGCCCTGTGCACCCCAAATATCTGTTTTGGGAGTTCCCTCAACTTTCCAGAGCAGATATGGAGAGGATGTGATGTGTCCATATGGGGGAGACAGGGGGAAAGCCCTGTTGCACTCATTTTAGTCCTTGCATTAATAGGATGAATATGACTCCTTTTCCCTGTCCCTTGTCACACAAAGAATTGGATGGTTTGTTTCTGTAAATCTCAGTCCACCTTGTGGTCTAGCCCATGGGTAGGCAAACTAAGGCCCGGGGGCAGGATCTGGCTCAATTGCCTTCTAAATCCAGCCTGCGGATGGTCCGGGAATCAGCATGTTTTTGCATGAGTAGAATGTGTCCTTTTATTGAAAATGCATCTCTGGGTTATTTGTGGGGCATAGGAATTTGTTCATTTTCCCCCTCCAAAATATAGTCTGGCCCCCCACAAGGTCTGAGGGACAGTGGACCGCCGCCCTGCTGAAAAAGTTTGCTGACCCCTGGTAGCCCCACTCATTTCTCATAAACTGTTCTCTTAATCTCTTATACTCCCCATAATTCTACCCATGAATCACATTCCGTTGTTTGCATCAAGGCAATCGGTTGCTTTTGAGAATGTTCTGTGATGTAATGAGCTAGTCTTGCAATTTACAATCTCAGTTTAGATCGATGCATTCCAAAGATGACATCTTCATGCCAAAACTGCCCAGAAAAGCCAACTGGTTATTTGTGTGCTCTTTGGTGCACAAATAAATGACCACGAGAATCAAGGTGCAACCCCAAGTCATAAGCAACCACATTAGGACTGTAGGGAAGACCATTCCTTGGTGAGTCCCATACAGCTCAGTCTGGAACCTCCACATTTCCAGACTTGGACTGAATTCATGCTAAGTCTCCGGATCGCAGTGGATTTAATACTTTGATCACCTCGGTAAAGCCCGACATGATTTTTTTTTAAAAAAATATCTACCTAGCATATGCATGGTATTAATGAATCCCACACTGGCTGCTATAATCCCTTCTCTGCCTTCCCATGTGCAAACAAGTCTCTCTGGAATTTAAGGGTGAGTTCTAATCACTTTTCATTTATGTTCCTACCCTGCCTTTTCAACAAGGAGTTCAGGGCAACATACATGGAAGGTGAAGATTCCACATGGTATCCTCAGCACAACTCTGTGAGGTAGGGATGACTGTAGTAGTTAAATCTTGAGTGAGTTCTGTGGCTGGGTGAGAATTTGGGACTAAGTCTCCGTGGTCCATGACTGGCACCCGGTTAACTTTACAAACCTTTGCCCTGACCGCACAACAACCTACCAATGTGCTGCCGCTGATTCTAGTGATAGTCTCAGAAAAGTGGACCAGGGATTTGCATTATGCTGTGCAGCTCTCATGCAGTGTCACCTATTGACCCGAGATGTTTCAGCTGCTCATGAGCATCTTTCCAAGTATTTCATAGAATCATAGCATTGAAGAGTTGGAACTTGGAAGGGACATGTGGGTCATTTAGTCCAACAAAACCAGAGGCAGTTTTAGGGTGGCATGGACAAGTTTCTCTGCACTGAGCTCTGAGCCTAAGGAGTGGTGCAGGGTGTTGCAACTGTGATGTAGTGAATTGAGCAGAATGGAAAGCAAGAGGTAGGATTTTGGCCTCACACAGGTCCACAGTGAAATTTTAGAAGTCCACCCCTGACTGAAGCATGCATGACAGTTGACCATCCAACCTCTGCTTAAAAACCTCCAGTGAAAGAGTGTCTACCATAAGGTTACCAGATTTCCCCGTTTCCCAGGGACAGTCCCCGGATTTATAGCTTTCTCAACATTTACATGTACATAGCAAACAATAAGTGCCCCCGGATTCATTGAAAAATATCTACCACCTTCCAAGGGAATTTGTTCAGATGAAGTCTTCCCACCCATATCTCTCTCTGTAGGATCTTCCCATGTTCCTGGTCTAAAAGCATGGATGGACCAAGGATGTGGAACCTGTGGCCCTCCAGATGCTGTTGGACTCAAGCCCCCACCAACATAGCCAATAGTCAGGGATGATGAGGGTTGCACATCAGGAGGACCACAGGTTCCCTGTGGAACCAGAAAGTATGGGAAGCATTTGCACAAGAACCTCTGGGGGAACCATACACTACCATTTATAATGCAAAAGGAGGACTAACAGGACCTGCCATTAAACCATTGGTCCATCAGTATTGTCCATGCTGAACAATACCAGCAGTGGATCTCTGGGGTTTCAGGAAGGTTCCCTCCCCAGCCCTAACAGGAGATGCTTAAAACTGAACCTGGAAACTTCTGTATGCACATCAGAATCCCTACCACTGAGCTACAGCCTTTCCCAATGAATAAGAGGACAACACAAGCTGTCAAGACCCAACACATGAGAATGGTAGGGCTAGGTATGAATCAGATGAGCCTTTGACTTCCATAGATGCTTCAGTGTGCCTTGAGTTAGACATGAAGTCCATTCCTAGAAACTTCCAGCATATTTCTTGGTAAGATTCCCCCCCCCCCCCTTATGAGAACAAATAGAAACAATAATTTGATTGGTGTGAATTCCCCCTTCCTCCAATCCTTTTCCCAGGGACTTTCCTTCTTAAGGGCTGGAAAGACCTTGGACATAATATACACTTGAATGGGAACTGCATAAGAGCACACCTAGGGCTCTTGCACATTTCCCATTGTCTTCAGTGTGGCTTGCCTGGCACCTGTTTCCAGTGGCTGATGTCCAGTTTCACTGAGCCTTACGGAGGACAAAATTCGTTTCAAGTCAAGAGCAACCTGTATGCTCCAGTCTTCGATGTGTTTGCAATCTGCCCCATTCACTGCAATGGAGGATGCAACTCCACTTTTACAATGCACTCTCCACTGAAGAAAATGGAACAGACTTTCTCAGCAGGGACATCAGTGTGTGCAGCTATGAGAGCCCCCGGACATTGCCCAGTACATACAATCTATCCCTGATGGAAAGGATTCCCTATCTCGGTCCATTCAACCCATAAACCCATTTCCCAAAAATTCAGTTTGGATCTACCCCACAACCCAACCCCATTCCCCAACAACAAAAGATAATTGCAGGCAAAAAAATTATAACAAAAAAGCATATTAGGCCCCTTCCCGCCCCCAATGAAAAATGTTCAAACAAAAGTTTTGGGACAATAATACGAAGATAGCTATGATAAAATAGACAAGGAGGGGTTATCTGGAGTCTTTTACTGTGTCTGTGGGTTTGGGAAAGATCCTGCACCTTTGTCCCCCCCAAAAAAATATTAAAAAATTGGTGATTTTTCTCTATAAAAAAATCCCGATCTATTTTTCTTCACTGAAATATTGCTGATCATTTTACGGTTAAAAGAAATGGCAGGATTATGTCTGAGGAAAGATTGTGATTTGTTATTTCACCACAGAAAATAAGAGAAGAAGCAATTCCACATGTTCATTTTCCCTCAGAAAAGATCAAAACTGCTTGATCAATTCTTACACTCCTCTTGCCTTCTTGCAGAACAATTTCCAGCTATCTTGGCCACTTGGAAAGTAGCGGCATCGATTTCTGTTTGAGTTCTTATGGAAACACAGAGCGAAACGTGTTTTAAAACATAGGGGTTCTGAATTCAAAGTCTGAGGGGTCAGATTTTTTTTTTTAAAAAAAAAAACATGGTGTCAAGAGGAAGACGCCAAAATGCATCAGGCCATTTCCTCGACACGATATGACAATCCAAACCCTGAAGATGAGGAAGACCTGCATGTTAAGATGCTTCCATACCTTTTCCTTGCAGGACAAAGCTGGAAGAACATCTCCACCCCATTTGCATGGGTCAGAAGCATGGAAAAATAAGCGGAATGACGCACGCCAAAGAAATGGAACTCCTTGGGTTTCAAGTTCTCTTTTTATTGAAGAAAAGAAAAAGAAGAAAAAAAAATAGATTTTTTTTCCCAAGTGGATTTTACTCAATTTTTTTTTCCAGTTTGACTCAAAGTCCCTAAGGCAATGTTCTCCATATGTTCTCAACTTTTCCATGTCTCTTAACCGGGGATCGTCCACTTGAGAAAGCAGACAGGAGGAAAGATGTTGTCCAGTCTTTCAAAAGCAACGAGGGGGGAAAATGAGGCCACACATGAACCTTTGTACAAAGGCCCACAATGAGCTTGCCTAGGGTCTACTAGCAGTCAACATATGACCTACATTCTTGTTTGTTCATTGTTTGCTTGCTTTTTTGTTTTGTTTTGTTTTTTTAAAAAAACCTCCCCTTCCCACTCAAGGTTCTTTTCTCTCTTTCTTTTTTTGTCTGGAAACCAGTTGTGTGGATCTCAATTGTCTTAAGTGGAGATCTCTTCATTGTCCATACATCACACTTTTTATTGTTATTATTTTTTATGGAGAGTTCAGAAAGTCCAGTATGGAAGGAGATGTCCGCCGCCACCACCAGGACTCCCTCTCCCATCCAACTTCCCTGCCCCAATTAGGCATCCTCTCAGCTAGCTCCCAGAGGACTGCTGGAGAAATCCCAACTTTCCGAGGAGGAGGCCTCTTCCCGGTTGAGGGGGATCTCTGTTCCCAATGACGTTCTGGTGGCTGCGAGGAGACAAAAGGGAGATGGGCAGGTTCCTCTCCCTCCGTCTCTAGAAGAGACAATGGGTCACAGGATGTGTCCAGTGGAACTGTGGGTACCCAATGCTCAGTCAAGCGCCTCCTGAGTTTCCATTCCAGACATCCATTGTGGCAGCATGGCTAGCAGCATCCTCTTGGTAAAGATCGTCCGTTAATCCTTCTGCTGCTGAGGCCGACGTCATTTTTTAAAAGAAAACAACAACCTCTATTCCTCCCTTTCCCCTTATTATTTCATCATCCCCTTCCCTTCTCCGTGGCCTTCTCTCTTCCCCCACCCACCCCCCGGCCATCTTCCTTACCTGGGAAAGACCGTATTGCGTTCCGTACCTACTGCTACTATGTTCTACAAAGTAATAGTTTTCCCCACCCAACTCTGTCTCCCGAGAACAATACAAAGGTTACTCCATATTATGTTTCCTTTTAACTGAAAGGTTTCGAAAAGAAACCAACAGACATTGCTCTCTTGCTCCATTTCAATTCCGTTTGATTGGTTCTCTTTTTATTATTATTATTTTAAAAAATCTTTATCTGTTTGTATTTTGTGTTTTGTTTTCCAGGGTGGGGGGAAAAGGACACCCAAAGAGTCTTTCTTCTTGCTTTTTTCCCTCCTCAGACCTCTGTCTGGAGGTCGATAATGTCCTGTCCCACCAGGGGGATTGTGGCGCCCGCCTTTTCCCACTCAACAGTTTTGAGTTCCAAGGGAGACTGTGACACCATCTCCATGTCCTTTTTAACCCACGCCGGCGGGGAGTGGACCTTCCGGATCCCTTCCCAGGGTCTCTTGTTTGGTGTCTGCTGTTTTTCTTGCTGCAACAAAAGGGGGGAAGGGGGGGAAACAAAACAGAAAAAAAGAAGACATCAGATTTCCATGAAATTAAGTTGAGAGGAAGGCCAAAAGGTTTTGTTGATTCTTTTGGCTGAATTGATTTTAAAAAAAAGCTTTCGATCGATTAAAATGGCACTGGATTAATTGGAAGGTGGATTGCTTTAAAATTAATTACTGGAATGCAAGTATTTGCAAAAGCCTCAGGTGACAGTCAATATATTTGAAAAGGTAATTTCCCCTTTCCCGTCCTATACTAAAGAATATGCATTTGTAGTGCCAACTTCAGTGCATACATTCACCCCCCCCCCCAAAAAAGCCATGTCTATTTGGAACAATTTGGGTTGGGGTAATTGCATGATAAGAGAAGGATAAATCCTCCTTCCCTGGCACTGGGCCTTGGCCATGAATGCCCTACCAGAGGGATGGAGACCCCTCAGCCTGGTGCTTGAATCTGGTCCTCCACGCCTCCCTGTTTAGTCCCCGAAACTCTCCCCAGACCACACTCCCTCATCAGCCCTGCTCTGGACTCCCCTCAGGTACTCTGGTCTGGCTGAAATGTGTCCTTGAGGTCCAATAATGCTTCTTGTCAGGATGGATGAAGAGATGTGGATGGGAGAGGTTTGCAGAAACTTCTGGGTACCCAGAATGCACCCTGAGGTATTGTCAGGGATCATGCTGAGGAGGGCTGTGCTGAGGAGGAATGATGGAAGCCTCCCCCTGCTCCTGAGCAGGATCCTGAATCTTCCCAGGAGCAGTGGGACAGTATAGATTTGGAACAGTGGTTTGCAGAGGGGCATAGTTCAGAAGGCAGAAGTTGGGAAGAACTGGGTGGGGAACAGCTAGGAGGAGAAGAACTGGGAAAGAGAGAGAGTTAACAGGCTCACTCTCTCTGGAATGTGTCCATCTGATCAGTCCAAGGTCAAGGAGGTCAGATAAGGTGGCAGCTCTGAAAGCTCGGTGGTTGCGAGATCAGGCTGCAAGATGCGGTAGTGACGTGGGTGACAAGGGGGGAATTGGGTGGAATCTTTAACTGGGAGCACCTTCATTCCTAGGAATGGATTCTTTGTTCTCTCACTGTGATCATTAAAATCTCTAACCGGTAAGAGTCTCCTTTCATTTTGTTCTGTTTATCTACTGCCAAAGGGGGGTGGGGAGGAAGCTGAGTCCCTGAAGCCTGACAGGTATAGAGGTAAAAATCACATCCATTGTGCAATACAGTTTCCCTTTGTCTCCGCCAATCACTTGCATGTAGTTCCCAGAAAAATTTCCATAACCCACAAGGGAATGTAAACCTCAGCCTGAACAATGTTCCCTATTCCTGCTCTACCAATGCATCTGCTATTTGCATTTTTTAAAAGTGGGAGCTCCAATCATGTCTCAGTTGGAATCACATCTAGTTTGGCCCTTAATTTCGCCATCCTTCCCCTTGTTATGCTAATGAAGTGGCTGCATTGGCTTGTAGAAGGAGTCGGAAATGGGGATCCCCTGGCAATGTACGCAAGCCCTGTCCATCCCACAAAATGGCAGACAATTCATGTTCCTGATGCCATCGGAAATCTCATCATTCTGGATCAACTGGGAGGGATCACGGCTATAATTATCTGCCATCTTGTGGAAGGCCAAGGCTCATGTAATTTGACAGGAAGCGTTCTTAAAAGCCTGATAAACTTCTCCTTGCTCGGTGGCACCAGACAAACTTAGTGGTGTTCTGTGATTTATATAGATGTAAGCACAATAGGATCTTTCCATAACACTACCCAAAATAGCATGTTCGAAACCCAAGGGGTATATTTTGCTTTTAAAATGGTGCATCATTCTCTTCAATAAAGCAGGCTGTAGAAACCTCACCAAGAGCGTTATTACAATTCACAAAGGGATTTTTCATGCGAAATATCTGCCATGGGAAAGATTAGGGGTTACTGGGGAGAGAAAAGAAGTGCAGGATTCAATTCAGGCAGTCACAGCACTGGGGGAATGGAAGTAAGGTACACATGTGTGATGGCCGAGGAGAAATTGAAGGAAACTCATGAAACCTCACTGGGGTGGGGGGAATAAACCTCCTTTTGTGTTACAAAACTTATCCACTAGTTCTTTGGATGTAAGAATTTTCCATCCTTTTGAGAGGATATCCCTCCATGCTGTGAGGGGATGGAGTACTGGAGGAGCTGTGTGGGAATATGGGGTCGGGATGAAATTCAAAGGAGGGGGTTAGCATAGGGTGGGGCATCTGCAGGATTGGTGAGCAAAATGAGCAGGGTCTGGAGCCCCTAGTAATACAGTAGTACCTGTTGAGATTCCATTCCACCTTTTGCTGCAGACATGGGATTGTTGCGTGTCACATGTCTGTTTACATTCCAGCACAGATTGCTGGCGTGAGCGGAACTTCCGCTCTGTATTGCTGTTGTTTTTGGCGCTCTCTCTGAGAAGACGGCAAGGAGAGACGACATGTTTCTTTGTCCTGATTTATGTTTAATAAGGGACGTGGGTGGCACTGTGGGTTAAAACACAGAGCCTAGGACTTGCCGATCAGAAGGTCAGCGGCTCAAATCCCCACAACAGGCTGAGCTCCCGTTGCTTGGTCCTGCTCCTGCCAACCTAGCAGTTTGAAAGCACATCAAAGTGCAAGTAGATAAATAGGTACCACTCCGGTGGGAAGGTAAACGGCGTTTCCGTGCGCTGCTCTGGTTTGCCAGAAGCGGCTTAGTCATGCTGGCCACATGACCCGGAAGCTGTTTGTGGACAAACGCCGACTCCCTCGGCCTGTAGAGCGAGATGACCGCGCAACCCCAGAGTCATCTGCGACTGGACCTAACAGTCAGGGGTACCTTTACCTTTTTACATATACAGATAGGTAGCCGTGTTGGTCTGCCATAGTCAAAACAAAATAAAAAAATTCCTTCCAGTAGCACCTTAAAGACCAACTAAGTTAGTTCTTGGTATGAGCTTTCGTGTGCATGCACACTTCTTCAGATACACAGTATCTGAAGAAGTGTGCATGCATACGAAAGCTCATACCAAGAACTAACTTAGTTGGTCTTTAAGGTGCTACTGGAAGGAATTTTTTTATTTTCTTTTTACATATGTACGTATATATGCTTTGGGCCACAATTTACCCAACATGTCTCGTCTTTTGTTGTTCAGTGTGAGTAGTGGGAATGGTTTCTACAAGAAAGCCTTGGAAAACACACATTCAACAGAATGAGTTGCAGTTGAAATGTAAAAAATAAGTGCTTCCAGTACATAATGTGGGTCTATATAACTAGACTGAGATGATTATCTTAAGAACGTGTTCATAATAAGTGACGAATGGCACAAAAATCTTTTTGTGCTTCCTTTTTCTATCCATTTGTCCTCCGATCACTTAATATTTGTTCTTACTGGATGGGCTATTGGCTGTAGCCTATTTTATTATAAAGATAGTCTTTATGTATTTATGGATTGTATTAGTTATATTACGTTGAAATAGGTCTTGCTTAAATGCAAAGTGGTACAAAAAAAAGCACACCTTTAAAACACACTGATAGTTTTCCAGTACTGCCCACGTTGTACATGTTAAATATTTGAATTAAGCCATCCATATATATTATTTTTTTTAAAAAAGAAAGTAAAAACAAAATACAGCCCCAGGGATTTTAACCTCCCGCCCCTGCAATGTGTTGAGGAAATAAATGAATGCCACATTTGCAGACCTCTTTCTCTGCATAAATTCTGGGCATCAGGTTTGCCCATGAAAGGCTCCAGCTCAAAGCAGGAGATTGGCAGCTGCACTGAACTGGAAACAGTTCTGAATTTGGTCCCTCCTCAAGGCCGTGGATCAAAGCCACCACCCTCCCCCCCCAAGAGATGGGGAGAATATTCCTTTTATCACCTTCAAAGCAAATACCGGGTGGTACGTGAACAAAAGATTCCTTCCTCCTCTCCACAGTGCATAGCTAGAGGCTGAGCTCAGATGGCTTCTGAGCAGGAGAACCTCCCTTCCATCACTCAGTGATGTGACTTCAGAAGCAAGACTTTCTACTGACTGGGTGAGTTCTGCAGGAGGGTCTCCTGCTTATTGGTAGCAAAGCAACTTCCAGCTCATTTTCCCCAAGTCTTGGTTCACAGGAGGGGAAGGGCTGATCTAAAGAACTTCAGCAAAGTGCTCAAGGAAGCGTGTGAGAGATATTTTGAGCCTCAAAGGGATGCTCAGTGACATCTTCCTTCTGCAAAGCCTAGTCTCTCAAGCCGAGCACTCTGCCTCAAACAGTGGTCCATGAAAATCCACAATAAGGGCACATCAAGAGACCCATCCTTCTGCTGCTCACCAGCAGCTTATATCTGAAAGTCACAAAATATGCACTCTTGATGGATTCTCTTGAAAAGATAGAACCAAATACACATAAGTCTTATGGTTCTATGTTTTCAAGAGAATCCATCAAGAGTGCATATTTTGTGACTTTCAGAGATTTATAAGATTTATTTGGTTTTGCAGAGAGTGCATATTTCATATATTTCATACTGTTTAATGCTCTGCATAGATTACATAAAGGGTTTATATTGACATCGCATTGTTGTCCTTGGTCATCGTGTTGCCTTGGATATTACTGATAATTGTTTGCAACACAGGGGTTTATTTGTTTGGTTACTGCTCACTAGCAGCTGGCATTCAGTGGCAATACTGCCTCTGAGCAGGAACGCTTCCCTTCCTCCACCCTCCTCCTCCTTCTTTCCTTTTGCATCAAGAGACTGTGTTATATTTTTTTTCTTGTCGAAAAGCAGCTGCTCTGGGGGCCTTTTGAGCTGAAAAGCTAGGGTGAAAAACACCACTAGGAAACCTCTAATGAAATAAATGTTCATGGCGAATAGTCACTGGCAGACTGTCCCCATCCTTCTCCAAATGCTTATCTATCTTCACGGCCCAGGACCCTCCTACCTACGGGACCACCTCTCCCGGTATGCCCCACGGAGGACCTTAAGGTTCATAAATAGCAACACCCTAGAGGTCCCGGGCTCTAAGGAAGTCAGATTAGCTGCAACCAGAGGCAGGGCCTTTTCAACACTGGCTCCGGCCTGGTGGAATGCTCTGTCTCATGAGACCAGGGCCCTGCAGGATCTGATTTCTTTCCGCAGGGCCTGTAAGGCAGAGTTGTTCTGCCTGGCCTTTGGCTTGGAATCAAATTGATCCCCTCCCTCTCTTCCTTTTTCCTTTCTCCTTCTGTGATGGAACTCCTATTTGGGGACTTCCCTGGCTTTTTTTCTGGCCCACGTAGGACCAGTCTGGATAGCTGGCCTTGGTGAAGACTTGACGTTTTCATCCCCCAAAAAGTTTTTGATTTGAGTTCCTACTGAAATGAGGCTGCATTTTAATGTTGTATTTTAATCTTGTTTTTAAGTTGTATTTCAATCAATTGTTTTTATACTGGTGTTAGCCACCCTGAGCCTGGTCTTGGCTGGGGAGGGCGGGGTATAAATAAAACTTAATAATAATAGTAATAATCTAGTTCTCTTTGGAAGACATCAAACTTGAAGACCTCTCACTAACTCTTGTCTTATGTTTGTGAATTCCAGACAGTGGCCACGATTACTGCATGGCTGGGGATTGGACTAGGAGACCCGTGGGGTCTGTTCCAGCTTTGCCATTCTACGACTCCATGTGTTGTGTGAAGAAGGGAGGTTTTCTTCTTCTCAGTGGCAATGTCTGTCCCAAACCTGCTATCAGGACAGTTGTTGGAGTAGCCATGGAACCAAGGTGATGGAAAAGCTTCGTAACCATAAAACATGCTTCTGAGATGGGTGAAGTGGACATCTTTGGACATTGGCAAGGCAAGAGAAGGGGGTTGCCAAGTAGGTATGGTTTGGGAGGGATTGCAGTCAAGGCTCTAACAATGTCGGGGGGAAATGGATCGGGAGAGTTGCATGAATCCTCTTTTCTGTGCGATGTCGGGAGCGGAAGGATCAAGGGAGCATTCGAGGGGTGCTTGGCACGTGACTGAGAGGACCAGATGCTTACTTAAGGGTAGGAGAATGCGTTTGAAGACATGCGCCGCGGCAAGGATTGGAGAGGAGGATGTCTCTATGAGGTTCATTAAGGAAACGCAGGCAAGTAAGACTTACGCTAGCGTTAGTTTTATCACTTCCGCCCGAAGAAACACTCCATCGTTTTATAGCCTGAGTGCACAAGAGATCAACGTAATTGAATTGGCGCACACCAAGGAACAAGGGTGCACCTCCTGTGCCCAGGAGAACATTGAAATAACCATTCCAGAGCATTTCCCCTTTAAAACCATAGTGCTTGATGGGGAAAAGGAAACATGCAGAACTGGAGAGGAAGCTGCAAAAGGAACCATAAAATCCTGGCAAGCAGTTATTGCATTACGGGCCTCCGTAGGAACACAGAAAGCTGCCTTCTACTGAGTCAGACCTTTGGGTCCATCAAGCTCATATTGTGTACTCTGACTGGCTCTCCAGGATTTCAGACAATGGTCTCTCCCATCTACACCTGGAGATGCTATACCTGGAGATGCTACACCTCCAGGTATACCTGGATATTCATGCATTGCAAGGGTTGAATTCGATGACCCTTAGGATCTCTACAGTCTCTACAGTTCTATGATTCTGTGCTTGTATGCCAAGGATTGAATCAGGGTCACTCTGCCTACAGAAGAGGTGTTCTGTCACTGCACTACGGTTCTTCTTAATTTCTAAAGGCAGCATGGGGAGAATCATTCTTGAGATTATACCCTAGTTATTTTATTTATTAAATTTATTACTTACTTTTTTTGCCACGGCAGCTCAAAGTGACTCACAATATTTTAAGCAAGCAAACACATACATGCATTAAAACCAGCTTTAAAAACAACCTAAGACAATTTGGTTTGGTTTTTGTTTTTGTTTTTTGTTTTTTTTAAAAAAACACCACTACATTAAAACATCCCGTCCATGAAAACAAAAATGCTGTAGAGAATTCAAAGCCAAAGGCCTGGTGAAAAAAAAAATGTTTTTGTTGAACTAGAAGCTGATATTGACTTCTGATTCATCCTGCTTTAATTAATCCAGAATAAACAAAGATGATCATGGATAAATAACCAGGATGTATCTGCAAGAAGTGATTCTTCATGCAGAAACTTCTCAAATCTCCCCTGCTGCTTAGCTCAATCATGGAAAATTATTATTATTTTGCACAGGTGTAGCGCAAAGTATGATATAGTGTTACTCTTGAGCTTAGTCCTGCATCTGTGTGGTCTACTAAAGCACAGGAAGTGCTGTAGGCCAGGAACTCTGCTTGGGGGCCAGATCATTATCTCTGCCCCCCCTTGAGGTTCAACAGGTGGGTGGAGCCTGAGATTTAGGAATGATGACATCATCCAAGGTTGATAGTATTGGGACAGTAGAATTGACGAAGGACAGGCTGAAGTTTCTCCAGAAAGAACTTCCAGCTGAACAGTTTATGGGGAAAATTTATGGGCTGGGGATCACCCATCATTTGGCAAAAATCCGCCTGGACACCATTTTGGCCAGCGATTCCCAGACATGTCCAAGAAAACCAGGACATATGGCAGCCCTTTATCTAGAAGACACAGGAGCAGGGAGTCAGAGAAAAATTGAAGTCATTTAAGCTTTTCTCCAGTCAAATGAAGAAGAAAACTTATTGAAAACAGATTTTCAAACTGCAAATATCCTCACATTGTTGGGGCAGATTAAAGGCAGAGGGGTTTTGCCCACAGGTGCAAAATTATGGTTTTTGGAATTTCCCAGATCCTTTGTTTGCAGACCCCCAAATAAATTAGGTCCCCAAGGATGGAGTTTTCAGGAAAGTGGGCCAGAACTCACCTTGCTGTCTGCTGTTGGAGACTCCTTCTCTTTCTCTGAATGCTGCAGCTTTCGGTTCAAGTCCTGGAACATGTCTTGGTGACGTTTTCTCGTGTGCATGATTTTCTGCAACGGATGAGAGAGAAACAGGTCAGGATTTCCCAGGTCCATCAAAGCCTCAGGCAGGAATTGTGAGATCAATTAAACCTAATTAGGAATGGTTGAATCTGCCCCAGTTTCTCATTGTTCTAGTCCTCATTTCTCCACATTTCCATATCACTTCATTATATCACTTCATTATATATATATAATGACGAAAATTATTCAGTGTTTTAGTGCAAGTCTTTCTTAATATAGTTATTTTTGGGTGCAGTTTTCCCTAATATAAGTTTACTGATTTACACTTATAAACTGCTTGGTTATAATAAAACTTCTAAGCGGTTTACAGTTTTTAAAAACATGTTAAGATGATCAATAAAAAGGTTAAAAAGAGGTATCTAAAACATTTGTAACATAATTAAATGAGCGTTTAAAGAAATAAAAAAAGATAACTAAACTCAACAGAAAGCAAAAGGATTAATATACATGCTGGCCTGCTACATTTGTGGATAGGGTCGACAAACAAAAACATTTTAAGCAAGCACCACAAAGAGAACAGAAAAGGCGTTTGCCTGGTGTATCAATAGGGAGGGAGTTCCAAAGTGGGTGTTCTATCATAGTAAAAGATTGATTTCTTACAAGTGTGGAATGAGTATTATGTGGCACCTGGAACAGTGCGATTTCTGTATGCTATTTTCTCAAATGCATGGACTTTGATGCATACTAGATCCTAGTGTGAGCATTTGCATGTCGAGACCCCGAAGGCACCCCCTTGTTGATGAATAAGACACAAGGATACAGATATTAGGTTAATGGTTATTGGGCAAATTTAGGCCACAACTTTATTGGTTACAGAATGTGAGCGGTATTGGCTTAGGCACTGGAACTGACCCAAATATATCTGACTCCTGCCTGTCACGCAGGGAGTCCTGTAAGGGTCAACCACTGGTAGGGGGAACCCCGTCAATGCAAACCAATTCGAGTTCCCCCTGGGTTCCCGACGGGGTTGTGGCATGGCCCTAGCTCCATCTCGGGCTTTGGACAAGATCCACACCCCTGGATTTCTTTACAGAATACCCTTAAGCTTAGAGGGGCAGGTGATGTCCACACCTCCCCTCCCCCATCATAAGATCAACTAACGCCTAACCGCCAAACCTTACAAAGTTGTGACGATTGCTACGAGGTAGCCGAAAACCAAATGGCCCATGCCAATTTGCCAAGTGGAAAAATTCCTACCAGGCCCCTCAACGGTGACCAACCAAGGTCCCTAAGAAGGCCAATGTCAAAACCTGAAAATAGGGAAGCTGGGCGGGAGATTGAGGAAGTGAGCCAAAAGAAGCTCTCTGGTTGAGCTTAAGTTTAAATGGGGCTGGCTGGTAACCTTCGGGTGATGCAGGTCCACTGCAACTCCACTGCAACTCCTCCCCACTGGGAAGTGGAGTGCATTTCTGAACACACTGGAACTCCACTGCAAAATTCAGAGACGTGTAAATTGTTTTGGAAACTGCCAATTAGGTAGGTTTGCCTTTAAACGTGAACCAGATTGAATTTCTCCCCCATCTTTAGTCCTGGCCAAGTAAAAATGCAGGACTGAAACCCCGACAATTGGCCCAATGCGTACTGAGAATGATCATTGCTCTTAGAACGCAGGATGTCTGTTTGCAGGGGGCTTCCATTTGGTGGGTTCACCCCTTTTTGTACTTTTGCAAACCTTGGGGTTCCCCCAAGCCTCTTAACATCATCCTCATGAGAGCGGATGGTCCAGTTTGGGCTATATATGGAGAATGAGGTTGCTGTTTGTATATAGGATTTTTCGTCCAAAGAGAACCACTTCATTCTTTCAGTTTATGCTATACCTACTCAGAGAGGTGCCCTTTGCAACACTCTGAGCTACAGTTGCTGGACATTTGCTTCGATGCCTGGCTACCAGAAATTCTCTGTGCACTGCCCATGGATGAAATTAGGCATACATTTGCATCGCTGTACATTCCAGTGGAGAAAATTACCCCTTGTTATGGGGAATACGCAGTGCTTTTTTTCCTAGAAAAAAGAGGTGCCAGAACTCACTATGAATGCCTCCCTCATTCTCTTATAATGGCAATGGCGCCCACCTGAGAGGTGCTGGAGCTGAGTTCCAGGGAGTTCTGGCTGAAGAAAATAGCCCTGAATATGACACAAACTGATTCATGGGTTCTCGGGACACAGGCAATGACTCCAGACATTTTTGGTGTTAGGACAATCAATTTGGTATACAGTCATACCTTGGGTTGCCAACGCTGCAGGTTATGTCTTTTCAGGTTGCGACCCGGAAGTACCGGAAAGGGTTACTTCCGGGTTTTGCCTCTCGTGCATGCACAGACGCGCAAAATGATGTCACGCGCATGCATAGAAGCTGCGAATTACAACCCGCAGATGCACAGACGTGGGTTGCATTCCGTTCAGGTTGCGAACGGGGCTCCAGGATGGATCCTGTTCACAACCAGAGGTACCACTGTATATGAAACTAAATTCAATGGGGATGATAAGATTCACTCTTACCCTGACCTGTCCATTATGTAAATAGGGAAATACTCACCTCAAAATCTAGCTCTGCATACCGGGATTTCCGTCTCTGGGGATTGAAAGAGAAAGACAGATTAGCAGTAGGGTGATACCACCCCAATGAAATTGACGTCATTTTTTTTTTTTTGCCACCAATTTTTTGGGGTCGATATTTCTCCTGGAGAAAGCACCATGCAAAGAGGCACTTGGTGTACACAATTTGCAGCAATGGCCACAATCGTGGCAGCCGTGCGGAGTCTCATCTGTCTGTGTGCATGTTCAGTCCTACTGGACTGAGGAGACACATTCCCTGGTCCAGGGGTGGTCCTACCATTTGGCAAAGTGAGGCAATGGCCTCAGGCGCTGGATGAACCCCCTAGCCATTCTCCTCTGCTGAAAAAACAGAGCGGCATGTGTGCTCTGCCACACTAGCCTGCTGCTCAGAGGAGCAGTGGAGGACATGATCCCATCACTAATAATTTGGGATCAGTTAACAATCTGGGATCTGGACCACTTTACCGATGAGATCACCTGACCCCATATCAACTGCTTTGATCTGGCACAGTTACAGGGGCTACATAATGTGAATTTCACATTTTAAAGAAATCAGTGATTTAGTATGGCAGAACTACACTTGGGAACTCCCTGCCTTTTGATATCAGGCAGGCTGTATGCTTTAAAAAAACATTTTTGTACAGATAATCCTACTCAGTTGTTTAGAAAGTTGGAGCAACTTTTAACCCGTTTTATGAAAACCATCCCTCTCTCTGATTAGTTTTATACAGGCCAGTTTGCATTTCTTAGTGCAGAAAGGATTGATCTGATGTGTAGAGATCTTTTCTATTCTACTTAGTTCAAGAAGGTTCGGGAAGCTTCTCTGTGTGAAAGGAGAACTTCATGATGTTTGGGTTATTCCTTCAGAGAAGCTGAGTACAGCTGGCTTAAACTGGTCCTGTTATCTCTTCTGCCAAGGTCATGCTGACTATCATAGTCAGGCCAGAAGGAGACTGGGTTTCACTTTCTCTCTTTCTATCTCTTTTCCAGCTGGTGTGGTGTTCTGTATACAGTGTTCAGTTTTAGACTTATTATAAGTTATTGTGTTTTTTTATAATGTATTTTTATTAAAGATATTCTTGGTTTACAAAAGTATATGCAATGTCTCTCTCCCCCCCCCCCAGTAACATTTTTTACAGATCAGTTTCATTTCTTGAGACATTAGGAAGAAAAGGGGGAAAGATGACTGGGGATGAGGTCGGGTGGCGATGTTTCTATTTTACTTAATATATGTGCGGTTTGGTGTCAGTGTCGCTTGTGCAGGTTCTTTGCTGTTCGCTTGTGTTCCTTCGGTGGTGAGAGAGGTTGGGGTTGGCCGAGGGTGTGGCTGTTCATTTGTGGTTGGCTGTGGTGGTCTTTGTTTTCGTGTGTGAGTGGGGTGGGTGGGTGCTTTGGATCAGGTTAGCCATATTGTATGCTGTTGGCTGATTTTTGTCATTGTCTTGTTGGGCTGTGTATGTGATAAAGGGGAGCCACACCGGGGTGAAAGCGTCTTCTTCTATTTGTCCCCGTGTCAGTTTCAGTTTATTGGTTAATTTTCCTAGTAGGGCTGTTTCCCATACTATTTGGTACCATTGGTCCATGCTTACTCCTGACAGGTCTTTCCAGTTATAAGTTATTGTTAAGTCTGCTGCAACTGGATTTCTTATGGACAGGGCCAATCTTGAATGTATTGGATTTTTGACCATTCTGCTCATATGCCTTCAGTAGCAGTAAAGCTCTGCTGGATGAAATGCCTCTGGTCTATTTTTGGGAAACCCTGCCACATGTGCAAGTTTTTACTCTGCTAACTATACATTGGAATCTACTCTGAATAATAATAATAATGATGATAATAATAATAATAATAATAATAATAATAATAATAATAATTTATTTATACCCCGCCCATCTGGCTGGGTCCCCCCAGCCACTCTGGGCAGCTTCCAACAAAACACTAAAATACAATAACCTATTAAACATTAAAAGCCTCCCTAAACAGGGCTGCCTTTAGATGTCTTCTAAAAGTTTGGTAGTTATTTTTCTATTTGACATCTGATAGGAGGGTATTCCACAGGGCGGGTGCCACTACCGAGAAGGTCCTCTGCCTGGTTCCCTGTAACTTGGCTTCTCGCAGTGAGGGAACCATCAGAAGGCCCTCGGTGCTGGACCGGGCACAACGATAGAGGTGGAGACGCTCCTTCAGGTATACTGGACGGAGGCCGTTTAGGGCTTTAAAGGTCAGCACCAACACTTTGAATTGTGCTCAGAAACGTACTGGGAGCCAGTGGATCAATACTGAGCAGACTTTCAGTGACAATATACCTCTGTTATCTCCCCCCAACCTTACTCCGGCCAGTCAATTTAACCCCCTATTGTATCAATACGACTGGTTCTTTTTCAAGTTCTTGGGGACAGGTTGGTCTTCTTCAGCCAAGGGACCCTTGGTCCTTTTCAACCGGAGATGCCAAGGAACCTGCGATGTTCTCCGTGCAAAATGTGCGCAATATCACATAGCTACCCCCCCAGCCACATACCTCAAGGGAGCTCATGGAAAGGGTGGAAACCGTCTCACTCTTGGACACCATGCCAGAGTTGCCAGACTCGCCCGTGTCACACAAGCTGTTTGGCATCTGTGAGTCACCAGACTTGTTAACCATCGGAGGTGACAGCTGGTGTTGTTGCTGCTGCTGCTGCAACATTGTCGAAGCCTGAGGCTCCCCACAGCCCATGACCACAGGCTCCCTTGGAGGGCTTTTGACAACAAAACCTGGGTCAGTGGCCATACTGAGGTGGATGAGCCTCGTCTGGGGCATCTGGTCAATGTTGATGCTGTATTTCGTATCGTCTTTGGGGGGCGGTGGAGGCGGCGGAGGCTTCGGCCTCAAGGTGGCAGTGTTGGAGGGCAGGATGACGTAGCTGGTGTCTATGGCTTGGTCCTGCGCCCGAGAGAGCTCTGAGTCCAGCTTCTTGAAGATGTCCCCATCACAGATGTAGATGGACTTTGGAGGCTGGCTCTTGTCCTTCTTCAGAGTGAGGGTGTGATTGCTGAAGTCGTTGAGGTTGATGGCACCCAGGTAGTGCGGGGAGCCTTGGAGGTGCATCTTGGAGACGTTGGCTGGAAGACTGTTGAAGTTGGACGATCCCTTCTGGTGGTTCAGCTTCAGCTTCTCCTCATCCTGCAGGGACGGGCGTTTCAGAGTCCCCGTGATGGTCATGGTGCGGCAAGTGCTGATGTCTTTGTTTAGTACTAATGGGTCGGCGGAAAGAGGCAAAGCATCAGTAACCGATGGAACTGGACGTGTCTTGCTACACAACAAAAATGACTCTCACCATCATCACACCACCCAGGGATGTCCCCACCCATCTCCAGAACAGAGGCTCCTAAAGGGATTTTTTATTTTATAATCATCATTATTATTTATTAAATTAGTACATCATCCTATACCCTCAGGTCTCAGGGCCGTTGCAACATAAAATCTCAATATAAAAACACAACATACATAACCAAAATAGGAACAAAAACAAGTCAATAACCGCCCCCCTCCAACACATTTTAAAAGGGAATTAGAGTTTCACTCTTGTTTCATTCTTGTTCTAGACTTAGTGGCTCCACTTTCAACAGCTACTGAGTGATTTTTTGTCTCCCATTCATTCATTATGTGAAGACAATGGATGAAGAAATAAATGGCCTGTTTCTAATTTGCCTGGTTATGTTTAAAATTATTCCACAAGCTTTTTGGACTGGGTTATACATGTCAATAAATAAATAAATATGATTTATATGTTCTCTAGAGATCCCGTGTTTAATCCACTGTGTTTGATTCATGATGCAAAGATTGTATTTCTGCTGGTAAGGGTATATAACCTAGTTACCCATATTGGTTTAAAATGTTTTATTGATTTTATCCTTGACCTTGGTGCAATGCAGACAAGACACCTTTGCTCAGACTCCTTGGCCCCAGTTCCCAATTTGCTACTGGGCCAAGTTCAGCATCTTACTGCTAGCATATAAAGCCCTTAACAACTTGGGATCAGTTTACCCATGAGATCACCTTTCCCCAATTATGCTTGATTGATGGCTTCAATCTGCAGAACTAGCACTCTTACAGGTGCCAAATAAAGATCATTCTGCATTTGTAAGAACTCAAACTTTTAGTGTTGCAGCATCTACACTTTGGAACTCCCTGCCTATTGATTTCTTTTTGGAGCCTGCTAAACTCATTTTTGTTTAGACATGTCTACCCAGATATCCAAAATCCTGATGTCTGTTTTAAACTCCTTTGAGTTTATTGCTGATTTTATTTTTCCCCCTGAATGCTTAAGACTGTTGTTATTGACTGCTTTTACTGAAAATTTTATTGTTTTATTCTTATTGTAACTGCTTAGATTTTTCTTTTTTTAAAAAACAATCAAGTAATGTATACATAAAGTAAATAATAAAGTGTATTTTTGTCCCTTCCCTCTTTGAGAGATTAGATACAGAATATCCTCTGGATGCTTTCAGACCAAAAGAGCAGCTTCAGTGCTTATAAGAAAAGAGCCAAATTCTGAATGAGATGGAGAACATCACATGCAAACACACATATGCATCACAGATATAAGTAAACGATATATTGCTATTGCTCAGCCAACTGTCAGCTGCAAGGAAATGGTTGGCTTCTATGATACACCCCAGAGTCATGGAACCAAATACTTACCCAGCATATCAGCAGAACAGCTGCTTTACCTATTCCTCCCTGAAGAACAGGGGAAAGTAAAAGACCAACAAATATGGGCTTGGGGGCTTCATTCAAACAATTCCTGACTAAGGGCTGGAGCGTTTTGTTGTTGCTGCGTGGTTGTGTTATCTTGTAAAACACAACAGCAGGTTGTTGGGATTTAATTGGTCTGCTGTGGGGCCTTGAGCTTGCTAAGCCAGCAAAATTCAAGGGCAAGCCAGCAGAAACAATGACCCAAGCCTTTGTGAGACGGGCTTCCTTGCCTGGCACCCGTTAGATGATATGGACTACAACTCTGATTCTAAATGTGGGCACCAGCTTGGGGAAGGCTGGCTGGTCTAAGACATCTGGACATCCTGGGGTGCGGCAAACCCAATTGGGTAAGAGAACTGTGGTACTCAAACGTGACAACTGTGGGGGTGGGGGTGACTGAACTTCTGGAGTTTTCTATGAAATAGTAGACGTCTTGCAAGGAAAGATGGATGCATTTAGCTGTTTTTCCAAGTATCACTCATGAATTTAGACAACTCAAGGGATGCTTCCCAGGATATGTGTTTGTGTGTGTGTCACAGTGCTTGCTTTCCTCTTCCCTCCACATTTACCTTTCCTTTTGTGCCATGTCTATTAGGTTGTGAGCCCCTAAGGAGGGCCTGCCTGATCTTTTAACATCTCTGCAGTGCTTAGAAAACACCTGCTGCTTGTTTAAAATATTATAGAACAGTTGCACTGGAGAGTTAGGGTTGTAAAATGGAGCAAGGGCCGTTCTTCTGTTTGTTGGATGCCTTTGGTTTTGTTAAGGTTAAGATTGTCGGCGCTGAGAGAGATCAGAAGGATAAAAAGAGACACCACAGAGAGAGGAAATAAATGAAGACAGGGAGGGGAAAGAAGCCAGGAAGAGGGAGCGGTGAGAAGACGTCAGCAGAGAGGGAAGCGTCATGTTTGATCGAAGGGCGTCATATAGAGATGCCAAAAGGAAAAGCAATATGAGAATCTGCCTATGGGCATGTTGGCACTGGGATAATTTGTGGGAGCTCACACTCCCTTTTGAAACCTTGAAGCTGAAAAGAGAAGGCGATAAATAGTCCCCTGTTTGAAACAGGAGCGATGGGCTGCAGCTCACTCTCCAGCAAGCTGGCTCTTGTCGATGGGCACGGACTCTGCCCGCCAGCAAGGACACTCATTTGTAACACAAGCTGGCAGGGCAAGGATAGCAAGAGTCTGATGTGCCATAGAGTGAATCTGGTATTGGTGCTCCACCAGAAGGACAGCCTCCCTGGTCCTGAATGGGGTAACTGTGCCCATGAAGGACCAGGTGTGCAGCCTGGGAGTCATTTTGGACTTACAGCTGTTCATGGAGGCGCAGGTCAATTCTGTGTCCAGGGCAGCTGTTTACCTGCTCCATCTGGTACGCAGACTGAGATCCTCCCTGCCCGCAGACTGTCTCGCCAGAGTGGTGCATGCTCTGGTTATCTCCCACTTGGACTACTGCAATGCGCTCTATATGGGGCTACCTTTGAAGGTGACCCGGAAACAGCAACTAATCCAGAATGCGGCAGCTAGACTGGGGACTGGGGGCGGCCGCCGGGACCACATAACACCGGTCTTGAAAGGCCTACATTGGCTCCCAGTAGGTTTCCTAAGAGTATGGCTCTTTGATATATATCATGCATATATATACACGTCTCTCCTGTATTGGTCTCTGCAGCCACAGAAGGAGCTGTAACACTCTAATGGTTTGACTTCACTCCAAAAGTTGCCCTCTTCCCGACAAGGCAGACGGATGCATTATATGCATAGAAAATATGTGTTTTTGCATATAATTATTTGGGATTACAAAAGAAAAGAAAATAGAGATACAAAAATGTATTGGAGCTAGGCAAGGACTCACTGCAAGAGGCAGCCTGAAGTGGGCGGGGGGGGGGGGGGGCTTATTCAGGTCGAATCTCCCAGAATCCATATATAAATCCAACTAAGATGATTTCCTCTTCCATCTCTAGTTTCAAATCCCAGCAGGGAAGCTTGGACTACTGCAATACACTCTACGTGGGGCTACCTTTGAAGGTGACCCAGGAACCACAACTAATCCAGAATACGGCAGCTAGACTGGTGACTGGGAGTGGCCATATAACACCGGTCTTGAAATACCTACATTGGCTCCCAGTATGTTTCCAAGCACAATTCAAAGTGTTGGTGCTGACCTTTAAAGCCTTAAACAGCCTCAGTCCAGTATATCTGAAGGAGTGTCTCCACCCCCATCGTTCTGCCCGGACACTGAGGTCCAGCTCTGAGGGCCTTCTGGTGGTTCCCTCACTGCGAGAAGCCAAGTTACAGGGAACCAGGAAGAGGGCCTTCTCAGTCGTGGCACCTGCCCTGTGGAATGCCCTCCCTTCAGATGTCAAAGAGAAAAACAACTACCAGACTTTTAGAAGATATCTGAAGGCAGCCCTGTTTAGGGAAGCTTTTAATGTTTAATAGACTATTGCATTTTAATATTTTGTTGGAAGCCACCCAGAGTGGCTGGGGAAACCCAGCCAGATGGGCGGGGTATAAATAATAAATTATTATTATCTTGATAAGAAGCTTGACAACAAATAAAAAGGGAAAATGAGATGAGGGGATGGGCAGATAGACAGGATGGGGAAGGATTGATGAAGTTTATGCATGGAAATGGATGAATGGAAGGCAGAGATGAACGAAACAATGAGAGGAATAGCTCCACACGTTGCATTTTAACATTGCCTAGTGTTTTGTGTGTTCCCATAAATTTATACTGTATGGAGTCAGGAAACAGGTGCAAATCTGTCCTCTCACCCGGGAGATGGGACTGCCTCCATCTCCTCCGCATCAGGTAAGAGCACACCTGTTGGCAAACAAGAATCGGCTACAAGAAAGAGCATGATATAAACAGACAGAAAAAGAGAAGCCTGGAAAGGAAGGGGGAAAAACAAATCCAAGAAGGAAAATACAGAAATGATCATAGAGGTGCAGACAGCAATTAATTCTCAGCCTTAAGAAGAGATCCTGGTTTGGAAGATTGGAATTCTATGCAGGGTCGAAGACAGCTGGGGTTGTCCAGGATCTTTAAGGAAATCCCAAGAAGTGTCAAAGGTGTTTTTTAAGGTTTTATTTTACCCCTTCCCCTGGTTATTCAGGGTTGCAGGAGGAGAGCAGAGCATTTAAGGGAGGGTTGAAGCAGCACAGGGCATTCTTGAGAGAGTTCTCAGTTGCAACGGATGCAGCGCTGGGTCTATTTAAGCAGGGTGAGGGGTGGGAGGTGGGAAGAGGTTGGAGGCCCATGCAAGTCTGCCGGGCTGGGGCGATCAATTCCCAAAGGACGCGGGTAAGAGCAAGGGAGAAGCGGAGGAGACAGAGGATGCTGGAGGAATAAGCTCACCTATCACCTCTCCCAGAAGAGGGAAGGTCTAGAGGAAGAAATCCAATATGAGAGGATCCTGAAAAATCACTAAATGTCCTAATTTAAACATCTAGTTCTTATATGGTTAGGGCCATCAGGAGTGGATTTTCTGGCACGATGATCAGGTCTCATGAGCTGCTTCAGAACTGCCTGCCTATTGAACTGCAGGTGCCTTCATTTTATTCTTTTTCATGCCTGCTAAAAACATATTTATTTACACAAGACTATCCAGATGTTTGGAAATTTGATGTGAGTTTTAGCCTGTTTTGAGCCTATTGTTATTTTAACTTTTCAAATGTTTTAAATCAGTGGTTCCCAGTTTGCTGACTAGTGTGGATCCCCTATTCCCCCCCCCAAAAAAGTGAAGCCACAGACCCTCTACTTTGGAAATTTTTGATATCTGCATGGTGATTTTTGTTATGTGAATGGTGCTACAGACCCCCTGGGTAGCTTAAAAGCAGATCCGCTTTTCAAAATCATTGTTATTTTTCCTTATCGGTAATTTTATTGTTATCTTTTTTAAAAAACCATGTTGAGGGTCCCCCCCTCTTTTACAATCAAGCAGTGTGTAAAATTTATGAGATAGAAAGAAAGAAAGAAAGAAAGAAAGAAAGAAAGAAAGAAAGAAAGAAAAATAAATAAATAAATAAATAAATAAATAGGACTCGTCACTGCCTGCTTCAACCCATTTTCTGAAATGTTTTCCACCATTGAACTGCAATTGGGGAAGATGGTATAAGTACCCACACAATGATTAAACTGCTGTACCCAAATTCACTATGCCCCAATGAAAAGCCAATTCATGTGGATGTTATCATGGGTCAAAAATGGTTGTGGGAACCAGTGTTGGGAGTGCAATGCTTAATGTCACTCCAACAGGATAATAATAATAATAATAATAATAATAATAATAATAATAATGACGATGATGATGATGATGATGTCATTATAGGAACAACTGTTTAGAAACTGGTGCCGGAGTTTTGGTTTTCCTCTTCCCTCCCTGTTCCTTTTCCCTCTTATATCGTGTTGTTTTTTTGTTTGTTTGTTTTTTGCTTCTTTTAGATTGTAAAACTGCTGGATAGCAGTTTTGTTTTGAACAATCAAGCCACCCTTGAAGCCTTTTTGACTGAATAGCAGGGAGAAACTAAATAAATAAAGATCTGCCAAATACTAATAATAATAGACCTGCCAAGGGCCGACCTAACTGATAAATAAAGGCAGTCATTTTCATTCAAGTATAAAGTGAGTCTATTTTTTTTTTTATATGAGAAGGGGCACAGAGGGGAGGGCACCTGAATCTTCTGCCCCTCTCCCCATGCCCCCTAACCTCCAGGCACTTTTTCCCTTAGAAAGAGCTTGAAGGAAGAGGGCATGAAGAGGGTTCAGCTCCTCATCAATGCCAAAGTCACTTCTGCCCTTTGGAAGAGGTGGAGCTGTGGGCTTCACGGCCCCATCACATGCGTAGAGGCTGGAACCCAGCCCTCGCACGATTGAGGGGATTCCCAGTCGCGTCACCTCCTGGCCAGCCAATTGGCTAGCTTAGGGGGTGTGGCCTGCCTTATTTAAACCAGGACACAGCCAGGGATCTCCCTCTTTGCTGCCTACCAGCTGTTCCTGCTTTTCCCACCCTCCCGCCCTATAAGGTTTTCGTTCTTTGACCTTGCTATGGACATTGCTTGGTCGCTGTTGAGGGGCCTGGTAGGAATTTTTCCACGTGGCAAATTGGCACCAGCCACTTGGTTTTCGCCTAAAGGTAAAGAGACCCCTGACCATTAGGTCCAGTCATGACCGACTCTGGAGTTGCGGCGCTCATCTCGCTTTACTGGCCAAGGGAGCCAGCGTACAGCTTCCGGGTCATGTGGCCAGCATGACTAAGCCGCTTCTGGCGAACCAGAGCAGCGCACAGAAACAGCGTTTACCTTCCCACCGGAGTGATACCTATTTATCTACTTGCACTTTGATGTGGTTTCGAACTGCTAGGTTGGCAGGAGCAGGGACCAAGCAAATTGTCACAACTTTCTTGGTATTGGCAGTTAGGCATTGGTATTGGTATTGCTCTGTAGATGGAAGAGGGGAGGAAGTGCCATCACCTGCCCTGCATATTGAAGGGGAGTCCGTTAAAGGATTCTGGGGAGTGTGGCCCTTTCTGAAGCCTAAGGAGGTGAGGGCCTAAGGCACGCCCCTAGCAGTGACCCCGGGGGAGTCCCTAGTTGATGTGCATCAGCAGGACTCCCCTACTGGTGGTTAACCCTTCCCGGACTTCAAGCAGATGGGCTGGAGCCGGATATAGTCGGTTAGGACCAATGCCTATGCCAATACCGCTCACCACCTGTAACCAATAAAGTTGTGGCCTTATTTAGCCCATTAACCTTAATAATTGTGTGGTGTCATAATTTTCACTGGGGGTGGGGTGGGGTGGAACTGGCCATGCAATTAGACCCTCCCATGCCATCTGGGCTCTAGATGCGAATGGTGCAGTCATGGGATTAAGTCAGCCTGGCTTCCGCCAATGTGTCCAGTTTGGGCCTAGGTCTCTTCTTCCTCTATCCACGCCCCTTCCAAAAGCCTGTCCCCATGGAGGTTGCCCTTGACCTCAGCCAAGCCCCAAGCATATAGGAGGGCAGCGGAGGAGAGTTAGCCTCAGGAGATGGGAGGAGGCAGGAGCTCTTGAGGGGCAGGAACGGCCAGGAGCAGCTCAGACGCACAGACCAGACACAACACAACTTTTGTCATGAACAGACAGCAAGGATATATATCGTAAGAAAGAAAAGGAAATTAAGGTCAAGCTCAATCCCCAAACCAGGTCACTTGTTGATTTCTCACCTGTGATGTGCTCACCTGATCTACAAGCCATATCCACGTCTTTCTCAAAATCAGTCTGGAAGACAGAGAAAACAGAAGGGGGCGGTGGTCAACAAGGCAGAGGGGAGGGGGTGGTTATGGGGTGGCAGAGGAAAGGGGGGCCTCAAATCCATCATTACTGGCACATTTCCAGAACTAGCAAGCAAAGAGTCACAACAACAAGACCCTGGCGTGAACAAAAGGGGAGTTATTGAGAGGTAAAAGTGTTCAGGTGCCATTGTCCACTTCTGCCCCGTTGTCTAATGTTTCTTTCACACTGCAGCACCTCTGGCGTTATGGAACTGTGGCTTTTTGTCAATTCACTCCCACAGTTCACTCCAGTCTTTGATGGGTGCAGATGATGGTCTGAATGCGTAACCATAACCGGATTTTTCATTTAGATCTGTATCTGAAACCATTCCGAGTTATCAGCCTGGGCAACGGACAATTTCCAACTGAGTTAGGCGAGGAAGGTTTCGTTAAATCAGAAATGGCTCTTTGTTTCTTGAAACGCAACGTGAAACAAAAGGCAGATTTCGGTGTGTCTTGTGCAGGATCAGACTCACACACAAGTCTCCCAAGTCTTGGCGATGTGAAACTTCTCCCAGGCCTTTGGTCAATTAAACAATCTGTTTTAAATGGTATGGGTTTCTGTTTGTTACTGTGGTATGTATTGTTGTGTTTTTATATTGTCAACCTCCCTGTGATCCTTGGATGAAGGGTAGTGTATAAATTTTAACAACAACAACAACAACAACAACAACAATAATAATAATTTTTCCAGGGCTAAGTGAGCTGCAGTTTCTGGAATCACCTAACACAGAAATTAGCACTAAACATGCACTATATTCCATTAATTTTCTGGAAGTGGCCTTTATTTCGCATGAAAGCTCAAATATAATATGGAAATTGAGAGTTAGAGAAATGTTGGGGAAATGGGGAAAGGCTGGGGGAATGCTGCCTTTGGCAGGAATCAACATATTATTGGGATGGAGACAATTATGCCAATCCTTCTTCACGTCTGATCCTGTCTAATTTGCTATCTGAGAATTCTTTGGGAAAATAATCTCTGAAAGGACCTGTTGATGGCATTTTACCATTGTACTGTGGAGAGTGTATTAACTTGTTGTCTCTGTGTGTGGTTTGGGAGCTGAATGGTCAGGGAAAAAACAATGCTGTCCAGGGTTGTAAAGACTGCAGAGAGAATAATTGGGTGCACTCTTCCCACCTTGGATCAAATCTACGCTTCCAGGTGCCATTAGGAAGCTGCAGAGATAGCGCAGGATAGGGTGCACCCCGGAAATGATCTCTTTCAGCTTCTGCCTTCTGGAAGAAGGTCCAGGGTTATAAAGACCAGGACTAGCCGCCTGAGAAACAGTTTCTATCCAAATGCGATTTTGGTTTTAAAAGCAGTGTAAGGTAGTCTCTGTGGGAGTATATTGTATTTAATTATGGGGTATCAGAGTTTTTAGGGGGCTAACCAGGCTGGGATAGCTGGGATAGCAGGCTTGTTGGTTTTTGAATGTGTGATGTAGATTTTTTTCAGTTTCGTTGTTCTGTCTGGGACAATGACAATAAAGATTATCGTATAAAGATTATTGTATTGTTATGTCAAAACAAAACAAATTCCTTCCAGTAGCACCTTAAAGACCAACTAAGTCAGTTCTTGGTATGAGCTTTCGTGTGCATGCACACTTCTTCAGATACCTGAAGTGCATGCACACGAAAAGCTCATACCAAGAACTGACTTAGTTGGTCTTTAAGGTGCTACTGGAAGGAATTTGTTTTGTTTTGACTATGGCAGACCAACACGGCTACCTATCTGTAACTGTATTGTTATGTGTTTGGGAAGGAAACTGGTAGCTGCTTGTGCATATTCTTGCACATATGAGCTGGAGGAGAAAACTGCATGCTGAGACTCTTCTGCAAGTCAGTTGGTGGGTCGGAGACGCATTCAGATATGCACCCCTGTCAAATGCAACAGATCAGGAAAGCAGAATCTGAATCCAGACACACATTCAATGCACATTCAGTTGAAGCTAGTGATTGGAGAAAGGCCTGAGCAAAATTGAACAATGGTCCGCCTCAGCACAAGACAACTTCTTACAAGTACGAATTCTCAAGAGAGCCTTTTGTGGCTGTGCAAGAGCTAACTGGGCAGAAAAGTGGAATATTCTGTGGAAATCAAGAGACATCCCCCCCCAAGTCCTGCTAATTTATGAGACTAGAAAAGCTGATTTTCCCCTCGTTTCATTCCTCTCTTTCGTTAAATAATTTCTTTTATTTTTTAAAAAAGAATCAAGGTGGTGTACAATGAAACTATTGAAGCCACCAAACACAGAACAAATGACTAATGCAGAATCCAATTCATTCTCTAAAAACACTTGGTTGAAATACGTACATTTTCAGCAGATGACATCAGGATTATAGGTGCCTGTCTTATTCCCATAGGAACAGTGTCCCAAGTTACTGTTGCCACTACGCTAAAATCCTAGGTTCGTCTAGAGACTTAAACTAATATGGGATAACTCTGGGATTGTTAGGAGGGTTCCTCCTGATGATCACAAGTGATCTGGCCTGTGTATACAAGGGATAAGGTGGTCCTTCGTATAATCTCATCCTAGGCCATTTAAAACTTTTGGATACTACTAATAATACCTGAAACCTAATTTCCTATTGGACTGACAGCCGGTGCAGGGCTTTCTGCACAGCTGTGATGTTGTTTTGATCTTTCAAAATATAAAGCAACTGGTACATTTCCATAAATGAAATATATAAAGCATTATTTAATCATCTAACCTATGGGGAAACTTGGTGCAAGCGAATGGGGATGAATGGAAAATAAACAGGCTGTCTGGAGGTGACCTCACAGACATGTGGAGTCAACGCGGGACTCCATGAATTTGAAAGTGGCACCGCCCTTGTCACACTAATAATAATAATAATAATAATAATAATAATAATAATAATAATAATAATAATTTTATTATTTGCACTCTGCCCACCTGACTGTGTTGCTCCAGCCCCCCTGGGTGGCTTTAGACAAATATAAAAGCATAATAAAACATCAAACATTAAAAACTTTAAAGCCCTAAACAGCCTCGGTCCAGTATACCTGAAGGAGTGTCTCCACCCCCATTGTTCTGCCCGAACACTTAGGTCCAGCTTTGGCGGTTCCCTCGCTGCGAGAAGTAAGGTTACAGGGAACCAGACAGAGGGCCTTCTCGGCAGTGGCACCCGCCATGTGGAACGCCCTCCCACCAGATGTCAAGGCAATAAACAACTATTTTACTTTTAAAAGACAACTGAAGACAGCCCTGTTTGGGGAAGTTTTTAATGTCTGGTGCTGTATTGTTTTTAATATTCGGTTTATTATTTATTCCCCAGCCAGATGGGCGGGGTATAAATAATATATTATTATTATTATTATTATTATTATTATCATTATTATTATTAAACTTTGCCAAACTGGGCTGCCTTCAGATGTCTTCTAGAAGTTGCTATTTAACTCCCTGACATCTGATGGGAGGGCATTCTGCAGCATGGGTGCCACTACCAAGAAGGCCCTCTGCCTGGTTCCCTGTAACTTCAGTACAGAAGAGAAAAACTGCATTTTCCTCATTCCTTAACAGAGGAACAAGAGGCACTTTATCCTACCATGAGCTGAGCATGTCCGTTCTGAAACGACCCCCCAGAATCTCCATTTCCTTCTTCCTGGCGGTCCACCACTCGGCATTTCACAGCATCCTGCACCTGGGAAAATGCGTGGCACGAGAGAAAATTGGATCAGAGCGTCATAAGGAGCAAAAGGAAAGGAATGAGGCGCAGTAAGTCATTTCAGCACCAGGACAGAGGCACACCCAGCAGAATCTGCTTAGAGCGGCCCGTTTGACCAGCCCATGGACCCCCGCCGCCTGCTCAAGGACCCCAGCCACCCCCTCGGTCAGCTCACTGTTGGAAAAATGCCCAGGAAGGCCACCACCTTCCCAAGACACTGAGGTGTTTCTCCGGTGGTCACCCTCTGGCTGTAATTCTTCCTCAGTCCAGAGAGACCACTAATAAGCGACCCCTCCCTCCTCAGAGGAGCACACTCGTCTTCTGGCATCCCATTGCAGGAGAAAGAGACAATCAGTAGCTCTAAACTACTTTATTTACATTGTCTATACATAGAGCTTCCATCAGCGTGTCTGGTCTCTCTGAGCTGCAGTACAGAAGAGCACACTTCACTCAGAAGTGAAAGTAACTTCTTTTTTCTTTAAAAAAAATAAAATTTATTCAAGTTTTAAAGATTACAAAAAGAAAATTAGAAACAACAACCAAAAAAGAAAAAAAAATACAGAAAAAATACAAAGTTAGAAAAAGAAAAACAGCTCAAACTTTTACATAGCTTTCTTTCCTTTGCTTATTTCCTTGACCTCCTCACACCTCCCTTTTTTGTATTCTACTTCAATTAGATATTTCAGCAAATCCTTTCCAGCTTTGTTTTTATCCTAATAATTTATCTTAATATACTGTAATTTTACATTCTCGTCTTTCACCAATTAAAAAATCAATTTTTACCTAATCCTTTATATCATTTCTGCTAAAACCACATTACTTCATTCCAACATCCTTCTAACATTCCTTAATTTTACAATGTTTCTGTAGATAGTCTTTAAATTTTTTCCAATCTTCTTCCACCAACTCTTCACCTTGGTCTCGGATTCTGCCAGTCATTTCCGCCAGTTCCATATAGTCCATCACTTTCATCTGCCATTCTTCCCGGGTGGACGAAAGTAACTTCTACAGTACTGAGACTGAGCAGAGACTTCCTGTCTCACGCTCTCAGACACTCACATGATGTAAACAACCATTCTGCTGCTCTCTGCGCAGCTGGCGAGATAAAAATCCTAACACTCACATGCGCTGCACTAAACCAGCGCCTTCCACAATGCTGGCTGGCTTCCCATTGGCTGCAGGAAGCTGTGCACAACTCCTCTGTGCCAGAAGGAGCACCGGAAATAGCGTTTGCACATGGGTGCGTGCTCACACACACTCCGGCCCACCGCGGCATCTGCGGGACTGTGAACCGGCCCAAGCCACAAAAACTTTGACGAACCCTGGCTTAGAGGTTTCATTGCAATTAGGCAGTATAAGCACGTTGTGAAATAAATAAATAAAATTTATAGAATGGGTCCTTACAACAACCTGGGGATGAGGGCGGAAAGAGAATGGGCCCTCAAAATTTTTTAAGGAATGGTACTAGAATTTATCAATTCATCCATCTTTATTAAGCAACGTCCCCTCTGAGGCAGAACATCGCCATCATGGCTAACAGCCACAGATAGCCTTCTCCTCCACAAATTTGTACAATCCTCTTTTAAAGCCTATCTAGGTTGGTGGCCATCACGGCCTCCATAGTTTAACCATGCACTGTGTGAAGAAGAACTTTCTTCACTACTGTGTAGCTAAAGATTATGGGATGGGAATCAGAGTGGCTTGTAGATTTTATTAAAGCCCCCTATACCCCACCTCCCAAGGGATGCGGGTGGCGCTGTGGGTTAAACCACAGAGCCTAGGGCTTGCTGATCAGAAGGTTGGCGGTTCGAATCCCCATGACGGAGTGAGCTCCCGTTGCTCGGTCCCTGCTCCTGCCAACCTAGCAGTTGACAGATCAAAGGAGACTGGGACAATGCCTTCTGATCCAGTAATTATACAAAGCAATATATGGTCTTTTCTCAAGCAAGGCAAGATTTGAGTTTGGGCTGAGCCAAATCAGTATACTTGAAGGAGCGTCGCCACGCCCATCATTTAGCGGGGACACTGAGGTCCACCTCCAAGGGCCTGCGAGAAGGTAGGTTACAGGGAACCGGGCAGAGGGCTTTCTCGGTGGTGCCACCCGCTCTGTGGAATGCCCTCCCATCAGATGTCAAGGAGATAAACAACTATCTGACTTTTAGAAGACACCTGAAGGCAGCTCTGTTTAGGGAAGTTTTTAATGTTTGATGTTTTATGGTATTATTATTATTATTATTATTATTATTATTATTATTATTATTCTGTTGGCTGGGAAAACCCAACCAGATGGGCAGGGTATAAATTATTATTATTATTATTAATAATAATAATAATTTTTATTTATTTATACCCTGCCCTTCCCAGTTCAGAAAACTGGGCTCAGGGCGGCTAACAACAAATTTAAAACACTTAATTAATGCAACAAAAAACAGCATAAAATACAGTATAAAATGTGAATAACAATAAATTCAGAATTCAAAAATCAGTTTGGGGGGAAATCCATCTAATAAACATTAGATTATTACCAGGGCTAGCTGGCTAAATTAGTCCTATTTGAGCCAGCGGGGAGACCAGGGGAGAATTAGCTGTAGGATCCTTGAGCAGGTAATCTTCATAAAAAGGGGAGAGGGAGGGAAGGAAGGGGAATAAAAGATCAGGCTACGTTCAAGTTGAAAGCCAGGTGGAATAGCTCTGTCTTACAGGCCCTGCAGAAGGATTATTATGCCTGCTCAGATGCTTACCTCTCTTCTCAGGATGCAGTGGACCATCACAATGACAAAGCCTTCCAAGGAGTCGAAGACTGCGAAAAGAATTTGGAAGAGGGCTGACCGGCGGTCCGTGATGGCCAGCACTGCTGACATCCAGGTGAGGGCGAGGAGAGGTAGGACCACACAGGAGCTCCACAGCGATGCCCTGCGAGAGGGAAGAGAAGAGACCATCGTTGAGCCTTCCTTGCCATTCCAGTTGCGAAGCAGCAGCCCTTCAAGCGAGCGGATCCCCCAAACCTCTGCTTCCCAAAGGGCGACAGAGGAATAATTTCTGGTAGAGGGAGGGTTGTCCTGAACGGTTTCCGAGCTATCAACGGGACATTCTGGTCGATCGAGGAAAGGGGCTGACAGGGTTTCTGACCAAGGAAGGAGCCATATGTAAACATAAAATAACGATGCACACTGAGAAAACAGGTGGGACCATGGTGTAGTGGTTAGAGCATCAGATTAGGACCTGTGAAATCAGGGTGTGTATCCTCTTACTTGGCCATGAAACTCACTGGGTGATCTTGGGCCAGGCACTGACTCTCTCAGTCCAACCTACCTCACAGGGGTGTCGTGGGGCTTAACTGAAGAGGTGGAGAACAATATCCACCACCTTGAGCTGGGTTGTTAAATAAGGAGGGGGAGAAACATGTATACCACCTTGAGCTCCTTGGAGGGAAAGGTGGGATAGAAAATTTAATAATAATAATAGTAATAATAATAATAATGGTATTAATGCCTACCCTAACTTAACCTACACACTCCACACCTAAGATATCTTCTATGGGCTGGGTTTTGAGGATGAAAAGTGGTTGCGTCTTCATCCTAGAATTCTAGGGGTGTAGCTTGACACACTTTGAACCCCTCATCCTCTGCTTTGCATTCCATCTTGCCTGTTGAAGAACAAAAAAGCTCTCCACACGTTTCTGATATCTTGGTTGGTCCCAGTAAAAGTATTACCCAGCTGTTGATTTTGGATCTCTCTCTCGGAGCTTCCAGGAAAACTACCTGTTTGCTCTTGCAATCACTTGCTGGATCCTGAGGAGACTCCTTTAGAGTAGAAAACCTGCTTTAATTATACCTGATTTGCCTTAGATTAGTTAAATTCTGAATCGAGAGCACCTTAATGAGCTGTTTAACCAAGAGCTAGATTCGATGACTGCTAGTTTCTTTCAATGACGCATAAAGCAACTCTCTGTTGCCCAAGGGGCAAAGCAATGCAAGACTTCCAAAGTGGACCAGTCTTGAGCTTCAGATTTCAAACGGATAAGAAGATAGTCCAATACTAAGCGTTTTGGTCCCTGCAATTTATTTTGGAGAGGTTGCGTGAATTGCTAAATGAGTACTCTGTGCCCAAGCCCAAGAAAGGCAGTGTGATGTAGTGGTTAGAGTGTCGGACTAGGGCCTGGGAGACCGGAATTCAAATCTCCACTTGGCCATGAAGCTCACTGGGTGGCCTTGGGCCAGTGACTGCCTCTCAACCTAATCTACCTCACAGGGGTGTCGTGGGGCTTAACTGAAGAGGTGGAGAACAATATCCACCACCTAGAGCTCCTTGTAGAAGAAGGTGGGGGTAAAAATAATGCAATGATGAATCCAGGATTGCCTCATGTGTACTGGGTTTTTAAGATGTGCTATATCTTCCATGCAATCCATTATTTTTAGATCTTTCCACAAAACAGGTCTTTATTCGCAACGAAGCCCAAAATTTCTTGTGATATTTTTGGAGGTGATTCCCCCTTTTTGAACCAGCCCCAATTTGCAAAAACAACTACATATGAGAGAGAGAGAGAGAGAGAGAGGTCTACTTATGTGACAGCGCAACATAAGCCTGTTTGCAGAAGATGCGGGGGCAAATATTTCAAGCAGGGTACATGTGGAATAAGGCAACATCAGCTGGGGAGGGTCATAGCTCAGTGGTAGAGTATCGGCCTTGCAAGCAAAAGGTTTCAGGTTCAGTCCCTGCCATCTCCAGGTAGGGTTTGGAGAGACTCTCTATCTGAAATCCTGGAGAGCTTCTGCCAGTCAGTGTAGGCAATTCTGGGTTAGATGGACCAAAATCAGCTTTGTGTGTTCCTGTTGCAGCTGGGTCTTCTCTGAGTATTCATCTATTTCATTTTATGCTATATACTTGGGTGGAATCAAGGCCACTTGGGTGGAATCAAGGCCACTTCATAACTGGTTCTTAGCCTCTTCTTCTAGAAACATATTTCCCCCTTACCTGGTATCAACTTATAATCTTGTCTAAATTTGCATGAACAAATTAAACAACCTATTTCTGTAGCAAATGGTGAGAAGAAGATGCTCAGTGAGTATTTTCCCCCTCAATGGTAACCAGAGGCAACATGGATATTTAGCCTTGGGGAAAGTCTGATTTTGATAATACTCACATGAGCAAAGTGTTCTAAAGGGGGCGTGGGATTCTCTTTGGACTGGCAGAGGGGGATTTGATTAAAAAAAGGAATAGTTTTCAAACTGAGCCATAAATCTGGTAAAAATAAATAAATAAATACAAAACCATACTCTGCACCCAAAAACTCCACCATCCACCTCCTTTTTTCAGGTGTGCTCCCCACCTCTTTCTCAAACATATGACATTGGCTAGCAGGACATCCCAACAAAGGCACCCTTTTACAACTTGGAAGTTAATAAAATGGACTTAGGGACATGCACAGGGTGGGAAGAACAGAACACAGCCCAATCCAAAAAAGTGAACAGCGACAACACATGGAACAGGGGCAGGGAGACGGAGAGAGATCAATGAAACAGTAGCACAGGTAATATTCCATGCAAGGAAGAAGAGAGTCAATTTGTCCATCATTTCTCTAAGAGATCAGTTGTTGGGATTTTGCATTTGCAGTAATTAGGAGCCGTTCAGATTTGCTTATCCCTGAGCCATCCATTGCAAAAGGGAATCTTGAGTCTTGATGAGACTTTTCCACTAGGCGACGTACCAAACCCAGCCTTAGGTCCTCTTCCTCACTTCCTTGAAGCACTTGCAGTTTCTGCCAGTTCTAGCAATGGATAACATTGATGACCCTAACATGGGGGAGGGCTGTAGCTCAGAGGTGGTTCAACCCCCAGTGTCTCTGGGTAGGACTGGGAGAGTTCCCAGCCTGAAACCCAGTCAGTGTAGACTGTGTGAACTAGATGGACCAAAGGTCCAATTCTGTACAGGGCAGATTTCTATGTTTTGGTGTTCCTATGAGTCTGTCTGCTACAAATTCACATGCTCAGATTTTGTGCAAACGGATAGTCAAAGGTGCCCTTCCAGAATTAAAGCAACAGGTTTCCCCCCAAAAAAAACTTCATAATAGGAAGCCAGGAAGGGGATCAGGAGGAATCTCCCCAATCTTTGGGGGTTGTTAATTCTCAGATATCAAGGGTACACATGCAAGAGCTGAAGGTGGCATGGAAATGGGAGATTCCAAAGGAACAGGTAGGCAATGAGCTTATGTGGGACAGAAAGAAAGGAAGGAAGGAGAACCTGGTTGAAGAGAGATTGCCAGGAGAGCGATGTGAGGAAATTTTAGGGGATGCTGAAGCCGGGAGCTGCAGGGAGCAGGTCTGAAGGAGAAAGGTGAGTTGAGCAGTATGGAGAAAGATGGGTGCATGGAGAAGAGGTCTCCTGGAGGTAGGGCAAGGATAAGGCAGGGAGGAAGGTCCAGCAAGGAGCTTAGGATGCTCTATGAAAGAGTCACAGGGAGCAGTGAGAAGAAGAAAGGCAAGTGTTTCATGTGCCAAACAGGAATCAGCAGCAGGATTGGAGAAAGAAATGTGAGAAGAGGAAGGCAAGGTAGAAGCAGAATGTACGTCTCTGGGGTCTTCAAGGGTCTTGGACTGTAATAGGATATCTGTTTCTATCTTTAGGCCATGGCTCCCTTAGAGTGGAAAAAAAGGAAGTCAGCATGAAGGCAGGAGAAGAGGCAAAAGGGTGAAGGAAATGTGGGATGTTTCAGGTTTTTGAATAGCAAGGCTGTTTTACTGGGGGAGTTTCCCTGCAAAGCTAATTTCTTATGGTTTCTTATTAACCACAATAGGATTCAGAATGCAGCAGTCTGATTGGTCCTAGAACAATAGGATTCAGAATGCAGCAGTCTGATTGGTCCTAGAACAACAGGATCCAGAATGCAGCTGGCTGATTGGTTCACAGGAGCCACCCAATCCAACTCCAGGTGGAAGTGAATCCGCAACCTGATTGGCCTACAGGAGAATCCCAGAATTAGCCAATCATGTGGGGCCCATTGTGTAAATAATGTATATAAAGCAGACATTTTGGGGGAACTTCCATTCCTCACTACTATGAGCTGAATAAAGAGCATGAAATCCACACTTGACTCCGAGTATATTTCAACCAGGTTGCAAAAACCTTGTCATTCCTATAACAGCATATAGGTAGAACACCGTATTGATCAGCTGAGAAGAAGGCCTGGCTGGTGGAGGTCTTGTCTTAATCACAATCACCTTGTCTTAATCAACAGGGTCTTGGACAAATCTTTACCCCAACCACAGCTGGAGGTTTGCTTTTCTTCTACAGAGAAGAGGGATCAAAGATGACTTCCTGCCACCCTTCCTCCAAAATGCTATATGTCTTTGAGATGAAGGAGGACAGTGTCTGTGAGAGTGAAGCAAAGCAGATTTCGGGTAGCTCTGTGAGTAGCTCTGTGAGTAGGTAGAAGATGCCAGCAGAACATCCGGGGTAGATTTGGGTGAGGGATATGGAACAGCACAAAAACTGCACTTCAGGCCTCTATTCCAGGCAGTCTCCCTCCATCTCAACCTCTTCTTAAGCCCAACACAAGAAAAATGTCTACAGTTACTCCTCATTCTTTTTTCTTTTCTATCCCTTGCCCTGCTCCCTTAATACCTAGCCCAGCCATCTTCAACTTGGCTTTCTCCAGCTGCTTTGAGCTACATAACTCAGGAGTGAGCTTCTATTCTGCTGCTCCAGAGGGTAGGACCTGAACTGATGGAGACCTGAACCAGAAAGGAGATTCCAACTAAACATTAGGAATAACTGTCTGACAGCAAGATCTGTTTGACAGTGGGACAGACTCCCTCGGGAGGTTGTGGACGCTCCTTCCTTGGGGGGTTTTAAGCAGGGGTTGGGTGGCCATCTGTCAGGGATTCTTTAGCTGCGATTCCTGCATTTCAGGTCAATTCTGTGTCCAGGGCAACTGTTTACCAACTCCATCTGGTACTCAGGCTGAGACCCTACCTGCCAGCAGACTGTCTCGCCAGAGTGGTGCATGCTCTAGTTATCTCCCGCTTGGACTACAGCCATGCGCTCTACGTGGGTCTACCTTTGAAGGTGACCCAGAAACTACAACTAATCCAGAATGCGGCAGCTAGACTGGTGACTGGGAGTGGCCGCCGAGACCACATAACACCAGTCTTGAAAGAACTACACTGGCTCCCAGTAGATTTCCGAGCACAATTCAAAGTGTTGGTGCTGACCTTTAAAGCCCTAAACAGCCTTGGCCCAGTAGACCTGAAGGAGTGTCTCCAACCCCATCATCCAGCCTGGACACAGAGGTCCAGCGCCGAGGGCCTTCTCGGTAGTGGCACCCGCCCTGTGGAACGCCCTCCCACCAGATTTCAAAGAGAAGAACAACTACCAGACTTTTAGAAGACATCTGAAGGCAGCCTTGTTTAGGGAAGCTTTTAATGTTTAATAGGTTATTGTATTTTAATATTCTGTTGGAAGCTGCCCAGAGTGTCTGGGGAAACCCAGCCAGATGGGTGGGGTATAAATAATTAATTCTTCTTCTTCTTCAGGGGGTTGGAATAGATGATCCTTGGGTCCCTTCCAACTCTGCAATTCTGTGATGGGCTTTGCTGTCCAAACAGCTAGAGGACTCTAGGTTGGTGAAGGCTGCTCTAGCCCCTTCATTAAAACCTCTATGGCCAGAGGCCATAGAATTGGAAGGGATAATCTCATCCAACCCTCTGCAATGCAGGAATCTCAGCTAAAGCATCCATGACAGATGGTCAACCACTGTCAAACAGCTCTAACTGTCATAAAGTTATTCCTGATTAGCTAGTACAGCCATTTTCAGAGGCTTTCAGAGTTGCTCCTCTCCGCCCTGCCATGATTAGCAGAAGTAGATATATGCAAATTCATGCAAACATAGTAATTTGCATTGAATAATGGGGCACAAAATGTATGCCAAATGTGCATCATGAACCGTGGTAATTATAAGGCTGACTGACATTGCTAGAATGAGTTCCTTAGAGATTTAGTATCAAGGCTCTTTATGATGGTATATTTTTAACCCTTGCCTTGGTATCCGTGTGCAAAATAAACATGTGACTGTTCTGGATATGACGTGGGAAATCATTTGCTATTTGGACAGTGGACCGACCCAGTTTGACACCCCCAAATTTGCTTGCAGATTAGATTGCAACAGCTGGCCACTTCCAGGGCATTTGCCCAGATTTTATTTTGCAGTTTTAGTCCCCACAAGAGCATGCATAAATACATCTGTTATGTCTAAAATGCATACTAAATGCACATTATTGGTGTGAGGGAGGAGGGGCTGCACTGAAAAGAATCAAAATGCATTGAAGAAATGCATATTTATGGGAAGAGTGTGTACAAAATGCATACAATTTACATGCATTTTTATAATGCCTTCTTTTGGAAAAATCCACACAAAAAATGAAGCAGTCTTTAGAATGTGGGTAGGCAGAAGGTAGATTAGGATCTACCTGCAGATCTCTGAGTGATCTGCAGGAGATTGTAAATGGTTTTTGATCCCCTATCATCTAACAATAGCAACATCTAAAAAGCTTCACCCCTACACTAAATAGGGCTGGGTAAATCGATCAATTCTGGTTTTTCTCAGTTTCACATTGTTCCAATCTTAAGTTGAGTTACACACCCAATTTGTTTTAAAAACAAAGAAAGGGAAACTCTCGTGGAAAAAATTACTAGTATTTTAGGTTGAATTTCTCCTCATACAAACTTTTGTGTCTTTAATTTTGCCCAACATGCATGTTTTGGGTAAGCATTTTCTCCTATCGTAATGCATGTTTCTATGTTATTGTCACAACTACACACATTTTTATGCATGCTTTTACTTTAGTGTGTGCAGTTTTGTGGGGTACACATTCCTTGGCTGGAGAACAGCATAGAAAATTCAGAGAAGTATAGATTTTGGCGGATAAATGCATTTTGGCTTGTGTATTGTTTTGGAAACTGCGGTCCACCTTTAATTGAAAAATGAACTAAACTTCTACACCCCCCAACAGAAGGGCAATCAGGATCAACTGATATGCATGGTTATACTTATGCAATTTTAGAAGCCACTTTGCTACAAGTAAGCGGTATATACTACAATTAGTATCAGTGCTTTTCCCCCATAAATAAATGTTTAGGGGTACTCTCATTTTCCTACTCATATTGAAATACTGCCCCCAGTGAGACCAAACTTAGATTCACAAAATGTTTAGGGGTATGCGTCCCCCTACGTTCCCCCAGAAAAAAAGCACTGATTAGTACTAATAGATATATTGGCCATTTGCAGTACAAAAGAAGGACTTTTTGATCCCCAAGAGCCTAATGATAGGAATGTCTGAAAGGTTCCTATCCTGGAACAAATAAACACTTGGGAGAAATCCCAGAAGCAGATTTTTGTCCTGGGTTGAGCATGTGCTCATAAATTCCCTGCCCTTCTTACATAAAACATTCCTTCCCTCCTGAGACAGTATTTTGCACCTGGTTCTAGTTGGAAAAACTAAAAACAAATAAAGCAGTTCTTACAAGGCAAAAGTCTGCCCATCGCTGCCTTAGACTGCCAACATCATATGCTGAAATGATGCAAGCCAAGATTAATTAACAAGCTTAATTTAGGATACTGGAATGTGAATGGCATGCGGAAGACAGCAGAGGAATTCTATGGGGCAGCCACAGAGAACAATTTTCTGTCAAATAGGACAACGGGAGGAAGAGATGCTTTAAGGCAGCCTTCAATCTAAGGGTGGAATAAAGGACCTTCAATCCAAGGATGGATTAAAGGTCCATTTTGACATTACTTCTGCAAGGGCTTTGAAGAAGTGGGCTGACCAGTTGCAGTGGGGAATTGTTGGAGTTTCCCTTCTATTTTTTAACTGTCATTTTCACTTCCTTGCCACAAGTCATAAGCCTGGCACCTGCAAATTAATCGGTTCCTACAGAAAATCAACCTTAGTATTGGAGACTCGTTTTCTGCCACACCTCAATCTGAATTGAAAGTTCACGGCTGCAACATTGCAGCATCATTCACAGGTGGGGAAACTGTGATCACAGAATCATAGCACCCTATGGGTCAGCTATCTCAACCCCAAGTCCTCCAGATGTTGTTGGATTCCAACGCCCTTCAGTCCTGGCCAGCAGGACCTATGAAGTCCAGGTATATCATCCCCATTTCTACAATTAGGCCTAGCACTGCCAATCAGTGACTGTTAGCTCTGACAGGTAAATGGAGCTTCCATTATGAGGGGCAGTAGATCTCTGCAAGCCAGGTGCTAATACAGGAGTGGGGAACCGTGGCCCTCTCAATGTTGCTGGACTCCAAATCCCTTCAGCTTCAGCTAGCATGGCCAATTGTCAGAGATGGTGGAAGCTGTAGTGACATTGTGAGGGCCACTGTAAATGAGGTAGGAACATGAATTGAGGAAAGCTCCCAACTTCACATCTAAGTAGGTAATGAAGCACCAGCAAGGCCTGAAAAGACCTGCAAGGCAAACTTGAGTAGACCTATATTGACATAGCTTCCCAAGTTTGCTGTGCAGGATGAGAGAATTCTGGACAGAGGTTGATGGGCCATCCAGGAGCCACTGCATGGAAGGACTACTATACTGCAGCCTTTGAGGATGCTTCCCAAACTGTGACTAGTAGAAAATGCAGCTGCCACGTTGGTGTGGGCAGATGGATCGAACACAAGGAACAAGGCTACTTTGGCGTTGGTCCTACGTTTGTGGGTTTCTATCCTGACTGAAATCGATGAAGACCCATCAGTCCAAGTCTTCAACGGGTTCTAAGGAGCTGTTTGTATTCAGATGCTTCCTCTTGGATAATGGGTGCACCTCTTTTTTTTAAAAAAAGGGGGTTTCTATAGTTTTGGGGAAGGTCCACCGCTCAGTGGTAGAGCATGCAGAAGGTCGCAGGTTCAATACATGTTGGCATTCCCAGGTAGGGCTGGGAGAGACTCTTGACTGAAACCCTGAAGAGCCACTACCAGTCAGTGGGCATGATCCTGAGGTAGATGGACTGATTCAGTATAAAGGAGCTTCCTAGGTTCCTAATATGATCCAAGGAGAGAATAAAGGAGACAGAAGAGCCAGGCGGGTATAAGAAATCAAACCAGGGTGCGGAAAAGAGAAAGAGAGAGCGAGAGCAAGAAGGAGGAGACTCGTAACCAAAAGGGTCGAGGGGGGTAGAAAATAATAATTATTTTTTTTTAATAAAAAAAAGGAGAAAGAAAAGAAGTTGAAATTAGAGGAACTAACATGGCGTTACTGGTGGCTGTGGCGGAAACGTCAGCAGAAGATAGTACTCCACACTTGGAACATTTGAGCGTGATGCCGTAAAGAGGCACTGCCATCTGACTGCAATTAAAATTAAAAGACTGAAACGAAACAAAACACTTTGCTCGTGAAAACACAAACAAAACCAAAAAAATAAAAGGAAAAGGGAGGAAGGAAGGAAGGACAGGAGGACGGGTGGTGGGTGGGTGGGAATATTTAAACCCATAAGGGACAAAAATAAATAAATTAACAGATCAAAAGGAAATCCCGACCGACAACACCCATAGCTTGAGAGAGAGAGAGAGAAATAAACGAAATAACGGAAAGGGAAGGGTTAAAACTCTCATCTATGTCATTCCAGGTGTGGAAAGCCATGAACAACAGCCCAAATCCCACCCCGCCCGCCCCCAAAAAGGTCAAAGCCACTGGGGTTAGATAGAACTGTGTTGGGAAAGGCTGACCAGCCACAGAGTGCCTGTTAATATCCCACTGCTACCCACAATTTCTGTGATTTTCTGTGAACCGCCCTGAGACCTCTGGGTATAGGGCAGTATAATAATAATAATAATAATAATAATAATAATAATAATAATAATAATAATTTCTACTGTGTAGCTTCCATATCTGAGAAAAGTCACTGTTTCTCTTTACCCCGTTCTGCTCCCCTTCTGAAATGTCGGAGATTTCTGAGAAGGCAACTGCGGCTATGGTTGGAAGGGCTTTTGGGGGGGGGTGTATGCCTGGCTTTCTAAGGCTGAGTGTCTTACTGAGAGGGAGGCGAGGGGCTGCGAGTTCTGTGCGGTGCGGTTGCAGCAGCAGAACCAATGCAACGTTTCTGCCGTTCCATCTGCACCGCACTGACTTCTCCGTGGCTCACCCCTTGCACTCTTCCTTTTGGTAAGTTGCAGTGACACCTGACATCCAGAAGAAGAAGAGTTTGGATTTGATGTCCCACTTTATCACTACCTGAAGGTGTCTAACAAAGCAGCTAACATTCTCCTTTCCCTTCCTCCCCAACAACAAACACTCTGTGAGGTGAGTGAGGCTGAGAAACTTCAGAGAAGTGTGACTGGCCCAAGGTCACCCAGCAGGTACATGTGGAGGAGCGGGGAAGTGAACCCAGTTCACCAGATTACGAGTCCACTCCTCTTAACCACTACACCACACTGTATCCAGGTATGCAGCTCATGTCATTGATCCATATAAAGTAAGCAGCACATAGGCGGCACACAAAACACTACCAAACCATTCTACGTTCTAAATCTTATATTAATAATCCAAAATCAATACTTACACTTCATATGCTAAGTTCTTTCTTGACTTAAGCATTTATTCATTTACTATAAATGAATGAATTATTAATATAAAATTTAGAACGTAGAATGGTTTGGTAGCGTTTTGTGTGCCGCCTATGTGTTGTTTACTTTATACTGGTCTGCTACGAGAATTGGCAACATAGGTTCATTTCTTCAGTACATGTCATTGATCCAGCCATAATCAGATCTCTTTCTTTCTTTCTTTCTTTCTTTCTTTCTTTCTTTCTTTCTTTCTTTCTTTCCTCCATAAATTGATATGCATATTTCTATATTTCTGTACAGTGGTACCTCGAGTTACATACGCTTCAGGTTACATACGCTTCATGTTACGGACTCCGCTAACCCAGAAATAGTGCTTCAGGTTAAGAACTTTGCTTCAGGATGAGAACAGAAATTGTGCTCTGGTGGCAGCGGCAGCAGGAGGCCTCATTAGCTAAAGTGGTGCTTCAGGTTAAGACCAGTTTCAGGTTAAGTACGGACCTCCGGAACAAATTAAGTACTTAACCCGAAGTACCACTGTATTTTTATATTTCTATATCTTGTATCTCTCCTGGAGCTGGGGTGTTTTTTTACATATAAAATTGTTTTCAGTTGTTTGCATATATGGAGTCTACCCAGTGAGCCAGTGTGGTGTAGTGGTTAAGAGTGATAGACTCGTAATCTGGTGAACTGGGTTTGATTCCCCGCTCCTCCACATGCAGCTGCTGGGTGACCTTGGGCCAGTCACACTTCTCTGAAGTCTCTCAGCCCCACTCACCTCACAGAGTGTTTGTTGTGGGGGAGGAAGGGAAAAGGAGAACGTTAGCCGCTTTGAGACTCCTTCGGGTAGTGATAAAGCGGGAGATCAAATCCAAACTCCTCTCCCCCACTCGCGCAGAACGGTTTTTAATCTGTGAAAATTGCTTTGAGATATTTTACGGGAAGTGATTCAGAAATGGAATCAAATAAAGAAATAAAAAGCCCTCTTCTTTTTTTCGGTAGATGCCATTTTTTATATTTATGTTGTATTCGGCTTTAGAAACATGTGTTGGGAAACAGTTTGGAAAGCCTTAAACAAACAAGCAAACAGCTTATTTAACTTATTATATTCCTTGCTGTAATGCAAATGTGTTTCAAAGAGCAATTAATGCTACTCTCTTCTTGGGAGAGACTGGAAATAAATGGTTCCTCTACACACCCCTTTATTTTAATTGAAAGGGATATAACTGAACCACTTTTTTTGTGGGTAGAGTAGTTAGCGGCCTTCTCATCTCTTATGTGGGATGGAGAGCGCTTGCTCCTTTAAAATATAGTTTCTGATAATTTAAATCTGGCTTTAATGTTTATTTTATTTTACTGCCTACATCACCTGGAAGCACTGGAGTGCAACAATACGACTGATAAATATGGAATCATCTTATCAGTCCAGCCAAATGACTGCTCTATTATGGCTGTACAGAACCTCCATATTCAAACACAGTCTACACCACTGAATTATCATTACTGAGGAGCAAACGGCAGCGGACTGTGAGCTTCATGGAATAATTTGAATGTCCACTTTCAAGTTTTCTCATGTCACGTGCATCAAAATCTACTATAACCACCCCCAGCGTTGCCACTTCTCCCACACAGTTCCAAAAAAAACCCCAGGTTGACCTTAGCTGGCTAGATGACCTGAATTGATCCAGCTCTCCCAGGCATTTCCACATTCTCAACAGGTAACATGTTCTAAACAGGTAACAAGATCAGCAGAACCATTCAACGTGGATAACGTACTTTTTAAAAGAGAACATTTCACATGCAAGCAAAGAAATGAACAGAAAAAAGAAGGGGGAAAGGAAAGGTATGGAAAAGCAAAGGCCCACATTTCCCTCGATGTTTTCATTTTCAGTACACATTTGACACAGTCGATAACCAGCTGGAGGAGGCCTTGATTGGAAGACTCCGTCATGTTTCAACAGGACAATAACTCCAAATCGAGCAATTTTCTGGCTGTGTGGTTTGATACTGCAAAGGAGCACACTGCAGCCTCTAGGACTGAATTCTCCACTCATCACACTGGGGCTGCCAGCCTCTCTTTCTCCCTGCTAGATGAAAGGTCCACTGCCAATTGCTCTGGGCAGCCCAATCTATCCTGGGGTGATCTGGGGCTGTTTCCACTAGACTTAGGTGAAGGCCAGGTTCCTCCAGATCAGCCCAAGGCAGTCTGGGAACAACTGAATTCCACAGAACTTACTTCTGAGTAGAAATGGGTTTGGATGGCATTGTTTTTTTGCACCTTGCAAGACAGCAGAGGTTTAGGAAGAGTTTTCTTTCTTCTAGATGGGCTACCTTTCCAGGTTGATGAACCTCATCTGCCCCTCACTTCCCTCTACAGTACATGCAGAAACTGCCTTCTTGATCTTTAGACCCACTCTTGGTCTCGTCTGCTCAATCCACCGGAGCCTGTATTCACATGCAGGTAAAGGTAAAGGGACCCCTGACCATTAGGTCCAGTCGTGGCTGACTCTGGGGTTGCAGTGCTTTGCTGGCCGAGGGAGCCAGCGTACAGCATGTGGCCAGCATGACTAAGCCACTTCTGGCAAACCAGAGCAGCACACGGAAATGCCATTTACCTCCCCACCAGAGCGGTACCTATTTATCTACTTGCACTTTGATGTGCTTTTGAACTGCTAGGTTGGCAGGAGCAGGGACCGAGCAACGGGAGCTCACCCCATCACGGGGGTTCGAACCGCCGACCTTCTGATTGGCAAGTCCTAGGCTCTGTGGTTTAACCCACAGCGCCACCCGCGTCCCTTCTCACATGCAGGGGAAGTCCCTAACTCACTAAGGGTTTGAGACCCATTGGCTATCACTAAGGGTTTGAGACCCATTGGGTATCACTAAGGGTTTGAGACCCATTGGCTATCAGAACCGGGGAGGGAGGCAGGGGGGGCGTTGGGATACAGAGAGCCTCCAAAGCTCCTGAGGAGCAGTTCCTCTTCCAGTGGTGAGAAAAGCCACACCTCCAGTGAGGAAGAGAGTGAAGGGGCCAGCCAAATGAAGAGAGGGGGACGCATGCCCCTTCCATCGCCCAGCTTGCGCAGAGGGGTGAAACGCAAGGAGGGGAGGAAGAGACTTGGGGTGCCAAAGCTTTTATGTTGGGGGAGAAGCCAGAAGGGGCCACTCCCGGATTCTGCAAGTGACTAAGACGGACATGAACTTTGTAGATCTGCACCATAAATAGTTTGCACAATAAAACCTGTAAAAGACAGGTTGGAGCCCTGCCTGTCTGGTTACTCACAAGCAACCACCAGTAGCATTTGACAACCCGCCTAGTACGCTTCCCAGCATGCCTCCATTCTGAGAGTTGGTTTGGGGAGAAATTGGTGGCAGCCCTAAGTGGAACCTTTGATGAGCTCATGAAAGCTCCACCCCAGAAAAAATGGACACGTATCCATGGCAAAACCAATTTTTTCACCCTCAGCCCAGTCCCCAAATCCAGGCCTAACACTGTTCTTTGGAAAGTTCAGCCCAGCACTAGTTTCACGTACAATGAGCCACCCAGTGTCTCCTTTGGCGAGCATCAATTGGATCCTTGTTTTCATGTTGGTTTTTTTGCATGAAGTTCTCCGTTGCATTTCTGCTCCTTTAGTAAACCGCACTCAAGTGAAAACCTTTGCCTTCCATCTCTGTCCCAATTGGGAAAAGAAGCTCTAATAGCTAATTCCTACTTTCTTTTTTTGTGAGGGAGGGGGTTACCATTATCACCCTCCCCTTTGTGTTCCTCCACCCCTGCCTGGTTATCGAGTGTGACTGTTTAATTTCCGGTTTCATTCTTTTTTGCTTAGAGGAATTATTGATATAAGGCATACCCTGCCCGTTCCTTCAGTTTCTTATCTGTTATTCCATCTTTCGATACAAGTTTGTTAAATACCAGAATACCAATAACCATGTTCACCTGTTGGAAGAGAAACAACAGACAGACACGTTTGTTTGAAAAGCCCAACCATGTCAAAAATCAGAAGCAAAATCATACATTTCAACCTGCTGAATATGCCCAGATATGTCCCAGCCAGCTTAGCATTGCTTAAGAGAGGTTAACAGCAAAATCTGAGTGGCCAGAGGGACTATGACCTGCACAAGGTTAGAGGACCCAGGACTGCTAATTTCTTATTTGGTCCTGGAGCCTTTTGCATGATGAACGTTTGGTGTCTGGGAAAGCAGACATTGGAGTCAAACCAATTTTTCAAGAGAGTTCCCAGGAATACAAATTGGAGGGAGGAAACCAGTGTGTGAACATGAAAGATGTCATGTCTCTCTGCTCAAGGATGGTGTTGTCTCCTTGTCAGCATCCCAAACACAAGCCACAGACAGAACTGCTTTAAAGCCCCGTGGGCTCAAAGAGGCCATCAGCTCCCTTTGATCAGGGGTGGAAAAATGTGTCAATTCCAGCTGCTCATTTTTTTTTTCCAGTCTCAAATTCAGTCTTCCATGATTCCGTGCCACGTTTTCAAAATTCATCAGTGGGTTAGCGTGAATTTCTCTGGATATGCACTTTTTTGGCAAGCAAATTCCTTTAACATAATGCATTTTGTATGTTATTTTCACTAAGGCATGCATTTCAATGCACCCTTCCCCCTAACATGCGCATTTTATTTATTTTTTGCACATAGCATTTGGTTCAAGAACTGCAATGCAAACTTTCAGAAAGGAAGGACTGCTGCATATCAAGTTTGCATAGTGAGGAGTTCTGCATCAAAATGTGAGCTGGTCCCCATCGCTCACATCTCACCAGGCAGAGGGCCTTCTCAGTAGTTGCACCCACCCTGTGGAACGCCCTCCCTTCAGATGTCAAGGAAATCAGCAGCTATCTTATTTTTAAAAGACATCTGAAGGCAGCCCTGTTTAGGGAAGTTTTTAATATTTAATGCTATATTGTTGTTAACACTCAATTGGGAGCCACCCAGAGTGGCTGGGGAAACTCAGCCAGATGGGTGGGGTATAAATAATAATAATAATAATAATAATAATAATAATAATAATAATAATAATTGTGGTAGCTCAGATTACAGACACTTCAGGTTACAGACCCCGCTAACCCAGAAATAGTACCTTGGGTTAAGAACTTTGCTTCAGGATGAAAACAGAAATTGTGCAGCAGTGGCACAGTGGCAGTGGGAGGCCCCATTAGCTAAAGTGGTACCTCAGGTTAAGAACAATTTCACACTAAGAACGGACCTCCAGAATGAATTAAGTTCTTAACCCGAGGTACCACTGTATTATTATTATATTCTTGATGCCTCTTTTTAATTGCATGTTTTGAAACTGTATTTTAAATTGTTGTAACCTTCCCTGAGATATTAGCATGAAGGGCAGATAATAATAATAATAATAATAATAATAATAATATTTGCAATTTTTATTATTCCCTGTTGCATTGTGTATTGCATTTACCTAGACGTAATGAGGAAGAGGGAAAAATAGAGAGGGCATGGTCCAAGGATGCATGGCTATACTGTTCCTACAATTTCTCTGTTGCTACAACACAGAGATCCTGTGCAAGGTTAGCCCCGCCCCCAGTTGTCCATGACTCCTTGCCAGATCTCTTGTCCCTCAAACAGTGTTTATACACATTTCAGACAGACTGTCCTGAATTACGTTTTGTTTGTGGATGCCTATTAATCACAGTATATTCAGGGTCCTTTGAACACAGCTAATGCCAGACCTTTGCAACTGCTACATGAAGCAAACCACTCTTAATTCTCCTTTCCCCCTCCCTTAAGTGCCTTCATTCAAATTCACCCATCAATATGGCATTCACACTCTTAATTAATCCAAAACAAATCTCCTGTGGAGAAAGGACCTTAGCTTGGGCACTTTTGCTTTCCTCAAGGAGCAATTTCCTCTTGAAGGTAGAGAGAGAGAGAGTCTCTTTTTAAAAAATAAAAATAAAAGAATAAGTGGTCTTTGGGGGAGTTGGGAGCATAGGGAAGGCACACATAGAAAAAGAAAAATGTTCGGAATTTGGGGAAAGTACCAAAACGACAGCCGCTGCTGGTCCCACGAAGGCATAAAGGAGACCCCCTTCCAAGGACAGCCAACAGCTAGAAGAGGAAGAGGGAAAAAACAGACGTCAGAGCAGTGTCGAGACTAGTCTCCAGGCACAGCAGAAACATTGCCCAGAAACAACATTAAAAAATGAAGAATATGGGAAGTGGGAGGGGACTGCCCAATGAAACAAGTTGCATGATAAACACTTATATTAATTAGGGTTGGGGAAACCTGTCAAATCTGGGTTCACCCAATTTTCCTTTTCCTTTTCAAATTTTCACATATTCGCATTTTATTATTTTGTTAAAAAATAGTCATTGTGAAAATTCATCAGCACTTTAGGGAAAATTTCTGCTAATATACACACTGTATGCCAGTTTGTCTAAAATATTTATTATTGCATGGGGAGTTCCCCCCCCCAGTGGAAATAAAGACACACGACACAATTATTAAGGTTAATGGGCTAAATAAGGCCACAACTTTATTGGTTACAGGTGATGAGCGGTATTAGCTTAGGCATTGGTCCTAACCGACTATATCTGACTTATCTGATCTAGAGCCCGTCCACTAGAAGTCTGGGAAGGGTTAACCACCAGTAGGGGGAGTCCTGCTGATGCACATCAACTAGGAACTCCCCCGGGGTCACTGATAGGGGGCGTGCCTTAGGTCCTCACCTCCATAGGCTTCAGACAGGGCCATGCCCCCCGGAATCCTTTACCAGACTACCCTTCAATATGTGGGGCAGGTGATGGCGCTTCCTCCCCTCGTCCATCTACAGAGCAATACCAATGCCTAACCGCCAATACCAAGAAAGTTGTCATGATTTGCTACGACGTAGGTGAAAACCAAGTGGCTGGTGCCAATTTGCCAAGTGGAAAAATTCCTACCAGGCCCCTCAATGGCGACCAACCGAGGTCCATAGCAAGGTCAAGGAATGAAAACCTTATAGGGCAGGAGGGTGGGAAAAGCAGGAACAGCTGGCAGGTGGCAAAAGAGGGAGATCTCTGGCCGCGTCCTGCTTTAAATAAGGCAGGCCACAGCCCCAGAGCCAGCCGATTGGCTGGCCAGGGGGTGACACGACTGAGGATTCCCCCAATCGTGTGGGGGCTGGGCTCCAGCCACTGTGCGAGTGGTTGGAGCGTGAAGCCTGCAACCCCACCTCCTCCTAAGGCGGAAGTGGCTTTAATTAATTTATTGCCCTTATATTCCACATTGTGCTCTAAGGAGCTCGGGGTGGAGCACATGGGTCTCCCTGTCCTCAATTAACCCCCAAAACAACCCTGCAAGGTAGGTTAGGCTGAGAGGCAGTAACTGTCCCTAAAGACCACCCACTGAGCTTCATGGCCAAGTGGGGATTTGAACCCTCTTCTCCCAGATTTCTGCCTCTCTACACGTTTTCACAAAGCAACTTCCCATAATCAAATGCATTTTGGGGGTATAATATTTTCAGTAACATATGATGGTTTTATTAACACTTTGCAACCATATATACATTTCTCGTACATGTTATTTTGTAGGAAAACAGCTTTGCAAAATTCAGAGACGTGAAAATTGCAACGGTTGCTGGGGTTGGGGTTTTTTTGGGTTTTTTTGGTTCACGTATTGCTTCATTGAGTATGGATTAAGTAAGTTCACCTTTAAATGCATTTCATTTAATGTTTCATTAAGCAAGATCCTTCTAGCTGCTCTCTGCATATTAAATCCAGGTTTAAAAATATCTGTATGTTCTTTCAAGTACCATTTCTAACCATTCTGGGAGCTGTAGAACTACGAAGGGAATAGGCGCCTCCTATCAACTCTTAGTGGGATGCGGGTGGCACTGTGGGTTAAACCACAGAGCCTAGGACTTGCCGATCAGAAGGTTGGCGGTTCGAATCCCTTCAACAGGGTGAGCTCCCGTTGCTCGGTCCCTGCTCCTGCCAACCTAGCAGTTCGAAAGCATGCCCAAGTGCAAGTAGATAAATAGGTACCGCTCCAGCGGGAAGGTAAACGGCGTTTCCGTGTGCTGTTCTGGTTCGCCAGAAGCGGCTTAGTCATGCTGGCTACATGACCCGGAAGCTGTACGCCGGTTCCCTCGGCCAATAAAGTGAGATGAGCACCACAACCCCAGAGTCGGCCACGACTGGACCTAATGGTCAGGGGTCCCTTTACCTTTATCAACTCTTAGCATCCTTAGCAAAGAATCTGTGGGATTCTTTGTGGAAAGTCAGGACTGTTTAAAGTGGTACGATGCCACTTTAAATGTAGGCCAAAGGAAGAATAGTGATTTTACAGGAACAAGAAAATAGGAAGCTTCTCCATATATAGGAATAATTGGAACTGAGGGATTCTAACTTATTCAGTCCTGCACGATCGTGAATGTGAAGGTTAGAGAGGCAACAGGGAGGCTGCCTTTGTCCAGGAACTGCGTGATTAAAAACTGCAACCCCCCATGTTGTGTCAGCAACTTTCAGTTTCTCTTTCCTACAAGTGATAAAACATCACAACGTCAAGCTGTGTCCTGGCTGTGCTTTGTCACACCGTTGTGCAGGTCCCCTCTGCAGAACAAACTCTTTCTTGTGACTCTGTGATTAATTCCTGCTGCTCCATTGCCAGTCAGGAGCAAACACAAAACCCTCCACTCAGTGAACGTCCAATAGCTTGCATCGGAAGTGCAGGTAGATCAAAAACTTCTCCACAGGGAACTTTCAGCTTGAATTTTTGTTGTTGTTCTTGCTGGTCAGCTCATTATTTCCCAGGACTTCTCAAAGCTATTCGCGCGTTCATTATTTCCCAGAACTTTTTTTAAACTATGCACACAGCCCATAGTTCAACTCTGGAATTCGATCCCATGAGATGTAGGGATAGCCACCAACTTGAAGGGCCTTTAACAAGGCTTAGACTAATTCACAGAGGAAAAGGCTCTAAGTGCCTACTAGCCATAAGGTCTACCTCCAAAGTCAGAGGCATTATGCTTCTGAAAAACACTTGCCTGGACTCACAAGTGTGGAGTACTGTTGCATCCAGGTCCTGTTACAGATAGGTAGCCGTGTTGGTCTGCCATAGTCAAAACAAAACAAATTCCTTCCAGTAGCACCTTAAAGACCAACTAAGTCAGTTCTTGGTATGAGCTTTCGTGTGCATGCACACTTCTTCAGATACACTGAAGAAGTGTGCATGCACACGAAAGCTCATACCAAGAACTGACTTAGTTGGTCTTTAAGGTGCTACTGGAAGGAATTTGTTTTGTTTTGATCCAGGTCCTGGTTATGGACTTACCATTGGGGCATCTGATTGGCCACTGTGAGAATAGGATGCTGGAATAGATGGACCATTAGCCTGAAGCAGCAGGCTCTTCATAGAATTGTAGAGTTGGAAGGGACCCTGAGTTGGAAGCCCAACCCTCTGCAAAACAGGAATATGCAGCTATCCCATATGGGGAGCAAACCTGCACCCTTGGTGTTATCAGCATCGTACTAACGAAGAGCTCGGAAACATGGCTTGAGTGAGCTTGAGTGATAAGCAACAGTGAAGAGAAGTGGTTGGGTGTGTGGAGGAGCATAAATGTTGGCATCACTGAAGCCCTGCAGACCTTCCAATGCCCTGACCAGCCAATTCAAAGTGTTGGTGGTGATTTATAAAGCCCTAAATGGCGTCAGCTCAGTATACCTGAAGGAGCATCTCCACCCCTATCATCCAGCCCGTACACTGAGGTCCAGCTCCAAGGGCCTTCTGGCAGTTCCCTCACTGTGAGAAGCCAAGTTACAGGGAACCAGGCAGAGGGCCTTCTCGGTGGTGGCACCCGCCCTGTGGAAAGCCCTCCCACCAGATGTCAAAGAAATAAGCAACTACCAGACTTTTAGAAGACATCTGAAGGCAGCCCTGTTTATATTGTGTGATGCTTTGTCGTGCTTTTAATATTCTGTTGGGAGCCGCCCAGAGTGGCTGGGGAAACCCAGCCAGATGGGCGGGATAATAATAATAATAATAATAATAATAATAATAATAATAATAATAATAATAATATTAATAATGTAGTATTGTAGCTCTGCACTTCCCCACACATCCGAAGATATTTCATCAACCTCAGACCTCCCATGGTGAACATACAACCATCTGAACTCATATCAAAATATGCCAATTCCAAATGCACGTGTCAAATAGAGCATTTTTAAATACAGTGGTGCCTCGCAAGACGAAATTAATCTGTTCCGGGAGGCTCTTCGTATAGTGGTTTTTCGTCTTGCGAAGCAAGCCCTTTGACAGCTTAGCGGATTAGCGCTATTAGCGGTTTAGCGGCTTTTAGCGATCAGCTGTTAAGCGGCTTATCAGCGGATCAGCTGATAAGCGGCTTAGCGGCTTAGGAAAAGGGGGGGGGGAAGGGAAAAAACCCCCGCAGGAACTCGCAAGACATTTTCGTCTTGCGAAGCAAGCCCATAGGGAAATTCGTTTTGCGAAGTGCCTCCAAAACGGAAAACCCTTTCGTCTAGCGGGTTTTCCGTCTTGCGAGGCATTCGTCTTGCGGGGCACCACTGTATATCAAAATTCCAGAGGTCAGCTGAGGGTAGACTGCAATATCGTTTTGATCCACCCAGTGTTGCATCGGATTGACTCCATTTTCCTTCCTCGCAGATTTAATTTCAGCTGCTTCTTGTCTCTTGTTTTCCTCCGAGCACTGGGGAATCTGCCACCTGGACATCCAGAGTCCCTAAACTCGATTCTGACAATCCTGCTGGGCTGCTCTCTTTGGAGTTCCCCATGAGCATCTGCTCCTCTTTGCAACCATGCCAACATTTTGCTTTGGGAAGCTGCTGCTAAATCTGGGCTGTCTGCTAGTCACACCTCACAGAGAATATTTGGGTTCCATAGTGCAGAGACAGATAATACTCTTGCTATGTAAAAGAACATTAAGAAGAGTCTGGATCAGGCCAGTCATGTAGTCCAGCATCCACATACCTGCTCTCTCTCTCTCTCTCTCTCTCTCTCTCTCTCTCTCTCTCTCTGCATAATAGAAAAAGGGAACTTGGAAAGTGAATAAGACTTAACTAAACTATCAATATCATTTGAATCATGTTTCTTGGGATGGGACTCCCTGTAGGAATAACTGCCCCACCAAGTCTCAACTAAAACCCAGAGGAAGACTTGGGACTCTGAAAGAACTTAAAAGGTAAAGGGACCCCTGACCATTAGGTCCAGTCATTGCCAACTCTGGGGTTGCGGTGCTCATCTTGCTTTATTGGCTGAGGGAGCTGGCATACAGCTTCTGGGTCATGTGGCCAGCAGGACTAAGCCGCTTCTGGCGAACCAGAGCAGCGCACGGAAATGCTGATGAGGTTTCTAAAAAATAATAATCTGCAAACTGATGTGGAAACACAGAGAACCGAATTTGAAATTGAGAAAATGAGAAACCGAAAGAAACCTCAATTGATAGATTCACCCACCGCTGACCATAACCCTGGAATTTGAAAGACTTAAGTCTAACTAGACAACTGAGGAAGGGAAAGCTATCAGATCCCCAGTCTCTCTCATGTGATAATTGATCACATGACACAGTGTGCACACACACTACTTGAATGGCAATGTCCATCAACTTTTGGTGTGTGTGGGCACCCTCAAATATTGTATTGGGGGGCCTAAGACCACTCTGTCCCTAGCAATTGGCTCCTATGGCGCTCATCTGAGAGGTGCCAGAACTGTGCTTTGGCATGTTCCTGCTGAAAAAAAGCACTCACTTTTGCACTCAGGAGCTGAGAAGCAAGCAAATAATTCTTCTCTAGCTTGGATTTTAACTGAGGTGAATAAGAATTTGGGGTCTGCACTGCACGCCTCATCTTTAAGGTGAGTATCATGAATGCCCAAACCACATAGTCCAGTAATTTGGGGTGATTTGGAGCATCTTCAAGCACCTGCACATTGGAATGGGTTGCTGTCATAGCAGTAATACTACGCCCATTTCAAAACTGGTTCACTCAAAGCACCTCAAAGCACAATGACATTTACGTAAGGATATACGAACATAAGAAGATGGATCAGGCCAATAACCCACCCACCTAGTCCTGCATTCTGCTATCATAGTTGCGAACCAGGTGCCTCAATGGGCAACCAGCAAACAGAAATCCACAAGCGATACCTAATAAACATCAGGAAGGCAGCTACAGTATTGGCATTTAGGCATCTGCTTAAAGGTAAAAAAAAGGTAAAGGACCCCTGGACAGTTACGTCCGGTCAAAGGTGCATATGGGGTTGCAGTGCTCATCTCGATTTCAAGCCGAGGGAGCCGACATTTGTCCACAGACAGCTTTCCGGGTCATGTGGCAGTATGACTAAACTGCTTCTGGCACAACGGAACACTGCGATGGAAACCAGAGCGCACAAAAATGCCATTTACCTTCCCGACGGAGCGGCACCTATTTATCTACTCGCACTGGCATGCTTTCAAGCTGTTAGGTTGTCAGAAGCTGGGGCAGAGCAACAGGAGCTCACCCCGTCATGGGGATTCGAACTGCCAACCTTCTGATCGGCAAGACCAAGAGGCTCAGTGGTTTAGACCACAGTGCCACCCACATCCTGCTTAAAACTCATCGATTCGCCCAGGCTTTCCCCGAGGGGTGATCCAGCAATGTTGACGTATTGAGCCAATCTGCTGATTTGTGATGCATTTTGTACTCATTTTAGGGATGTAATTTTATTGTTGCTTTTATACCGTTCGCAAGAATATTTTAGGCTGCTCGGTGGTTTCCGGTACAGAGATTTTTGCAAATAAAGAAAGCAAGCAAAAAATGTGTGCCTTGAAATGTGAGTGGAAAGAAGGGAGGAAGGGAAGAAGGAAGGAAGGAAAGAAAGAAAGAAAGAAGGAAACTGTTACTCACTAGTTCATGGTGCCGTACCCCTTGGCTTTCGTGAATCCCACAGAGATGGCCACCACCAAGGCAGGTAGACCTAAACAGAATAAAGCAAAACAGGCAAACAGTTATGGTTAGAGTCATTTCCAAATGGCCCTTTACAGTAAGGAACCAGTCTGTTTGCCTTGGGGTGAAGGAGACCCAGACTTCTCCCCTAAGACGAAGGCTCCTTTTACTAAGAACATAAAGATATGCTGGATCCGGCCAATGGCCCAGCTACGTAGTTCAACATCCTGTTCTCACGTTGGACAACCAGGTGACCATGCAATTGGGACGTGGGTACCAGAGCATCTTCCCCACTTTTGATTCTCAGCAACCACCATCCAGAAACATAGTCAACATAGACAGCAGCCATTGGCAGTCTACCCTCCACTATCATCTTTGTAACACAGAGAGATAGCAACACTTCCATACAACCAAACAATTGTAGAGTTGGAAGGGACCACGACGGCTGTCCAGTCCAACTTTCTGCAATGCAGGAATCTTCTGCCCAATGATCCTGAGATTAAAGAGCCTCATGCTTTTACTGGCTGAGCTATCCTTCACTTTCCTGCTGGAAAAAACCCGATGATTAAGCTGAGAGTCTTTAGCGGCCAATAGAAAAGAATGATTTGGACCTCTTTGGTCTGATTTTATTTCATTTGCAAGCAAGGAGGAACATGGCCCAAACCCACCTTGGTCTATGAATGAATGTGGCCGATATAGACTCAGGGTAAAGATGGTAAAGGTAAAGGTAAAGGTAAAGGTAAAGGTAAAGGTAAAGGTAAAGGTAAAGGTAAAGGTAAAGGTAAAGGTAAAGGTAAAGGTAAAGGTAAGGGTACCCCCTGACCATTAGGTCCAGTCGTGGCCGACTCTGGGAATGCGGTGCTCATCTCGCTCTATAGGTCGAGGGAGCCAGCGTTTGTCCGCAGATAGCTTCCGGGTCATGTGGCCAGCATGACTAAGCCACTTCTGGCAAACTAGAGCAGCACATGGAAACGCCATTTTACCTTCCCGCCGGAGTGGTACCTATTTATCTACTTGAACTTGACATGCTTTCGAACTGCTAGGTTGGCAGGAGCAGGGACCAAGCAATGGGAGCTCACTCCGTCGTGAGGATTCGAACCGCTGACCTTCTGATCAGCAAGCCCTAGGCTCTGTGGTTCAGACCACAGTGCCACCCGCATCCCATATAGACTCAGGGTATTAACCATTATATGTTATAAATTGTTCTACTCACTACCTTCCTTGCAATTACATACCTATGGTTCATATATGTTGGTTTAATTTCACATCTGTATTTATTTGACACTCATCTCTAATTAGGGACGTGGGTGGCGCTGTGGGTAAAACCTCAGTGCCTAGGACTTGCTGATCGTAAGGTCGGCGGTTCGAATCCCCGTGGCGGGGTGAGCTCCCGTCGTTCGGTCCCAGCTCCTGCCAATCTAGCAGTTCGAAAGCACCCCTAAGTGCAAGTAGATAAATAGGGACCGCTTTATAGCGGGAAGGTAAACGGCGTTTCCGTGTGCGGTGCTGGTGCTGGCTCGCCAGATGCAGCTATGTCACGCTGGCCACATGACCCGGAAGTGTCTTCGGACAGCGCCTGCTCCCGGCCTCTTAAGCGAGATGAGCGCGCAACCCTAGAGTCGGTCACAACTGGCCCTGTCGGGCAGGGGTACCTTTACCTTTACCTTTACATCTCTAATTGTATATGGACTGTGTTTATGGTCACCAGATCCTGTTTGGTAATATTGTATTTTGCAGAATCTTGTATAGTCTCTCTTTTGTAGGAAATTAATAAAACTGCCACAATTTCTTATTAAATTAACATCACACAAAAAATCATCTCAGGTGCCAAAGGATTTGGTAAACAGGTTCATCTTCAGCATTTGCTGTTTGCTGTACAGTGAAGCCAGACATACCTTTGTGGTGAGAAAATTCTACAACAGAAAATGCCCCCTCTCTTGCTGGACCAACACCCCCCGAACATTTGAGGAAGGTGGAACTACCAAGACAAATGCCAACTTCTAAAGAAGGTAGGTCACTCCCTCTGCTGATCTCAACACCCAGGAAGGTCTGTAGGGATTCCAACACCCCCATTAAGTGACGGAGAATTTTCAAACAAATGTGAGATAAATCTTCAGCATTGCACCAATATTGACAAATATTATTTTTGGGGGGTTCTTGTTTAGTCGTGTCCGACTCTTCATGACCCCATGGACCAGAGCACGCCAGGCATTCCTGTCTTCCACTGCCACCCGCAGTTTGGTCAAACTCGTGTTGGTCACTTTGAGAACACTTTCAAGAACATTTTTCGGGGTAGGGGTGGTGAAATCATTGTTAGTTCATAGTAATGGACAAGGAAGTACAGTCATGCCTCAGGTTACAGATGCCTCAGGTTGCGTTTTTTCAGGTTGCGGAAACTTGGAAGTACTGGAATGGGTCACTTCTGGGTTTCAACAGTCACGCATGTGCAAAAGTGCTAAATTGCGCTTTGCGGATGTGCCAAATTGCAACCCGCACATGTGCAGAGGCGCTGCTGCGGGTTGCGGACATGCATCCCGCATGGATCACATTCACAACCCGAGCGTCCACTGTAACAGTCTAAGAGAGGGTACGGGAAGGAGTTGGGGCAAAATCTGTTTCTTCCTTCAAGAAGATTAAAATAATATTAAACCTGGATCCACAGTTTTGCCTGCATTTCATGAGTGGTGAAACCGGGAGGGCAGCCTTTTGCCAAATGTTCTCCAGGGGTAGACTGAAATTTTTCGACAGGAGGGCCTCAGGAATGAAAACTTTCATGCAAGTATCATAAAAAAAAACTTTCATTTCAGTTCAGTCTTTGCAAATTCTCTTGTTATGGTCACCCATCCTCATTGCTTCTCGCCTGCCCCCTGCAATTTTGCATGAAGGACTCCCTGCATCCAGTTTTTGCCTAAAGGTGTCCTACTTTGAGGGACTTACAAACCACTAACCCCTGTTCTCTGATACTTCTGGCTGTGTATCAGATGGAACTGCCTCCCTCCTCACCTAAGGAGACCTCAGGCGTCTCTTAAGCCCCATCCCCTTGAGTCACGCGTGGATCAATCTATCTTGCTGCTAAAGATGGGCAAATCCCATTAGGAGTCAGAGAGACATTGCTTGCCGGGCTGGGCTTAGCATCCCAATGACAAAAGCCCTCACTCATTACAGACGCAATGGGATTTGAGGCAGATTTTCCTCAAGGTGTTAGGCACATTTGAGCCGGTGGCTGCCATGTCCACCGGTCCTTCTTAAGGATAACACCGCACGTAATTCCCAGCAAGGGAGATTGCTTTAATGGTGTTCCAAGGTGACCTGTCAGTCCAGAAGCAGGAGGCTCTGTTTCTGCTGAGATAGGAAGAAGCCTGTGTGAGGCCAAAGAAACGAGCCTGAAAGGAGAGGGGGGAACACACAGGCACACACATCGCAAATCTCGTAGCACTTCAAAGGCAGTTCTTTCTGACGGCACAAGTTTTTCTGGGCTAGGAAATGATGCATCAGGGAAAAAAAGTGGACTCTAGTCCACAAAAGCTTCTGCCACAATGAAGCCGATGGGCTTTAAGGTGCAACCAAACAAGGACACATCTGTACCACAGTAAATCCACAACTTGTGCACATTTAGCTTTAGGTGCATGGCCAAACATGTAAAAGAAAGGGGGTGCTGGGGTTCCAGGAAAAAATACTTTGGCAATCCCATCTTCCATTGAGCGCAGTGTGTTTTGACTATACCGGCAACAACTGATTTGCATGGGGTGATGTTCCTGACCCCCCACATGTGTGGGTGGACTGTGCATAAGACTGCCCCACCCTGCCCTGCCCCATCCCACCCCCTTTTCTGTCTACTTCTGGGTTGCCACAATGGGCGCATGCGCAGTGGTGCGTCTATTGGATGCGTGTCAATTGGCCATTGCCTGCACCCGATTTTGGCTTTGGGAGCGATCAATGGAGCGTACCCCCCCACATAAGTTGTGGGCTTACTGTATAGATCTATAGCCCTAAGATACCACTTAGTTTCCCCCGAAGAATCCTGGGAGCTATACTTTGTTGAGAATGCTCCATCCTCTGTCTGTATGTCCCCCTCTGTTGTGTATGTGTGCTTGCCTGCCTGCCTGCCTGGTGAACGCACATGTGATCTGCACATGTGTGTAGTGGCTGACTGCTCAGAGATGCCACACGCACGCAGTTGGCCTCTGTGAGACCAAGATGCTGGACTTTATGGGACACCAGCTTGATCCAGCAGGGCTCTCCTTATGGTTTCAAGATGTATGGGACTAGTAGAGGTGGTTCCCCACTTTATGGAATTTCCCTTGCAGGAGCACCAAAGTCTGAACCTGAGCATTTTGAGGAGACTCTATTAAGATCTTCCTTCCATTCTTCCTTCCTTTAATTGGAATGCACCTTAATTTAAGTTCATAGCACAGAATACAATATTTCAGTAGATGCAAGGCTTTAAGTACGGCTACCTAAGTCTAGCCCTCAGAATGGGGATACGGGTGGTGCTGTGGTCTAAACCACAGAGCCTAGGGCTTGCCGATCAGAAGGTCGGCGATTCGAATCCCCGCGACGGGGTGAGCTCCCGTTGCTCGGTCCCTGCTCCTGTCAACCTAGCCGTTTGAAAGCACGTCAAAGTGTAAGTAGATAAATGGGTACCACTCCGGCGGGAAGATAAACGGCATTTCCGTGTGCTGCTCTGGTTCGCCAGAAGCAGCTTAGTCCTGCTAGCCACATGATCCAGAAGCTGTACGCCGGCTCCCTTGGCCAGTAAAGTGAGATGAGCGCCGCAACTCCAGAGTCGTTCACGACTGGACCTAATGGTCAGGGGTCCCTTTACCTTTACCTTTACCTAAGACAAGCCGTCAGAATGGGGGTGGGTGGAATGGAAGATCAAACAAATGTCTATCACTTTCTCAAAGATGCTCACTGAATCATAGAGTCAGAGGGGACCAAGAAGATCATTCTAGCCAGCCCCCTGCAATGCAGGAATATGCAGCTGTCCCATAAAGGAATTGAACCTGAGACTTAGGTGTTATCAGCTCTAACTAACTGAGCCATCCTCAAATATTCAGACTTAGTTTTCCCAGGAACTCAAGGAGAGCGTAGTTCAATGCACCCGATACAGAGGCTCGATAAACTGTTAACAGGGCTGATGATTCAGAGCTCACTCTCTGCTGCCAAGCTTTTAAAAGGATATTAAATGACAATTAAACTGGGATTACACAAGGTAAGACTAGAAGCAAATAAATTAAAGTCATTTGAGTCAATAAAGCTCAGCGATAGTAAACAGAGGATCTCGGGAGAGAAGATCTTTTCTTGGAGAGCAGTTCTACACATTACATTGAGCGAGGTGTTAGAAATTGGGTCTCTACCAATTCTAACTGCAGGGGAGAATGGGCTCAGTTTTTCAGTGCTTCCCCATGCAAGAAAACAAACAGACAAAGCAAAAGCTAAACTCAAACAAAATGGAAAAAGCTACCCTGCTCCATGTCACAAAGTGGTGCATTCCAACTCTACAATTCTATGATCAGGAAGAGACTTATGCATGGCTTTTCCTTAACAATTATAATTATTAATATTTGTTTATTGTGTTTATATCACACTTTTCCAAGGAGCTAAATGTGGTGCACATCCCTTCCCAGGTTTATCCGAATAACAACCCTGTGAGGTAGGCTATGCTACAGGTGAGTAAATGGCCCAAGTGGGAATTTGAACCCGGGTTGCCTGGGTCCTAGTCCAACACTACCCCACACTGATTTTCTCCCTCCTTAATATGCTGGTTTTTTCCATGTATGCAGTCCCGGTAGGGAGTTTTTAACAAGGGGGAGTCTTGTTAAAAACTCCTGCAGTTTAAGGAGATCAAGAACTCTGTCAGCCCATCTTCCAACTCTTTTTACTTCACTTGAAGAGTGTCTCCCAGATTTAAAATGAAAGCCGAGCTGAACATTTCTCAGCTAATATTTTGGATTATTCTTTTTTTCATCCAAGACCATTGAATAAGGCAAACTAGATCATCATCATCAGTAATATATACTGCTTAATATGCAAAATCCCTAAGTTGTTTACATGAAACACTGCAAGATGATTTAAAAGATAAAAAATGTATATACAACATTTAAAAACAAAAGCACAAATAAATACACCAGTAAAAACAGAGAAACCATAAAGAAAACATTCAGCTAGATGTCGATGAATAATAAAACAGAACACTATAAAAAAATTCCTTCCAGTAGCACCTTAAAGACCAACTAAGTTAGTTCTTGGTATGAGCTTTCGTGCATGCACACGAAAGCTCATACTGTACCAAGAACTAACTTAGTTGGTCTTTAAGGTGCTACTGGAAGGAATTTTTTTTATTTTGTTTTGACTATGGCAGACCAACACGGCTACCTATCTGTAACTAAAACAGAAAACTGTGATACTTGCTTAGTTAGATAGGAGGATTTTAAAGCTTGCCACTGTTTCTGCCTCAAGAACAGCTAATGGAAGAATATTTGACCATTGGCCATGTTGACTAGGGCATGTTAGCTGGAGTGCCTCAAATTCCCCATCCATGGTTTAAAATATACTTTCTGAATCTTCCTTTTTTTAAAAAAATTAATTTTTATTGAAGTTTCCACAGAATTTTTATCCACACAAACAAAACATAAATACAAAACAATAAAAACATAAAACACATATAATTTCGAGTCTTAATTTCTTATACCTTACTTTCCCGACTTCCTCATACCTCCCCTTCCTGCATTCTCATGTCTATAATTATTTAACAAATCCCTCCCTTATTTCAACTTAATTTTAATAACACTCAATTTCTTTTAACTTATCCATTACCGCTGTTAACCCCTATTTTTCTCATCCAACATCAACCTAACATTCACTAATTTTTGCATATTTAGATAGTCCTTATATTTTTTCCAATCCTCTTCCGCCGTCTCTCTTCCCTGGTCTCGCTGATGTGGAATTTACGCTGATGCGGAATTTCTGTTAGGCTCATTATCAGTAAGGCCGGTGTTAAGTACACAAGAAAGCAACTCAATCACAGAACTGGTAAGGAGCAGTTAAGGGGGAAACTAATGACTAAAGGTAAAAAAAAAAAGTAAAGGTAAAGGACCTCTGGATGGTTAAGTCCAGTCAAAGGTGACCATGGGCTTGTGGCGCTCATTTCGCTTTCAGGCCGAGGGAGCTGGCATTTGTCTACAGACAGCTTTCTGGGCCATGCCGCCAGCATGACTAAAACGCTTCTGATGCAATGGAACACCATGATGCAAACCAGAGCACACGTTCCTGGCACAGTGGTACCTATTTATCTACTTGCACTGGCATGCTTTCGAACTGCTAGGTTGGCAGGAGCTGGGATAGAACAACGGGAGCTCACCCTGCCGTGGGGATTTGAACCACTGACCTTCTGATTGGCAAGCCCAAGAGGCTCAGTGGTTTAGACCACAGCACTACCTGCGTCCTCTCTAATGACTGAAGGATAACATGAAAAGGGTACCAGGAGGGAGCTACATAAATGCTTTAAAAAGGGGGGGTAGGAAGTGTTTCCAAGAACTGTGGTTGCAGTGGGGGACTTAGGGCTCTCAAATTTCAGCAATGCCCTGTGTGGCACTCCCCGCCTCTCACAATCCATTCTGCAGCATTGCTTGTGGTGCTCTGCAGTGTGGTGCCAAGTCGCTCTATCCTAAAACCACCTGTGATGGCCTGGGATTCGGACTCGGAGGCTGAACCTGAGGAATCCCAGTCTGCACAGGATTCCCCGCCTCCAGAACCAGCTGAGCTAGGGCTGGGGTCTGAGCCTGAAGGGTCCTCACCTGTGCTGGATCCTCAGATGCAGGCACCAGCTGAGTCTGCTCTGGCTCCTGAGGTGATGGAGGACCCATTGCCTGCAGGTGCTCCACTCTCAGCCCTGTCAGGGGAGGCTGAGGTTGCCTCTGGGTCCAGTAACCCTCCAGCCTCTCCTGAGCTGCAGAGGCTCAGGGCAGATAGGTGGAGGGAACTAAGTTCCTGCAGGAGGAGTGCTCGCCTCCAGGCCAGGAGAGGTGGGTCACCTGTGGACTGGGGCCGCCTTATGCCTCAGGGCAGTTAAAACCCAGCCAGCCCAAGTCCCAGGTTGCGGGAGCAACATTGTTGGTAGCCAGTTCCTGCCTGCACCTTTTCCTGCCGGAGCTCCTGACCTTGCCCGACTCCCTGCCTTGGACCCAGCCTCAGCTTTGACGGACTGCCTCTATACTGCACCCTCGACCTTGGACTGGACTTGGATCTTGCCTCACGGATACCCACAGGACCAGCACACCACCTCTGGTGGTTGGATGAAAAGATGGTAGAGCAATGAGGTGGTAGAAGGTGGTTGGGGAAGAGGATGGAACAGCCAAGGTGACACATTTTGCCTATAGAGAGCGTATCCCTATGGAAAGCTCTCTGTTCAGTAACACATTATTGAACAAGGTCTCGCTAACTGGAAATTGACTGTGAGCATCTTTATTTGAATCCCCAAGGGAAATTTCTCCCACAACACATGCCTCTTGAGAGAGAAAATATTCTGCTTGACACTCATGGGAAGTTTCCATTTTCCTACTGGCTAAGATGTGTCCCAGAGCAGGACATGGTCCTAAATGTCCGCCATTCAATCCTCTAATACCTTTCCGTGTGAAGGGTGAAACAGATCCTTTTAAATTCTCAGAGGAGTTCCACTCAAATCAACACCACCCTGGGGAAATCCAAGAGGTTAAAGGATTACCTAGCTCAGGGCCAAGCAAGCAGCAGGCAGCCGCAGTGAAGCTGACTTTGTAACTTTGGTCACAGCCAGAGGTGCAGAAAGAAAGAATTCCCCTTAGGGATTGAGGGGTGGGGGGCAATTCAGCTCGGTTTTCATTTTAATGCAAAGCTACACTTCTGAAAATAATATGCAAACTGAACTGCAGCTATCCTTTGAAGTTTAGCAAATTGAGTTGATCGGTTTCCCAACCAAGAAAAAGTGTGCAGAACTGTGCATATTGGGGAAGTGTGCATTAAAAAAACCCATACATTGTTGAAAATCTATAAAACACACCACTTTGTGAAAAAATTGCCAGATTCCCATAAAAGCCCATCAGCCGGACCTGAGTGCAACAACACTCTCCACTTGTGATTCTCAGCAACTGAGAATATCAGGAGGAATCTTGAAGTGCAGCTGCTCAGAAGTTTAATCACTTACCTTTTAAATCTTCTTGGCTTCTACATTTGCTTGACCGGAACAGGATATGCATTGAACCTGTGTTCAGTGGAATGTATCAACAAGCCTAATTTTCCCCTCAAAGAAGAAGTGTGCAACAGGTGCCCCAATTCTTCTCGGCTTTGAATTGAAATCTGAACCAGGGAATAATCTCCAGTTCTCCTCTCACCCACCCAGCCCCCAAATCCTTTTATAAAGTAGTTATGCTGCTGAACTTGCAGTGATGTGACTATTCAGAGGCATTTTGTCAGGTTGAACAGATTGCGGTATGAGCCACAAAGTAACTAGTCACACTCTTAAAATTCATCTGCCCTGTAATCTCCCTCCCTTCGCTTACATTTTTTATTCCACAGCTCAAAGTGGCATACATGGTTCTCTCTGCCTCCTCATTTTATCCACACAACAACCCTGTAAGGCAGGTTAGACTGGCCCAGGATTCTGTTTATGCTACTGTGCAGTGCTTGGAGTCACAAGACTCTGTTTTGCATACCAGACATTCCAGACTGTTGGAAGTCTCACGGAAGAGAGGAGACGGATGTGATGTTACTGGTTTCTTGTTCCTTTGTTTTCCAGTTGCTCTCTGCCTTTCACAGAGAGAGCATATATATTTCCTTTCTGTCTGTGTAGTTAGAAATAAAACCTAGCAATGTAGCTCAAACTTCTCGTCTCTTCTGCTGCTTTGATACTCCGCTGAATGGGGAATGTGCCTGGAGCCTTATCAAAGGCTCAGGTCGTTAATCATCGTTGGAGGAGATTCTGAAGGCTGGACCGGGGGAGTAGCTCGGTCATAGCAGAGATTCCGACAAGGATAACCCAGCAAGCTTCATGGGTAAGTGGGGATTCGAAGCTCAGTCTGTGAGGGCCTAGTCCAACACCCTAACCATTGCACCACTGCTCTAGCTATCCAGGAAGTGGGAGGAGCAACCTGAAATGCTTACTGTGTTTTTAAGAGAGACCCGGTAACCAGCACCACTCTGAACACAACATGCACTGTGGCAGAACAATCCAAACCATGTAGATGAGGATAGATTTCTCAAGTCAGCTGTTCGGACTCCGCATCTGAGCAATCCATCCACTGGAGCAATTGCACAGTCAACTCATGCCGCAATAATAGCCATATGTATTACAACAGTTTTGCACTGGGGGATTTGAATTTAAAATTTCCAGGAGAATGGAACTTTCTGCAGCTACACTGAGATGTGAAGCCAGCTGCATTCCCAATCATTTCCTTAAGAAAAACTAATGGCACTGAATTCTAAATTCCATGCTCAAACAACGTTTGAAAAGATCGACCACAAACCAAGTAAGCATCCCAGCAGCATAATAAGCCATGCTTCTCTTTGCTAGAACATAGAAAGATGCCTGATACTGAAAAACACCATAATGGGGAATTTCCATAATGGGGAAGAACAGCTGCTTTGCATGTAGAATGTCCCAGGTTCAGTCCCCAGCATCTATCACTGAGTTGCAACCCTTCTCCTGATTTCCCCCCTCAAAATGAATTCAAACAGAGATTAAATGAATACGGGTATGTGTGTGGTGTTATTTCAGTTTCATGCATCAAAACCAGAGTCTTCTTCTGGGTTCCACACCTTAAAACTGCAATATAGATTTTCGGATTCTGAGCAGAGGAACCCCTTTTCAGCATGATTCAAATCCACCCATTTGAGCTTCAGCTGATGCTCAGCACTGGGTGCATTTGCTGAAGGGTGTGATTTCTCCCCCCCCCTTCCCACCTCCAGGTTTGACCAAGGGATCCTCACCCCATCCAAGACACAGGAAGCGTTTGCGGATGATGCGGTTTCGCAGCCTGCCCGTCACAGCCATGTAAGATTGCCAGGCTTCGGTCAGCACCCAGCAGAAGGAGGAGAGGAAGAAAAAGTGAAGGAAGGCGGCCACCAAGGTGCATATCACCTGGAAAAGTGCGAGAGAGAAATGGCATGTGTAAGAAGGAGGAGGAGAAAGTCAAGGGCAACAGATAGCTGGACCATAAGAGGTAAAGCAAGGGTCAGCAAACTTTTTCAGCAGGGGGCCGGTCCACTGTCCCTCAGACCTTGTCAGGGGCCGGACTATATTTTGAAAAAATAAAATAAAAATGAACGAATTCCTATGCCCCACAAATAACCCAAAGATGCCCTTTAAATAAAAGCACACATTCTACTCTTGTAAAAACACCAGGCAGGCCCCACAAATAACCCAGAGATGCATTTTAAATAAAAACACACATTCTACTCTTGTAAAAACACCAGGCAGGCCCCACAAATAACCCAGAGATGCATTTTAAATAAAAGGACATATTCTACTCATGTAAAAACACGCTGATTCCCGGACCTTCCGCGGGCCGGATTTAGTAGGCGATTGGGCCGGATCCGGCCCCCGGGCATTAGTTTGTCTACCCATATATATATAAACCAGACAAACACTTTCTGGGCCCCCCTCCCAGTGTTTTAACGGGTTGCTTTTACGCTTGCTTTTAGATTTGTAAGCTGTTTTGAGCACCTCCTTCCTGGAGTGGAAATGTGGGGTGGAAGTTCTAAAAATAATACAAACTGGCAGCAGGAATGGCAAGTGTCGGCGGAGGGCTGGTGCCAAGCCATTATGAGCCGAGCCAAATCTCAGAGGAGGCTTGGCTCAGCTCGAAATGGCTGAGGGATTTCTGAACCGAGGAGTCTGAATTATGAATGCTCCCTTTCTGAACTTTGCTGCTGTCACTATCTAGGTTTCCCCGAGGGCTGCCAGCTGGCTCTGCTTGCATTAGAATATATAAAGACGAGGCCTATTGGAAGGAACTGTTACTTCGGACTTCTCAGACAAGTGTTGGCGAAAGTGAAGATGCTGATATACACTTTATTACATATATAGGAGAAGAAGAAGGGCAGGTAATTGCCTTCCACTCCCTGTTCCTCAATAAGAATAAGAATAAGAATAAGAATAAGAATAAGAATAAGAATAAGAATAACAACTTATTATTTATACCCCGCCCATCTGGCTGAGTTTCCCCAGCCACTCTGGGCGGCTCCCAATCAAGTGTTAAAAACAGTACAGCATTAAATATTAAAAACTTCCCTAAGCAGGGCTGCCTTCAGATGTCTTTTAAATATAAAATAGCTGCTTATTTACTTCACATCTGAAGGGAGGGTGTTCCACAGGGCAGGTGTGACTACCGAGAAGGCCCTCTGCCTGGTTCCCTGTAACCTCACTTCTTGCAATGAGGGAACCACCAGAAGGCCCTCGGCACTGGACCTCAGTGTCGTCATTAGCTAAAATGGGATATAAGGCTTTGGCTTTGAGGAGGAAACTTGTTAGAGATGCACACTCACTTTGGGTCAAGTCAAAGGCAGCCCAGTCTATGCATGAGCCTCTGGGATCCCTGCCTACAAAACGTCTAATATGTGAGTACAGTGGTGCCCCGCAAGACGAATGCCTCGCAAGACGGAAAACTCGCTAGACGAAAGAGTTTTCCGTTTTGGAGGTGCTTCGCAAAACAAATTTCCTATGGGCTTGCTTTGCAAGACGAAAATGTCTTGCGAGTTCCTGCGGTTTTTTTTCCCTTTCCCCCCCTTTTTCTAAGCCGCTAAGCCGCTTATCTGCTTATCCGCTAAGCCGCTAAGCCGCTAAAAGCCGCTAAAAGCCGCTAAACCGCTAATAGCGCTAATCTGCTAAGCCGTCAATGGGCTTGCTTCGCAAGACGAAAAAACCGCTAGACGAAGAGAATCGCGGAACGGATTCTTTTCATCTTGTGAGGCACCACTGTATTTGGTTTGAAACAGATTCATAGAGCAGAATCATAGCATCGTAGATTCTGCAAGGGACCCTGACGATCATCTAGTCCAACCCCCTGCAATGCAGGAATATGCGGCTCTCCCATACGGGGATTGAGCCTGCAATCTTGGCATTATCAGCACCACACTTTAACCAGCTGAGCTATCCTATGGGTATCAATACTAAACCAGCTCCAATCCAAACATTCTGGCTTAGGCAGTGGCTGCAGCCATGACTTCCTTCCCCGGGATTCTAACCCACCGAGGCCCTTTCCCTTCTGCTTTCAGTAGCAAAACCTTTTCTTGTCCTTTGAAGCAGGCGGCGATGCTTGGCCAAGCGTGATTTAATAATCAAAAAGGCTGCCAAGCTGCAGCGGAGAGAGAGAGAGAGAGAGAGAGAGAGATTGGCTAGGCGGCCGCCTTTCTTCTTCTTCATCCCTTTTGTCTAATGTGACCAGGAGCAAAAATATGCATCTTTTAAATGTACTGTGCTTTCATCTTCAAAGGCTCTCATAAATGCAGAGAGGGGCACTATTCACTAGGGGTGCACACAGGTGGAAAATGTGTGTGTGTGTGTGTTTGTCAGGGGAGCAGGGACGCCATAAAGACATAGAGAAATGGAAGTTGGAACAACAACAAAAGCATTGCTAGCTGCTAAAGACGACTCTACAACAGTTGGAAGTTTTAATGCCTCTCTCTCTCTCTCTTGCTCACACACACACACACACACACACACACACACACATTAATCCAGAATGCAGCAGATAGACTGATGACTGGGAGCGGCCACCGGGACCACATAACACCGGTCCTGAGAGATCTGCATTGGCTCCCAGTACATTTCCGAGCACAATTCAAAGTGTTGGCGCTGACCTTTAAAGCCCTAAATGGCCTCGGTCCTGTATACCTGAAGAAGCGTCTCCACCCCCATCATTCAGCCCGGACACTGAGGTCCAGCGCTGAGGGCCTTCTGGCGGTTCCCTCATTGCGAGAAGTGATGTTACAGGGAACCAGACAGAGGGCCTTCTCGGTAGTGACACCTGCCCTGTGGAACACCCTCCCTTCAGATGTCAAGGAAATAAAGAACTATCTGACTTTTAGAAGACATCTGAAGGCAGCCCTGTTTAGAGAAGTTTTTATTGTTTGATTCTTTATTGTGTTTTTAATATTCTGTTTGGAGCCGCCCAGAGTGGCTGGGGAAACTCAGCCAGATGGGCGGGGTATAAATATATTATTATTATTATTATTATTATTATTATTATTATTATTATTATTATTATTATTATTATCCATAGGGGAGCAGGAGCAATGTGAACTGCACTGAAGGAAGTTGGCAGTACTTTTTTCATTCCTCTCCTCTCCAGGTACCGTAACTTCATCTTAAGAAAAAAATCTCCCTACAAAAATCCATTGACAGAAATAAAAAATGAAGCAACCCTTTTGCTTGATCACCTTCAATTACGTCTTTATCCTTCTGTCTCTACTTTAGTGCCACTTTCCCCAAATCAAGATGAGTCATTACTCTGATCGCTTGGATGAAGATCTGTTCGCTTGGGAGAAGCTGGTGCCAGATTTGCCCTACCAGCTATTTGTCACTTTCAGATCGATGGTGATCGACAGATTTCATCGAGAGCTGTGCATAATTTGAATGCCTTTAAAAGAAGTTGGCATAAATGTCTGATATGGAGTTCAGAATATTTTATTTATTTATTTATTCCATTCATATCCTGCCTTTTCTTCCAAGGAGCTTGAGGTGGTCACATGGTTCTCCCGCTCCTTGTTTAATCCTCGCAACAACCATGTGAGGTGGGTTAGGCTGAGAGGGAGTGACAGGCTCAAGGTCACCCAGGGAGCTTCATGGTCGAGCAAGGATTTGAACCCGAGTATCCCAGTTCCTAGTCCAACACTCTAACCACTACCCAACATTGCCTCTTTGCTCAGCTTGTCCCTGACTTTTCTTCCTTCGTAGCTGAGAATTTAAATCGACCCAATTTGCACATCACATTAAACCGTTGTTTAAAACAAACCATGGTTTAATGCTGATGTATTAAACCATACTTTGATGTGACCTGCAAACCTGGTCGTTGTTACTGCTGCTGTTATTCTGTTGGTTATTTGCTCCTAGTGGTTGTCGATGACACTGGAAATGCAGCAAGCTTAAGAAAAGTCAAAGGGTTAGTCTTTCTGTCCGTAACTGACCTCTGGAACGTATAGCCACAAAAATGCTGAAGCAGTGAGCACTGATGGGCAGGATTCACCTAATGTGTCCTAGCAGCAGAAGCTCTAAACAAGGAATTCTGCTCACACAATGGGACTTAACCCCTTCTCCTCCCACCACATGTCTCTCACTCTCTCCCCAAAAGTTGTTCTGTGGGGATCAGGAGAACCCCAGAACAGCATTCAGGGAGAGGAGAAGGGGGATCATTCCATCTGGCAAGCGGAAACTGCCTTTGGCTAATTAAATAATCTTTTTTTTTGGGGGGGGGGTTACAGGTAGGTAGCCGTGTTGGTCTGCCATAGTCGAAACAAAAAATAAAATAAAAATCATTCCAGTAGCACCTTAGAGACCAACTAAGTTTGTTATTGGTATGAGCTTTCCTGTGCATGCTCACTTCTATTCTTTTTGTTTGGCACATTGGTGTGTAATTTGTGTGTGTTTTTATATTGGGAACTGCCCTGTGATCATTGGATGAAGGGTGGTATAGAGACTGATTGATTGATTGATTGAATGAATAAATATATGAATGAATGATGCTATCCACTTAGCGTGATGTTGAATTCCGCCCAAAGTCTCGTAAATGGGAGTAAAATATTTTGTGGAGGCAGATGGCTCCAAACCACGGTAGCCAAAAACAGCTACTTCCATGTGCAGTAACTGACTGCTAAATTATTTTAAACACAGTGTCCTTTCCAGGCTCCCAAGTTGCAGTCTGGCCACGCACAGTTAGGATGGGGATGCTGCATCCTACAGGGCAGGGCCAGGGCCAGAAAAGTCTCTGATAGTCCTGTCAAGGCTAGTGGTAGTCCAAATTTGGTAGTGCAGTCCAGGTTGGTGCTGCCAGATCCAGCATAGATCTCTTCCTCCCTCCTCCTCAGTTGCCCAACTGCCCTGCTTTTTGACAAGCTTAGAATATTTGGGTTGGGCCCAATCTAACTTGGGGTGAACTGGGGCTACCTCAACACATTTCAGCTGAATCTCGCCGAAATGGGCCCAGTTCAGTTTGAAATCCAGGCAGAGCACAGCCCTGATAATCATTCACCACCATCTCCATTCTTGCAGACACTACCGAGGCCTTGAATCTGCATCAACTTAAGGACTGCTTTGCAAGGTCATTTTTCTCTTCTTCTTCTTCTTTTGTCTGTGTGTCCACAATAGCTATTGTTCAAAGGTATGCTGTTGAAGTACATGGAGGTTCGATTGAGCTCTAATGGCTCATAGACCTTCTCCAAATTTCTCCAAAACGTGTTTAAAAGCCATTCAAAAGCTTCCACAACATTTGGATATGCTCCCTCATATTTACCTACCTAGGCAATGAGTGTGGGTTAGGGTTTCTTAATTAAGGTCAGCAACTGGCTCCAGGCTTGGTGTATGAAAGGGGTGCTATGGAAGAGCAGAACATTTATTAAGTGGAACATTCTCCTCTGCCTCCCTTTGGTCAATCTGTCTTTTTGAATTTGAGAGATAGAAACCACTGAACCTCGCAAACTGGTCCTGTTCTTGCAGGAAAGTGCCAAGGGGACTGGGGCGGTGGGAGTCAGAGACAGCTAATTCTGGGCAGAAACTCAAAATGCATCACAGCTGAAGTCTTTCTCCTTATTCTTCTTAGAAACAGTAAAGATGCTCCCCAGATTCTCAAAGGGGATACATGTGTAATTTGCCATTCAGTGGTACATATAGAGAATGAAATAATGAGCCGGAAGAAAGCAAATGAATGTCTCTCTCCCTGGGAGTTCAGCTATCGTATCTAACAGCAGCAACAACAAAAAACCCGGGCAAAGTCCTACCTTATTCCGGGTCTGGGTTTGTCCAATCAGGATGAGAGCGTTGGAAGATATGATGGAGAGGCAGAAGTTGATAAGGATGACGGAACGTTCGGAACGGATGTACCTACAGAAGACGAAGAAAAAGGTAGACAGAAGGAAAGAGCCTTAGATCCATGATCTGCAAATTGTCAAAAGGCTGGTCATAGGAATGGGGAAACCTGCCAAATTCAATTTCACTCAATGCCCCATTTTTCTGATCTTAAATTCTCCATATTTTTTTTGAAAAAGGACCTCGTGAAAATCCTTCTAGTGAGAACTTCTCCTTGTGAACATTTTGTACGCACCTTTACATGGTATACACTTTCTTGGAAAGCAGTTTTCCCTAATGCAATGCAGTTCAATGCACACAGTGCCCTACCTAGTACATGCATTTCTGCACACATTACTAGGCTGGAACACTGCACTACAAAATTTGGAGAAATACGAATTTTGGAAGAAGCCTGTGTTTCAGTCTGTGTATCATATTGGAAAGTGCAAATGAGGTTGTTATACCTTTAAATGATGAACTGAATTGAATTCCCCTGCACCATCTCTGGCTGTGACCCTCATGGGACCTGTTAGCTTACAGACCCAATTCAAGGTGATCACATTCATGTTTAATGCCTATGTAACTTAAGCAAGGGACACAGGTGGCGCTGTGGGTTAAACCACAGAGCCTAGCACTTGCCGATCAGAAGGTTGGAGGTTCGAATTCCCGCAACGGGGTGAGCTCCCATTGCTCAGTCCCTGCTCCTGCCAACCTAGCAGTTTGAAAGCACGTCAAAGTGCAAGTAGATAAATAGGTACCACTCTGGCGAAAAGGTAAACGGCGTTTCCGTGCGCTGCTCTGGTTTGCCAGAAGAAGCTTGGTCATTCTGGCCACAGGACCCAGAAGCTCTACGCTGGCTCCCTTGGCCAATAATGCAAGATGAGCACCGCAACCCCAGAGTCGGCCACAACTGGACCTAGTGGTCAGGGGTCCCTTTACCTTTAACTTAAGCAAGGACCATCTCCTTCCTTACAGACACACCCAGAGATTAAGATAGGCAGAAGGTGCCTGCTTGGTAGCTTTGCTGCCTTCCATAGCATTGTGGCTGGCAGCTCAGGGGAGAGTTCTCTCTGAGGCAGCTCCCAAAATATGGAATGTACCTAGAGAGGTGTATCCACCATTTTCATTGCATAGTTTCCACTGTTTCCTGAAGTTGAAGTTGATGTTCCTCTTTACCTTGTCATTCGACAGTTAAGATTTTTGTGATTGTTGTGTGCAGGACCACCTCTATTTATTGGCGTACATTCTTTTATTTGATTTTAAGTTGCGCTACTGGATTTTAATGCTACGTGTTTATATGGTTGTCACCTACCCTGGGACCTAGTGGAAAAGACTGGCAAGAACATTCTTTAATCCTCAACCTGCAACACGTGATCCATTTCCAAGAGCCCATGGGCCAGGAGAAGCTGCCATATACCAAGTCAGACCAATTGGTCCATCTAGCTCAATATTGTCCACACTGACTGGCAATTCCTCTTCAGGATTTCTGATCGAAGATGCCAGGGATTCCACCTGAGATGTTCTGCATGGAAAGCAGATGCTCTACCACTGAACTGTGGTCCTTTCCCAATCTGAAATCCATGATCCCTACCATGAAATGACAGCAACAATTACCCTGTCATGGAAAACGAGTTTCTGCAGATTTACCCCTTGGCCTGCAAACTCACGGTCACTTCAACTTGAAGCAAGACACACCTCTCCACAAACACCTCATTGCCTGTGGAATCACATAACTTGGGTGATGTGCTTAGCTGTGGTCCAGTGATGAGGCGGGAGCCCTGGAAGCCCTAGAAGCAGAACCCACTGTGCCTCTGACACCCTTCCTGCCACCACCACTGCCAGCAGAGAAGGGGGACTGACAGCAGCACCAGTTTGCTGTCAGTGTGCTGTAGTGGTTAAGAGCGGTAGTCTCGTAATCTGGGGAACCGGGTTCGCATCTCCGCTCCTCCACATGCAGCTGCTGGGTGACCTTGGGCCAGTCACACTTCTCTGAAGTCTCTCAGCCCCACTCACCTCACAGAGTGTTTGTTGTGGGGGAGGAAGGGAAAGGAGAATGTTAGCCGCTTTGAGACTCCTGAAGGGGAGTGAAAGGCGGGATATCAAATCCAAACTCTTCTTTTTCTTCTTTCCAGCAAGATCTTACAAGATCTTGTTGAAATCTCATGGAGTGCATGAGCTCTCATGAGACTTTGGCGAGATCTCGCAAAATCTCACCAGAGGTCAGCACAGCTACCAACGCTTAGTGGGTGCTGGCACAGCCAGTGCCAGGGTGGCAGTGTGGAAGCAAGGTGGCACGTTCCCCTTTTGCCTCAAGCAGCGAAGTGGAAGGTGCCACCCCGGATATAGAGGACCTCATATTGGTTTCAAGGCACAATGCTGGGTGATTTTCAGTTCCTTTCAAGCCCCACATTTCTGTTTGTTCTGTCCTACTAAGGGTTGGCAGCTGGTGGACCTCGGGCCGAATCCGGCTGCAGGAAAGCAGCCAGCTGGTCTACCAACTCAAGGAAGTTGTTCCTGTTACTGGCTTGAGTTGACAGCTGCTGCCACCGCCACCACCACAAAATTACAGCCCGTGTAATTTCAGCACGACTTCAAGGAGGAGAGGGAATGGAAACTGCACAGTTGTGCCATGTCGTGTTTTTTTTTGGGGGGGGGGACACACAGAGGGAGCTGCCACAGCACAGGAAGGCTGGGGCAATCTGACTCCTTCCCCTGATGTAACCCCATAACGTTACATGGAATATGTAGTGTCAAACCAGCTAAAATGGCACTATATGCAAAATATTGTGTTTAGATTAGCTTCCTGCAGTGTGAATGTGCATGTGAATGACTTTTAAGGTTGTGGGTTGTTTTCAATGCTCTGTGGGCACAGTTCTGCAGGTGCAATGGGACGTCTGTTTCCTCTCCTCTCCCTACATTTCCTGAACCCTCCAGAAATGATTCTGTGGGTGTGCAGGAAGCTGGAGGGGGCCAGATAACAGGAAGAGAAAGCTCCATTTACACATGAAACCCATTGCACCAGCAGATCTCCAGCACTGGATAGAGCCCAACCTTATTATTATGTGCATCAATGACATGTTGCTTGCAAAACAACAACAAACTAACAAACAGTCTGGAGGGGCCCGTAAATGGAAGCAAATTATCTATATTTTGCTATACAGTGGTACCTCTGGATACGAACGGGATCCTTTCTGGAGCCCCGTTTGCATCCTGAAGTAAACGCAACCCGCATCTGCGCGTGCATGGGTCGTGATTCGCTTCTTCCGCGAATGCGCTTGACGCCATTTTGAACGTCTGCGCATGCGCAAGCTACGAAACCCTGAAGTAATGCGTTTCGCAGAACGCAACCTGAAAGCACTCAACCTGAAACAACTTCAACCCAAGGTATGACTGTACTGAAAAAAAAGGACTTTTGTAAGTTATAATAGACAACGATTAATTAAGCCACCCAGAGTGGCTAGGGAAACCCAGCCAGATGAGTGGGTGAGGTCTTCATCTTCTTCTCCTTCTCCTTCTCCTCCTCCTCCTCCTCCTCCTCCTCCTCCTCCTCCTCCTCCTCCAGTGCATAGTTAAACTATGGAACTCATTCCCACAGGAGCCAGTGATGACCACCAACCTTTTTAAAAAGATTAGACAAATTCATGGAGAGGGCTATCAATAGCTACTGGGCACGATGGCTCTGCCTTGTCTCCACAACTGGAGACAGCAACACTTCTTAATCCCACTTGCTGGAAAACACGTGAGGGGAGAGACCTCTTGTGGCAGAATCCTGCTTGCTGGTTGGCCACCGTGAGAATAGGATGCTGGACCAGTTGGGCCATTGGCCTGATCCAGCAGGGACTTTTTATGTTACTGGGTTTCGGCTCGGTTTGCTGGGTCACATGTGATTCACGGCCATTCCAAATGAAACCATTACCCTACCTAGATGTACAAGGGATCTAGACACACATGAATGTGCACACACACAGAGAGAGGAATCCACTCCCCATCCCCCACCCCCAAAGATCCTTGCCTCTCTGCTGCCTCTCTGCTATTTGTCACTGCTGGAAGCATGTCCGCGGTCCCCTGGGTCTGGACATAGATCAATCCGAAGAAACGGTGTCAGCGGGTTAAGCTTCCCGTTGGCTATAAGCCTAGAGGAGGCTGCAAAGTGGCAAAGGCTGCAAAACCTCAGATTATTAAAATGTGAGATTGTAGCTTAGCCAGCCAGCGGCCAGTTGCAACTAGGATCCAGGGCAGTGACAGATGTGTGCTGCTCTGAGCTGGAAGCCCTTAGAAATATTGGCTGCCCTGAAGAAGGGGTGGAAAAAAGCCCCACTCCTGGTTCACTGTGTTTTTCTTCTGTTTGCTTCATCATCATCATCATCATCATCATCATCATCATCATCATTTATTATTTATTATTTATACCCCGCCCATCTGGCTGGGCTTCCCCAGCCACTCTGGGCGGCTTCCAGCAAAATATTAAAATACAGTAATACATCAAACATTAAGAGCTTCCCTAAACAAGACTGCCTTCAGATGTCTTCTAAAAGTATGGTAGTTGTTGTTTTCTCTTTGTCATCTGGTGGGAGGGCGTTCCACAGGGCGGGTACCACTGTCGAGAAGGCCCTCTGCCTGGTTCCCTGTAATTTGGCTCCTCACAGTGAGGGAACCGCCAGAAGGCCCTTGGCGCTGGACATCAGTGTGTGGGCAGAGCGATAGAGGTGGAGACGCTCCTTCAGGTATACTGGACTGAGGCCGTTTAGGGCTTTAAAGGTCAGACCAACACTTTGAATTTTGCTCAGAAACGTACTGGGAGCCAATGTACCGTATTTTTTGCCATATAGGACACACTTTTTCCCCTCCAAAAATTAAGGGGAAATCTGTGTGCATCCTATGGGGCGAATACAGGCTTTCACTGAAGCTTGGAGAGCGAGAGGGGTCGGGCTCTCCAGGCTTCAGGAAGCTATCTGCAAGCCTGGGGAGCCCACGGGAGTTCCCGCAGGGCTCCCTAGGCTGCGGATAGCAGCCTGCCGCCCGGTGCGTGGGGCGCCCTGAAGCAGAGCGCCCCGCCCGCTGGGCAGACAACCGCAGTGTGGGCGGGCAGACATCCCGCAGGGCTCCCCACGCTGCGGATAGCAGCCTGCCGCCCGGCCCGCAGAGAACCCTGAAGCAGAGCGCCCCACCTGCCGGGCAGACATCCGCAGCGTGGGGAGCCCTGTGGGAGTTCCCGCAAGGCTCCCCACACTGCAGATAGCAGCCTGTGAGCCCGGCGCGCGGAGCGTCCTGAAGCAGAGTGCACTGCGCTTCGGTCAGGCATTGGCCAGCCCCACAAGCTCGGGGGACAGCAGGGAGGCGCAGCACCGCCATCCCACTGTTCCCCACCTGGTTTTTTGGGGGGAAATAAAGGAGGGAAAATCCTTTATTCCCCCCCCAAAAAACTAGGTGCATCCTATGGGACGGAGCGTCCTATGGGACGAAAAATACGGTAGGTATTTCAGGACCGGTGTTATGTGGTCTCGGTGGCCACTCCCAGTCTTGCTGCCGCATTCTGGATTAGTTGTAGTTTCTGGGTCACCTTCAAAGGTAGCCCCACGTAGAGTGCATTGCAGTAGTCCAAGCGAGAGATAACCAGAGCATGCACCACTCTGGCGAGGCATAATAATAATAATAATAATAATAATAATAATAATGTAATAATAAGCTGTCCTTGGTCCATGTGGCTCAGTAATGTCTACACTGCCTGGCAGTGGACATGCCTTGGAGATGCCAGCGATAAAACCTTGGACCTTTGATGCACAAAGCAGATGCTGTACCACTGAGCTTTGCCTCTTCCCAATGGCAATGATGCTTCACCCAGGAGTAAGGGCAGGGGGGCTTCCATCTATGGCTGTTGGTGGGGGCATATAGTCCCCTCTGCAATTCTTTCCTGGAGGACACCAGTCACTAAGAGGAGACCTGTTTGCACCTGCATATTTGCCTCCCAGATTTAACGAAATGCCCTCACAATTTTGGAAGGACGGAACCAGACGTGGGAGACCACTCCAGCTCTCAACCATAAAAACCTTTTCTATTCCCCATTCTAGCTCCCCAACTGTGTTGTATTGTCTTATTGTGTGTATGTGTGGTGGCAAACCCAGGTTTGACTCTGTGTAAAATGAGCACGGGAATATCATCAGAAGAGCCCTGCTGGGTCAGGCCAGTGGCCCATCTAGTCCAATATCCTGTTCTCACAGTGGACAACCAGACTGGGAAGTCCGCAAGCAAGACTAGACCGCAACAGCTCTCTCCTAGTTGGGATTCTCAGCAGAAGAAGAAGAAGAAGAAGAGTTTGGATTTGATATCCCGCCTTTCACTCCCCTTCAGGAGTCTCAAAGCGGCTAACATTCTCCTTTCCCTTCCTCCCCCACAACAAACACTCTGTGAGGTGAGTGAGGCTGAGAGACTTCAGAGAAGTGTGACTAGCCCAAGGTCACCCAGCAGCTGCATGTGGAGGAGCGGGGACTCGAACCCGGTTCCCCAGATTACAAGACTACCGCTCTTAACCACTGTACCACACTGGATTCTCAGCAGCTGGTATTAAAAGGAATACGGTGATTGATGGTAGAACACAGTCACCATGCCAAGGAACCAATGATAGCTTTATTCTCCACCTGTGCTGGCCCTGGGGGTAACCCGAGCAACACGGTCCAGGTCCGGTCCCGAATCCAAGGGTTCCGCGAGGAGTGAGTCCGACAGGGTCAAGGCAGGAAACCAGGCAAGGTCAGTCACAGAATCACAGGCAGGTTCTGGCAAACAGCAATGTTGCTCCCGCAACCTGGGGCGGGGTCCGACAGCCTTTTATCTCTGTCAGGGTAACGGCCAGTCCTGATCCCCCAGCGACTCACCTCCCTGTTTGTCCTGAAGGTGAGCACTCCTCCTGCGAGTACTCAGGTCTCTCTTTCTCTCAGACCTCAGTCTCTGCAGCTCGGTAGATGTCAGTGGATTACCAGACCCAGAGGCTGCCTCAGCCTCTCCTGACCCAACCGGTAGTGGAGCAGCTGTGAGTGATGGCCCAGCTGAAGGCAACGAGGTCATCCCCGCATCTGGAGCCAGGGCAGGCTCAGGCCCCTGACTCGGCCCAGCTGGTGCTTGTTGTAGGGGAACCTGTGCAGACTGGGGCTCTTCAGAATCAGGCCCCAGACTAGGTTCAGATGCCGCCTGAGGCAAAGGATCCAGTGTGGACTGAAACTCCTCTGGCTGTGAGTCCGAGCCCAAGTCCCAGGCCATCACACCACCAGATGGATGGTCCCAGATCCACAATGTCCTTCCCCATGGAAGCTTTAGATGATTTCTATCTGAATATAAGAGCACTACTAGATCAGGACAATGGCCCATCTAATCCAGCAAACTGTTATCATGGTGGTCAACTAATGGAAGACCACACACAGAATCTGAGTACAACAGCACTCTTCCTATCTGTGGTTCCAACCCTACGGCCTCCAACAGTGGATGGGTGATGGTGCATAGCATCTTGGTCTTGTCCTCCATGAATTTGTCCACTCCTCTTTTAAAGCCATCCCAAGATGGAGGCTTTCACTAAATGGATAAAAATAAAGTCATGGGCTAGTGGGCAAGAGAAAAATGATTAAGCAACTCTTTCTGACATTCCTCCACCCAGTGCTGCTTCTTGGTAAACAGATGTGGTGAAGTTTGGGAACTCTTAGGAAAGTTGTTATCAGAAGCGATGAGAGCTGGAGTTCAGCAACCTCTGAACCACAGGTTCCCTCACTCCTACTTTAGCTTTATTCAGAACACAATCACTATTAAAGCTTTACTGCCAACCATGGGCCTGATGCATTCTGTGCTGGGAGTTCATAGGGTATCCTAAGCTACACACAACTGCACTACAACTGAGGCAGAGCCCTAGGCAACACACTGCACAACTGGATTTGCAGTCTTGGACAATCCAGTCATTCAAACCCAGACAATTAGCTGATCATTGTTGTTGTTTAGTTGTTTAGTCGTGTCCGACTCTTCGTGGCCCCATGGACCAGAGCACTCCAGGCACTCCTGTCTACCACTGCCTCCCGCAGTTTGGTCAAACTCATGCTGGTAGCTTCGAGAACACTGTCCCACCATCTCGTCCTCTGTCGTCCCCTTCTCCTTGTGCCCTCCATCTTTTCCAGCATCAGGGTCTTTTCCAGGGAGTCTTCTCTTCTCATGAGGTGACCAAAGTCTTGGAGCCTCAGCTTCAGGATCTGTCCTTCCAGTGAGCACTCAGGGCTGATTTCCTTCAGAATGGATAGGTTTGATCTTCTTGCAGTCCATGGGACTCTCAAGAGTCTCCTCCAGCACCAGAATTCAAAAGCATCAATTCTTTGGCAATCAGCCTTCTTTATGGTCCAGCTCTCACTTCCATACATCACTACTGGGGAAAACCATAGCTTTAACTATACGGACCTTGATCCGCTGATCATTAGAGATGAATAAATAAATAAAAGAATATGTATATCTGTATGGGTTTGTTTGTTTTTTACTCCCCTTTTTGGTGAAGTATAAATTGGCACTCTAGTTAAGGCTAGGGAAATTTCTCAGGGAGGTTACAAGCACACCTAGAATTGTCTCACGATGCACGGTAGACCTCATGACTTCCAAATGCCTTCTTATCTCTCTCAGTATTTAAGAGAATGCATAAATGAATTACCACAGAGCATTAGAGTGTGCTGTAGACATCGCTAGGAATGATGAAAAGTAACTATAGATTTATGGTTTCAGACAGAGATACAAATATGCAAATGAGAATACGTATTTATGAATGGAGGAGAGTAGAACCTTTACCTCCAGACTGAGATGTAGATGATTATCAAAAGCAAGAGAGTCAATGAAGACACTCCACAGCCTACGATTAACGTGACCGAAGGGACCAGCACTTTTTCTGTGTTCTGAAAGAGAGGAAATAAAAACCATGAGTATACTTGAAAGAGCAGGTGACCTACATTCTGCAAGATATTTCCTGGTGATGATGTGGTAATAAGAATTCAGCACGCGCGATTTCTGACCTGGATATTGTAATTCTGATTCTGCAGACATTAATCCCAAACTCTCCTTCTGTTTGATTCTGTCTGATTTACCTTCTATCAGGGAGGGGGGAAAGCTATTTTGTGGTCAGCATGCACAAAGTTAGTCAGAAGGGGAAATAGCTGGATGCAGAAACTCACGGGCAAACCTAGTTGTGAGCAGGTTGAAAAACAATCACACAACCAAATGAAATCGGTGGTAGGTCTGCTTTGGAGAGTTCATTGCGTACCAAGGGTTTCTGGAAGAAAGGCCATTCTACATACTCCATGCAGATTCTACAAACATATGGGTGAATAGAAAGCTGGAAATCCAGTAGACATAAAATGATAGGCTCCACACACTCCTAGAATTCTTTATTCAGAAATTCACTGATCATTCTTTTGAGAAGAGTTGAAGTGGCCAGAGAGAGACCTTTTAGATAACTGCATCATTCTAGTTCACAGAAGAACTCCAACTCAACCAAGGGGAAAAATCAACACGTTTGTAATGGGCTACACAATGTCAGGATGATTTCTATGCATGCAGCAGCCATCATGGATGTGACAGAGCTTTAACATCCGATGTGACTCAGTTAGTGGAGTCTGTTCACCTATTCAGCTGCAAGTCACTGAGCAATAACTGCGTAAACGATGCGTGTGGAAATCATGGAATCATAGAGGTGGAAGGACCTCAAAAGTCTATGAGTCAAATTCACCTGCCAATGCAGGAAGTCAACTGAAAGGTGGACAACCAGCCTTGCTTAAAAACATCAAACAGGGAGCAGAAGCAAAGCTAGACATTACTGAGCACCTGCCAAGGCCCATTTATTTATTTTGACGCATTTATACCCAATATTTTTTCTCCAAGGAGCCCGAGGTGAGGAACAGAGGTTCTCGCTCTTGGCCCAAGGTCACCCAGTGAGACCTGGCCCAAGGTCACCCAGTGAGCTTCATGGCCAAGTGGGGATTTGAACCCTAGTCCAGCACTAACCACTAGACCGCACTGGCTTCCCTGCAGGGACGGCTCTTCTCATCCTCTTGGCTGCATCTGCCTGCTGCCTCCAAGCACCCAAGCCATGGCTAGAGTGAGGAAAGGCAGCAACATCTGCCTCATGTTCTCCATCAGAGGCTGGATTGGACCCAGAGGAAGGAAGAGGGGAAGTGACTGGCATGTTCAAGTCTTTTTCAAACTTTTTATCAGAACCTCAAATTGAAGATACATTCAAAAAAACATGTACTGGGTTTCCATGAAGATTTCCCACCCGGCAATGTGAAAACCGAGCAGTGCAACCTTTCGCTCTTCTCACGGCCAGAAAAAAAGAAGAGAAGAGAAAAACACATTCCGTGGGTATAACAAAGCAAACTCGCTCACAGCTGTGCCTCCCTGACCAGCTTAAACAACCAGCTTAAACAAGGCTTATGATATGAGACTTAAGGAGCTAAACTCTTAAGACTTAAGCTTAGGAGGCTGAGGGGTGACGTGATTGTGGTGCAGATTCATGGCATGTGGAAAAGCTGTGAGACGGAGGGAAAGCTCTGGCCTTCACAAAACTCGAAGGGGGCTGGAGCAATCTGTGGTTTTCTCCCCCCCCCCCCAGTTTAAATGCTTTATTGAAATACATAGATAACATACACAATGTGCCAAGATGAAAACAATCATAAATCTTAATATGTTTACAAAAAAATAGATTTAAATTAAATTTATACAATCTCTTTTTTCCTATCTTTTTTTGCTATCATAGAATAGACTTCCTATCATTTCCCATTGCATATAACCTTTCTGGTGATGGATGTACTTATCATTATTACCTTATTCTTTCTGTATTTTCTAATACCTTCTTACAACTATTCGTACCTTTTTACTTGTTTCTTAACAGTTCGCTTAGGCAAGGGTCATTCAGACGCTGCCATTGACATTGTACCACTGCTATTCTGTAGATCTCTCTTGTACACATGCCATTTCTGAATAAATCATTGTCTTGTATTACCTCTTAGTCTGTTAGTCAATTGCACCATTTCCGCATGTTCCAGTAATTTGCACTGCCACTCTGATATGGAATTGGAAAGGGGGAAAAGTTCCAACCATATCAGAGCGGGGGCTGGAATAATCTGGGTTAACTAACCTGTGACCCTCCAGCTCATCATAACTGACTATTGGTCATGCTGGTGGTGGCTGATGAGAGTGTATAGGAGTGCACTTTTTGGGGGGGGGGGGATGAAATGAAATTTTCTGAGAATGGGTCCCAGCATGGTGTGGCTTTCTCTCTGACGCTCAGGAGGACCAGCCACTGTACTGCACCATGGCGAGCTCTGTGCCTAGCCTCCCTTGTGTGGCGATCATACAGGGTCCCGGGCTGTTTCACCGTCTATTGATCCCTGTGCCACCACTTTATTTCTCGCTGCCACCACCCAGGCCCTACCTGGTACAATACTGAGTCCAGTCAGGGTTAAATTGGAACATAAACTTCTGCTTGTTTATTGCAGTTTAACAAGCGTGTGGTTTCATAAACAGTATCAGTCAATTACATTCATGGGGTGCCTATCCAGACCTATAATTTTCACTACCTGCTCTCACTCACTAACAGACCTCTCAGATATTTACTTGTCTTCCTAGCCCCTAACTGTTCCTGACTCAGCCTATTTCGTTACACTAGCTCAACCTACCCACAACTCTAGCCCAATTCACTCCCACTCCAACCAACCACCCAACTCCCGATGAACTCCTCAATGAACTCCCACCGAACACCTCCCAGAGCTTCTCCCAGAGCTGGTTTTATAGTCCCTCTGACTCCACCCCCTGGGTTTTAATTGGGTAACCTGTTTAACTATTTCACCTCCAGCACTCTCATGTTAATGTCACACCTTGCCCCCTAAACACTGAGGGGGCCTGGCCCCCTGCCAGCTGATATTGAGGGGGCCATATACACCTCCACCCCTAGGAGTTGGCACACCTGCTCTCCAGTTTCCTGCTTTACTTCTCGGTCCCATCACCACCAACTTACAACTCTTCGTCTTTGTCTAAGTTCCAGCTAGTTAACTCACACAGATCCACTTTCCTTTGTTCCCGTTAATGGCTCATCACCCAGCCTATCGCCTCAACAGAGAAAGCTGGCCTGTATTTTAACACTCGCTGGATCCAAGGGTTCAAAAGGTCTATGCATACAGACTACTTCTCCCCCCTCATCTCAGACTCTGTTGTTTTGATCAAGAACATAAGAAGAGCCCCCTGGATCAGGCCAATGACCCACCTAGCTCAGCATCCTGTTCTCACAGTAGCCACCTGGATGCTCCTGTGATAAGAATTTTAAGGTCTTAGATGTATAATAAATGTTCATACTTGTACCAACCAAGCACGTACATAGATCAGCACAGGAAGACCGACCTGAAACCATTTTTGATTCCCAAACTGACCAAATGTTTTCTCTGCAAGGTCAAAGGAAAATGGAAAAGCCTCCCCATTGTCTTTTCCTTCACAAATCCTGTCTTAAGGGTCTGTGTATGAATAGGGTGAGCCTGTGACCTGGCTCAGGAACTAAGTATTTATCATTACAAAAGACTCAGGAACTAAGTATTTATCATTACAAAAGACTCAGGAACTAAGTATTTATCATTACAAAAGACTCAGGAACTAAGTACAGATGGGTAGCCATGTTGGTCTGCCATAGTCAAAACAAAATAAAAAAATTCCTTCCAGTAGCACCTTAAAGACCAACTAAGTTAGTTCTAGGTATGAGCTTTCGTGTGCATGCACATGAAAGCTCATACCTAGAACTAACTTAGTTGGTCTTTAAGGTGCTACTGGAAGGAACTAAGTATTTATCATTACAAAAGACTGGCCAGGCTCCCCAGGGTATCCAATCAAGTAAGCATTTAACAGGTAAGCTGCCAGACAGGAGATAAACAACAACAGGAGAAAAACAATGCACTCAGATTTTTGCTGTAGACCACCCTTTCTGTGATGTAGCTATGATGTGTCTGGAGGGTGATCTTGAACTCCAGGGCAGGCAATTTAAAATGTCTATATAAGGGCGGACACACCTTGGTTCTGGGTCCTCCTCCTTTCCTGTGTGTGAAGGGGGCACCCTGTTGCAACAGTTTAATAAAGATCAGGCTTACTAGCTGCTTTGCTTCTCAATATTCTCTGGTTGGCCTCTGTTATTTTCTCCTACCAATAGGGAACCCACGTAAGGACTCTATATGGGCTCTTGGATACCCCATAAGGGGGGGAAATGGCAGATTTTTGTTTACAACACCCCCAAAGCAGGTTCTGAGCACAACACCATTCTCCCCACTTCACAACAACTGGTATTCAGAAACATTACTGCCTCTGAGCATGGTGGCAGAGCACTGCCACCACGGCTGTTAGCCGGCAACAGCCAATAGATCAAGCGGTTCGTACACTTTCTACTTAAAATCAATAAATGCATCAGTTTGGAGATTCTACTGTTTGACCTCTCCGAAGCCCAGGAGGAGCAGCAGCAGCAACAAAACGTGACCTCTGTTTACAACGGAGTAGCTCATCTTCCTTGGCACATGAGATCCTGGGCTCATGCGCTACCTCATTCCCTTACGGCTGTGCATTGGTGCTGCCAGGTTACTTCAAAGTGCACTAGCAGGGAGGGTAGCAAGAGTGCGAGAGGCACCTCTTTGTGTCTCCCTCCCCCCAGTTCATATGATGCTGTAAGAATGGGGAGAGAAGCACGGGGGCTTTCAATCAATGCTTCCAACTAGGGTGGAAGTAATGGCTGCTGCCGCTGCTCCTGCCTGGGGGCTGAGAGTTGTCTCTGCTCTTAAATAACCTGCCTGAGAGCAGAGAAAGATGTTCGGCTTTTGCCTCCCCATCTTTCCCCTCGCCTTCCTTTTCTTCTTCTGCATTGCCCTGCTTGCTTTCCTCGTCCTCTATTCTTTTTTTTTTTTTAATATTTATTAAAGTTTTGAAAGTTACAGAAAGGAAAAAGGAAAAGAATTAAGCATAACAAAACCATACAATACAATACCAAAACAAAAATATTACATATACATAACAAAAATAAAACAAAATCAATTAAAAAAACAAAAAAACCACAACCTATACTTTCATTGTTATTAACTTTCTTTTACTTGTTTCAGCGACCTCCTCACATCTCCCTTTTTTTTTTTTTTTTGGTATTCCACTTTGATTAATTGTTTCAGCAAATCCTTTCCATCTTCCTCAAACTTATGTCCTATCATTTAACAAATTCTAACATTATTCTTTCCTTTAATCCAATTACAATCTATTATACTTAATTCTTTATAACATTTCTGCTAAAGCCATGTAACTTCATTCCAACATCTTTCTAACATTCCTTAATTTTACAATATTTCTGTAGATAATCTTTAAATTTCTTCCAGTCTTCTTCCACCAACTCTTCTCCCTGGTCTCGGATTCTGCCAGTCATTTCCGCCAGTTCCATGTACCTCGTCCTCTATTCTAAGCCATTTTTTATTTATTTCCTCCCGGATCTCAGTTCTTTTCTTCCTTCACAACCTGCTCCCTGCCCCCTCCTCCACCAGTGCATGGAAGATGGGAACTTACATGGAAGATGGAGCAAGCTTGTTTTTGTGGGGATGTTCAGGGAGGCAGGAGAGGATATATTGTTTGATTATAGCCTTTTTCCAACTTGTGTAAACAAGTTCACAATTTAGCAGAGTAACATTCCCCCTTTCTAAACTCGCAGCGGATGCATTTGCTCAGGCTCGCTAAAGCCTCTATAACAAAAAATTCCTTCCAGTAGCACCTTAAAGACCAACTAAGTTAGTTCTAGGTATGAGCTTTCGTGTGCATGCACACTTCTTCAGATACACATGACTTTGGCAGACCACTACCTATCTGTAACTAAAGCCTCTATAATAACTGTTCTGGTATTTCACCCTTACTCCCTCATAAAAGATAAGACACAACACTGTCTTCTATAAAAGTATAAAAAGAGTTTACTCACATTCTGTCCACAATCAGATCCCAGAAGGCAGACTTAGCTTAGAAAAGTAACATACACCTGGAAACTGTCTCATAAGGAGACAGTCCCTTTGTCTCCCTTTGTCCTTTCTTGGCTGGAGGCCAAGAGAGCATCTTTGGCTAAGCAGATGTTGCTTCTTCAATGCATGTAGTCAAAGAGAGAGAGATGGCTGCCCTGCCCTGTGCTTTTGTCGTTACCTGCACAGGTGAGGCCACGCTCACCTCTAGTCACATGCAGAGGAAGTCTGTCCCAGCCCAGAAGGAAACAGGAAGTTTACCTGCTGGCTGGACAAATATTCCTCCCCATGTTCACTCTAGGAATGTTGTACTTGACGGCTCTTGTGTTTCACATCCCACAGTTTTCTCCCACTCTGGAGGGTAGGACCCAACCAATGGTTTCAATTTACAAGAAAGGATGTTCCAACTAAACACCAGGAAGAACTTTCTGATAGTAAGAGCTGTTTCACAGTGTAATGGTCTCCTGTGGGAGGTGGTGGACTCTCCTTCCTTGCAGGTTTTAAAGCAGAGGTTGGACGGCCATCTGTCATGGATGCTTTAGCTGAGATTCCTGCATTGCTGAGGGTTGGACTAGATGACTTGGGGTCCCTTCCAACTCAACAGTTCCGTGATTCTATGATATCCTTCTGCTCCATGAATGCATCTACTGTATTTAGATAGTGAAATGTTAGTTTCTCCCCCATTGTTACTATTAGTATTATTTATGCATTATTTTCTCCATTTTCTGTGTGTTAAATTTGCAAATTAAAAAAATTAGAAAAGAAAAAGGTAAGGGAGAAAGAAAGAAAGAAAGAAAGAAAGAAAGAAAGAAAGAAAGAAAGAAAGAAAGAAGCTCATGCTACTGCCATTTTTGATGACGGTGAATCTCATTCCCCAAGAAACATAGCTGTCAACTTTTCCCTTTTCTTGCGAGGAATCCTATTTGGAATAAGGGAATTTCCCTTTTAAAAAAGGGAAAAGTTGACAGCTATGCCAAGAAACTCTTGGAGAATGCCTACCCTTGACAGAGAAATTGGGGAAAACATTTGTGGTTTTTCTTGGTCCACAAGTAGAGCGGAAGATTTTGAGAGATCATTTGTGCACAGCTTTAGCCTAAGTGTCAGGTCTTGTCACTTTCCTGAGCGGCTCTATGAGTGAAGACAGATGCAAAAATGTCTAGAGAATCGGTACTTGCTTGAAAGTGCCTTGATCATAGCACCATGTTGCAGTAATGGAATCTTGTGGTCATCGGTGGACAGTAGAATCATAACAGTGACCCTGTGGTCAAGAACTTCCTGTCCAGCTGTGATCACTGCATCACAGGGGGGCTGGACTACATGACCCCAGGGATCCCTTCCAACTCTACAATCCCATGATTCTATTATTCTATGTACAGCCTTATCAGCCAAAGCTCATAAAAGGCACTACTAGGGAGCAATCCTATACATAGTCAGCTGGAGTAAAGCAAGCCAGTGTAACTGAAGTCAGCGTAAAGTTAACACCAGATCCAAACTCCAATCAGCCGTGGGGCTACTGGAAGCTGAGCAGGTCTAAGCCCGGCAGAGGATAAACAAGCCTTTAAAGGGGCATTGGAATTACACCACCCTTTTCTCCATCTCCACCTTGTCCCCAGAATGTCCCCTTTCCAGGGTTTGCACTGGTTTAAGATTCACCAAGCTCAGCCCAACCTATAGATGGGCAGGAACTGTGGGTAGACGGCTGGTTCCCACGGCCGACTTGAGTCATAGCTCCACCCTCACCCCATCTGGTGTCAGAAGAGATTTGAGCATGGAGAGTTCAGGTCAGGGGGCAGAGGGGGCCATGGGATGGCAGATCTATACCATACTAGACCGGCAGCAGCAGCAAGCGGGAGGGAAGGAGCAGTGGGCTGGTCTCCTCATTAGGTGCACCAACAGCAACTCAACCACCATTTTGGGATGACCAAGGTTGAATTACGGGGAAAATACGTCCTGTTTGAAATCCAAATGGGACAGTGGAAACATCTGTCGAAAAACAGGGCAATCCCGTTTTTCTAGGGACAATTGGCAACCCTAACTGAAAACCTCAGCGCCTAGGACTTGCCAATCGCATGGTCGGCAGTTCGAATCCCCGTTGCGGGGTGCGCTCCCGTCATTCAGTCCCAGTGCCTGCCATCCTAGCAGTTCGAAAGCACCCCCGGGTGCAAGTAGATAAATAGGGACCGCTTACCAGCAGGAAGGTAAACGGCGTTCCGTGTGCTGCGCTGGCTCACCAGATGCAGCTTGTCACGCTGGCCACGTGACCCAGAAGTGTCTGTGGACAGCGCTGGCTCCCGGCCTATAGAGTGAGATGAGCGCACAACCCTAGAGTCTGGCAAGGCTGGCCCGTACGGGCAGGGGTACCTTTACCTTTAACTGAAAGGTAAAGGTAAAGGGACCCCTGACCGTTAGGTCCAGTCGTGGCCGACTCTGGGGTTGTGGTGCTCATCTTGCTTTATTGGCAGAGGGAGCCGGCGTAGAGCTTCTGGGTCATGTGGCCAGCATGAATAAGCCGCTTTTGAGGAACCAGAGCACCACACGGAAATGCCGTTTACCTTCCCGCTGGAGCGGTACCTATTTATCTACTTGCACTTTGACGTGCTTTCGAACTGCTAGGTTGGCAGGAGCTGGGACCAAGCAACGGGAGCTCACCCCGTCGCGGGTATTTGAACCAGCGACCTTCTTATTGGCAAGTCCTAGGCTCCGTGGTTTAACCCACAGCGCCACCCGCGTCCCGTAAAGGGACCCCTGACCGTTAGGTCCAGTCGTGACCTACTCGGGGGTTGAGGCACTTATCTCATTTTATTGGCAGAGGGAGCCGGCGTACAGCTTCCGGGTCATGTGGCCAGCAGGACTAAGCCGCTTCTGGCGAACCAGAGCAGCGCATGGAAATGCCATTTACCTTCCCGCCGAAGCGGTACCTATTTATCTACTTGCACATTGACATGCTTTCGAACCGCTAGGTTGGCAGCAACTGAAATGTATCTGTAGCTGAACTGAACAAATATTCCCACTCTCTCTCCTTGTCTTTAAATGACGCTGATTAAATAAGCATAAAAATGATTAGTCACAACTAAGATGTCTCAAACTGCTCTGCAGCAACAAACGCAGAAAGAAGGAATCATCAAAATCAGATACAAAAACAGCAATAAACAGAAACTTAAATACTCATCTGGAAATACCTTTAAAAGCAACCAGACCTTCCTTTGTTCCCTGTAAAGCTTTCGGTACATTAATGGGATTGTACTGATTAATTAAAATAGTCACCATCGTCCTTGACAACACGCAGAAAGATAAAAATCCTCCTGGGCTCCCCAGGCGACGTATTTCAGAGCCCATCTCATTAAGCAAAGCTCTTAGTTTGCTCCACTAGAATGATAAGCAAAAGTCTCTTCCCTTTTGCTGCAAGCAGAGGGGCTTATCTGAAGTACCTCTAGGCATTTAGTGACTCCAGCCATGTTTGCCAGCCATGGCACTGCTACCCTTTCAGAATTAATTGGCATTTCCTCAAACAAAATGTGGACTGAATCACGGCTACCCTTCGAAGTTCTCGCTCTCCAAATATTGTAATACATCTTGCAAAAAAAGGAGGGGAGTTGCATAAAGATGTATGTTTTTATTTATTTGCATTTACCTCCCACCTTAGGGACGCGTGTGGCGCTGTGGGTTAAACCACAGAGCCTAGGACTTGCCGATCAGAAGGTCGGTGGTTCGAATCCCCGCGATGGGGTGAGCTCCCGTTTCTCGGTCCCAGCTCCTGCCAACCTAGCAGTTCAAAAGCACCTCAAAGTACAAGTAGATAAATAGGTACCGCTCCGGCAGGAAGGTAAACGGCGTTTCTGTGCACCACTCTGGTTCGCCAGAAGAGGCCTAGTTATTCTGGCCACATGACCCAGAAGCTGTACGCCGGCTCCCTCGGCCAATAAAGCGAGATGAGCGCCACAACCCCAGAGTCAGCCACAACTGGACCTAATGGTCAGGGGTCCCTTTACCTTTACATCTCCCACCTTTTTATCCAGCGCTTCACGGTTCAACCCCCCTCCCCATTTATTTCCCACAACAGCCCTGCGAGATAGGCTGCGCTGGAAGGCAGGCAGGCAGGGGATAACTGTATTATTTATATGCCACACATCTAACTGGGTTTCCCCAGCCACTCTGGGTGGCTTCCACCAAAATGTAAAAACAAAACAAAACACAATAAAACATCAACTAATAAAAACTTTCAGATACAGCTTCAAGGCTGAATGGGGTTGTTTTTACTATTTATTTATTTATTAAAGATTTTCTTGATTTACAAAAGTGTGTGCAATGTCTCTCTCTTGTATATTTTTCCCCCCATGTAACATTTTTACAAATCAGTTTCATTTGTTGAGACATTGGGAAGAAACGGGGGGAAAAGGTGGGGGGGGAGATGGGGGTGGGGGGGGTCGGGTGGCAATGTTTCTATTTTACTTAATATATGTGGGGTTTGGTGTCAGTGTCGCTTGTGCAGGTTCTTTGCTGTTCGCTTGTGTTCCTTTGGTGATGAGAGAGGTTGGGGCTGGCCTAGGGTGTGGTTGTTCATTTGTGGTTGGCTCTGGTGATCTTTGTTTTCTCGTGTGAGTGGGGTGGGTGGGTGTTTTGGATCAGGTTAGCCATATTGATTTGGATGCCGTTGGTGGATTTTTGTTATTGTCTTGTTGGGCTGTGTATGTGATAAAGGGGAGCCACACCAGGGTGAAGGCGTCTTCTTCTATTTATCCCCGTGTCAGTTTCAGTTTAATGGTTAATTTTTCTAGTAAGGCTGTTTCCCATACTATTTGGTGCCATTGGTCCATGCTTGCTCCTGACAGCTCTGAATGGGGTTGTTGTTTTTGTTTGTTATTATGGTATGTACTTCTGTTGTTTTATGTTGTAAACCGCCCTGTGTTCTTCAGATGAAAGGCAGTATAGAAATTGAATAAATGAATGAATGAATGAATGAAAACTCTGGCCTCCCAGGTCCTAATCCAACAGTCTAATCACTAGTTACACTGACTGTATTATTAGTGAAAATTACATTACCAAAAAAAAAAGAGAAAAAAAAAAGGTGCATCTTTTTAGGGGGAAATGCTTTTTAAAATGTGTGTGTTGGGCAAAATTGCATATGAAAGCGCATAAGGAGAAATTCACACTACAGTGCTGTCTCTCCCCCCGCCCTCCCTCAAGCAAGCATATGCAGAAATGTCGTGAGATAAATTTAAGATTTAAAATTAGGGAAGAGGGAGAGAGGGACTGACATGAACCGATTAGTCCATTCCTCTAATTAGAAATGTGTGTTGAGAGGAAATGCTTTTTTAATAGAAAAAATAGGTGTTTAAATTCACATCACAATGCAAATGTTTGCTCTGCATTAAAATAAATAAATCACAGATTTAATTAATCTAGTGAAGAGACAGAACTGACTTATGGGTGAAAACAAGTGAAAGAGGCACGGACCAGAAATAGACTAATTTGCCTGTCCCAATTAGTGACTCCATCTGGAGATGGTAAACAAGCGAAAGTGGGGTGCTGAAATATAGGTCTAAGTTTTAATCTTACTTCTTCTATCTCTTGGCCTTGAGAAAGGAAAAGACTCATGTTTCCTTACTGGTGACAGCAAAAGTTACAACTTAATATAGGCTGCATCTATGCCCTCCATCTGAAACACATTTGTATAATTTTAATAGTTGCATCTCCCCTCAAGAAACATCATGGAAGCTGTAGATTGCTCAGGGTCTCCTAAAAATACTCAACACCCTTAATGAATCACAGTTCCCATGTTTCTTTGGGGGAAATCGTGACTTTTAAAAGATGCAAACTTCAGCCACAAGAGCAAAAGTAGCTGATAAAGGTCTCAAAGCAGCAACAGACCCTCCAGGTGTCCTTATTTTCCAGGGACAGTCCCAAATTAACAGTTTCTGATTTGATCCCAGAATGTCCCGCTTTTCCTCAGGACGCCCCTATTTTCACTGGAGAAATATTGGAGGCCAAGGAGTTATGCAACCCTTGAGCCAAGGAGAAAAGTACCTATATAGAGAGCCAGTGTGGTGTAGTGGTTAAGAGCGGTACAGTGGTGCCTCGCAAGACGAAATTAATCCGTTCCGTGAGGCTCTTCGTATTTCGTCTTGCGAAGCAAGCCCATTGACAGCTTAGCGGATTAGCGCTATTAGCAGTTTAGCGGCTTTTAGCGGATCAGCTGATAAGCAGCTTATCAGCGGATCAGCTGATAAGCGGCTTAGCGGCTTAGGAAAAGAGGGGAAAAGGGGGGGGAACCTGCAGGAACTCGCAAGACATTTTGTCTTGCGAAGCAAGCCCATAGAGAAATTCGTTTTGCGAAGCGCCTCCAAAACGGAAAACCCTTTCGTCTAGCGGGTTTTCCGTCTTGCAAGGCGTTCGTCTTGCGGGGCACCACTGTAGTCTCATAATCTGGTGAACTGGGTTCGAGTCTCCGCTCCTCCAGCTGCAGCTGCAGGGTGACCTTGGGCCAGTCACACTTCTCTGAAGTCTCTCAGCCCCACTCACCTCACAGAGTGTTTGTTGTGGGGGAGGAAGGGAAAGGAGAAAGTTAGCCACTTTGAGACTCCTTCGGGTCTCAAAGTGGCTAACTTTCTCCTTTCCCTTCCTTTGAGACTCGGGTCTCAAAGTGGCTAAAGCGGGATATCAAATCCAAACTCTTCTTCTATATGACCTTTAGAAGACATCTGAAGGTACAGTCATACCTCGGGTTGAAGTTGCTTCAGGTTCAGCGCTTTCGGGTTGCGCTCTGCAGCAACACGGATGTAACAGGAGGTGTTACTTCCGGGTTTCACCGTTTGCGCATGCACAGACGGTCAAAATGACGTCACACAGATGCGGGTTGCGTTCGCTTCTGGGTGCAAATGGGGCTCTGGAACGAATCCTGTTCGTATCCAGAGGTACCACTGTATAGTTTTGTAAACCTTTAATGTTTCATTATGTTTTTATATACAGTGGTACCTCAGGTTACAGATGCTTCAGGTTACAGACACTTTAGGTTACAGACTCTGCTAACCCAGAAATAGTATCTTGGGTTAAGAACTTTGCTTCAGGATGTGAACAGAAATTGTGCGGTAGAGGGAGGCCCCCTTAGCTAAAGTGGTGCTTCAGGTTAAGAACAGTTTCAGGTTAAGAATGGACCTCCAGAATGAATTAAGTTCTTAACCCGAGGTACCACTGTATGTTGGAAGCCACCTAGAGTGGCAAGGGCAACCCAGTGAGGTAAGATGGATGGGGTATAATAATAATAATAATAATAATAATAATAATAATAATAATGGAACAGGACATCCCGATTTTCATCAGAGAAATGTTGGAGGGTATGCTGTTACCCAGACTGTTTTACTTGGAAACTTTAGGCTTCCCCCAAAGGATCTTGGGAAGTGCTGTTTATTAAGGATGCTGCGAGTCATTTTGTTGTTGTTTAGTCATTTAGTCATGTCCGACTCTTCGTGACCCCCTGGACCAGAGCACGCCAGGAACTCCTGTCTTCCACTGCCTCCCGCAGTTTGGTCAAACTCATGCTGGTAGCTTCGAGAACACTGTCCAACCACATTGAAACAACAGCATAAACAGCATAAACTGTCTCTATTTGCAGGGGGCAATATTTTTGGAAGCTTTAGCTCACCAATCCCTGCCCTTCTGTCGGAAGGACCCACACTCCTAAGATCTCCCACCTAAACATGATTTCTATGTCTCGGTGCATCTATTCCCAGGCAGGACATCAGCTGGGTCTCCTGCATCATCGCTGGGAATCCTAAATGGTTTGGGGGTTCTTTGGCAGCAGAGTTGAGGGGAAGCATCTGTGATTCTGGCTCTGACAGGGGAGCATCTCTGGGAAAAGGAACACCAGACAGGTGTCATTCTTTGCTCAACAATTCCCCTATCATCACTCAGTGTTTAATGTAACGAGAACTGACACTTGGCTCTCACTGTCATGTTTCTCTGAGCCAGGAACCCGAGCCAGCGGCATACCCGGGACCTGGATGCAGATGGTGCTTTCTGCTGCAAAAGGGCTCAGCTTGCTCCCCTCTCCTGAGCAAGCAGAAGTTGGCGAGGCTCTTGTTTTGGGGATGTGAGCGAAACATCAAGGGCTGGGAGAAGAGAGAAGCCTGCAGGCTCCATGCTGCTGTAACAACAAACTCTGCCCACTTCAAAGCCCACTGGTTTGGATGGAGGCTGTGATGGATTTTCAGAGGTTCTCTGTGTCTTTCAGCAAAAACCAGACACCACTTCTGAGTTAGGACAGCGGAATCATGACAGTTTTGGTTTCCCCCCATCTCTGATCTTCCCATTCCATTCTCCATAATCCCACATCTTCTGATTTTCTTAGGTGTCCTCCTGAAAATACACTTGTTTAATGCAACATGTGAACATCCCTTGCACTTGCGGAGAGATACGCCGTTCCTGTGTTTAGCTGAAATTCCTACACTGCAGGGGGGTTGGATTAGATGACCCTCAGGGTCCCTTCCAAGGCCACCATTCTGCGTGAAGAACAACCTTTTGCCATTTCCCTCCATGCTGAAATTTGGTTTCTAAGTTCCTCTGAACAGTGGTACCTCAGGTTAAGTACTTAATTCGTTCTGGAGGTCTGTTCTTAACCTGAAACTGTTTTTAACCTGAAGCACCACTTTAGCTAATGGGGCCTCCAGCTGCCACCACACCGCTGGAGCACAATTTCTGTTCTCTTCCTGAAGCAAAGTTCTTAATCTGAAGCACTATTTCTGGGTTAGTGGAGTCTGTAACCTGAAGCGTATGTAACCTGAAGCATTATGTAACCAGAAGTACCACTGTACACTGATACCACCAGATCTATAAATATCAATAAAGCAATAATAAGCTGGTTTTTTTCTTCTTTTTTTAATAAAATAGACTTGGAAAGCTCTTATAGTCTTTCGCTCTAACCAACATCTTGTTTCATCTCTCCCCCCCCCCATCCTGCACTAAATCTGATAACTCTAGATCGCAGAGAGTGTAAAAGCACCCGCTCATTGGAAGCCTGCTTGCAGAAGTTTAAAAGTCCCTTTCCTGCACATTTTTGTCGGTCTTAACAGGCCATTCCATATAATTATAGTAAATAAAATGGACCCAGAGAGCTATCTTAATGCTGCGCTATTCATTAACAATTACTATGTCCTTACTCTCCACGAAGCAAACTCCGTGGGGATAGCAAAGCAATTTGTGCTTGGTAAACGGCTCAGGCGTTGTGCTCTCAGACGTAATGCCGCACATCGCTAATAAGTAGGGAGATTCAAAGATTTTCCAATCTTTTGCAGGGACGTGAAGAAACCATGTTAAGAATAAGGCCTCTAGTGTATTCATCAGCAATGGTGTGTGTTTGGGGTAGCAGTGCAGCAGAGCAAAGCCATCATCAGTAGTAGCCCATGATTCCTTTATCCTCCTTTTTTTTTTTATCCTCCATGAATTTGCCTAACCCTCTTCTAAAAACATCTATCCTGAGAGCCATTTTTGCCTCAGTTCCACAGTGTAACCACACCTTGTGTAGAGAGTATTCGTTTAATTTTATTTGTCCTTCAGCTTTGTGTTTTTGATGTTTTTTTTTAAATTTATTTTGTAAGCCGATTAGAGCTATCTTTATGTTAAGCTGTCTATAAATTGATTCCATAATAACGGACTGTAGGGAATGCTCCTCTGCCTTTTTATATCTTTCCTGACTTTCCTTGCTCTTGCCAGAATTGAGGGATCTGCTCTTGGCACTTTATTCAGCTGATGTGCAGATTGGAGTTTAGATCTCCACCACCTTTCACACTTCCCAAATCCCAAATCCTTCAACAGAGTTCTCAGAAAACCTAAACAGCCCAGTATACCTGAAGGAGCGTCTCCACCCCCATCATTCTGCCTGGACATTGAGGTCCAGCTCCAAGGGCCTTCTGGTGGTTCCCTCACTGCAAGAAGTGAGGTTACAGGGAACCAGGCAGAGGGCCTTCTCGGTGGTGGCACCCACCTTGTGGAACACCCTCCCATCAGATGTCAAAGAGATAAACCTTTACCTGACATTTAGAAGACATCTGAAGGCAGCCCTGTTCAGGGAAGTTTTTAATGTGTGATATTTTAATGTATTTTTAATCTTTGTTGGAAGCTGCCCAGAGTGGCTGGGGAAACCCGGACAGATGGGCGGGGTACAAATAAATAAAAACAACTACCAGACTTTTAGAAGACATCTGAAGGCAGCCCTGTTTAGGGAACCTTTTAATGTTTAATAGACTACTGTATTTTAATATTCTGTTAGAAGCCACCCCTCTGGCTAGGGAAATCCAGCCAGAGGGGTGGGGTATAAATAAATTATTATTATTATTATTATTATTATTATTATTATTATTATTATATTGCAAGAAAATATCTGCACATAAACCCATATTCGGAGAATAGGAAAGTATTTTGAAATGTTTCAAAATGTTTATTTCTAAGTAGTCAGGGTGGTGTAGTGACCAGAGGGTTGGAACCGGACATGGGAGACCAGGGTTCGGATCTGCACTTGGCCATGAAGCTCCCTGGGTGGCCTTGGGCCAATCACTCCCTCTTAACCTAACCTACCTCACAAGGTTGTTGTGAGGATTAAATGAGGACGGAGAAGAACCATGCGCACCACCTCCAGCTCCTTGGAAGAAAAGCTGAGATATAACTACAACAAACCAACCAATGTGAATTTTGAGAGAAAATACACTTAAAAATAGACACAGAGATGCGCGATTTGTTTTTAATCTCAGGTTAATGCAGAAACAAAAGAGAATGGACTTATGGAAGAACACACAGGTGATAAACTGGAAATAGATCGATTCACCCATCACCATTCATGGTTGCTCTGTTTTTTTGTTGCTTAGCCTGATAATTTATCCAGGGCACTTCATAGCCATTCCTGGAGAACCTAACCAAATAGGATTGACTGTTGGCTGAGTTTGCTGAGGCATCATCTGGTGTGTGTGTGAGGGGGGGGGGGGAGGGAGAGAAGGAGTGTGGGAGAAAGATCATGCCAGGAAGAGAAAGAGATCCCAGCTTGTGTTGATCCTGAGAGAAATGTCATCCTTGTTGGCCGCCAGCTGTCAATAAAGCGCGGAATGTTATTCAAACAAATGATCGTACGCTTGCCCTTTATGATTATGATTTTGTGCCACAACCAAGCCAGGTTGGAAAATGCCAAGCAGAGTGGGCAGCTTCAGGAAGAGGAGCGTCCCTGGAAGGAGGTTTGAACTACACAAGAAAAGAATTTAGCAGGGGCTGGACTCTAAAATCGGGAAGTTAGAAGTGGCTACATTTCCCACTGATATGGACGCGGGTGGTGCTGTGGTCTAAAGCACAGAGCCTAGGACTTGCCGATCAGAAGGTCGGCGGTTTGAATCCCTGCCACGGGGTGAGCTCCCGTTGCTCGGTCCCTGCTCCTGCCAACCTAGGAGTTCGAAAGCACGTCCAAGTGCAAGTAGATAAATAGGTACCGCTCCGGTGGGAAGGTAAACGGCGTTTCCATGAAGTGCTCTGGTTCACCAGAAGTGGCTTAGTCATGCTGGCCACATGACCTGGAAGCTGTCTGTGGACAAATGCCGGCTCCCTCAGCCTATAGAGAGAGATGAGCGCCGCAACCCCAGAATCGTCCGCAACTGGACCTAATGGTCAGGGGTACCTTTACCTTTACCATTACATTTCCCACTGACATCTTCCACAAGTGGCTAAATTCTGTGTTCTCAGTGGCCAAATGGGTGGGTGAGGGGGTTTGGAGAAGAGTAGTTTGGGAATTCTGAATTGAAGGACGGTGTGGAAAAATTTGAAATAAAGTCTTGCCACGAATACTGAGCCCCTCCTAAAATCCCTTTGGCATGAATCCAAAGCATTCTTTAAGCCTACCACCTCCACAGCTGTTCGCTAATGTTTGCAATTGCTTCTCCCACATCCTTTCATCCATGCCTGTGTCGGTGGGATGTAATCCACTGAGAGAAGTCAAGCAAAACATTCCTTGTTTTCCTAGAGTGGACATGCGGGGGAATGTTTGGTCCAGCTGGTCAAAACCTTCCTGTTTCCCTGAACTGGACAAACTAACAGGAAAGATCAGATATATACGAGATCAAAAGTTCACTGAGGACTGGGGAAAATTTTCAGACTATCTGAAATGTGTATGTGATGAGCAAATAACGCTAGTGGGATTTCAAGAAGTTCTGTAAATGATAGAGGACTATTGTATTGATGAAAACTAGGTGTGTGAAGGTTTATAAAATGCAATATAAAATTAGGAAATGCGTATTTAAAAAATTTGAATAATGGATGATTGTCAGAGAGGTTGAAGGAAGTCTAAAAGAGAAAATATGTGATACATTTAGATTGGATACTATAAATGTATGTTGGAAAATTTAATAATTTTTTTTTTTAAAAAAACTTCCTGTTTCCTCCTGGCTGGACCATCCTTCCTTTGCATGTGACTAGAGGAGGGTGTGACCTTACCTGTGCAGGTAACAAAAGGGCAAGGCATGCTGCACTCTCTCTCTGACTTCCTCCGTCGTTGGAGCAGCTTTTTAGCTAGAAATGCTCTGTTGGCTTTCAGCCAGACGGTGGACTGGCCCCCTGCTGAAAAAGTTTGCTGACCCCTGGTGAAAGGCTTACACCAGCCTGCAGCCAGCTATCTCTTGTGCATGTAAAAGGGGAATGTAGACTTTCAGCCAACAGAGGACACTGGGATTATCCCCCTATGGGATATAGATCCACGTATGTACTTTGTAGCTAAGTCTGCCTTAAGGGATCCACACTGTGCTCTGCCTGATGTAAGTAAACTTCTTTTATACACAAGATTGTGGCGTGTTTATCCTTTTTAGAGGGATATAAGGGAATTTACTAGGAACTTAATAGTGAAAAGCATGGGTAGGCAAACTAAGGCCCGGGGGCTGGATCTGGCCCAATTGCCTTCTAAATCCATGTGTTTTTACATGAGTAGAATGTGTCCTTTTATTTAAAATGCATCTCTGGGTTATTTGTGGGGCATAGGAATTTGTTCATTTTTCCCCCCTTCAAAATAAAGTCTGGCCCCCCACAAGGTCTGAAGGACGGTGGACTGGCCCCCTACTGAAAAAGTTTGCTGACCCCTGGTGCATAGCTGTCAACTTTCCCCTTTTTTTAAGGGAAATTCCCTTATTCCGAATAGGATTCCCCGCAAGAAAAGGGAAAAGTTGACAGCTATGCCCTGGTGAAAGGCTTACACAAGCCTGCAACCAGCTATCTGCTGTGCATGTAAAAGGGGAATGTAAACTCTGCTAAGCAAAGGAACTTGCTAGCACAAGTTAGGAAGGATATCAATAAACAATATATCCTCTCCTGCCTCCCTGAACATTCCCACGGTGCCCATGCTAAGGATGCGCCCAGGATAAGTGGTCCAGCACCCCACCTGTCCTTCTGCTAGGGTCCCACATCCTACTAAGGCTTCCTACTGCTTCTCTTCCCATTCTTCCACCCAGAAGCCACTTTTAGAGGGAACCAAGCTCCGCTTCCCACCTCTTTCGGATTGCAGACTTGCTGCCAAATTGTCACGAGCAAAGGTGGCTGCTGGGGTGAAATTGCCAGAGGGAGGAAAAGTTAACAAGGCCTGAATGAAATCAATGTGGTCTGACAAGCTGACAGCCTAGTCAGCTAATTACTACTGGGTTGCATTAATCAATGCAGAGGGAAGCGTAGAGTAAACCAAAAGCAGGAGCTCTCTTCTCTGCAAAAAGGTGGAGAAGGCAGTATGCGTGGTCACCTGATCAGTCCTGGAAGAAAAGGGACGAGGGAGCTGGCAATTTAAGAGCACTGAGGGCAGATCTGGGCTTCGTGTGCAAAGCACATTCAGTGCATATTTAAAGCATGTGACTTGAGAATCATAGTTTCCACAGACAGAACTACAATTTCCCAGGACCCTTAACAAGCTACAATTCCCAGGATTCTTCAGGTGGTCATGTGCTTTGAATGTGTGTTGGGTGTGTTTTAAGTGTATGACGCAGACCAGTCCTGATTGTGCAGCTGCTATTATTATTATTATTATTATTATTATTATTAGGCATTTTAATGGAAAGCTACCTAACCTGCAGTTCCTGGACCAACACAAAATGCCACTATCCTTCAAAATCAGAACTTTCCCGGATTTTGCAGCGCAGTTCTTCAGCTAAACAGTGTCTTCCAAAAATGTGTATGCTAGGGCAAAGTGTGTATTAAAAATGCATGATGATGGCAAAACACACACACACACAAATAAAAACATAAAAAATACATTATTTTAAGGAAAATGTATATATTTGCCAAAAAAAGTGTGAGAATTTGTTTATTAGGAGAAATTTGCACTAGAAAGCTTACAAATTTCCCTGAGGATTTAAAAATAAACAAGTCGCAAATTGTTGCGGAAATATTAAGAACTAACTTTAGGACTGGAGGAATGAAAACAATTGAAGAAACCGAAATTAACAAATAGGTCCCTATCGCTGCAGCTTTAAATGCACTGACCTAGCAAAAAAATCCAGGTGAAACTCATGAATTGCAAGGTAGGCACAGATGCGTGCAGTTGAGAAGCATCCTGATTTTGTACCCCTTAGCTATCACCACTATTGCAAGCTGACATTTCTCTGTTGCCAGGTGTTCTGGGATCTGTGCAGAGAGGCTGAGCACAGGTACCTAAATGGCATGGTTCAAAGATAGCCAGAGAATCTTCTCTCCAATGCCTCTACTCCAGATCAACCAGTTCGTATGGGATAGCTATTTCAACCCAGACACTGTTTCTGACTGCACTATTCTGGATATGTCCAGCATCTTTGAGTACTTTTGCTGCAGAACAGTAGTCCCTCTGGAAAGCAGGAAGCTGTCTTATACCAGTTCAGGTCTTGGGTCGACCGACTGGTCAGTCTGGGTCAATCTGGGTGGAAATTGCAAAAATCTATGGGATAGCTAAGGGACGCGGGTGGCGCTGTGGGTTAAACCACAGAGCCTAGGACTTGCCAATCAGAAGATTGGCGGTTTGAATCCTCATGACGGGGTGAGCTCCTGTTGCTCGGTCCCTGCTCCTGCTAACCTAGCAGTTCGAAAGCACGTCAAAGTGCAAGTAGATAAATAGGTACCACTCCGGCGGGAAAGTAAATGGCATTTCCGTGCGCTGCCCTGGTTCGCCAGAAGCGGCTTAGTCATGCTGGCCGCATGACCCGGAAGCTGTACACCGGCTCCCTCGGCCAATAAAGTGAGATGAGCGCCACAACCCCATAGACGTCCGCGACTGGACCTAATGGTCAGGGGTCCCTTTACCTTTACCTTTATGGGATAGCTGGGTGTATGGCAATCCATGTCAACAGTGTCATTTTTGGCGATTTCCCTTGAAAATAGCTCCAAAACTTCTAATTTTTGGTGAATTATGAACTTGCCCCCCCCCCAAATAAAGATCAACAGCTTTTCCAAAGAAAGCCCAACCAGAAACTTTTCTGTCTGAATTTTCACTGTTTGAAAAGCCAGCCAGCCTTCAACCTTGCAAGGTTGTAACTGCACAAGCGAAATGCACATAAGGTGTAATTGCGCTGTATGACATCAGGTGTGGGGCCAATTAGGTAGTTTCTCATTAAAATGCAGACAGACACTAATGCTAAAAGTATCTATTACTGTTGCAGAGCCTAGGAAATGGCATTCCCAATGTCCCCCAGCTCAATCTGTTAAGTAGATTTAACAATACATTTTCCAGTCTCTGTAGCAGCAATGGACAGGTGTGAGCATGCTCTGAAGAAATCCAGGATGTTTCCTCTTCTGGAGAGGCCATTTCACCCAATCCTTACAGGCCTCTCCCCCTCCATCTCTCATGAGGATAAGCTCAGAGGCAGCCCGACTCTTTCCCCAAGAATTGTCTAAGAATGATCTTAAAAACCTAACTACTTACACAAAGGGTAGGGAGCCTAGATGCTGTGGGCCTCCAACTCCCATCAACCCCAACCAGCATGGCCAATGGCCAGGGATGATGGGAGATGTAGTTCAACAACATCTGGAGGACGACAGACTCCCTGTCCCTGACTTACCGTATTTTTCGCTCTATAAGACGCATTCTTTCCCTCCTAAAAAGTAAGGGGAAATGTGTGTGCCGTGCAGCTGTTCCAGAAGCCAGAACAGTGAGAGGGATTGCTGCGCAGCACTCCCTCTTGCTGTTCTAGCTTCTGGCTTAGCCCTTCAGTCCCTTTCCCCACCTCCGGGCTGCCCTTCTCCCTCCTCGGGGAAAAGCCTGCAAGCTCCACACACACGCTCCACGCAGCTCGTGAAAGGGAGCACTGAGCAGAGCCTGGGATACATGCAGGCTCTGCTCAGCGCTCCCTTTAAAGAATATTTTTTTTCTTGCATTCCCCCTCTAAAAACTAGGTGCGTCTTATGGTCGAAAAATACGGTATATCATAAGCTCACCCAACCCATCATGATAAGTGGTAACAGGTCAAATACATGATTCCCACCCTCTTCCCTTCTGAAATGCTTCTTCGGCCAGCTTGAATCACCAGCCAGGTGATCTATTGCAATCGCAACACAACTTTCATCTGTTTCCCATGCTTTATAACAAATAGTAAACTTTGACTCATGAAGACTGCAGCGACAATACAGAAGAAGAAGATCGTTTTGATGGCAGATGAAATATCAGCTGAGGACACTGGCAGTAAACCTTGGAGACGTCCCTTGGAGTTTTGCTTATTCGGCACAACTGCACTTAGAAAATGAATGCTGGGTTGCAGTAATATTTAGAGACTCTGGAAGGTTAGGTTTTTGAAGTCGTCATTGTAGTTCCATTGTCTGCGGTTATCCCAAACCCACATCCTACTTGATTTAGTTTCCATCAGGAGCTAGATCTGGAAACTGTTGTGCTAGCCAGTCAAGGGGTGACGACTGGAAATGTCTATCTCACTGATTTGTGTCTCGATGAAAGACAAGGATGGTGCCTTGCATCTGGGTGTCCATCCAATTTTGGGCAGGAAATTATCTGAGACATTTTGTAGAGCAGCCTTTGCCAATCAAGTGCTAGGGCTGGGAGTGATGTGAGTTGTAGCCCAAGATACCTGGAGGGTACCAGCTTAGCGAAGGCTGCTGCAGAGTTTCTGCGGTTGCCAAATATTCTGAGCAATGAATCTGGAAAATCCCTGGATTCTGCTAGAAGGTTTTGCACAGTGGTATCTACGACAATTGTATTGTCCTTTTTTCTGAATATTGTAATTTTAAAACAAAATATTGAGCTTTTGCAGGGCCTGTTGTGAATATTATCCACACTTATACTGGCCTAGCATTCTATTTTTATAAAAATAATAACAACAAGAATCCAAGCTCCAACCCAAAATGATTTATTTTTTAAAAAAACACAGTTTGTAATAAATGACATTGTGCAAAATACTCTTATTACTCTAAAAGCTATTTATTACTATGCAGCTCTTACAATGTGTTAAATAAACTGGAGCAACGAGGGCTTTCATAGCAATCATACAAATTCTCCAAGAAATAAACAAATCCCCACGTTGGTCCAGTACAGTCATACCTCGGGATGAATACGCTTTGGGTTAGGCAAATTCGGGTTGTGCTCCATAGCGACCCAGAAGTAATGGAGCGCGTTACTTCCTGGTTTTGCCGCATGCGCATGTGCAGACCATCAAAATGACATCATGCACATGCGCAGAAGTGCTGAAATGTGACCCGTGCATGTGCAGATGCGCGGACATGGGTTACGTTCGCTTCGGGATGCGAACGGGGTGCCGGAACGGATCTTGTTCGCATCCCGAGATACCACTGTATAATGGATCTGCTTGACATCATTACAACTGCCAAGGTAATATTTGTTGGAACAAATTTCCAACAAAGTCTTTCAAGTACTGTTAAACCAATGGGGGGTGGCTAGCAGAGTTTTGGCTGAAGTACGAAACACAGGACTCAGATCTCTGCTCCATGATGGTGACCATGACCAAATACAGATCCAACCACCTTACATAAGATATGGGATGGAGGATGAACCCAGCATGCCATGATTCTGAAGCAGACACACCTGATTCAACCTGCCCCCTCCAATATGGGAACCAGGGTATAAGCTCACCCCAGGTTCTGTGCATTGCCAGATTCCCTGTCTCTTTGGGATTTTCATACAAGGTGGTCTGAAAGCCACCAGTCTCATTTCAAAATGAGTCATTCTAGCACTGGAAAGCCTCAGTCACACCAAGCATGGGAAATTGGATACAAGGCCTCCTGCTCCATAATTCTGCTCCGCAAACTACACGATAAGTCAAGCTTCCAAGGGACTTTGGAGCACATTTCCAGAACTCTGGAACCGAGCCTTACCCACAACTAGAAGAAGTGGGTGGCACAATGCAGAAATGGAAACTTCTCTAACTTAACAGCTGTTAAAATGGGACCCCAACACAGCATTTCCCCTAATCTTTATCTGAGCAGGTGAACCTAAGCTCTGCATAACACAACGAACAACTGAACATCAGAAATGTACTCGAGAGACCATCTTATTCCTTATATACTCAGTACATCTCCTCCATCTATGGGTCATCTTCTCCTATGTGTTGCAAAGATCTTCAAAGCCCTTTCCACGGCAACATGGAGCAGGACTTTTAGTCTGGCTGCCTGTTCTGTGGAAGAGCATTCGAGATAATACATGCGCCCACTCCCTGGGAACAGCTGGAGACATTTTTTGTTCCAACAAGCCTTCTTCTCTGGATGACTAGGTCTCTATCGTGGGTGTCTACTTGGCATTCTGGTTTTTTAAAAAATCTGCTGCTATTTTCTGTATTGTTTTAAAATGCCTTTTTTTTTTTAGCTGTCTCTTACTGCATTTTGCACTCATCACCTTGGGATGTGTGTGGTAAGTGATTATTAAATAAATAAAATGAAAGTGCTGTAGCTAAAAAGGGTTTGAAAGCAGATGGAGACAAGGGAGCTAGGTGGGACGAAGGAACTGCGCTGTTTTATTGCAGTACTGTAAAAACCTTGATAAACTATAGATAACCAAAGAAAGAGGAGGGAAGTTTCAGCATCCTAAGAGCAGCTAGCTAGTACAGAGGGCTCCCAACAGTGCCTTGAGTGTTGAAATCAATATAGCAAGTCCCTGCTCGGAGCGATGGGTCTTGATGAGGTGGAAACACTCTTACAGGGAAATGTACATGTTTACATACGTTTTATATAGTTTGTGTGGCAATGCACACAAAGGAAACAGAACATAAAATATGAAAAATGTACATAAAATAATTGTTATTGCTATAGGTAAAGGTAAAGGTACCCCTGACCATTAGGTCCAGTCGCGGACGACTCTGGGGATGCGGCGCTCATCTCGCTTTATTGGCCAAGGGAGCCGGCGTACAGCTTCCGGGTCATGTGGCCAGCATGACAAAGCCGCTTCTGGCAAACTAGAGCAGCGCACGGAAACACCGTTTACCTCTCCGCCGGAATGGTACCTATTTATTTACTTGCACTTTGATATGCTTTTGAACTGCTAGGTTGGCAGGAGAAGGACCGAGTAATGGGAGCTCACCCCGTCATAGGGATTCGAACCTCCAACCTTCTGATCGGCAAGCCCTAGGCTCTGTGGTTTAACCCACAGCGCTACCTGTGTCCCTGTTATTGCTATAATGTGGCTATTATTGAGGATATATTGGAAAACTAATAAAAACCTACTTTTTTTAAAAAAAAAAACCTACGTAAAATATCTAAGATGACCAAGACCCATTCCACCATTGGGAGAGATGGAAAGCAGAGCTCATTCCATCAGCTCTGCTGAAAGGCCAGCTTGTTCTGGCAACCCCTACCCCTGAACGGTGCAAGCTGGTCATCATAAGAACAACTGTTTAAGAATTGGTGCCTGAGTTTTATTTTATGTTATTTATTTAGCCCTATCCCCTTTCCCTTGTGTGTTGTGGTTTTTCAGATCGTAAGCCCGCAGGCAGGGACTGTCTTGTTTTTATTGATTGTATGTAAGCTACTCAGAGAACTTTTTTGGCTGAAGAGCAGGGTAAAAATACTCTGAATAACAATAATGCGGAGGAATAGCTCAGTTGGTAGAGCAAGAGGCTTTTAATCTCAGGGTTATGGGTCCAAGTCCCAAGCTGCACAAAAGATTCCTGCATTGCATGTTACTGCACTAGATGTTCTTCATGGTCCCTTCCAATTCTACAATTCTATGCAAATAGAAGGGGAAGAAATGGAGGCAATGAGAGATTTTACTTTCTTGGGCTCCATGATCACTGCAGATGGTGACAGCAGTCACAAAATTAAAAGACGCCTGCTTCTTGGGAGAAAGGTGATGACAAACCTAGACAGCATCTTAAAAAGCAGAGACATTACCATGCCAACAAAGGTCCGTATAGTTAAAGCCATGGTTTTCCCAGTAGTGATGTATGGAAGTGAGAGCTGGACCATCAAGAAGGCTGATCGCCGAAGAATTGATGCTTTTGAACTATGGTGTTGGAGGAGACTCTTGAGAGTCCGGTGGACTGCAAGAAGATCAAACCTCTCCATTCTGAAGGAAATCAGCCCTGAGTGCTCCCTGGAGGGACAGATCCTGAAGCTGAGGCTCCAAGACTTTGGCCACCTTATGAGAAGAGAAGGCTCCCAGAAGATGCTGGGAAATATGGAGGGCACAAGGAGAAGGGGACGACAGAGGATGAGATGGTTGGACAGTGTTCTTGAAGCTACCAGCATGAGTTTGACCAAACTGTGGGAGGCAGTGCGAGACAGGAGTGCCTGGCATGCTCTGGTCCATGGGGTTATGAAGAGTCGGACATGACTAACAACAACAACAACAACAACAACAACAACAACAACAACAACAACAAATGATTCTATGAATAGCTACCAAGGAGGACTTCCTATATTGATTTCAACATCTGTGGCAATGGGAGCTCCATGCAGTATTTTGCCACTCTTGGAGAGCTGGGAATACTTTGGAGCAGTGCTTTTTTCTGGGGGAATGCAGGGGTACGCATACCCCTAAACATTTTGTCAACCTTTATACTTTTGTTCATTTACTGTATTTATTTTCCCCAATTTGAACTATAAAATGGTGATTTTCTTGAGTCAAAATGAGAGTAGTACCCTGAACCATCTTTTAAAAAAGAAAAAAAAACCCACTGCTTTGGACAACCTCACAAGTGGGTTTTTTCACCTCAAAAACTTCCGAGCATATATATTTATTTTCCATTTGACATGATTTATATACTACTGAACTGACAAAACTCTGTAAGCAGTTTATGTAAAGTATATACACGAAACTGTAAAGGGTATGGGGTTTTTTCTTTAAAAATCCACACGGAAACAGAATGTGGCAGACTTTGCTCCTGACTCGTGATGAACTGACCCAGCAAAGGTTTTGTCTTTGGAAGAAATTCTGTAAAACCCATTACTGGTGAAGCCAGTATTTTGTGAAGCCGGTTTTGTGGCCTGACCACAAAACTCTTAAGAACCAGTTAAGAGGGAGCCTAACACTGACAAACAACTCCAGATAAGGTACAAGAAGGGCTCTGAATGTACAGTAAAGTCATGGCTTGAATCAAGTTGCATTTCAAGGATAGTGGTTGGAGATGGTGGGGCAATGGGCAATGGGTTGGCAGGAGATGGTTAGCCAGAGGAGGAAACAGCATTTTCTCTATATAGTGCATTGTTTTGTGGGAAATGGGACACGCCTTAAAAACGAAAATGCAACTGGATACAATATGCTTACTATCAAGCCAAAGAGGAAATGAATGAGGACTAGAATACTGACTGCCTTGTTCTCATGCTCACACAGAGTTATTAGTTCCATTAAATTAGGTCCCTCGTTCCTAACAGCAAATTAACTTGCATCGTTTTTAATAATGGAGCTCACTTTGTGAATATTAAAGTGTCTTTATTGCTGTTCTGTTGCTGCGAAACTGGCCGACAAAAAGATCTGGCCATTATTTGACTCCCCAAATAAAATAAAAATAAAAATAACCCCTCCCCCCTTTTTTAAAAATTGGTTTGATAGCCAAACTCATCAAGGAAGGCACAAACATACTTTTCCAAAATAGCCAGAAATCACTCGCGTTTTGACATGGAACCTACTGTATCTGCCAATCTCCTCAAAATGCAAGCAATTGAGATCCACAAGCAATGCTACTTCCCCAATGAAGGTATGCATTATTAAAATATTTCTATACCATCTCCCATATCAACCCTGTGGTAGTTGACAGCCGTAAAAGGCAATCCAAGAAACAAATTTAAAACAGATGGCAATAAGCGCAAATTAAAACCAATCCATAAAAAGGCGCAGTATCGGGAATACCCAACATTCAGGGTTGGTGTTTAATGTATTTTCAGGACTCACTGAAAACTCAACAAGGTAGGTGCCTGCCTTATTTCCAGGGCGAGATGGTTCCATAAACTCAATGCCACAACAGAGAAGGGTCTCACCCCTGGGCTGGACTTCCACAGCCTGCAACACGATCAGTAGGGCCATATTTTGCGACCTTAAGAACTGGTTGAAGTCATTTCTTCATAGAACTAGGTCCCAAGCTATTTAGGGCTTTTAAACATTAGCTGGAAGCTAATGGACAACTGGCGCTGCTCTTTCAGTGAAGGAGTTAGACTTCAAGGGAGGCTGCCCCGTTTAGGAACTTAAATGCTTCATTTTTACACAAGCTGCAGCTTTGAGACCAACTGTAAGGGCAGCCCCGCAGAGAGTCCATTTACAGTAGCCAGGTTTTGAGCTTACCAGGCACAGGGATCAATCAGATGTCTGTGGGAAACCCACGGGCAGGATTCAAACACAATGGTCCTCTCTTTCCCCGTGGCTTCGAGCAGCTGCTACTGAGAAGCATTGCTGCCTTTGATCATGGAAGCAGAGCCTAGCCGTCATGGCTAGTAGCCATTGAGAGTCCTCTCCACCTCCATGAATTTGTCCAGTCCTCTTTAAAAGCTATCCAAGTTGGTGGCCATCACTGCCTCCACAGCTGGTACAAGGAATGCACCCAGACTATATATACCTGTTACTTAAGGGAGAGCACAACAGGCAGAATACCCAATCCCAGGAACAAGGCCCCCACAGCTCCAAGCAGTTGAAATTCAGCTTCAACTTTTTGACCCTCAAAAATCCCACTACTGTGTCCAGGCACTATGTTGGCACTAGAATGTCCACATCTGTTTCAGGTATAACAGAGAGATGGAGCAGGGGTTCCCAAAGCATATGAATGACACCACAATCTCAATCTCCTAATGGTCACACCCAATGGCTACATATGCAGTGCTGGAGACAGAATGGAACTCTGAGGCGTCACGCAACTCAACACCAGTGAAGGCGGTGAAGGTCCTGTGTGAGTGCCTGGAGGCAGTTGGAGGATGGATGGCGGCTATCAGATTGAGGTTGAATCCTGACAAGGCAGAAGTACTGTTTTTTAGGGACAGGGGGTGGGCGGGAGTGGGGGACTCCCTGGTCCTGAATGGGGTAACTGTGCCTCTGAAGGACCAGGTATGCAGTCTGGGAATCATTTTGGACTCACAGCTGTCCATGGGGTGCAGGTCAATTCTGTGTCCAGGGCGGCTGTCTATCAGCTCCACCTGGTACACAGGCTGAGACCCTACCTGCTCGCAGACTGTCTCGACCGAGTGGTGCATGCTCTGGTTATCTCCCGCTTGGACTACTGCAATGAGCTCTACGTGGGGCTGCCTTTGAAGGTGACCCAGAAACTGCAATTAATCCAGAATGTGGCAGCTAGACTAGTGACTGGGAGTGGCCGTCGAGACCACATAACACCTGTCCTGAGAGATCTGCATTGGCTCCCAGTACTTTTCCAAACACAATTCAAAGTGTCAGTGCTGAACTTTAAAGCTCTAAACGGCCTCGGTCCTGTATACCTGAAGGAGCATCTCCACCCCCATCATTTACCCCAGACACTGAGGTCCAGCGCAGAGGGCCTTCTGGCGGTTCCCTCCCTGCGAGAAGTGAGGTTACAGGGAACCAGGCAGAGGGCCTTCTCGGTGGTGGCGCCCACCCTATGGAACGCCCTCCCTTCAGATGTGAAGGAAATAAGCAGCTATCTTATCTTTAAAAGACATCTGAAGGCAGCCCTGCTTAGGGAAGTTTTTAATATTTAATGCTGTATTGTTTTTAACACTTGATTGGAAGCCGCCCAGAGTGGCTGGGGAAACTCAGCCAGATGGGCGGGGCATAAATAATAAATTATTATAATATTATTATTATTAACAGCCAGGGTGTCTAGCTACATCGATCCAACACTCTCCATTGAACTGACCCTGAATGTAGGAGCAGAACCACAGAACTAACGTGGCCCCGAGTTCCAAGCCACAGAGACAGCCTGTCACGATGCCCTGGTTGAGGGCATCAAAAGCTGCTAAGAGATCAAGCAAGAACAACAGGGTCACACTCACAGAATCACATATTTGCAGATTATTGTAGACTCCAAGGGTCACTGAGTCCAACCCCCTATAATGCAGGAATCACAACTAAAGTACCCCTGATATGTGGCAATCCACTCTTCCCAAGAAAGAGCATCAATGTATGAACACATGCGATGGACATGACTGCCAACAAAACTTGCGCATACTTCCTGTTCACATGCTACGTTTGCAAGTTTGAACTTCCAATAACTGTTTTAGGAGAATACTTATAAAATATGTAATGTGTGAATCAATCCCGCACTTGTATTAGAGAAAGATGCCCTTCGCCAAGGACTTCTCAGTGTGATTCCTAATGGGATGCTGTTCTTTGGTCAAGAGACTCTCTATATGCCCACCTTTGAGATGTCCTTAGTTGTTTCGGGTAAAGTGGGTAAGTGAAGCGGATGACCAAAAGGAGAATAGATGGTATGGATCTGGGAGAGTTTGTGAGGTCCTGTGCTGAACTAAAACTTCTGAAATGGGAATAGATGCAATTCTAAGATGTACTGAAAGAGGAGTTCTAGACTGCATTCAGATATAAGAATAAACTATGGAAATAAGTTACAGTGAGACTTAGCTCATGTGTTCTGCCTACTTTCTCCTTCTTAAACACAGCCACAAGGAGATAAGAAGCTTTCACTTCCAATAGGGTTTGACCACAGTTTAGTGTTACATCCCAACCCTGAACTTTAGTTCAACTATGGTTTGTTTTCTCTTATTCAAATCAATACAACAAGAATAATAGAAGTACTGAAAAGCAGCCCAGTATAGCCAGAAGACACATAATATTAAGTACTTAAGAGCATCAGGGGGAGGGGGAGCATGCAAGACTGATGCCTCATGTCCAAACACAGCTACCGTGGAAGAAGGGGCAAAGGAACATAAAGAAGATAGAAAGCATATGTCTTAAACTGTCCGTATAGGACAGAGAATCTGGGTCCAATTGTATAAACCTCCAACTTGCTCTTACAATTGCTATCTACCTATTCAAGAAGAGAAAAAATAGAGAGGAGCAGTTAAGGCAGCCGTTCTCAACCTGCGGGTCCCCAGATGTTGTTGGACTACAACTCCCATCATCCCTGAGCTCTGGCCTTGCTAGCTAGGGGTGATGGGAGTTGTAGTTCAACAACATCTGGGGACCCACAGGTTGAGTTAAGGTGAGGGAGAGCATTTTCACTTTTCTCACCTGGCTACAGAGCAAAAACTGAGGGGAAAAGTGACTCGGTCGCCATTGTTTCCTGCACAGACACACCACGAGAAATGCTGCTGTCCTCAAAACTTAAATTCCTAGAGCACCTAATCCTACAATGCAAGGCCTGGACTTTTGGGAAGGGGTTAGGCTTTGGGCCTGCCATGGACTCAGGCAGGCACAGACAACACTGTATCTTTAAAGCCACTTCAGTGCAGATGTTTCCATGGCAACTAGTGGACCAAATACATTAGTGTTTCTAATAATAAACCAAACCTTCATCTCGGGAAACCTGCCTTCCCCAGTGCCCCCTCTCCTCCCCTCACCCCCATCTCTCCTCACTACCTTTTAGATTTTCCCCTCCCTCTCCCACGATGAGCCGCTCTTCGCAAAGTGAGGGAGGAGGAAGGAGAGAACGGCCCAACGGGCCTCGCAAGACCTGAAGCTCAAGATGATGGTCACCAAGAGCATCGTGGGATTGGTCCTCGATGGGAGCAGTTCACCTAGGGACCCGGAACAGGGTGAAAGTCAACTGAAAGACTGCAAAAAAGGGGTTTGGACCTGAGAGAAAACAAATCAAATAAAGGCATCTTTCCTTGCTTTCCTGTTTTACAAAGTCCTAGCAAAACTCATAAACGCCAATAATTCATGCCCTGACCAGGCGGTCCTCCTCCACGACAGCCTAGTTTTGATAACAAAGAAGCCACCATCACCTTCTCCCTCTTTACTTGTGCAAGAGCATGCGAGGCAAATCCTTTGACAAGCGCCAATACACCCTTTTGACCTCATTTTGAGGCGCTGCTAAGAAGGCATCAAAGCAACTGTAGAAAAAGCTGCCGTGACGCTCCGAAATCACAAAAGAATGTCCCTGAGAGGCGTCCCGGAGCGTTTGAGGAGCCAGGGAAAGAGCAAAAGGTGCCAGGAAGATTCCTGAAAAGGATCGACCAACAATACTATATGAATCCATAGTGGAAGGCCTGAGATTCAGAAGCATCCAAAGTCACAGATCTCCTCGCTCCAGAACCCATTCACTCACTCGCTCATCAAGCCTCTCCCATCTCTCTCTAACAGTCCAGGCAACCGGCCGAAAACTGCAGATGACATAAGTGGGGAAGGGGGTCAGTTAGGGGTACCCAGTAGCCAGCATTGATGGAGGGGAAAAAGAAGAAGGGTGTTTTCAGGCAGGGAAAGACAATGGTGACATTTCAATGCTGCAGTGATCTTGAACCAGATATTTTATTGTTGTTATTTAGGTCACAGATTCTCAAAGACACATGTCAGTCGCTTTCTGACAACGGTGATGCTTATTGCAATGTGCGTGCACACATGCACACACATGCACAAGCAAACACACATACAATATCCTTGCCATGCACACCCAGACGGGGACTCACACGCGAGTGCGCACACCCAGCCTTGCACGGCACTGCTTGTCACACTGAAATGTCATCCGCTGGACCATTTCCTTTGCTTCTCTCTCTCTCTCTCTCTCTCTCTCTCTCTCTCTCTCTCCCCGCCTCCTTCTCGGCACACACACACACACACACACACACACACACACAAATGCCAAGACTTCATTCCTTTGGATGCCGCACAACTGGTGAGGCACACTTACCATTTTGGCACTCAGCTGGGCTAAGATGGCGAAGGTGGAGATTCTGTCACACAGGCATTTAGTTCGGAAAGGATCGACCGGGACTGTTCGGCAGCCACGCCAGGACCAGGCGCCAAGCTGAGACGAAGAGGAGGAGGAGGAGGAGGAGGGTCTGTGAAGGGAGGGGGAGGGGAGCCCAGTGCAGAGGGAGAGAGCAAGAGAGAGGCAGAGAGGGAGGGAGAGAAAGACAGGCACACACACAGAGGGAGAGAGAGGGAGAGACAGGAGGGAGAAAAAGAAAAAACAGGCATCACTAACAAATTGCCAGAGGGAGAGAGAGAGAGAGAGATAAAAAAAACCAGGACAGCAGCAGCAGCCAACCCCCTTGCCCACTGTACACGTGGCCCTCCCCCCCCCCATATGACACCCCTCCAGTGACACATACCCAATGCCTTCCCACACACCTGGGACATCACTTATGGCAGGCTGCATCAGCGCAACCCCATGTGCCAAACTTCCCCCCCCACTGAGGCATGGCTCATGATCCTTTGAAAGATGCGCCCACCCACTTCCCAATAGCCTCTGATCATAATGCTCTCCCTATACGTCTCGCTGTGGCTGAACTCGCCCCAATGGGCTTGGGACTTCCTCTTCTTTGCAATGACTGCCCCATCGCTCACACGGAGCGGACGTCACAGCAGAGGAGATGGGCCACAATCTCCCCACATGCTCATCGGTGATACACATGGACAGCCCTTCCATGCGCTCATAGCATCACCCCCTGGCATGCTCAATTTTCACTTTATTTCCCCCAAAAGGGATGGCTTGCTTCCTTACCAAACTCAATCCAACTGAAGACCTTCACTGGTGTGCATATACCTGCCTTCCAGCTGACCAGGACACCTCTCACGTTCTGCGCCACCAGCAGCAACAACAACAACACCATGCTGCACTTTCACGAAGACTTTTGGTGTCAAAACAACCTGAAACTCAGCACCAAGCAGACGGCTGCTCTCTCTCCCACTACCCCAAGCCGGCACGCGCCGGCACACATGCAGCCTTTCCATGCTCACACACCCTCAGCCACAGCTGTCCACACACCCACAGCTATTCTACATTGAAAAGATGAGAGGGAGAGGAAAAATTGCAAGGTGCGCAGTGGGGAAATGGACTTTGCTGCTCAGTTTTGCTGCTCAGCTTTGGAATTTGCAGCCAACCCTGCTTCTCTACTAAGCAGGAGATGTGCTTGTCTTGAAAATACCTGTTGGACTTATTTGCACATTACATTTGTGGATGCGCATTTCAAATCCACCAGGCCCACATTCACACCAGGCATTTGAAGCTTTGAACTGTCACGGCGTGTCCCCAACAAAAGACTCCTGTGAGCTGTAGATTATTAAAGGACGCTGGTAATTTTTAGGAGATTCCTATTCCCCTCCAAGAGCTACAATTCCCAGAGCGGTTTAACGGTCAGTCCCACTTCACAGGGAACTCTGTGAATTGTAGTTCTGTAAGGGGGACAGGGCATCTCTTCACAGCTCTTGCCACCTTAACAAACGGCAGCTCCCAGAATTCTTTGGGGGATGCCAGGACTCTTCACAGTGTCTTAAATGCAGGGTGAGAATGTGGTTCAAGAGCACATCTAATAATTGGACTGTGTGACATGGCCTTCACCCTTAAATATCCCTAACCTTTCCCTAAGGGGTTAATTTGTTGGTGGGGAAGGGAAGGGGGTTCTCCACCCCCATCGTTCTACCCAGACACTGAGGTCCAGCGCCGAGGGCCTTCTGGCGGTTCCCTCACTGTGAGAAGCCAAGTTACAGGGAACCAGGCAGAGGGCCTTCTCGGTGGTGGCACCCGCCCTGTGGAACACCCTCCCTCCAGATGTCAAAGAGAAAAACAACTGCCAGACTTTTAGAAGACATCTGAAGGAAGCCCTGTTTAGGGAAGCTTTTAATGTTTGATGCATTACTGTATTTTAATATTTTGTTAGAAGCCGCCCAGAGTGGCTGGGGAAGCCCAGCTAGATGGGCGGAGCATAAATAATAATAATATATTATTATTATTATTATTATTATTATTATTATTATTATTATTGTTATTATCATTATCATCATTATCATCATTATCATCATAGCACATCCTGAATCTCAAGAAACGTACACCAAAGAATAATTTCCTTATATGGGACTCTTAACTTAATCACCATCATGCATAGCTTGCCATGCAGAATGTTCCTTCCAAGACATAGTGCCAAAGTTTCTCTTGATGAGAGCCAGTGTGGTGTAGTGGTTAAGAGCGTTAGTCTCGTAATCTGGGGAACCGGGTTCGCGTCTCGGCTCTTCCACATGCAGCTGCTGGGTGACCTTGGGCTAGTCACACTTCTCTGAAGTCTCTCAGCCCCACTCACCTCACAGAGTGTTTGTTGTGGGGGAGGAAGGGAAACAAGAATGTTAGCTGCTTTGAGACTCCTTAAAGGGAGTGAAAGGCGGGATATCAAATCCAAACTCTTCTTCTGCTGCTGCTGCTGATGCTTCCCGAACTCTCCAAGCTCCAATGGGAGACTTCCAAAGTCCTACAGAGTCTTCCCCACATGGCATGTCCTGGGCTGCATAGCTCTCATATGGATGCAGATGCAGAAAACCTCCTTCATTTCCCCCAGAGTTTTGCTTTTCAGCCTCTGCTGTCACAGAACTGCATTTCCATGATGTATAGCGCCAGCATTCACACTTCCTACTTTCAGGGAACCAGGGCTGAGCTGAAATCTATCAGAAGACTTTCATTCTCCCGACCTTTTCTTTTTTCCTCCCTCCATTTATTTTGTGATGGACCTAACTTTCTTCTCACGTTGCTAGACTTTGTGGAGGATGAAGAATGGTGGCCAGAGTGCCATTCAAAACATGTTTAGGGAAAAAAGGAAATAAGGTATGGAAACTATGGGACTTGCTCCCATGGGGGACAGGAATGGTCACTAACTTAGATGGCTTTAGAAGAGGATTAGGCAGATTTATGGAGGAGAGGGCTATTGATGGCTACTTGCCAAATCCTGATTGTGGGTTTCCCATTGGGGCAACTGGTTTGCCAATGTGAAAACGGGGGACTAGATGGGCCATTGGCCTGATCCAGCAGCCTCTTCTTATGCTCTTTAAGTTCTTAAGCTGTGCTCCTGCCACTTTAACGATGAGCTCCACCATCGTGAAATTGATGGAGGGTTATCCTCCCTCTGGCGGGGGGGGGGGGGGAAGCTTTCTCCCAAATTCTCTCCCTGCAAATATGCTGGAAAATTTCCACAGGCTGTTTGCGCTACAGGGGACCTTTTTCCTAATTCCACGTGGTCTGCTGAGCACTAAGGCACCTCTAAGCACCTGCCATGCTATCATGCATAGGAAACTGTCAGAACATTGGTCCACTTAGCTCATTACTGCCCACACTGATTGGCAGAGGCTCTCCGGGATTTCAGGCAGGGGGCATCATCTGCAGAAGGTGGGGATTGAACCTGACACCTTCTGGATGCAAAGCAGGTGCAAAGTTACAAGAAAGGAGATTCCGACTAAACATTCAGAAAAGCCACTTCTGCCCTGCAGAGGAGGCGGGGTTGCGGCCGTCACACCCAACCCCCCTGGTGACTGGGGGAATCCCCGGCCGCGTCACCCCTTCGCCAGCCAATTGGCTGGCTCTGGGGGCGTGGCCTGCCCTATTTAAGGCAGGAGCGGCTGGGGATCTCCCTCTTTTGCCACCTACCAGCTGGTCCTGCTTTCCCCACCCTCCCGCCCTATAAGGTTTTCGTTCCTTGACCTTGCTATGGACCTTGGCTGGTCGCCATTGAGGGGCCTGGTAGGAATTTTTCCACTTGGCAAATTGGCACCAGCCACTTGGTTTTCGCCTACCTCGTAGCAAATCATCACAACTTTCTTGGTATTGGCGGTTAGGCATTGGTATTGCTCTGTAGATGGAAGAGGGGAGGAAGCACCATCACCTGCCCTGCATATTGAAGGGGAGTCCGTTAAAGGATTCCGGGGGGCATAGCCCTGTCCGAAGCCTATGGAGGTGAGGGCCTAAGGCACGCCCCCTAGCAGTGACCCCGGGGGAGTTCCTAGTTGATGTGCATCAGCAGGACTCCTACTGGTGGTTAACCTTTCCCGGACTTCTAGTGGACGGGCTCTAGATCAGATATGTCAGATATAGTTGGTTAGGACCAATGCCTAAGCCAATATCACTCATCACCTGTAACCAATAAAGTTGTGGCCTTATTTAGCCCATTAACCTTAACAATTGTGCCATGTGTCTTTATTTCCACCGGTGGAGTGGGGAAGGAACTCGCCACACAAAACTTTCTGACAGTAAGAGCTGTCAGCAGTAGAACAGACTCCCATGAGAGGTGGTGGACTCTCCTTCCTTAGTGGTTTTTAAATAGCGGTTGGATGGCCATCTGTCATGGATGCTTTAGCTGAGATTCCTGCATTGCAGGGGGTTGGACTAGATGACCCTTTGGGTCCCTTCCAGCTCTAAGATTCTATGATCTACTGGTGAGCTTTGCACATTGCAGAGTATCGTGGGGCAAATTTTGGATGCTCAGTTAATCTCTTGAGTCTCGCAGGTTCCCCATGTGACTTAGGTCCTCATCAAATGGGCTGACAGGAGACCCACGAGTTCTTCCTTGGTGGGTTTTGTGAAAAACTGCTCCCCCTCCCCAACAATTTGAATGAGGCCCATGACACCGACTTTCCATGTTTCTGTCCTGAATTTTCTATCCCTTGCTGCTATTTGCCTGAGCAGCCTCAGACCCCGGCCTTAATCCAAAAGGATGGCCACCACCTCAGATGCCTTCATAAGAGGAACAGACACATTCTTCATGGAGGATGGGGCTATCACTAACTACATGAGACTATGGCTATGCTCTGCCTCCATTGCTAGAGATAGGCAGGAAGAGTGATCTCACATCCTTTTTGCGAGTTTTCCATGGGGAAATCTGATTGGCCAGGATGCTCAATTAGATTGACCTTTGCCCTGACCCAGCATCTGAGCTTTTTCATTTCCTTATGATCCCACCCAGGGGCATTTTGCCTTTGAGATGAACCCCACAATCATGGAACCCCTGCAGTCTGCTCTAATTTGGCTTCAGAAGTGACCCCCAAACACACTCCACAGTTCTGCAGATTGGTAGAGATGTCTAATGGAGATGCAATCGAGAGAAGTTTGCCCTCTGTTCTTGAACTTCTTATTTCCGATTCCCCAATAAGCTTCTTGGAAACCAGAGCATTTCCCAGAAAACCATTTCACGAACACCAGCATGTGCAAAGATTATGAGAACCAGCCTAGGCAAAGACTACCCTGTCCCGGTTCCCCTCACAGAGCTGTTTAGCAAACAATCCCTCAACCAGCATGGGCCCTTCCAGCTGAAGGACAGAGATTTAGAAGACAAAGCTTCCCAAAAGAAGGACAGGCCCCTATAAACAGACAGTGAAATATATGTTTGTGCAGTTGTGTTGATCTTATGCAATATAAGGTGCATTGAATCTAACTTCAGAAGGGAGAGGATCAGGTCCTCCCCCCCCCGAAAGCTTAAGGTTTAATAGAGATCTGGATCCACACAATACATTTAAAGCAGTAGCCTTGTGCTTTAAGCAGTCCTAGCTTCCCCCAAAGAATCCTGGGAAATGTAGTTTGTTGAGGGTGCCAAAAGCTGTTAGGAGACCTGAAATGTACGTACTAAGAATCCAGTGTGAATTTCATGCTCTCAATCAGCTCATAGTAGTGAGGAATGGAAGTTCCCCCGAAATGTCTGCTTAATATACATTATCTACATAATGGGCCCCACGAGATTGGCTAATTATGGGATTCTCCTGTAGGCCAATCAGGTTTTTGATTCACTTCCACCTGGAGTTGGATTGGGTGGCTTCCTGCGGTCCAATCAGACTGCTGTATTCTGAATCCTATTGTTCTAGGACCAATCAGACTGCTGCATTCTGGATCCTATTGTTCTAGGACCAATCAGACTGCTGCATTCTGGATCCTATTGTTCTAGGGCCAATCAGACTGCTGCATTCTGGATGCTATTGTTCTAGGACCAATCAGACTGCTGCATTCTGAATCCTATTGTTCTAGGGCCAATCAGACTGCTGTATTCTGAATCCTATTGTTCTAGGGCCAACCAGACTGCTGTATTGTGTGCATGTGTACATATTCAATTATGGGCTTTGGGAATCTATTGTATGTACGTGAGTGTAAGAGAAAGAGAGAGAGAGAGAGAGAGAGAGAGAGAGATTATTATAGTGGGTAGGATGGCTAATACATTGGTAGATGACCTCCCTGGAGGGATGTGATCACATCAGCTAGCTGTGGAGAGCAGGTGAGTCCTAATCATATTCAGCACAGAACTAGGGAGGGACGTGGATAATGAGGTGTGAGAGACCCAGCTCAGTCCATGGTTCAAGAGCTCACTGGGAGGGAGGGGAGTAGTTGAAGCCAATCCTTCAAGCCTTGACATGAGGCCTCATCACCTTTGTAGAGAGGCCAGGCTAGGAGGGAACACAGCGGTAATTGAAAGCACGAGGTACCTGTTACAGAACCACAAAAACGTAGACTCAAAAGGTACCCCAAGGACCACCTCCCCATTACCCGTGCAATGCAGATATGGCAGCAAATCAAAATAATAAGGGAGACAGGAACTGACTGAGGAGGTGAGGTGGGCGGGAATGTCAAAGGACAGGAGGGAAAGGATTTCCCTCTGAATCCATTCGGAAGAGGCAAGTTTGGATGAAACACAGAAGCTGCAGGCGGGATGGTCATGGGGGCCACAGCACCTCAGCCCACATGGCTTTCTCATCACAGCCTCGGTAACGGCATTGTGATGTCAGACGTAGCACTATGATGTCATCATAGAACTGCGTTGGAGCGGGGTGGTCCTGGGCTCAAGTTCTGCTTGTAGGTTTCCGACAGGCATCTATCTGGTTGGCCACAGTGAGAACAGGACGCTGCACCTAACCTGACGACTCACTCAGTAGAGCATGAGACTCTTAATCTCAGAGTTATGGGTTCGAGCCCCACATTGGGTGATAGATTCCTACGCTGCAGAGGGTTGGATTAGATGACCCTCGGGTCCCTTCCAACTCCACAGTTCTAGGATGACTAATAATAATAATAATGATAATAATTTTATTTATATCCCGCCCTCCCCAGCTGAAGAGCGGCTAACAACAGTAAAATAACACATAAAATCACACTTAATTGAAATTGAAATACATTCTAAAATCAATTCATTCTAAATCAATTCAAAATCAAATTAATGGCAACCACTGGACTAGAGTGCTATGAGGATTACCAAAGGAGGGGGTCAGACTGTGCCTTGGCCAAAGGCCTGGTGGAACAGCTCTGTCCTGCAGGCCCTGTGGAAAGATGTCCAGTCCCACAGGGCCCTTGTCTCTTGTGACAGAGAGTTCCACCAGATCGGGGCCACAGCCAAAAAAGCCCTGGATCTGGTTGAGGCCAGTCTAACCTCCCTGTGGCCTGGGATCTCCAAGATGCTTTTATTTGAAGACCATAAGGTCCTCCGTGGGACATACCAGGAGAAGCAGTCCCGTAGGTATGAGGGTCCCAGGCAGTATAGGGCTTTAAAGGTTAAAACCAGCACCTTAAACTAGATGTGCCATTGGCTTGATCTAGGAGGGCTCTTCTTTATTTGTCTTTAGATTTTTATGGATTGCCAGCTCTCCCTGCCCCATAGCCAAAATGCACCCCTTGCCACATTTCTTTGCTAATCCGCAGTCTCAAAACAACAACAGAAAAACCCTACATGAAAATTCACATGTAAATATGGTGATTGGTGGTGGCCACAAGCTCCCTTTTCAGCCCAAAGCTGTCTTCACCTGCCATATCTGATGTCAAGGGTAAGGCTAAATGAATGTAAGGCTTTTGAAGACAAGCTCATGGACCACACGGGGAGCCCTGGTGGGCCAATTCAGACCCACGGGCAGAGGTCCCCCACTGCTGCAAAATATATGTATTACTTATTCATAGTAAAAAGGTAATTTGTAGTTTCAGTCCAGTGGATAAGTGAGTCAAAATCTGTGCATTAGTCTGGAATGTTATGGCTCAGATCATTCTATAATGGAATTTGCAACCATCAAGTTCTCAGAGTATCCTTCTACCACAAAATGCCTCCTCTGCAACTGTTGCTGGTGTGACTTCCTCCAGAAGCAACTTCTGGGTCAACCTTTCAGTAAGAAACAGCAATGCTTGGGCCCTGGGAATAGAGTGAATTAAGGACTCCTCTCCACTCAAGAGGAAGTGGAGCAGCCACAGCTCAGCAGCTCTGTTCTACTGGGGGTCTTTTTCTGACCTGCTCTGAGGTCAGAATCTGGCTAGGATCCATCTGCCAGGTTGATTACTAATTCAGAGAGCAGGAGATGGAGTCAAAGTTAATTCTCCTCCTAAAACCCCCCAAAGCCATTTTCATTTGCAGCCTCGGCAGTTTCAAGCATCCTTTCGCACCCCAAGGACAAGCAAGCTGCCCAGTTAGATTGAGGAGCATGGGCCTGCATGGACCACTGAAAGGATTTGCTTTTTGAGGGTCAGGCATGTGGCAACTGCACACCTCTCAGAGGTTGCTAAGCGTTCAGGACAGGCCTAGGGATTTTGGCATTTAATCCATCTGGCGCTCTCTTTCAATCTTGGACACAGTGGTGCCTGGTGCCCTTTGGGTCTGGTAGGGTGGAAGGCAGGGAGACCGACAGGGGGAACCAGAGCAAATGACAGGCAAAGCCTGGATATGTAAGAAGGTAGGGTTGCGGGTTGCACTGTGGTCCAAACCACTGAGCCTCTTGGGCTTGCAGATCGGAAGGTCGGCGGTTCGAATCCCCGCAATGGAGTGAGCTCCTGTTGCTCAGTCCCTGCTCCTGCCAACCTAGCAGTTTGAAAGCACGTCAAAGTGCAAGTAGATAAATAGGTACCACTCCGGCGGGAAGGTAAATGGCATTTCCGTGCACTGCTCTGGTTTCGCCAGAAGTGGCTTAGTCCTGCTGGCCACATGACCCGGAAAAACTGTCTGCGGACAAACGTTGGCTCCATCGGCCAGTAAAGCGAGATGAGTGTCGCAACCCCAGAGTTGTTTGTGACTGGACTTAACTGTCAGAGGTCCTTTACCTATACCTTTTTAGGCCAACTGAGGTTGGTGGGCCATTTCCCTTTCATACATCTCTATTTGGTCCTTGGGATTGTCCCCTGGCAACAGCCCATCCCAGAGGCCACAAATCCTTGGGTTCTTTCTTGTGTAGTTAGAATGTGCCACTGAATTGTGATCATGCCTTTTGCTTGCCCAGAAGGAAGATAGAGATAGGGCTGTGTGCAAGTCCTTAAATCTAGTGTCCAGATCAAGAGAAGTAACTACCACTCTATTCTGCCTTGGTCAGACCACACTTGGACTACTGTGTCCAGTTCTGGGCACCACAATTTAAGAAGGATGTTGGCAAGCTGGAATGTGTGCAGAGGAGGGCAACCAAGATTATCAAGGGTCTGGAAACCAAGCCCTATGAGGAACGGTTGAAGCAGCTGGCTATGTTTAGCCTGGGAAAGAGGAGGCTGTGAGGAGCTATGATGGCCATCTTCAAATATCTCAAGGGCTGTCACATGGAAGAGGGAACAAGCTTGTTTTCTCCTGCTGCGGAAGGTAGGACTCAAATCAATGGTTTCAAGTTACAAGAAGGAGATTCTGACTAAACATCAAGAAAAAATTTCTGATAGTAAGAGCTGTGTAAAGATTTGAACTCAGGTCCTCCAGCCCCAGCACTCCAGACCAATGGATCCTGCAGCATGAAAGGGGGTTGAAGCCTAAGAAAAATGCAATGGGAGATAAGTAAACAAACACTGTGCTTTGTTTGTTTCCCCTGATGTTCTTGGAAGGCCATGAAGGTGGGAGAGAATCTGTAATCTGATTAGCAGCTATTACTCAATTATCTCTTTAAAAACCAACGAGATGACTATTGATCCAGTTATCCCGGGCATGGAAACAAATGGAGACTGGCAGAGAGAATCGTCCACGGAGGGACTTCTCCGTTTCAAAGCATCCTGTTTTCACAATCACACCAAAAGGAACTCCTGACCTGTGTAGAGAACATGAGAATTGGTTGATTTGAAAGCAAAAATTGTGTTAGCAAAGAGCTGGAGGAGAGGGAGCATTGGCAGAGGCAGACTAGGCCTTCTCCCATCTGTGTTTCCAAAGCTAATGGCTTCTAACTGAACCAAAGCTTTGCGAAGAGGACAAGATTAGTGAACCATCCGCCAATTAGCCGCTGGGCGGGGGGGGGGGGGAGAGAAAGCTCATATTACAGCTTTCAGTCTGAAGCCTTAATTAACAACAAAAGCATTCCATGGCACCTAGAAATCCATATCACCATCAAAATAAAACATATGGCTCACTAAACACCCAGAAGATTATCTGGGGTGAGAGAGAGAGGGGAGATTACCAGTCCCAGACATAATAACTACAGCTGCCGCTGGATTCCCCTATATACTCTGTGGGAATCTGGTGACACATTCTAGCAGGGCATTTGACCTGGCAGGTAAATGTGCGTGCCCTGCCCAAATCCAGAGGGAGACCCCCTCCGTTTTTGACTTCTGCTTATAGCTGAAAAGTGCTCACACAGAACTGGATGGTGATTAGCAGTTCATCATCACTGCAGAACGTTTCCTGCTGATCCCAGTACTGCTTTTGTGAGCTGGTGTGCCACCGTGGCTAATGGAGGATGGAGAATCTGAGGTTCAGCTACCGTTTGTGTGGGCATTTCAAATTTACCCAGCTAGAGAAAGACCCATAGAACTTGATTCCAGCCCTACTGCTTGCCGTCTCCTCCAGGACCCCCTTAGTTTTGAGAAGGAAGACTTGTAAAGACCTTTCTGGAGCAGGGATGGAAGGATATGTGGATTTCAGTTATCTGAGCTTTTCGCTTTTCCAATCCGTTCTCCAAATTTTGCAGCAATTTTCTGTGAAAAAGAAGTTGACCGGAAAGAGCATTGCATTGGCCTTGAGTCTGTTGCATCTGGGATTTCAGTGAACGAACGATGTTGCATTATGCTGACCTAGTTTAGGGTAGTCTGACTGGTTGTAGCTATCCAAGGTTTCACATAAAACAGAAGAATCGATTTTGGGTTCTCCCAATTTCTGATTCCCCCCCCCCCCAACTTAAATGCAATACATCCCATTTTTGAATCAGTTTGCAAACATTTTTTCCCCCACACAGAATCATAGAACTGTAAAGTTGGAAGCAAACCCGAAGGTCATTTAGTCCAACCCCGTACAATGCATGAATCTCAACTACATCATACATGACAGATGGCCACCCAACCTCTGCTTAAAAAGCTCCCATGAAGGAAACCACACCACCTTCCAAGGGAAACCATCCCACTGTTGAACAGCTCTTACTAAAAAAATAAAATAAAAACAAATATTCCTGGTTTTCAGTTGGAATCTCCTTTCTTGTAAATAAATCCATTGTATGCATGCTTTCTCATAAGATGTTTTTTTCCTCCTTTCACATTATTGTGGTTGTGGAATTGCATCATAAAATTTGGAGAATTTCAAATATTTCAAAGGATAGTTGTGTTTTGGTTCATGCATTAAGTGTGATTTAGGTAAAGTGAAGGTAAAGGGACCCCAGACCATTAGGTCCAGTCGTGGCCAACTCTGGGGTAGCGGCGCTCATCTCGCTTTATTGGCCAAGGGAGCCGGCGTACAGCTTCCGGGTCATGTGGCCAGCACGACTAAGCCGCTTTTGGCGAACCAGAGCAGTGCACGGAAACACCGTTTACCTTCCCGCTGGAGCGGTACCTATTTATCTACTTGCACTTTGACGTGCTTTCGAACTGCTAGGTTGGCAGGAGCAGGGAGAGAGCAATGGGAGCTCACCCCATCGTGGGGATTTGAACCACCAACCTTCTGATCAGCAAGTCCTAGGCTCTGTGGTTTAACCCGCAGCACTACCCGTGTCACTATATTTAGGTTAGATGATGTGGATTCCCAAATAGAGAACATTTCCCTTTTTTATGGGAATGCAGATAACCGGACAGGACAAAGAGGTGAGTACAATCACAAATGCAGCTTGTCTGGATGAGACAATGAACGCAACAGCCTCCGACCCACTTCAAAGCCATCACCATCTGCCCCCAAAAAGAGGACACTGGATTAAGGATTAACTGGTGCTAAGACGGAGGAAGCTGTTGTTACACATTCAGCAAAAGCAGCAAAAATCAACCCCCCCCCCAAAAAAAATAATAGTCAAGAATTTGTAGATGCCAATGCATCTATCTGGATTCCCAGAGCATCTCCTATTGTGCACGATCCCCTCTCTCTCTGGTTGAGCGAGAAAGACTTAAAAGTGGAGTTAGGGAGCTTGTCATTAAGAGAAATGCTTTGACGGCTGATCTGTGCAGTCATCTGAGAGGGAAGGAGATACTGAGGGAACAAGAAATGGGCCACTCGTGTGTGGTCTTCCCTGGGGGGAAACGACGGTAGTCTTTCAATTGCTCATTAGGACCAAACCTGAGAGCAGAGGAGAAAACCCAGGATGCAGGAGCAAAAAAAAAATTGTCTCTGGCATCAGATATGTAGTAGGCGATCTAAATTCTAGCTGCTCATTAAAAAACAACAGTAACGCAGCACCTTTGTGCTATATATCTGTGCCTTTCTGCATGATGGATTCACACTTGTTTGTTTTCGTGCGCACAGAGGAATTGGCGGGTGTTATTTTGTTCCACCCCACTGAGTCACTCGAGAAAATTTGTTTGCACACTGTGTATAAATATCTTATAAATATCAGGAATGTTAAGAAGATAGCAAGGGGCTGGCTGGTGGAGTGGACGAAGGGACCATCTGGTCCAGCGTTCTGTCCCCATGTCAGCCAACCCAAAGTTGCAAGGGATAAACCCACAAGCATGGCACAATAGCCATCCGGTGGCCAGTCTGGTGTGATGAATCAGGAGGGGGCTTGCAAAGGGGTGGAAAGTATCATTAAATGTGGAAGAAGCTCTTTGAAAAATAATAATTTTTATTTTTTGCTCCTGTCTCCAATCAGAGACAGGGCTGGTCCAGGACTTTGTCCTGCCTCAAGTAGAGGATGAGATGACCTTGCCCCATTGCATGCGGAAAACATTCAGCACTGGTGACCGGACAGCTCCTTCCACCACATCTATGGACAGTAGACTACTTTCGAGAGTACAAACCATCTCTCTCTCCTCCATCTTTCTTGCTCTTCCACCGGAAGCCAACTCATTGCCTCCAAATGCTGCAATGCAGCAGCTGAATGCGTCACAAGAGCAGAATGACACACACACCCCTATGAGGACTGCTGGAGTGCAAGGCCTGGCTGCCTGCCTCTCTGCTCGATCACTCGGTACGGGGCCTTTCCCCCAGTGGAGTGTTGAGAGTAGACAACCAGGCAAGATGGGTTGATAGTTCAGGGCTGCAACAAGCGAGCATCAGTGGGTGTACACTGAGTAGAACGTAGTGGAAGGAAGTGATCATTACTCACTGGGCACAGAAATGCACTTTGTACATGCTCTAGTGGCATCATTAGATACAGCTAGGGAGGCAGCTCATGAGAAATGTAGTGGGGGCTGCTGCTGCTGCCCAAGGTGGGTGCTTCATTCTGCCTAATGGTGGAGCTGGCCTTGGGCAGGGATCTACAATAAAAGAGTCTTCTCCCTAGCATGCTAGAGTGGATAGTTGCAACCTTAGATTCCCACCTAGCTTCATTCACTTGTACTCACTGGGGGTGAAAGATGAAGGACAGAGAAAGAGATTTGCTGGTGAATTTAAAGGCATAATAATGATGATGATGATGATGATGATGATGATGATGATGATGATAATAATAATAATAATAATAATAATAATAATAATAATAATTTATTTGTACCCCACCCATCTGGCTGGGTTTCCCCAGCCACTCTGGGCGGCTTCCAACAAAGACCAAAAATACACTAAAATGTCACACATTTAAAACTTCCCTGAACAGGGCTGCCTTAAGATGTCTTCTGAATGTGAGGTAGTTGTTTATGTCTTTGACATCTGATGGGAGGGCGTCCCACAGGGCGGGCACCACTACCGATAAGGCCCTCTGCCTGGTTCCCTGTAGCTTTGCTTCTCACAATGAAGGAACCACCAGAAGGGCCTCGGAGCTGGACCTCAGCGTCTGGGCAGAACGATGAGGGTGGAGATGCTCCTTCAGGTATACAGGGCTGAGGCCGTTTAGGGCTTTAAAGGTTAACACCAACACTTTGAATTGTGCTCGGAAACATACTGGGAGCCAGTGTAGTTCTTTCCAGACCAGTGTTATGTGGTCTTGGCAGCTGCTCCCAGTCACCAGTCTAGCTCTCGCATTCTGGATTAGTTGTAGTTTCCGGGTCACCTTCAAAGGTAGACCCAGGTAGAGCATATTTCAGTAGTCCAAGCAGGAGATAACTAGAGCATGCACCACTCTGGTGAGACAGTCTGTGGGCAGGGAGGGTCTCAGCCTGCGTACCTCCCCTTTTACTCAGTGGATTGAAGCCACTGAAGTAGCTGCCCAGATGCCTGTGGGAAAGCACCAAGCAGGATTCGGCCACAAGAGCCCTCTCCACTCCTGTGGTTTCGAGCAACTGGGACTCAAAAGCGTTGCTGCCTCCAGCCATGGAGGCCCAGCCACCAAGTCTAGTAGCCATCGATGGCCTTCTCCTCCATGAATTTCTCTAATAATAATAAATAATAATAAATTTTATTTATATCCCGCCCTCCCAAGCTGAAGCTGGGCTCAGGGCGGCTAACAACAATCAAAATAATCCAACGATTCTAAAAATATTTCATTATAAAAATTAATTAAAATCAAATTTATGGCAACCAATAAGCAAAAATCTGTGCAGATTGCCAGAGGAGGGGGGTCAGGCTGCGCCATGACCAAAGGCCAGGCGGAACAGCTCTGTCTTGCAGGCCCTGCGGAAAGATGTCAAGTCCCGCAGGGCCCTGGTCTCTTGTGACAGAGCGTTCCACCAGATTGGAGCCACGGCCGAAAAGGCCCTGGCTCTAGTTGAGGCCAGCCTAACCTCTCTGTGGCCTGGGATCTTCAAGATGTTTTTATTTGCAGACTGTAAGTTCCTCTGTGGGACATACCAGGAGAGGCGGTCCCGTAATCCTCTTTTAAAGCCATCTAGGTTGGTAGCCATCACCAAAGCTTTTTCAGATCATGTTACTGTAATTTATCGTGCTTATCTTTGCCACGTCAGTCATGTGCTTGGGCACATCTGTTTAATTCCTGGAAGAAAACGACAACAAAAACCCCACGCTGTCTCTATTCCACTGTTGCAAACGCATCTCCCCACCCCCTCTGTTGGACTTTTGCTCCTGGATCTGTGAAGGAAGCTCCTGTGACAGCTGGATGGTTCGGCCTAAATATCCCCCTCCCACAATGAACCTACATTTGACTCAAGCTGTCTTGTCTTATTTGCAACTCCGGGAAGAGTGGCTGCCCTGTCCTGATCCCAGCTGAGAAAATGCTGAATCGCTTCTTGCTCTCATCATTATGCTGCATTTGCTGCACTTGCCCTCGATGCATGACACTTTGCATTAGGGCTGTGAAGTCCGCGGAAGGGCCCCTAGCTCAGTGGTGGAGCATCTGCTTCAAATGCAGAAGGTCCTAGGTTCAGTTCCCGGCATCTCCAGGTAGATGATGCCCTGGAGAGACACTGCCGGTCTGTGCATATAACACTGAGCTAGAGGAACCAATGTTGTGACACTGCAGAAGGTAGCTTCCTATATCTCTAGGTTATGGGGGTTGGGGGTGAGAATAATAAAATGAGATACAGTACTATATATGCCTTCCATGCTAAGAATAATTCTACCATACCTCTACATTTTACAAAAGCTATGGTTTTCCCAGTAGTGATGTATGGAAGTGAGAGCTGGACCATAAAGAAGGCTGATTGCCAAAGAATTGATGCTTTTGAATTCTGGTGCTGGAGGAGACTCTTGAGGGTCCCATGGACTGCAAGAAGATCAAACCTCTCCATTCTGAAGGAAATCAGCCCTGAGTGCTCACTGGAAGGACAGATCCTGAAGCTGAGGCTCCAAGACTTTGGCCACCTCATGAGAAGAGAAGACTCCCTAGAAAAGACCCTGATGCTGGGAAAGATTGAGGGCACAAGAAGAAGGGGACGACAGAGGACGAGATGGTTGGACAGTGTTTTCGAAGCTACCAGCATGAGTGTGACCAAACTGCAGGAGGCAGTGGAAGACAGGAGTGCCTGGCGTGCTCTGGTCCATGGGGTCACGAAGGGACGGACACGACTAAATGACTAAACAACAACAACAACATTTGCCTGCCAGCAACCAAAGGAGCAAGGTCTATGAGTGTAACTGGGGATTTTCTCCATTTTTTCTCCAAGTAGAGAAGCAATTTCAATTTCATTTATAGCCCTATACATCTCAAGACTTACCGGCACTCCTTTTATACCCAGTAGATCTGATGCCCTAATTGTGAGGCTTGCTGACCTCCCGGAAAAGCAAAAAATCGACCTTTTGCTGTTAGGCAAAGATCATAAGACGACCTGGATGCTCGCCAGATTCTATGTACAGATCTGTAGGTGCAGACAATCCCCCGACTCAAACTAGTTCGTGATGAAAATCCCCAAACTCGGTTCCATGGGTGACTCTGGGTCATGTCTATGTGGTAGTTTATTTTAATGTTTTAAGTGTCTATACGCTTATTACATTTATAAATTTTAAATTTATTGTTGTACATTGTTTTAACTGTTTGTTTTCTTTCTGGGATTGTGCCCCAAAGTGTGTTTTATAAGCTGGTCTCCGACCATAATAAATTATCTATCTACCCAGTAGATCTCTGCAGTGTTCACGAAAGTGTCTACTGCGAGCTTCAAAATTCTCAGACCTCAGAGCAGGGCTTTAAGTGTGGCTGCTCCTCTCTCATACCCTTCAACATTTCTCTGATGAAAATAGAGACATCCCGTTCCATAATGATAATTTCACTATTTATATCCCACACCTCCTACTGGGTTGTCCTAGCCGCTCTGGGCAGCTTCCAACGTATATAAAAACATAATAAAACATTAAATGTTTTTTAAAAAAGACTTCCCTATACAGGATTGCCTTCAGACTGCTCTGGGTTGGGTAACTCTATACCCTCCAACATTTCTCCAATGAAAATAGGGACATCCGAAGGAAAAGTGAGACATTATGGGATTAAATCAGAAACCGGGACAAGTTCTTTGAATCAGGGACGTCTTTGGAAAATTGGTGCACTTGGAGGGTCTACAGCAGTTCTGCTGAGATACAACAGGAACTCACTAGCTACTGTAATTGAACACATTTTTTGTCCCAGTAGGCTTTTCCAGATGTATAAATGAGTCTTTGATGCGAACACCCATTTCTTAGGGTTTTAGTCTTGTTTTAAAAAGCATTTGTTGGCTTTGCATTTTTAACTGCTTTTAATAATCGCATGTGTCAGTCGCCTTGAGATGGCTCTTTAGAAGGCAATTAATAAATCATCAGCAACATTAATGCTGATGCACATGGATTACCAAAGCACATTAAGGCTCTGTGCAAAAAGGATATGTCAATATGGGCACCCGTTCACAGGAAGATTCCTTCTTCAGCTATGATTTAATCAATGCACATTTATGCACTGCTGATGTGTAAATTAAAATAGAATGAGGCAAAAAACACAGCACATTGGGCACTTCTGAGCCCAGAGCACATACCAGAAATAGAAGAATGGTGGGTAATAATAATAATAATAATAATAATAATAATAATAATAATTATTATTATTATTATTATTATTATTTATTTATTTATACCCCGCCCCTCTGGCTGGGTTTCCCCAGCCACTCTGGGCAACTTGTTGGAATATTAAAATACAGTGGTCTGTTAAACATTAAAAACTTTCCTAAACAGGGCTGCCATCAGTTGTCCTCTAAAAGTCAGTTAGTTTATTATTTCCTTGGCATCTGAAGGGAGGGCATTCCACAGTGAGGGAGCCTGGTTCCCTGTAACTTGGCTTCTCACAGTGAGGGAACGACCAGAAGGCCCTCGGCGCTGGACCTCAGTGTCCAGGTAGAATGATGGAGGTGGAGACGCTCCTTCAGGTATACAGGACTGAGGCCGTTTAGAGCTTTAAAGGTCAGCACCAACACTTTGAACTGTGCCCAGAAACGTACTGGGAGCCAATGCAGATCTTTCAAGACTGGTGTTATGTGGTCTCGGCAGTTGCTCCCAGTCACCAGTCTAGCTGCCACATTCTGGATTAATTGTAGTTTCCGGGTCACCTTCAAAGGTAGCCCCAAATAAAGTGCATTGCAGTAATCCAAGCAGGAAATAACTAGAGCATGCACCACTCTGGTGAGACAGTCTGCGGGCAGGTAGGGTCTCAGCCTGCGTACCAGATGGAGGTGGTAAACAGCTGCCCTGGATACAGAATTGACCTGTGCCTCCATGGACATCTGTGAGTCCAAAATGACTCCCAGGCTGCGCACCTGGTCCTTCAGGGGCACAGTTACCCCATTCAGGACCAGGGAGTCCTCCACAGCCGCCCGCCTCCTGTCCCCCCCCCCCCAAAAAAAAACAGTACTTCTGTCTTGTCAGGATTCAACCTCAATCTGTTAGCCGCCATCCATCCTCCAACCGCCTCCAGACACTCACACAGGACCTTCACTGCCTTCACTGGTTCTGATTTGAAAGAGAGGTAGAGCTGGGTATCATCCGCATACTGATGAACACCCAGCCCAAACCCCCTGATGATCTCTCCCAGAGGCTGCATGTAGATGTTGAAAAGCATGGGGGAGAGGACAGAACTTTGAGGCACCCCACAAGTGAGAGCCCAGGGGTCTGAACACTCATCCCCCCCCCACTTTCTAAACACGGCCCAGGACGAAGGAGCGGAACCACTGTATAACAGTGCCCCCAGCTCCCAGTCCCTCTAGACGGTCCAGAAGGATGTTACAGTTGATGGTATCAAAAGCCGCTGAGGGATCCAGCATTGCTAATGCATTGGTTCTGCTACAAAAACAAGATTAGGCAATGCAAGATCTCAGCATCCGTGGAGTATTTGGATGGAGAGAATGTTGTAAGCACCTCCAGCTGCCAGTTAGAGGTGACTATATAACAAGAGGACATGGAGGGCGGGGGAATAATTTCTTCTGTTCACATTTTAATGCAATCCCACCCAATCCACTCTTCCTGATCCAATTTGCAAACCAATTTGCACAGGACTCTTTCCAAATCACACTTCTAATTTTGCAATGCGGTTCCCCAGCTCAGAATGAATACAACACACACACACACACACACACACACAGACACACAGAGTGCACGGCCATCCCTTCTAGACAGACTGACACAGTAGAAACCAGACTTGCCATGTTCACATGTTCTACCTATGGGACCGCCTCTCCTGGTATGCCCCACAGAGGACCTTAAGGTCCACAAATGACAACATTTTGGAGGTCCCAGATCGCAAGATTGGCCACAACTAGGGCCAGGGCCTTTTCAGTACTGGCCCCGACTTGGTGGAATGCTCTGTCACAAGAGACTAGGGCCCTGCGGGACTTGACATCTTTCTGCAGGGCCTGCAAGACAGAGCTGTTCTGCCTGGCCTTTGGTTTGGACTCAGTCTGACCCTTATGTTCCCCTCCCCTTATGGTTTTGATGAGGCTGCATTTTAAATTGCATTTTAACCTGTATTTTAAATTGGTTCCCCCCCATTATATTTTTGCTGTAATTTTACTGTTGTTAGCTGCCCTGAGCCCTGCTCTGACTGGGGAGGGCTGGGTATAAATAAAATTTATTATTATTGCTATTACTTACAAGTAATAAAGCACCATACTGCCCATTCTGTATCTTTCATTATCTTAATACTACAGCGATACTATAATAAATAGTGTATGTTGATACTAATATGCAAGAGTCTGTGAGTGCAGGCAGATTATATTGAATTCTCCCATTTTAAAATTGTATTCCATGTCATTCTCAATTCTCTAAGAAGAAACAAAAAAAGAGGTGCCAAATGCAATTTCTCCACCTTTTTCATGAGCATCGCTAGGGTCCAGGATTTATTGAAATCCCCATCATGTTCTGCCCTGCACAATATTTCAGCACAGGATCTTGAGGCCATGGACTGATTCAGCCAGCACTGCAAAATGGCATTTCCCATCATGTTCTGCCTTTGCACACAAAAGTGCCACATATTTTAAGGCAATTAAAACACAGAGGAGATAGAGCAAAAAAAATTAAAAATCTAACTAATATCGGGGGAGGGTTGGAACAGTAACTTAGGGAGCAAAAATGGAGTTCATAATCATGTGTTTGTTCCATATCATTCACATGGGGGGGGGGGATTTGCAGAGGAGATTCAACAGGAAGAAAGAGGTGTGGCCTAGGACCCACGTACCTACGGGACCACCTCTCCTGGTATGCCCCACAGAGGACCTTAAGGTCCACAAATGACAACACTGTGGAGGTCCCAAGTCACAAGGTGGTTAGATTGGTCTCAACTAGGGCCAGGGCCTTTTCAGTACTGGCCCCAACTTGGTGGAACTCTCTGTCACAAGGGACTAGGGCACTGCGGGACTTGACATCTTTCCGCAGGGCCTGCAAGACAGAGCTGTTCTGCCTGCCTTTCATTTGGACTCAGACTGACCCTTATGTTTCCCTCCCCTTATGTTTTTGATCTATGGTCTACTTTTAAAATGAGGCTGCATTTTAAGTTGCATTTTAATTTGTATTTAAAATTGCCCCCCCCATTATGTTTTTACTGTAATTTTACTGGTGTTAGTCGCCCTGAGCATGGCTCTGGCTGGGGAGGGTGGGGTATAAATAAAATTTATTATTACTATTATTAATCCTTCCCCATCAGGCTGCTTCTGCCCATCCCCCCAACTAGGATCTGAGTTCCAAAGAAAGCCCAGCATGCAAGAGAGGGAATAGGAGCACATCAGCGGGGGGGGGGGGAATTAGCTGGGAAGATGCTCCTGCCACCTGCCTAGACCAGTGTCTTCTGGCTGCAGATGCTTTGGATTACAACTCCCATCAGGCTGTGCTGGCTGAGGACGATGGAGGTTATAGTACAAAACATAAAGGTAAAGGGACCCCTGACCATTAGGTCCAGTCACGGACAACTCTGGGGTTGCGGCGCTCATCTCGCTTTATTGGCCGAGGGAGCCGGCGTACAGCTTCCGGGTCATGTGGCCAGCATGACGAAGCCACTTCTGGTGAACCAGAGAAGCGCATGGAAACGCCGTTTACCTTCCCGCTGGAGCTGTACCTATTTATCTATTTGTACTTTGTGCTTTTGAACTGCTAGGTTGGCAGGAGCAGGGACCCAGCAACGGGAGCTCACCCCGTCGTGGGGATTCGAACTGCTGACCTTCTGATTGGCAAGCCCTAGGCTCTGTGGTTTAGACCACAGCGCCACCAGTGTCAGTACAAAACATGCCGGAAGCCAAAAGTTGAGGAACACTGTGCTATACTAATGTCCCTGTTCAAGAGAAGTGTGTTCCTCCCCTCTGCTTTCTGAGAAGCTCTCCCTATTAATAATGAGCAAGGCAAACTTGTTAGTGGCACTGACCCTTCCATTCTTCAGCTCTAGAATAAAGAGGCAGATTGGGAATCTATTCAGTGGGGAATATTTAGAACCCAGCATCTGCTAGACAACTGTTCTGTAAAAGAGAAGCAAAAGCAAACTGTAACTGCATTCCTTAATTGGCAGTTTTGTGTGTGTGTGTGTTTGTGTGTGTGTGTGCCATTTGTGGGGGATCAAAGGCTGCTTATTTAGACAGGAATGTGGCTATTTTGTACTTTCCTTTTTTTATACACCCAGCTTTTTCTCCACCCACCTCAGTTTATTTTCTCTCAAGAAAGAAAGAAAGAAAGAAAGAAAGAAAGAAAGAAAGAAAGAAAGAAAGAAAACATTTTACGTCATTATCCCCACCACCAATCCACTTGCTCCAAACTGGGACAGATGTCAAAACATCTGTGTGAAACAGTCATCCGCTTTTCACACTGTTGTTAATCTCAGCTCTGGGGACAAAGCAAGAAGGATTGAGGAGAGATTCCCTAAGGGGAGATTCCTTCTGTTCTCTGGTGTGAGGACAGGGAGGGTGCGATTTTGCTAATTAAATACCTGCTAATGTGGAGGCAGCTGAAAGAGGGAGGCTCCTAATTAAAACGGGAAGAGGGTAGTGGGTGGTGGAAATCAATCTGTTTGCCAAGGGCTCAGCTGGGGACAATATCTCTCTCTCTCTCTCTCTCTCTCTCTCTCTCTCTCTCTCTCTCCCCGCCATAGCTCCCTGGATGGACCACACACAAGCAAATCTCAACTCTGCAGGGTCTGATAACATGTAATGCTTCCACCACAGATTGCTCGATTTAATCAGATCAGAAATTTGCCCCACAAGGGCTGGCAAGCCGAGAGCAGATTGCTAGTCACTCACACCGTCCACTTTCTCAAGCACAGTTGATGTTAGAAAAGTCCCAGTTAATTGGGTGGCGTTTTCAAAGTCTATCTCCCCCCACCCATCTTTCCTAGGACTTCCCCAGCCCCTTTCCTCTTCCTGGGGTTGAGTTCATTAGGCATATAAGACAACTAGTGCTGTATAGTGAAATCCATGAAACTCACTGGGTTGGAAAGACCTGTGTGTGAATCCCATGAAAGCTATTGCCATTGAGAGAAAACACTGCTGTAGTAAAGAACTTCTGGGAAATGATATATAATGAGATGAAAAAGTTGTTGAAATATATATTCTTAAAAAACAACCCAGAAGCATTTTTACTTGGTATTATAGGCCAAGACATTAATAAACAAGATGTCAAAACTGTTCTTATATGCAACAACAGCGGCAAGAGTATTGTTAGCCCAGAAATGAAAGCAAGAAGAAATTCCGACGAAAGAAGAATGGCAGACGAAATTAATGGACTATGCAGAATTGGACAAAATGACAGGAAGGATTTGAAACCTGCGGGACCAGAGATTTACAGAAGATTGGAAGAAGTATATGAATTATTTGAAGAGCAACTGTAATCAACAAATTACGCTAGCAGGACTACAATAAGTTTTGTAAGGAGAGATATACGAAGTGTTACAAAGTAGAAAAAGATAAAGATATTGGTTATGAGTTTGAAATGTAATAGGGGAAATAAGAAATGCATACCAAGAGATTAGATTGGAAAATTTTCAGACAGGACTGATGGAAGTAAAAAAAATAATTAATAAGATGTTTAATTACTGTTGAAAATGATATGTTAAAAAAGTAATAAAATTTATATATAAAAAAGAGAGAAAATACTGCTGTGAAGCACTGGGGTGTCCTGGGATAAGCTCAAATGCCACCATTCCCTGTGCCAGTGACACCTCGAGAGGAATGCTTATCAGAACCCAAGAAGAGTCCTGCTGGATCAGGCCAATGGCTCATATAGCCGGGCGTCCTGTTCTCACTGTGAGCTACTTCAGAGGCACCGAATTCTGCCCAACACTGGGAATGGGGTCCCCATCACACGGGCCTCCGGCCTGGCCACTCAAGGGGGGGAGGGATGAGGTTCAGCCCCATCCCAACAGATTTTGAAGTGAAAGCACTTCAACCCTATAGAGTTGGTGCCTATGCATTACTTGAAGAAGTACAGTGGTGCCCCGCAAGACGAATGCCTCGCAAGACGGAAAACCCGCTAGACGAAAGGGTTTTCCGTTTTGGAGGCGCTTCGCAAAACGAATTTCCCTATGGGCTTGCTTCGCAAGATGAAAGCCCATAGGGAAATCTCCGGGACAGCGGGGAAGCGTAGCGCGTCTTCCCCACTGTCCTCAGACCTCCTCCGAAGGCTGGCGGTGGGGCGGAGAGGCCTGCTCCGGCCGGCAGCCTTGGGATGGCTGCTCCGAAGGCTGGCGGTGGGGCGGAGAGACCTTCTCCCCGTGACAGCCTTGGGATGGCTGTCCTGAAGACTTGCGGTGGGAGGAGGGTTTTCCTTCCCACCGCCAACTTTCAGAATGCTGTTCTGAATGTTGGCGTGGGGAGGAAAAACCCTCCTCCCACCCCAAGCCCCGGGAACAGAGGAGAAGCGCTGCGTGCCTTCCCCTCTGTTCCCGTAGCTGTCCTGAAGGCTTGCGGTGGGGAGAAAAGCCCTTCTCCGCACCACCAGCCTGGCAAGCGGTCTCCATAGGAACGCATTAACTGATTTTCAATGCATTCCTATGGGAAACCCCGTGCTTCGCAAGACGAAAAACTCGTAAGAAGAAAAAAACTTGCGGAACGAATTAATTTCACCTTGCGAGGCACCACTGTACTTTCTCTTATCTGTCCTGAACTTTCCAGCATTCAATTTCATTGGCTGTCCATGAGTTCTAATGTTAGGAGAGAGGGAGATTAAGTTTTCCCTATCTGTTTTCTTCAGGCCACGCATTACAGTAGTACCTCTGGTTGCGAACGGGACCCATTCCGGAGGCCCGTTTGCAACATGAAAAGACCGCAACCTGTAGCAGCACACGCGGGTTGTGATTTGGTGCTTCTGCGCATGTGCAAGCAGCGAAACCCGGAAGTAACCTTTTCCAGTACTTCTGGGTCGCTGCGGGACGTAACCTGAAAGAACGTAACATGAAGCAAACTTCCTCATTCTCTTAGGAATGGCATTGGTGTCCACCTGAGAGGTGCCAGAACTGACTTCCAGCAGCAGCAACAACAACAACAACAACAACAGCTTATTTATACCCCGCCCATCTGGCTGGGTTTCCCCAGCCACTCTGAGCGGCTTCCAACAAAAGATTTAAAATACATTAAAACATCAGTCATCAGTCATCAGCTGTGAGTTCCAGCTGAAGAAAAAGTCTTGAGGTCATCTCTTATTCACCATTTCTCTAAATTAAAAAATCCCCATCCTCCTAAAAACAAACAAACAAACAAACAAACAAACAAACAAAACAGGAAACCTCTGACTTAGTGGCAACAGTTATTTGCTTGCTTTCACCATCTGACCTCAGATCAAATCAAATTCTAATAAATCCTTTCCTGGGGGGGAAATAATAATCCTGCACATTTGGAGCTGTCCGTTCAGCACCACAGAAGCAACCCTCTGCATTCCTAGGCCTCTTCCACCTGGGACTCAGCGCCACCTACTGCAATACAGCCTGACACACTATGCATCGCAATTCCTCAGCAGTAGGTCAGCTGCATGACAAGTTTACCCCCCTACCCCCACCCCGCTTGCGGTCCCAAGAAGCTGCCAGGGCTAAGTATTGACCCAGCTGTCAGCTGTGGCTCATGTGTGTCGCTGTGCACTAATCCACTTTGCAAGCCGGCTAAGAAGCCAACGCTTCTTAGGGAGTTGAACTACTCAGAACTGCAGGGAGCGTGATGGGTTGGGATATGCCATGGTTCTAGGGCAAGGGCTGCCAACGCCGTGCCCATCAGTTCATCTAGCCAAAGAAGCCTTTTGTGGCGCCCATGGGGTCTCCTCCCTCCCCAGTGAAATTAGTCTTGAAAGAAGCATCAGGTTGCTGCTAATAGATTCATTTGGGGGGAAAGGCAAATTTCATGCTAGGGGTCATTAGGAATGGAACTGAAAATGAAACTGCCAATATATCTTAATGCAACTACATTTCAAATACAGTGGTACCTCGGGTTAAGATCGAATAATAATAATAATAATAATAATAATAATAATAATAATAATAATAATAATTTATTATTTATACCCTGTCCATCTGGCAGGGCCTCCCCAGCCGCTCTGGGTGGCTTCCAACAAAATATTAAAATACACTAATGCATCAAACATTAAAAGCTTCCCTAAACAGGGCTGCCTTCAGATGTCTTCTAAAAGTCTGGTAGTTGTTGTTCTCTTTGACATCTGGTGGGAGGGAGTTCCACAGGGCAGGTGCCACTACTTAATTCATTTTGGAGGCCCATTCTTAACCTGAAACTGTTCTTAACCTGAGGTACCACTTTAGCTAATGGGGCCTCCCGCAGCCGCTGTGCTGCCGCCGTGCAATTTCTGTTCTCATCCTGAAGCAAAGTTCTTAACCCGAGGTACTATTTCTGGGTTAGCAGAGTCTGTAACCTGAAGTGTCTGTAACCCAAGGTACCACTGTACTGTGTTCAGTTCTGGTCATCTCAAGTCAAATAGGGTAGAGTGGTACCTCGGGTTAAGTACTTAATTCATTCCGGAGGTCTGTTCTTAACCTGAAACTGTTCTTAACCTGAAGCACCACTTTAGCTAATGGGGCCTCCTGCTGCCACTGCACCGCCGGAGCACGATTTCTGTTCTCATCCTGAAGCAAAGTTCTTAACCCGAGGTAATATTTCTGGGTTAGCGGAGTCTGTAACCTGAAGCATATGTAACCTGAAGCATATGTATCCCGAGGTACCACTGTACTGTAGAGGTTCAGAAAAGGGCAACCAAAATGATGAAGAGGAGGAAGTGACTACCCTACATGGAAAGGTTGGATTGTTTGGGAATTCTGAGCTCATAGAAAAGACAAATAAGAGGTGTCAGGACAGAATTTTGCAAACCGATGCCTGGCATGGTAAGAGGAACGTTGTTGTTTTTTCCTCACTCTCTCATAACAACAGAACTCATGGACGTCCAAGAAAGCTGAAAGTTGAAAAATTCAGGGCAGATAAAATAAAGTGCTTTTTTTCACACAGTACACAATTAAACTGTGGAACTCCCTGCCACAGGAGGCAATGATGGCTAAGAACTTGGATGCCTTTAAAAGAGGATTGGGGGGGGGGGAATATTGGCAGTTCAAAAAGCCATAGATTGTTCAACTAATCCAGAAATGCGGCAGCTAGACTGGTGACTGGGAGCAGCCGCTGAGACCACATAACACCGGTCTTGAAAGACCTACATTGGCTCCCAGTACATTTCCGAGCACAATTCAAAGTGTTGGTGCTGACCTTTAAAGTCCCAAACGGCCTCGGTCCTGTATACCTGAAGGAGCGTCTCCACCCCCATCGTTCTGCCCAGACACTGAGGTCCAGCGCCGAGGGTCTTCTGGCGGTTCCCTCGCTGCGAGAAGCCAAGTTGACAGGGAACCAGGCAGAGGGCCTTCTTGGTGGTGGCACCCGCCCTGTGGAATGCCCTCCCACCAGATGTCAAAGAGAAGAACTACTACCAGACTTTTAGAAAACATCTGAAGGCAGCCATGTTTAGGGAAGCTTTTAATGTCTAATAGATAATTGTATTTTAATATTCTGTTGAAAGCTGCCCAGATGGGCGGGGTACAAATGATAAATTATTATTATTATTATTATTATTATTATTATTATTATTATTATTATTATTATTTTAAATAGACAAAGGCCTGGGAAAAGTCAAATGTTTTTTGCCTGGTGCCTAAGCAAAGGAGCCAGGTGAGCCTTTCTGGGGAATCTCCTTTATTGTAATCTGAATCGACTGGTTCAAGTTCTCTCCTCTAGAGTAGCAAGAAATAAGCCTGCTCCATTTTTAGAAATGTGCAACTGCTATCATTTTACCTCTCAGTCATCTTGATGGTTCCTGTGTCGCAGGTGGGTTTTCTGTGGGGAGGGGATCATGGGTCACTGCATGGTCCCTAGATACCAGCTACATTATCACATATCTGCTGTGTGTGTGTGTGTGTGTGTGTGTGTGTGTGTTAAGGGGATACAGAATGACTTCAATCCATCACACTTACACACACTACCCTGGGCATGCAGTTATTTCTTTTCCTTACACTAATCTATTTCTCATTCCAACACTTTATGATGCATAAGAAGAAAATCAATTGTAAAAGAAATCCAAGGACTGACTCGGGGTTTTTTTAATGTCACAGTTTCTACAACTTTAGTGTGCATGAGTGAGTGATGCCTCCCCCTAGTGGCAGGTCTTGAGAGAGAGAGAGCACAGCTCCCTATTCACCTCCAAATCTATGTTTTCTAGAGGGATCTATTGCCAGGGGAAAACACAGAAAGTGTTCCATCTGTACAAAAAAGGGGGTGGGGCTTGGTTTGTACAAAGATTTCAATCGCATAATAATTGGCCCACAGGATCAGAGCCAGGGCCAGCTAGCCAATCATTCTGCTTCCATCAGTGTCCAATCAGATGTCATTGGGAGTGGTGCATGCTCTAGTTATCTCCCACTTGGACTACTGCAATGCACTCTACGTGGGGCTACCTTTGAAGGTGACCCAGAAAATACAGCTAATCCAGAATGCGGCAGCTAGACTGGTGACTGGGAGTGGCCGCCGAGACCATATAACACCGGTCTTGAAAGACCTACACTGGCTCCCAGTACGTTTCCAAGCACAATTCAAAGTGTTGGTGCTGACCTTTAAAACCCTAAACGGCCTTGGTCCAGTTTACCTGAAGGAGCATCTCCACCCCCATCATTCAGCCCGGACCCTGAGGTCCAGCTCCAAGGGTCTTCTGGTGGTTCCCTCCCTGCAAGAAGTGAGGTTAAAGGGAACCAGGCAGAGGGCCTTCTCGGTAGTGGTGCCTGCCCTGTGGAACGCCCTCCCAGCAGATGTCAAGGCAATAAACAACTATTTTACTTTTTAAAGACAACTGAAGGCGGCCCTATTTAGGGAAGTTTTTAATGTCTGGTGGTGTATTGTTTTTAATATTCTGTTGGAAGCCGCCCAGAGTGGCTGGGGAAAGCCAGCCAGATGGGCGGGGTATAAATAATAAATTATTATTATTATAAACTATTATAAGAAGGGACTTCCGGGTTGGCGCCATCGCCGAATGGCGGACTCCCTCCGAGCTCCGGAGGGAGCCTGCTCGGCAGGGGCTGGGTCCTACCGCGCCGGCGACGCGGGGACCCTCAAAAACCATGGGCGCTGAAACCCATGGACATGGTGACTCGGTGGGCACCGTTTGCGCCCCCCCGACCCGCGAAGGAGCCTTTTTAAAGGCTCCGGAGCGGGGGACGGGGGGTGGTGTGGTGCTATGAGTCCTCCGCTTCCCCTGCTGAGCGAAGCCGCATGCCATTTGACGGAGAGCGCTGACTTCTTCCATTGAAAATCTGGACTAAAAAGAACAACCCGTGAGTAATTGGAAATCGGACTTAAAAGGGAAATAAATAAATAAATTCGGAGCGAGCGGAGGAGGTGCAAAAAGGAAGTCCGTCTCCCCCCTGCTGTAGAGGATTTAAAGCAAAGGATTTGACATCTAAGATCGAGAGCCACCTTATATTGATAAAGTTATTAATTTCACGATGGAAAATTATAAGACTGTGCTGGAGGAGAAAAGTGGAACGTATGAGCTAAAATGCAACCCCCCCGGGAACCGGGAGCGATCCGCGAGAGCGCCTGGCGAGGAGAAATAGAAGCTTTGACAGCTGTCAAAGGAGCTGTCAAAGTTGAAGAATAAAGAGAGAACTTTGTTACGAGGGCTTTGCCGGTTACATTTGTTACAATTTGATATAGATTGTTGAAAACAAGGGACAACAAGTTACTTTGACTGTTGGGTGTGATCTGGAAGGAAACTGAGTTACTATAATCCCTCTAGAGGGGCTATGGAACACTACAAGTATTGCTGGCATGGAATTTGAATAGGACTTTTTAGCTCCTGGGAAAACTGCAGAAATGGAACACTATTTTGTCTACAGAGGTTTCTACACTAAAGGAGACAATAGATTTATCTATTGAATAATGGAAGGGACTTGACGTAAGGTTTTGTTCCTGAATAACAAAGCCTCTGTAGAGGAATTAGAAGCTTTTGGAATTAGAACATTTTTGCAGTGGAGCAGGAAAAGAAACCAGAGGAAAGTGAGGAGAGAGAACAACAAGAACAACAAGAACAACAAGAATTGGACAAAGCTGGAAGTGGGAACATTTGGGACATCCAGATTTGAAAGGTCTAAAGAAATAAAATTGGAGTTTTTACTCTTAAATATAGAGATCTGGATGGAAAAAATGGACCTTCTTGAGATAGAGTCCTTCCAAGATTGGATGTTCGAAACTAAAGACAACCAAAAAGACGGCAAAAGACTATTAAAAAGACGGCAAAGTGGATTTGTGAAGGATTTCGGCCTAGATGTGGGATCTCCAGGATGACAGCAGACATTGATGGACATTGGGGAACACAACCGGGAAAGGGGGGAGGGAAATTTGGAATCCAAAGGGTGTAAAACTATACTTTATTTTTTATTCATATTATCCTATTCTGTTCTGCATATTAAAGAGGGGAACTCGTGGAAGGGAACAGGGGTCGATTTTAGGGGATGGGAAAATATCTTTAACATTGGGTCGATGATAATAAGTTCAAAATTTGGGGTAAGAACTTGCTGAATCTATTTGAAGGAACTGGAATACAAAAGGGGGTGGGGTGGGGAAGTCCTGGAAAGATGCTAATGAAAATAAGGTTTAAAGTGGATGTTTTATTTTTTTATTTTTCTTTTTTTGTTATATTTGGAAATTTTCAATAAATATTATTTTTTTTAAAAAAAAAAAAACTATTATAAGAAAGTTATTGGCCTTCCAGTTTGATGCTGGTGGCTGACATTCAGAGATACACTCCCTCCAAACACATAGTCTCAATTTATCTTTACTATAGAAGAACATAAGAAGTGCAGAGACCAGATATCTGTGTGAAACCCACAAGCAGTATTTGAGCACAGCAGCCTTCTCCCCACCTGCAGTTACAGCAACTGCTGCCTCCATCATAGTTAATGTCTAGGCAACACAATGACCATGTACATACACAATAGACAATCTTTATAGAATTCCTTCAAACCACAACAAGTGACCACATTATTACATGAGAGCTGTTCAACAGCATTTGATATTTTCATTTACACACATTCATTCAAAATAAGATGGGTTTATGAAGCAATTCTATATCCTCCCACCACACTGACGAAGAATTCTACGAAACAGTAGTCAATATCTGGAATCACTGTTCAGTGTTGGACATCATATTTGCCAAACACAAAGCTTCACAGCTTGTCTTTCATCTTACAAAGTCTGGTACCTCGCTTCATTTAAAGATTTTCAGAGACTTTGAGTCTAAAGAGTTCATTTTGTACTTGTTATGGTTTGAAGGAATTCTATAAAGATTGTCTATTGTGTATGTACATGGTCATCGTGTTGCCTAGACATTGCTGACGTTCTCTTTGCAACACAGTGGTTTCTTTGGTTACTTATCCATCATAGTTAATAGCTGCCGGTGGATTTATGGAATCATTTAAGGCAGGCTTTGCCATCCTGTGGCCTCCGGCTGTTTTGGATCACAACTCCCAGTAGCCCAGCAACTATGGGCTGGCCACACCTGATGGGAGTTGGCAAAGACTGGCCTTAAGCTTAGTAGGCATACTAATCATTTCTTGTATCGGTGAGTTCCACATGTTAAGATTTTTGAAGGAAACTGTTTAGAGGGGAAAGAAGGATAGCGCTTGCCTTGAGACACAGAAACTTACTTGTTGAAAGCAGTTCCTTCTACATGCCACTTCTAGGATCGACTAAATGATGACAGTGAAATGATTGCAGAAGCATACAACAATTATTTTCAGCAAGGAGAAAGGGGTTTTTTATATATATAAAAAATGAGGGCTGTGTTAGACTACCACTTGCACCCCTTGTTAGAGGCAATGGAAACTTTTTCAAGGAACTTGGAGAGCCCACCTATAAGGAGTGGTGAGATTTTAGAACCCCTAAATTCTTCTCCAGCTTGGGTGGTTGCTTAGAATCCACTGCTGCTACCTAGGAAGATGCCTATACAAAGCTAGATCATCAGTCCATCCAGCTCGATATAAAAAGGTAAAAAAGGTAAAGGACCCCTGGATGGTTAAGTCCAGTCAAAGGCGACTCTGGGGTTACGGCGCTCATTTCACTTTCAGGCCAAGGGAGCTTGCATTTGTCCACAGACAGCTTTCCGGGTCATATGGCCAGCATGACTAAACTGCTTCTGGTGCAACAGGGTACCGTGATGGAAACCAGAGCACACGGAAACTCTGTTTACCTTCCTGCCACAGCGGTACCTATTTATCTACTTGCGCTGGTGTGATTTCAAACTGCTAGGTTGGCAGGAGCTGGGACAGAGAAACGGGAGCTCACTCCGTCATGGGGACTCGAACCGTCATTGGCAAGCCTAAGAGGCTTGGTGGTTTAGACCACAGCACCACCAGTGTCCCAAGCTCCTTTACCTTTAGCTCGATAAAGTCTATGCTGAATAGAAGTGGATCTCAGGGACAGGGGTCTTTCTCCAGCCCTACCTGGGAATGTGATGGATTGAACCACTGAGCCATGGTCCTTTCATTGAAACTCTCAAGGGAATGGCCATTCCCATGGGAAAGGAAGCAAGGAAATGGCCAAGTATTGTTGTTCCAGTTGCAGCTGGTGTGGTGGTGACTACATCTCACCTTGAAGGGGGTTGGCAAAGCAGTGGCAAGGGAAGGGATGTACAGAGGACCCAGCAGGGCTCCAGAGATTCATCTACCCAGATGAAAATGATGTATAGGTGGTATATCACCCCAGTAAAATTAGCTAAAATGTATAAAATAAGTAATAAATGTCAGAAATGTAAAGATAAGGAAGGAACTTTTTATCACATGTGGTGGGAATGTAAAAAAAAGTGAAAAGCTTCTGGGAAGTGATATATAATGAGATGAAAAATATGTTGAAATATATATTTATTAAGAAACCAGAAGCATTTTTACTTGGCATTGTAGGAGATGATATTAATAGTCAGGATTGTAAGTTCTTTTTAATATGCGATGACTGCAGCAAGAATATTATTGGCACAAAAATGGAAGCAAGAAGAAATACCCACGAAAGAAGAATGGAGGATGAAGTTGATGGAATATGCAGAATTAGATAAATTAACAGGAAGTATTCGAAACCTGCAGGATCAGATATTCTTAGAAGACTGGAATAAATATATGAACCATTTGAAAAGTAATTGTGATGAACAGATTACGCTAGTAGGATTGCAAGAAGTTTTTTAAGGTGGATTATTTGAAATACTGCAAGAAAGACTATGAAGAGAACAATTAGCTAAGGATAATTAAATGGAATATAGAAATTAAGAAATGCAGAATAAGTGATAAAGAATAGAAAATCATCAGAGGTGTTGGTGGAAGTCTAAAATATTGTATAAAATGAAAAGATATGTTGTATGACTGTTGGAACTGATATGTTAGGTAGATTTTTGATCTATCTATCTATCATCTATCTATCTATCATCTATCATCTATCTATCATCTATCATCTCTCTATCATCTATCTATCTATCTATCATCTATCATATCTATCTATCTATCTATCTATCTATCTATCTATCATCTATCTATCATCATCTATCTATCATCTATCTATCATCTATCATCTATCATCTATCATCTATCATCTATCTATATCTATCTATATCTATCTATCTATCTGTCTATCATCTATCATCTATCATCTATCATCTATCATCTATCTATCTATCTATCTATCTATCATCTATCATCTATCATCTATCATCTATCTCTATCTATATCTATATCTATCTATCTATCTATCTATCTATCATCTATCTATCTATCTATCATCTATCTATCATCTATCTATCATCTATCTATCATCTATCATCTATCATCTATCTATCATCTATCTATCATCTATCATCTATCTATCATCTATCATCTATCATCTATCATCTATCTATCATCTATCTATCATCTATCATCTATCTATATCTATCTATCATCTATCATCTATATCTATCTATCTATCTATCTATCTATCTATCTATCATCTATCATCTATCTATATCTATCTATATCTATCTATCTATCTATCTATCTACCTATCTATCTATCATCTATCTATCATCTATCATCTATCATCTATCATCTATCTATCATCTATCTATCATCTATCTATCATCTATCTATATCTATCTATCTATCTATCATCTATCTATCTATCTATCTATCATCATCTGTAAAGAGATGCATCTACCCAGCCCTGACCTTTGATCCAGCTCAGCAGCATCCAAAGTCAGGAGGACGGCTCCATCGTAGTGGCACCAGAGGCTTGCTCTGTGGCTCTGCCTCACAACACACCCTGCTTCTGCACTCCTCTCTTCTTCCCATCTGGCCCCACTCTTGCTACCACCATCAGAGGAATTTGCCAGATGAGAAAAGTGAAGGCTGGCGGCAAACACTTTTGGCCACATTCTGGTTCGCATTCGGTATTAGCCCTACTCAGAGCAGATCCAAATGGGCGCGGCTAACTTAGCTTCTGAGTCTCAACTTTTTGTACTTCTTTGCAGAGGAAAAATAACTGGTCAATTAATCTGAGGTGAGCATGGGAAATCTCACAAAGTCTCCTGCTATACCCAAAGGTCTCAGTGTAGTGAAGAAGATTGGTTGATGATTAACTCGTTGCTGGATCCAAAAGCTTCCTTTCTGGATTTGAAACCCTCAGGGTCGGAGTCCGGAAGGTAATAAGAGCAACCTGGCTGCTGGAGTGAATTACAGAAGCCATTCTAGAATCTGCTATCCATTCCAGGGTTTTGGTGGAGCTGAATAAAATCAAATTCCTTCCAGTAGCACCTTAAAGACCAACTAAGTCAGTTCTTGGTATGAGCTTTCGTGTGCATGCACACTTCTTCAGATACTTCTTCAGAATACTTCTTCAGATACTTCTTCAGATGCACACTTCTTCAGATACTTCTTCAGGTATCTGAAGAAGTGTGCATGCACACGAAAGCTCATACCAAGAACTGACTTAGTTGGTCTTTAAGGTGCTACTGGAAGGAATTTGTTTTGTTTTGACTATGGCAGACCAACACGGCTACCTATCTGTAACTGAATAAAATCATTCGACACTTTGCTGGAACTGATTGGATAAGGCACTGCCCATCTTTAGTTCATTGTGTGTTTTATGGTGCATTGTAAACTGCCCTGAATGCTCTTTGTGGGCGTGAGACAGAATATAAATCCCATTTTTAAAAGAAAAGATAAGGGGGGAAGCGAAAGGGCATATATAAGGCAACCCGCTAACTCTTCCATGCCAGTTCAAAAAACAAGAAAACCACACACTTTACAATTGCCAAAGGAGAGATGACAACCTCGCAGTAAATTCAGAGGCCAACACATGCACCCTTCTTGAAATTTCAAAAGGGGAGATTGCAACCTCACAATAAATTCAATGTGCACTCGGGATCTCTGGATTTGAAATGCCTGTTGGCTGACTCCTGTTTCAGCCAACCCCTGTAAGTTAAGCCATTCAAGAGTCTGGGCAGAGCATTTGACCGCCACTGTTTCCGTCTGCTGGGTCAAGTAAGTAATGCTGAGAAGAACTCCCAATGCATTAGCAATTCTTGGCACATTCTTAGCAAGCTGCATGAGCAACAATGAATTCAAGAGCTATACGGGGAGCGGTGTGTGCACTCTGCTACAGGGCCAGCCTGTCCCAGACTCATGAAGCACCACACAATTCTCTCTGTGCGCAAGGGAGTGGGGATTCTACCATGTGTCTACGGAGCAAAGCAAATTTACCTCCTCCAGCGGGAATATGAGACCATGGGGAGCCGGCTCCGAAATAGTCAGTTAGAAATACTTGCATTTGTACAATATCCATGATGGGGGAGGAGCCTCAGGCAAAAAGCCTTAGTTACCTATCCACAAGTACACCACACACAAGGTATGCATGCACACATTTGCAAAAAGCAGAGACATCACCTTGCCAACAAAGGTCCGCATAGTTAAAGCTATGGTTTTCCCAGTAGTGATGTGAGGAAGTGAGAGCTGGACCATAAAGAAGGCTGATCGCTGAAGAATGGATGCTTTTGAATTCTGGTGCTGGAGGAGACTCTTGAGAGTCCCATGGACTGCAAGAAGATCAAACCTCTCCATTCATAAGGACATCAGCCCTGAGTGCTCACTGGAAGGACAGATCCTGAAGCTGAGGCTCCAAGACTTTGGCCACCTCATGAGAAAAGAAGACTCCCTGGAAAAGACCCTGATGTTGGGAAAGATGGAGGGCATAAGGAGAAGGGGAAGACAGAGGAAGAGATGGTTGGACAGTGTTCTCAAAGCTACCAGCATGAGTTTGATCAAACTGCGGGAGGCAGTGGAAGACAGGAGTGCCTGGCGTGTCCATGGGGTCATGAAGTGGAAGGCAGTGGAAGACAGGAGTGCCTGGCATGTCCATGGGGTCATGAAGAGTCGGACACGACTAAACGACTAAACAACAACAGATACATTCTGCATATTCACTGCTGTGGGGTGACCACAGATATTAGAAAGCCTGAAATGACCAGAGTTCCATTTATGAACATAAGAGCCTGTTGGCTCAGGTCAACGACCCATCTAGTCCAACATCCTCTTCTCAGAGGCCAACCAGATGCCTCTACTGGGAAACCTGCAAGCTGGACTGGGGCATGAGACCTCTCTCCTCCTATGGTTTCCAGCAAATGACATTCAGAAGGATTGCTACCTCCAGCCTTGGAGGCAAATCATAGCCATCATGGCGAATCCTCCAAGAATTGGTCTGATCCTTTTTCAAAGTCAGTGGCTACCACTATCTCCTCTGGCAGCGAGTTCCACAGTTCCATAAGAACAAAAGAACAACCTCCTGGATCAGGCCAAAGCCCCATCTAGACCAATGTCTTCTTCTCACAGTGGCTGACCAGATCCCTTTGGGAAGCCTGCAAGCAGGAGTTGATCACAAGAGCCCTCTCTTGGGGAGCAACTAGTTTTCAGAAGCATAGCTGTCTCTGATGGGAGGCAGAGTAGAGCCATTGTGCCTAGTAGCCGTCAAGAGCTCTCCCATCCATAAGGTAAAGGTAAAGGGACCCATTTAAAGGGACCAATTGTAAAGGGACCCCATTAGGTCCAGTCGTGGCTGACTCTGGGGTTGCAGCGCTCACCTTGCTTTATTGGCCGAGGGAGCCGGCATACAGCTTCCGGGTCATGTGGCCAGCATGACTAAGCCACTTCTGGTGAACCAGAGCAGCGCACGGAAATGCCATTTACCTTCCCGCCGGAGTGGTACCTATTTATCTACTTGCACTTTGAGGTGCTTTCGAACTGCTAGGTTGGCAGGAGCAGGGACCGAGCAACGGGAGCTCACCCCGTCGCGGGGATTCGAACCGGCAACCTTCTGATCAGCAAGTCCTAGGCTCTGTGGTTTAACCCACAGCGCCACCCGCGTCCCATCCATAAATTTGTCTAAACCATGAATTTGTCTAATTTACAACACAACTGTCTCTCTCTCTGTGTTACCACCTCTGCAAACCCTCCAACATAACTCTGCCCAAATCCAGGACAATGCCTGTGAGGTTCTCTTCTCCTTGTGCACAGCCACCACCCCAGCTGTGGGTGAAGTGGCGCTGGGCTCGCAGATCCCTAGTACATGCGCTCTGCTCTCTCCTGTGGTTCTGGGGCTGCAAGAGGAGAAGCGGAGGGTTGTCCTCACTTCCTCACTCCAACCCATCACATTGACATTGCTCCACTCCCCAACACACGTTCTGATTGGAGGAGAGCCTGGCTTCTCCCAGCAGCCACCGTGGCTGCCTTCTTTCCCCACTAAATTTTTAAAGATACCGAAAAGAGGGGGAAGTTGTGCTCCTCAGCATCAGAAGCCCAAGGGTGGATGCATGGATCCCAGGACATTCCAGTACCCAATCAGATGGCTTCTTTAAATCCATGATGTCCCGGTCAAAACTTTGCCGCCAGGTGTGCTCAAGAAGGACACACATTCAAACCTGATGCCCAGAAAACTCTGCCACTCAGGTCAACAATGGCTCTTAGCCATTGTGTCTCCACTCGCCACCCCGATCCCCAGGGGAAAGGAGAGGTAACTAATAATACTAATTATACTCTACTAATAATACTAATTATACTCTACTAATAATACTCTACCAGCAGTTCTCAGCTGAGGCCTGGTTCAGGGTGGCTGCAATCTCCTCCTCACTCCTTTGCACCCTCCCTCGATGAGGATATTTTCTCCGGTTTTCGGGATCCGTGGCCTCTTCCAGTTAAATTGCCAGAGCTAATTTATTCCCTCCCACAGACTGCCGTGGGTGCCTCTCTCTCTCTCTCTCTCCACAACTCAGTCCCGTCCCATTCCTGCCCCCCACCTCCAAGGCCAGTAAAGCTGACTAACTCACAGGCCTGAGCACTTCAGAGATGCCATGTGACTCGTAAGCATGGAAACCCATAATGAGGCCCCCACATTGCTGGTGCACAACAGGAGGCAGCCAGGAGCCTGAAAACTGGACACTTCCCAAGGAGGTTGGTAGAAGAATGGGGAGGGGATAGTCTCCTCCTCCCCCCCCAGACCCTTAAAAAGGGAGATGGGGAGCAGGAAACTGAGCATAAAGTGGGAGTCAGGAAGATAAACACCCACAACCAACGCAGAGATGAGAGGAGCAAAAGAGAACCGACAACACCATCTTCACTCTGAGCTGAGAGTCCTGGCATTGAGGAACCTGTTTCATCAACATGTAGGGCATGTTGGTGCGCTGAATGCCACAGGCCAGCCAGCTAACCCTGCGCATTGTTAGGTATTCAGAGGAGGGAGGGCACAGAGAAGGGATGTTTTCCTCTTCTCAAGTGTTTGGAGAGGAGGGAAAATTGGGACATGCCGATCTGAACTTAATTCAGAGGGGAGGGAGGGAGACAGAATCGCCAGACCTCTGTTTCCATGGCACGATTACACCCTCTACATCAGAAATTTTGCACCTTGCCGTAGCTAGGCTCTTTTAAGGGGGACATATGGGGAGAGAATAAATGGAGTGGGGGCATTGTTGTCCCTCACGCAGCGAGGAGGGGAGGGTGATGCCTGAACAGTCCTCCTTTTGTTCATTTCCATCGGATCTTTCACACAAGAAAATTTCCCAGAAAATCATACAGTGGTACCTCGGGTTACATATGCTTCAGTTTACAGACTCCACTAACCCAGAAATAGTGCTTCAGGTTAAGAACTTTGCTTCAGGATGAGAACAGAAATCCTGCTCTTGCAGCGCGGCGGCAGCAGGAGGCCCCATTAGCTAAAGTGGTGCTTCAGGTTAAGAACAGTTTCAGGTTAAGAATGGACCTCTGGGACGAATTAAGTACTTAACCTGAGGTACCACTGTAATAATAACAATTATTTAGTATTTATGCCCCGCCCATCTGGCTGGGTTTCCCCAGCCACTCTGGGCGGCTTCCAACAGAATATTAAGATACAATAACCTATTAAACATTAAAAGCTTCCCTAAACAGGGCTGCCTTCAGATGTCTTCTAAAAGTCTGGTAGTTGTTTTACTCTTTGACATCTGGTGGGAGGGTGTTCCACAGAGTGGGTGCCACTACCAAGAAGGCCCTCTGCCTGGTTCCCTGTAACTTGGCTTCTTGTAGTGAAGGAACCACCAGAAGACCTTCAGAGCTGGACCTCAGTGTCCAGGCTGAATGATGGGGGTGGAGACGCTCCTTCAGGTATACAGGACCGAGGCCGTTTAGGGCTTTAAAGGCCGGACCAACACTTTGAATTGTGCTTGGAAACATACTGGGAGCCAATGTAGGTCTTTCAAGACCGGTGTTATGTGGTCTGTGTGTCAGGTGAAAGAGCTCTGTGGACAGTATTTGGGGTGGTCAACCTACGGGTCGAAGGCTGAATGTGGGGCTCAGCCTCATTGGGAAAGCCCTCGGCAAGTGATCAGACCTCTTGGAAGAGCCACCTGTGGTTCCCCTCCTAGCCTGATGGGTAGTGATGAAGAAGAGAGAATTGGGTGTCAGAGAAAGAGAGAGAGAGAGAACAAAAGTCAAAGAGAAAGAGGGGGAAAGATGAGTGTCAGAAAGAAAGTGAATGGGGTGTGCGGCCTAGGACCCACATACCTATAGGACCACCTCTCCTGGTATGCCCCGTGGAGGACGTTAAGGTCCACAAATAACAACACTTTGGAGGTCCCAAGCTCAAGGAGGTTAGATTGGTTTCAACTAGGGCCAGGGCCTTTTCAGCACTGGTCCCGACGTGGTGGAATGCACTGTCACAAGAGACTAGGGCCCTGGGGGACTTGACATCTTTCCGCAGGGCCTGCTAGACAGAGCTGTTCCACCTGGCCTTTGGTTTGGACTCGGTCTGACCCTTCTGTTTCCCTCCCCTTATGGTGTTGATTTATCAGCTACTTTAAAATGAGGCTGCAATTTAAATTGCATTTTAACCTGTATTTAAATTGGGTCCCCCCCCCTTCTCTTTCCCCCTATTATGTTTTTACTGTGATTTTATTGGTGTTAGCTGCCCTGAGCCCAGCTCTGGCTGGGGAAGGCAGGGTATAAATAAAATTTATCATTCTTATTAAATAGAGAATGGGAGAGGAAGAAAACGGAAGTGTCAGACTCAGACAGACTTGCCTATTTCAGGTCTTTCCCTGCACATGTTTTGCTGCTGCTTCAACCACTGTATGTGTGTGGGCCCCGGCCAATTATCCCCAAGGGAATAAGGCACTTAACAGAAAAAGAGGCTTCACATCCACCCCCCCCCCCCAATCTTCACCTGATGTTCTGAGAATCAAGATATTTAAGGTGTACATTTGCATCAGGCGCTGCCTCCAGAGAATTCACTTCTCACACACATTACTCCCATCTTCCTGCTGAGGGCCTGCTGGCTGTTCCCTCACTGCAAGATGCCAAGTTACAGGGAACCAGGGCGGGTGCCACTACCGAGAAGGCCCTCTGCAGTTTCTTAGAAAGATGACCATGGGGATGTGAGAATTTCCCCTGTGGCCCACCCTTCCAGTTCCTCCTCTTTGAACTGCAAATCCCAACACTTCCCCACCAGCCTAGAATAATAGAATTGAGGCTAAGAGACCTAACACCCTGCAATACAGGAATCACATCTAAAGAAGACCTGGCAGGTGGCCACCCAACCTCTACTTAAGACCTCCAGTGAAGAAGAGTCCACAACCTTAGGAGGTGGGTCATTCCATTGTTGAACAACTCTTATCTTTAGAATATTCTTCTTAAGTTTTAGTCAGAATCTCCTTTCTCGTAACTTGAATCCATTAGGTCTGTTCCTACCCTCTGGAACAGTGGAAAACAAACTCGCTCCATCTTCCATGTGACAGCCTTCCAGATATCTGAAGATGGTTACCATCTTCTCTTTTCCAGGCTAAACATACCCAACTCCTTCAACTGCTCCTCATCAGGCTTGGTTTTCAGACCTTTGACCATCATGGTCACCCTCCTCTGCACACCTTCCAGTTTATCAATATCCTTCTTAAGCTGTGGTGCCCAGAACTGGACACAGGACCCCAGGTGTGGTCTGACCAAGGCAGAATAGAGCAATGATACTAATACTCTCTTTATCCTGGACAAGCCCTGATCTTCCTCCACAATGAGGAGGCTGCATCCTTACAAGCCACCGCAAAGGAAGCCTTGCCACAGTTTTACTCCAGAGGAGATTTGGCAGCCTTTCAAGGCAATGGGGGAAGGCGTTTGCCGAGACATCCACTCAAACTATGCCGCTAAGCAGCTAATAATTACTTCCTATGAACACCCCTGGAAACACACAGCGGCGTAACCCAGAATCGTTCCATGCTCGCAGCTTTCAATTCTGCCAGCTTCTGCAAAGCTCATTAATCACACACGCTATTCTAAACACAAACAAGCGTTGGCTCCCCCAGCTTGTCCAATTCAAATATAAAAGGCGGGGCATGGAGGAGGAAGAAGGGGAGGGCCGGCTCACCAGAGCGACATGCAGTCACCCAAGCAGGCTGGATTTATTAAATCAAAGAGCCATTATTAACAATGCAGCTTAAATATCTATCTAAATGCAAATGAGCGCATGATGGATTGTAGGATTCCCCCCCCCCCGCCATGTCCCTTCTTGTTTTTTAAAAAAAGAATTCAGACACTTCATGTTAGGATTTTGGAAGGACTCATTTGTTGTTGTTGTTGTTTTTTGAGAAAGAGGGACACAAACCTGCAAATAAAGCCAGGTGTCTCAGGAACTGGAGCTTTAAGGGACAACCCGTCATGATCTGTGTATTTAAACAATCCTTACAGGAGTTATTAAAATGGACCTGGCTCAATACTATGCTAACTATGTAGCTGAACCTGTTGCCAAAGGTAAAAGGTAAAGGGACCCCTGACCATTAGGTCCAGTCGCAGATGACTCTGGGGTTGCGGTGCTCATCTCGCTTTATTGGCCGAGGGAGCCAGTGTACAGCTTCCGGGTCATGTGGCCAGCATGACTAAGCCGCTTCTGGCGAACCAGAGCAGTGCATGGAAACGCCGTTTACCTTCCCGCTGGAGCGGTACCTATTTATCTACTCGCACTTTGACGTGCTTTCAAACTGCTAGGTTGGCAGGAGCAGGGACCAAGCAACAGGAGCTCACCCTGTCGCAGGGATTCGAACCGCCGACCTTCTGATTGGCAACTCCTAGGCTGTGTGGTTTAACCACAGTGCCACCTGCATCCCATATGCTAACTATGTGGCTGAACCTGTTGCCAAAGGTAGCTGTAAGCATATCAGTGCCCTTCCAGACAAAGGTGTTGTGTGTCTCAGGATCTCATGTCCTGCAAGTGGAGAGGTAGTCCACCCTGGATGGGGTTGTACCCCCCTGGAAAGAGCAGGTTGGTAGTTTGTGGGGTGCTCCTCATTTCAATATTCTCACTGGAGGCCCAGGTGGCCTCAGTGGCCTTTTCCCAGATCAGGTTGATTTGCCAGCTATGACCCCTTTGCGGTGGTAACTTCCTAGTTGAACATGTTCTATATGGGGTTGCCTTTGAAGTCTGAAGACCTCAAGGCCACGACCATAAAAACTCCATTTTAAGGCTGATTCCCCCGTTCCTTGACTCCTGATCACCTGCCCTTGCCTTTGATCTGATGGTGTTTGGTTTCTATAAAGGTTTTCTCCAACGAACTACCTGGCAATTGTGTGAGCCTCCAGATTCTGGCTCCCCAGTCGCACACACACACACACACACACACACCCTCTGCCATCCTGCATCACAGGACAGTCTGGACTGCAAAGAGCTGCACATGGCCACACAAATGAACCAATTGACCTTTCTGCAGAATGCCAAAGGAAACAAAGGAGTCCGTTGCATCTTGCAAGAGAGCAGATGCATGTTGAGCACTGAGTCAGTGGCCACAAGCAGGGAGCAATCATCAATCCCACTTCCTCAGCATGGGAAGATGTGCTATGCAAGGCACATGAGCTAGAATCTTATGCGCAATCATAAAACCTTTTATATGTCCACATTAAAGTTTTAATTTATGAAGCATCCATAAGAAAGGGGAGAGCTGCTATCCCTCAGCCAGTTGCATTCCTTGGGTTGGCGCTTCCCCTGTGTTCCGCTCTCCCTTCCTTATGGTTTAATTTTGAGAATCTCAATAATTGATTTTGCAGTGGACACATGGGCTGTTTGCTGAACTTACAGTATGCAATTGATTACAAATATTGCGTAACGTACATTGCCATTATGTTGCTCTGCCCCATTCATTTCAGTGTAAAGGAAACACAGTACAGTGGTACCTCGGGTTACAGATGCTTCAGGTTACAAACTCCGCTAACCAGGAAGTGGTTGCTCCAGGATAAGAATTTGCCCCAGGATAAGAATGAAAATTGCGCGCCAGCAGCACAGCGGCAGTGGGAGGCCCCATTAGCGAAAGCACGCCTCAGGTTAAGAACCGTTTCAGGTTAAGAACGGACCTCTGGAACGAATTAAGTTCTTAACCCGAGGTACCACTGTACAAATGGAAGGGGAAGGGAATGAGAACCATTACAAATCATTTGTAAACTGCAACCACAAGAGTGAATACTCATTGCATTTGATGGGTTGATGTTTGTTCTGGGCATGGGATGAAAAAGCAAACACAAGCCATTTCCAGTCCTGTTTTAAGTTTTTGTTGAAATTCCCTGACACTATAAGATGGGCACAGATCAGAGTGGGGATGAATAGGAAGGACTATCCAATCGTGTGAGTTAAGAAACAAAGGGTGTCCGACCATTCCTTCTGTGCTGCAAATACACTCCACAACGGCAACCTTCTCTACCCAATGAATAAATAATTCTTTTTCTTGATCCAACAGTGAAAAAAATAACCCACTGAACTTACACATCAGTTTCCTCCCATAGGATGCAGGTCTGGTTGGTAGTTCCCTGCCAGGATGAGAAAAGGGGAAAGGGGAAAAGAGTTGGTGTTGAATCGTTGACTGAGAGATCTTAAATACAGCATAACGTGTACATGAATTATTATCCAGGTGAAGTAAAACTAGTCCCATGGAAACTTTAGTTTGCCCCATTTCCACCTCCCTCTCCTGCCTCAGAGGCCTTTAGGGCATCCTAGGTAGGAAGTGTAGCCCAGTCACACTTCCTGTTGCTCCATATGAGTGAACTCCCAAACTCAGCTTCCTCTAAACCACAGTTAGGGAACCAATGACTCTCCCAGTGTTGTTGGCCCCCAGCTCCCATCAGCCCTTGCCAGCAGAGCCAATGTTCAGGAACTGATGGGATCTGTCACCCAGCAACATCTAGAGTGGAGGTCTTCATTGTTCAGTGTCCCCAGATGTAAATAGAATCATAGAATTGTAGAGTTGGATGGGATCCAAAGGGTCATCTAGTCCAATACCCTGAAATGCAGGAACTACAGCTGAAGAATCCCTGACAGATGGCCATCCAACCTCCATCCAAAGACCTCCAACCAAGGAGAGCCCAACACCTTCCACGTCAGAATCTCCTTTCTTGTAATTTGAATCCATTGGTTTGGATCTGACCCTCTGGAGCAGCAGAAAACAAGCTTGCTCCATCTTCCATGTGTCAGCCCTTCAGATGTTAATTCAGATGCTGTTGTCAAACTCCAAGTCCCATCAGTCCCAGCTGAGCCAAAGATCAAGTTGATGGAAGTTGTAGTCCTACAACATGTGGGGACCCAGCCTTGGAGACAACTGATCTAGAAGATCATAGGGGATCTAGATGATCCCAACCTTTCTATATGCCTTTACCATTTAAAAACAAAGCAACTCATACATTTCTCTTTTCAAGTTTACCCACCTCCCCCAAAAAACATCCAACCTCTCAAAATACAGTGTTTCTTCCTAGGCTCAGATGTCATAAGGTTTTGGGGTGGCAGCTATATTGAACTTCATTCATATCCGTGACATTTTCCTTTTCAGTGAAGTTGGTGCTTACATTGTACAAATGGGAGAACTCAATTTCCATTGGGGTGAGCAGTGAGCGGGGAGCTGGTTTCACAGTCACAGAGATGACTCTGGAATTCAGAACTGTAGTATTTCTAGGGAGAAAACACAGCATGTCAAAAGGCAGCGAAGGGGCAGAATGTGGAGAAGTCACAGCAATGGAGAGAAACTCCCATGACGTTATTCATTTCCAAGTGTTGTGATTCCACCTTTGCCCAAGGCAGTTTGCGATCAGCATGGCACACTTTAAAACTGATGGATTAAACAGCAATGTTGGAACAATGAAATAAATACAAGGAGACAAAAGGCCAGCAGCGAAAATCATGATATTGTTACCCAGAAGCTTAAGAGAACAAAGCAACCAGGTGACTGAATGAGAAACATATGACAATAAAAGCTCGTAGGCAGATAAGAACATAGCAAAGAGCAGGATCAGGTTAAAGGTTCATCTCTATTAGCATCCTGTTCTCACAGTGGCCAACCAGATGACTCTGTAAGAAGCCCACAAGGAGAATATTAGTGCAACAGCCTTCTCTCTACTTCTGATTCCCAACAATCAGTATATAGAAGCATTACTGCCTCTGATCATAGCCATCATAGCAAGTAGCCATTGACAGCCCCCATCAATCTGTCTAATTTTCTTCTGAAGTTGATGGCCATCACTACCTCTTGTGAAGGCGAATGCCACAGTTTATGCTGCCGTGGAGATATTGCCAAGGAGTTTGTACAATCCACAAAAAAGGTTGTTGCAGTTCCACAGAATCCTTTCACAGAGACTAAGACAAGTAGTACTATGCTATAAGATCCACTGTCCTGTAATATTACATATGCTTGTTCTACTGATGAAGCCTAGGACGGCGAAACAAGGCTAATATTACGGAAATCCTTGTCTTAGACTCTGTGAAAGGATTCTGTGGAACTGCAATAACCTTTCGTGTGGATTGTTGGACTCTATGAACAGACAGGTGAAATAGACACTTTCACGTATGTAGACCTTATACATAAACTGATTAGAGAATGAACTGATCCACTGGGTCTTCTCCTTTTTTCGTTGAACTTTATGAACTACTTCTGTTGCAATCTACAATTCAGTGCAATGAATAGTATATATTACTTCTTCAAACGTACAGCCGGTTACGTCTTGTGTGTTTATTAAACGAGATTGTACAGGCCCCTGATTTGTGTAGACGTTGTGCTCTGGGTCAATGCATGTTTGCATGCAATAGCATGCAATCAAAACACCTCGCTCCACCCTGTTCCATCCCTGCTCTGCCCTGCCCTTTTAGTGATGTCTTTTATGACATTCTCAGTCACTTCTGGGTTTGGCGCTATTTGTGTGTATGATCCCACATATATTGGTCATGCCTAAAACAGGGATTGCCTGTTCTACAAATGGGGTCCCACCACAGAGAAAACTATCTGCCTAATCTCTGGAGACTGGGCTACTCAGGGCAGGGAATTGGTGTTTGGACTTAAGGGCGCTGTAATGAATGGGTAGGCTCGTATGGGGAAAGCAGGTGCTAGATTTATTTTATTTATGTATTTGTGAAATTGATTCCCTGCCCTTCATCCTAGACAGATCACAAGCTGTACGCCACATTAAAACAACCGCAAAATATTAAAACAGCTGAACTTTGGAATCCTAGCTTTGTATGCAGCATCCTTCCATCTACTCCTCTCAATACAAGGCCCATACTTGAAAATAGAGTTGGTACCAAACTTCATCTTCTTTGCAGCAGCAGCACTGCCAGCCTCTTCTCCTGACCTGCCTCTGCCTGGCTGTAGGTCAGACTGGTGAGGGGCCCTGAGACCCTCATCAAGTGACCGACCTGGAAAATCACTAGCTCCAGATCAGCTCAAAATCCCAAAGGCCTGGCAGAGGTGCTTGCAATTGCCAACAAACTCAGCTAATCTCTGGCACTGGAGGACTGCAAACCACACGTCTTTCTGAATCATAGAATCATAGAATCATAGAATCATAGAGTTGGAAGAGGCCACAAGGGCCATCGAGTCCAACCCCCTGCCAAGCAGGAAACACCATCAGAGCACTCCTGACATATTGAAATATACTCAGAGTCGCAAGTGATTTCATGCTCTTTATTCAGCTCATAGTGGTGAGGAGGAATGAATGTCCCCTCAAGTATCTGCTTTATATACATTATTTACACAATGGGCTGCACCTGATTGGCTAATTCCGGAATTCTACTGTAAGCCAATCAGGTTGTGGATTCACTTCAATCTGGAGCATGATTGGGTGGTTCCTGCCAACCAATCATACTGCTGCATTGTTCTAGGACCAATCAGATTGCTGCATTCTGAATCCTATTGTTCTAGGACCAATCAGACTGCTGCCTTTTGGATCCTATTGTTCTAGGACCAATCAGACTGCTGCAGTTTGGGTCCTATTCGACTCAGTACATAACACCCCTCCCCTCTAAGTTCCAGTCCTGCCCGGGAGGTCGCATTCATAGTCCTCAAGGTACGCTGGTGGCCTACGTGTGCGTTGTGGCCTGGGGTGTTCCCTCGTCCGGGGTTCAGGTTCTGGCTCGTGTTCCAAGGATGCTGGCTGTGATGGGGCTGTTTGGTCTGGTGCAACCGACTCGCTCAGTCGTGGTTCTGGTTCCGGTGTCCTTTCGGCCTCACGGGCCCTCTCTGTATTTACTGATTCTGCCTCTCCTGCTGGCCCCTGCTGCTCTATGAGCCTCACTGCCCCACTGTTCCCTTGGGACTCCTCTGACCCGTCCTCCTCCTCCTGGTTTTCTCCCGGGAATCGTCGGCGTATCTGGTCGCAGTGGCGGCGCCAGCATTGCCCCCCATCTGTTAGCACCTCGTACGACACGGGGCCAGTGACTCTGGTGACTGTGGCGGGTACCCATGCAGGGCCTGCCCCAAAATTCTTTGCGTACACTGGGTCCTGGGCCTCAAAGGTCCGGGGGTTCCAGCCTTCCCCCACCACTACCTCATCCTGAGCTCTATCGGGGTGAAGGCGGTCCAATCTGATTGCAAGGCGCCGACCCATTAGTAGTTCAGCGGGGCTCCGGCCAGTCGTTGAGCTGGGGGTGCTGTGCTGTGCTAGGAGGAATGTGGCAAGGCGGTACTCCCAATCCCCTTGTGTCATGCGGCGAAGGGTGTCCTTGGTGGTCCGCACCATGCGTTCTGCTTGGCCATTGGTGGCAGGGTGGAATGGCGCCGAACGGATGTGGCGGATGGCGTTCTGCGCTGTGAAGGTTTGGAATTCTCCTGACGTAAATGCAGTCCCGTTGTCTGAGACGAGAGTGTCAGGGAGCCCGTGGGTTGCAAACAGCTTACGTAGTACCCGGATGGCTGCAGACGTAGAAGTGGATGGTACCAGTGCGACTTCCAGCCATTTGGTGTAGGAGTCCACCACTATGAAGAATGTTTTCCCCTGAAAGGGGCCAGCGAAGTCCACATGCAGGCGTGACCATGGTGCTCGGGCGGACTCCCAGGACTGGACTGGGGCCCTTGGGGGATCTGGGCGGGATTCTTGGCAGGCCTGGCAGTGTTTGACCCAGGCCTCTATCTCTCCGTCGATCCCCGGCCACCACACATAACTCCTGGCCAGGGCCTTCATTCTTACTACCCCTGGGTGTGTCTCGTGTAGGGCTGTGAGGACCCTTTTGCGGAGGGGCTGGGGAACAACGACCCTGCTTCCCCATAACAGGCACCCCTTGTGGGCCGACAGTTCATGTTTGCGGGTTGTGTAGCCGGCGAATTCTGGCCCAGGGCTGCTGCTGGGCCATCCCCTCCACACCCAGTCCAGGACCCGGGAGATGACCCTATCTTTCTTGGAATGGTGTGCAACTTCTTGTGCCTGAATAGGGCGGTCGGGAAGCAGCTCCAGGCTCATAACCTCTTGTGCTGGTGCTGGGTCGGGGCCTGTTTCCGGTAGTGGTAGCCTGCTGAGGGCGTCCGCATGGCCCATCGCCTTCCCAGGGCGGTGAATCAGTGCATACTGGTAGCTGGCAAGGAAAATTGACCACCTGAGGACACGAGGAGACAGCACTTGGGGGGTCTGCTTTTCGGGGGCAAACAAGCCAAGCAACGGTTTGTGGTCAGTCACCACGGTGAAGGGCCGCCCGTACAGGAAATCATGGAATTTTTTAACTCCCTTCACGATTGCCAGACCCTCCTTGTCGATTTGTGAGTAGTTCCGCTCGGTTGCGTTGAGTGTCTGGGAAAAGTATGCCACCGGTACCTCTCTTCCATCTGGGAGTTGGTGTCCCAGGACAGCGCCAATGCCATAGGGCGAGGCGTCGCATGCTAGCACCACCGGCAGCCTCTCGTCGAAGTGTGCCAAGACCGAGTTTGAGACAAGCAAGTCCTTGACTGCCTGGAATGCGGCCTCCTGGCGCTGGCCCCACACCCAAGGGGCCCGCTTGTCCAGGAGCCTGTGTAGGGGCTCCGCTACCGCCGCCTTGTGGGGAAGGAAGGAATGGTAAAAGTTCAATAGTCCCAAGAAGGCCTGCAGTTCAGTCTTGTTCTTGGGCGCTGGGGCATCACAAATGGCCCGTACCTTGTCCCCAGTCGGGTGGACCCCTTCTGCGTCCACCATAAATCCCAGAAAGTCCACCTGGGGCACTCCAAGTAGACATTTTTCCCGCTTCACCTTGAGGCCCGCTGTCTGGAAACGGTGCAGAACGGTGCGGAGGCGGTCCTCAAACTCCTCTGGTGTGGGCCCGGCAATCAACACATCATCGAAGAAGGGGGTGACGCCAGGAATCCCTTTAAGAAGAGAGTCCATTAGATTCTGGAAGATGCCTGGCGCCACGCTGACACCGAATTGCAGCCGCTTTACCCTGAATGCTCCTCTGTGCGTCACAATCGTCTGTGCCTCTGCTGTGGCCTCATCTACTGGCAGCTGTTGATATGCTTGGGCCAAGTCCAGCTTGCCAAAAATTTTCGACCCAGCCAGGGTGGCAAGGACATGGCTGACCACTGGCACTGGGTATGCATGGGCCATGAGGGCCTTGTTTATGGTACATTTGTAGTCTGCGCAGATGCGGACTGAACCATTAGGCTTGACAGGTGTGACGATTGGGGTTTCCCAGGGGGCATTAGGCACCGGTTCCAACACTCCTTGCTCCATGAGCCGGTCCAATTCCTCGTCGATACGGGGTTTCAGGGCGAACGGGACCCGGCGGGCCTTGAGCCTGACCGGTCGTACTGCGGGGTCAAGCTGTAGAGCAATGGGGGGGCCCGTATACTGTCCCAATTTCCCGTCGAAAACCCCCGGAAATTCCTTGCATATGGCATCCACGTCCACTTGTAAGCTAGTGTGGTTCACCCCAGTGACAGCTAGCCCCAGTGGTCCAAACCATGCCAATCCCAGTAGGCTAATGTAGGGGCCCTTGACCACAAGTAAGTCCAGTTGCCGCGTCCGCCCTCGGTATTGCACCCTGAAGGTCCCCACCCCCATTGTGGGGACCTTGCGTTTCTGGAAGTCCCGGAGGGTGAATGGGGCCGGCCTGAGTTTGGGACCCCCAGTAGGACACAGTTTCCTTAAGGTCCTTGCCGAGATTATGGATAGAGTTGAACCCGTGTCAAGCTCCATGCGGCATGGGGCCCCCTCTATCTTTACCTCTACATAAATTTTCTCTACATTGGGGTGGGGCAACTGGTATACCTGAAAGTCCGTGAGCTCCGTCGAGTTGCCTTGGTGCGTTGGGCCCCGGGACCTGGGGTTCTTGGATTGGTCATCTGATGCCTGGCGTCGGGTGGGCCGAGCCCGACACACCCGGGCGATGTGTCCCACTTTTCTGCACTGCCTGCACTCTGCGTTGCGGAAACGGCAGGTCCTCCTCTCGTGACTTTCACCACAGCTTGCGCAGTTCCCTCCTTCTCGTCGAGGCAGCTGTGGTATGTGGGCTGCTTGAGTGCGCTGCTGTACTCGGTGCACCTCCTCCCTGTCTGATCCTGAGTCGTCGGTGAGGTCTTCGTGGTGGACCCTCGGTTGGGATGGCTGGCTCGGCCGTGCCTCTTGCGTCGACCTCTCGGCAGCTTCCGTTGCCAGGGCCTCCTCCAGAGCGACCTGGAACGTTAGGTTCTTCTTAGCGTAGAGGCGTCGTTGCAGCTTCTCATCCCTCAGGCCACCGACAAGGCGGTCACGAAGCATGTTCTCCAGCTCTGAGAAGTTGCAGAACCGGGCGGCTTGGCGGAGAGAGGTCACAAACCCAGTTATGGTTTCCCCAGGGGCTTGCCGCTTTGCGTAGAAGGCATTTCGACGAGCCACCACTGAGGGCTGTGGCGAAAAGTGCCCCTTCAGCTGTTCCATTATTGTTTTGTATGGAACAGTAGCAACGTCTTCAGGCGCAAGGAGAGCCCGGGCGATTTCAAATGTCTCCTCTCCGCAAACGCTGAAGAATATTGCCCTCTTCTTGGCGTCTTCCTCATCGGTGACCCCTTTGGCTTCTAGGAGGAAGGTGAAACGGGAGGCGTACGCTTCCCAGTCTCCAGATGCTGGGTTGAACGGTGTGAAGCTGCTGTCAGTGGCCATTCTGAGTTCCTTGGGTCCCGGAGCTGAAGCCTGGATACACGGTGCGAGGCAGCGGTGCGGCAGGTGGCGGTGCTGCGGTGCTGTGTGTGGCAGTCAGCTCAGCGGGATCCCACCTTCGTCGCCAGTGAAATATACTCAGAGTCGCAAGTGATTTCATGCTCTTTATTCAGCTCATAGTGGTGAGGAGGAATGAATGTCCCCTCAAGTATCTGCTTTATATACATTATTTACACAATGGGCTGCACCTGATTGGCTAATTCCGGAATTCTACTGTAAGCCAATCAGGTTGTGGATTCACTTCAATCTGGAGCATGATTGGGTGGTTCCTGCCAACCAATCATACTGCTGCATTGTTCTAGGACCAATCAGATTGCTGCATTCTGAATCCTATTGTTCTAGGACCAATCAGACTGCTGCCTTTTGGATCCTATTGTTCTAGGACCAATCAGACTGCTGCAGTTTGGGTCCTATTCGACTCAGTACATAACACATATGGTTGTCAAGCCTCTGCTTAAAGACCTCCAAAGAAGGAGACTCCACCACACTCCTTGGCAGCAAATTCCACTGTCAAACAGCTCTTACTGTCAGGAAGTTCTTCCTAATGTTTAGGTGGAATATTCTTTCTTGTAGTTTGGAACCATTGCTCCGTGTCCACTTCTCTGGAGCAGCAGAAAACAACCTTTCTCCCTCCTCTATGTGACATCCTTTTATATATTTGAACATGGCTATCATATCACCTTGTATTGAGAGGAGTAGATGGAAGGATGCTGCTTACAAAGCTAGGATTCCAATGTTCAGCTGTTTTAATATTTTGTGGTTGTTTTAATGTGGCTGGGATAGGATGCTGGGAATCTGTAACTACTTTGCTGGTGGTGTGTTGTTTCACTGTCAACATTTCACAGATGGGATAGGGTTGCGTGGCCACTTCCCAAAGGACACCTACTGACTTCATGGTTGTGGCAGGATTGGAACCAGGCGTCTCTCCGGCTCACAACCTCACCTGTGACACTGCACAGTTATCAAAGACATGCAATCACTTTTTAACACCGCATTTGTTTATGGCTTGCTGCATTTAATTCACATCTCCACCCGGGGACTGATCTCCCAAGCGAATCCCACAGAGGGGACATCAGAGAGTATAGACTATTTGCTCGCTAATCTGCTCACAAGTCCCAAGCCCAGATGCAGCTTCAAATCTGCAGGTACCTTCAATGCTAACCAGCCGGGAGCAAAGGCCTGGAATTTACAGGAAACGCTCTCATGCTAATCAGTGCAGAACGAATCTTGAAGGTGCCAGAGGGAGGCTTAATTTGCTGCCTCAGTACCTGCCTCGGCCTCAGAGAGGAGAGGCAGGGAAAGTGAGATGTAGAACAGAGAGATCTCTCTGTTACCATCAGAGATTGCAGAGACTCGCAAGCCCCAAGGCAGCACAGAGGAAGTTGGAAACACACAGCAGGATTGCTGTGCAGGAGTGCTCCCAAAGCATCACGAAAAACACCTCCAGAGAGCACATGAGACACTCTTCAAGAGGAACCCCACAGAGAGGGAACTTGGAAGAGTCCTCTGCCCTAGGGAGTATGCACAAAGACACCCCCTTCTTTGTAAATATCCCTCCCTTCCCACCTGATCATTTTCAGGACACTTGTCCATCAAAGCTGGCAGCTGGTTCTCAAAGAGCAGTTCCGAATCCTTCTTCCACATCCCACATGCATTGCTGCTTGCAATTACACATCACATTCACCACTTAAATGCACAGATCCAAACCGCCGTTGCTTGCCCTGTGTGCAGTTGGCTGGCCAGAGCTTCTGGCTTTGCCTTCAAAAGCCCAGACAGATGTCTAAATGGGTGCAGATCCAAAGTACGTGCATCTACAATTGTTGGACTAGACAATTGGGGGTACCTTCCAACTCTACAATTCTATGATTCTAAGTCAATGTTTTCGTTGAGACCTATAAGGGCACGACATCATGTCATCATGTTTCAGCTCTGTGCAATATGGCATTGTGGCCTTTAGGGACCAAACCGCACATTCAGCAGGTCTGAGATCGCAAGTTGCTGATGAGCAGCTGAAAAGGAGCAATAACGAGGGGTGGCCTGGTTGGCAGTGGAGAAACATCTGGTGGGAGAGAATGCTTAAGCCTTCTCTTGTTTCCTTCCCCAGTTGATGGTTCATGTGACGTGGCAAAAATGCACCCAGAGCCTCAGCTGGAGGGAACAAATTTGGGATAAGGGAGTCCCAGGAGATCATTGGTAGTGTAAGGATTAAGCAACATCCCTCTCGTCGGCTGCTAGAAAGCACTCCCTTATCTTAATACTTAGATTAAGGTTACCAATTTTTTTTCAAAGAATCTGGAGACACTTTTTTTAAAGAAAGAGGGAGAAAAAGTTATTTTTAAATGAGTTATTTTAAAAAAATATTAAGAAGTAATATCTTCTCTTCTGCGGTCTCCTCTGTCACACAGCCTTCCTCTCGGCCCCAGCCTGCTCTCTTGAAGCGCTAGCCACCATGGAGTAGGCTCAGGTTGGGCCTGGGCTCAGCCACATGTCCTTGCCCTCCCTTTGCTCTCCTACCTCTCCTCCTCAGCTCGGCAAGGTCGAGGCTCCCCTCTTTTTTTCTCCTTCCTCTTTCTCTCTCTTCCTTATCTTTCTCCTCTCCTCCTTCTCCCTGCGTCGGCTCCGGGGTTTTCCTTGCCCTGGAGCTCCACTTGGCAGTCAGCCAGGTGGCCGGGCGCTCTCACACCCAGCTTGATTTGGGTCGTGGGTGTGGGTGTGTCAGCAGTTCCCCCTGTTGACGTGCCGGGTATCCCCGGTTCCTCCTCGGCAGTGGCAGTGGCAGTCTCAGCAGCCCGGAGCCAGCCTGGTAGCACAGTTGGCTCTGGCTGGCTTCAGGAGCTGCTCGCTGCCGTGGCGCCCGCCATTTTGCCTCGCCAGAAGTCCCCATATGTTGTGTCTTGTGCCGTTGAACCAATCATGCAACATTCATTCCCTACTAATAAATCTACAACACTTAAAATATAAATCCGGGGACATTAAATGAAATCCGGGGACAGATTTGTAAATCTGGGGGCTGGGAAATGGGGACGTCTGGTAACCATAACTTGGATACTCTTTGACAACATTCCTGATCCCTAGATCCAGATCTGCTGGTGAATAAGTGGGCTGACCCCCTCACTCACTTCTGCTTGCTTCTCAATCATATGCAACTCCCAAGAAAATATCTGGGAGTCCAAGTGTGTAAGGTTGGTCAGGGAATGATTTGTCACCTCTGTTCTAAGACTCCCATGACTGACCAATGGACTACCCACTCCCAACTCATTCCACAAACACGTGCATCAGCCTTACCTCTGAAGGGAGAGGATCCCACCCAGGTTTCGGTACAGGACTGTCCCCACCACGAAGACAGCGGAGTCATCTGTCTCTGTGAAGAAGCAACAGGGCAAAAACAAGCAACAGAATAAGTGGAGAGGAAGAGGAACTGGCTCAAGGTGGCATTGAGAGGTGATGGGCAGGAACAAGGCATAAGCGAGCAAGAAAGAGAGAGGTGGGCATTATTCAGAGAGAATGTCTAGCATGGCAAGATGGAGTGAAAGAAAGTAACTCGTGTCATTCCAGACCAGTCCTTTTTTTCCTGGGCGGTACTCAAGGGTACCCAGTACTGGCACCTCTTTTTGTTGTTAAAAGGTGTGGCACTTACTATAATGACTTCATGGTGATCACCAGCACCTATTTTTCTAGGAGGAAAAGCAGTGTTCCAGACCATTGGCTGGGGTTGATGGGAGTTGTAGTTCAAAGCAGCCAAATCACAAATGCATGATCGCTAGACAGCCCTCAAACAGGGGCAATGGCACCATGGAGTTTCAGAACCTGCATAGAGGGGACTCTATGATGTCATACCCCCAAACCTGGTTTATGTGTGTGTGGGGGGGGGGAGACTATGGGTTAATCCCTACCTCTTCCTTCCTGTCACTACGCACTCCTTTTTCTGCCTGCGATGGGAGAAGATGTATCTTTGCTCCCCTCTGGAAAGCAATTTCCATTTTGAACTGGACTGTGGATATTTGTAACGTTTAAGGATTAAACCAGCCTGCCTGGTTTTCATCAGTGCATCTGTTGAACCATAGCAAGACTTCGATAAGTGGGTAAACTCTAGGGTTTTTTCTTGTTTACTTAAGAATCTGAGAGTGAATTATTTGCTAAGAATTTGCTAAGAAACATAGAACAAGGAGAAGATTATCCAAGTCTGAATAAAGTATCCTTGGATATCATATGTCTATATCTATCAATATCTATATCTACTCTCTATATCTCTATCTATCTCTATCTGTATATATATTGATCGGAATAAAAAGGGAAAATAAACACATACTGCTCTTCCTCCATGACATGCTTCTGTCTGCAGCCTGTGCCAAGAGGAATAATCTCACCTGCCGTCATCCCAATCCCCTTACCTGAAACCCCTGTGGAGAGGATGCTTTTGGAAACAGTGACCTTGTCCTCTGCACTGCGGGCCCAATCCACCATGCCCCGCCAGCCTTTCATAGGGAAGCTAATGTCTTTGGCTGCGTTGGCAGGGAGCTTCTGGATGCTGAGGACTTGAGAGGAGAGAAAGAGAAAGAGAGAGGGGAAGAAATCAAGCCAACTTTCATCTTCCCAGTGAGTTTCGCATGCACAGGAGTAACAATGAACATTTAGAGCAGGAGAACAACTTGGAAGCTTGGTTGTGGGTGTACGGAAGAGGAATAAGGAGTGAAATCAGGAGCCTGGAACTTCACATCTCAGGGGTCAAATGTGGCCCTCCAGGTCTCTGTATCTGGTCCTTTGGGCCTTCTCTAGCCTGCACCCTTCACTGGTCCTGCTTCTCTCTCCCCTGCCACCTCCCTGATCAATTCTGCTTCACCAGAATGGGTCTTTGCTCATCCAGAGGGAGGACAGAGAGGGGTGTGTGTACCTACTGTCCAAAGGTGAATTTTGAACTTGTTGCTCTGCCCAGTTTCTGCTTCTGGCCCTGCCAGCCACTGAGTGTGGTCTTCAGAAGGTTGCCCCAAAGGGAACGCAAACTTTGGGCTGAAAATGTTTCCCCTCCCTGAGTTAAATTCATTCAACTGTTCCAAATAAAGAACTTTCAATGACAGCCTCAATTACAGAGCACATTTTTCACATCTGTTTCTCCCCATGTGTCTCCTGGTTGTTGGCAGGGCAGACAGATAAGCTTTGGTATAATGCACTTATCATGCGTTCAAGACATACGGACATACGGAAATCCTTGTCTTAGACTCTGTGAAGACATTCAAGACATACGGAAATCCTTGTCTTAGACTCTGTGAAAGGATTCTGTGGAACTGCAATAACCTTTCGTGTGGATTGTTGGACTCTATGAACAGACAGGTGAAATAGACACTTTCACGTATGTAGACCTTATACATAAACTGATTAGAGAATGAACTGATCCACTGGGTCTTCTCCTTTTTTCGTTGAACTTTATGAACTACTTCTGTTGCAATCTACAATTCAGTGCAATGAATAGTATATATTACTTCTTCAAACGTACAGCCGGTTACGTCTTGTGTGTTTATTGAACGAGATTGTACAGGCCCCTGATTTGTGTAGTAGTTGTGCTCTGGGTCAATGCATGTTTGCATGCAATAGCATGCAATCAAAACACCTCGCTCCACCCTGTTCCATCCCCATGTGTCTCCTGGTTGTTGGCAGGGCAGACAGATAAGCTTTGGTATAATGCACTTATCATGCGTTCAAGACATTTGGAGTAGAGTTTTAGAGACTCTAATGGAAATTGTTGGAGTGAGGAACCTATTGTGACTCACAACTGAGATATCAGGTTCCTATTTGTTAGCGCCTTCTAGGGATATTGGAGAAGTACAGGAGCTCCATCTATCAGGCAGCAGGAAAAGGTATTAAAATGTTTATAACTGACAAGGTTATAAGAAAGGAACAACAAAGTACATATACAGTGGTGCCTCGCAAGACGAAATTAATTCATTCCACAAGTTTTTTCTTCTTGCGAGTTTTTCGTCTTGCGAAGCACGGTTTCCCATAGGAATGCATTGAAAATCAATTAATGCGTTCCTAGGGAGACCGCCTTCAGACCAGAACAGCCTTCTGAAGGCTGGCGGTGGGAAGAAAAGCCCTTCTCCCGCCGCCAGCCTTCAGAAGAGTTCCTGCAGGGCTGCCTAGGCTGCGGATAGCAGCCTGCTGCCCGGTGTGAGGGGCGCTCTGAAGCAGAGTGCCCCTTGTGCGGGGCAGACATCTGCAGCTTGGGGAGCCCTGCAGGACTTCCCCGCAGGGCTCTCCAAGCTGCGGATAGGGGCAGCAGGCTGCTATCCGCAGCTTGGAGAGCCCTGCGGGGAACTCTTCTGAAGGCTGGCGGGGGAGAAGGGCTTTTCTTCCCACCGCCAGCCTTCAGAACAGCCTTCTGAATGTTGGTGGTGGGGAGGAAAAACCCTCCTCCCACCGCAAGCCCCGGGAACAGAGGAGAGGCTCTGTGCGCCTTCTCCTCTGTTCCCGGACCTCCCACCGCAAGCCTTCAGGACAGGTCCGGGAACAGAGGAGAAGGCGCGCTGCGCTTCCCCGCTGTCTCCGGAGATTTCCCTATGGGCTTTCGTCTTGCGAAGCAAGCCCATAGGGAAATTCGTATTGTGAAGCCGCTAAAAAATTGGAAAACCCTTTCGTCTTGCGGGTTTTTCGTTTAGCGAGGCATTCGTCTTGCGGGCACCACTGTAGTATGTGGATTTTGCAATATTAAATATCAATATTAGGCAGAGGCTCGTGGTAGGGTCTTTTTGGTGGTGGCTCCTCGATTATGAAATTCCCTCCAGTTGGAATTACTCTCATCCCCCTTCAGCAACTTATTTTCATTACCTACTGAAAAACACAGGTCTGCAACATTTGGCATATAATGGCTAAGAAGACGATTGCATCCTTCACTGTTTTGTGGCCACTACTGTGTTGATGACCGTTCTTCTTATGATACTGAGGTTTTGTCATTTTATTGCTGACCTTTCATTTTCTGCTTTATTGCCAAGTGTTCCGAGGTAGATGTAAGTGGTGCAGCAAATTAATGTGATGTAATGAAGTTTGTCTTAGTTGCGCCTATTGTTATACACGGCTTGTCTGAACAAATTAACTCCGCACGACAGGAACGTACGATGCCGAGTTAAGCTGAGTCAGGCAATTGGTACATCTAGCCCTGGACTGCTTAATCTGACTGGCAGCATCTCTCCAGGGGTCTCAGACAGAGAATGTCTGAAGCATCTGCTTCCTTATCCTTTCACCTGAAGATGCCAAGGATTGAACCTGAACCAGGGAAGTTCTGCTTGCAAGATGAGTGCAGATTTAGTGGCCAGGTTGCTCACCGGGGCAAGATGGTTTGAACATATAATTACACTCATCCTGGTCTGACTGCACCAGCTACCAATTAGTTTCCAGGCCCAATTCAAAGTGCTGGTTTTGACCCATAAAGCCTTAAATGGCTCAGTACTGCAGTATCTCAAGGACCACCTTGAGATACCTGCCCAGATCCTAATATCATCTTCTGAGGCTCTTCTTTGTGTGCCTCCTCATCGAGAGGTCCAGAGGGCAGCAACATGAAAACGGGGCCTTCTCTGCAGTGGCTCCCCATCTGTGGAATGCTCTCCCCAGGGAGGTTTGGCTGGCACCTTCATTAGTTACCTTTAGGCACCAGGCAAAAACATTCCTCTTCAACCACGTCTTTGGCTGATTAATATCCAAAGCCCCTCCAAAATGTGCTGGGGGGGTGTTATTGTGCTGTTTTTGCTTTATTATGTATTTTGTGTTTTTATATTGTGATTTTATGTCGTAACCACCCTGAGACCTGAGGGTATAGGGCTGTATTTTGCTAATAAATAAAACAAAATATCCCAAGGGCCAAACTACACATTACACGGAAATGTAGCCTAAAGAAACCAGCAGTTGGAGCTAGCTCAGTGTCTCTTTCCCTAGAAGAAGGAATTGGATAAACAGCCTCCACACTGATACCCCCCATCAATTAAGCCAAACTGCAGAAAAAGAATAAACACTATTAATGTTTTGAAATGACCAGCTGGCTAGAGGCATTCAGGAATGGAGTGGTCCAATCTACTCACCCAGGTTTTCAGTCACTTGATAGGAATCCTGGAAGTCCTTCATACGAAATCCTATGACGTCAATGAAGTCCTCCACCAGCCTAAAAAGTTCCTTGACATTTGGTCCCATCTGCAAAGGCATGCATTTATTTTAACAACAACAACAACAACAACAACAACAACAACAACAACAACAACAACAACAACAACAACAACAACAACAACAGACCTGCAGGACGTAACCCAAGACTAAGTTGAAATTGGGGTCCTCCTCCTCCCCCCCCACAAACACACACAACACTTGCTCAAGTAAGACCAGGATAACAGTCACAATAGATCCTGAAAATTTTATACTGTCAATTTTGTGCAATGTATTCATCTTTTGGGTTGATGATACTGATGATGAGTTCTTCTAGACTGGCCTTCACCTGACCATTGCAGAGTGGCATACATCGTCATAAAATCATACACAAAATAAAAAGAAAGGGATTGTTTCCAACCCTACTATATTGCTATTGCAGTAGACATTTGCTTGTGAAAGATAACTTCCTCCTCTTTTCTGAACTCCCAGGAGCTGATTTTTAAGGCACACAAAAATGTGGAAGGGAAGTCCTGTGTGGGACTCTGAGCAAACTGCATTAAATACCACTCAAATGCTGTGCTATTTTCAAACATTAAACACATTGGATAGCTCGAGTATCGCATATGGCCTGCAAGGTAACTTTATTCCCAAAACCTGAACAAAGTAATGAACTTTTGCATGGTGATGAAAAGGAGCTCAACTGCTCAAAATGACTTTTTGGGGTGAGGGAAGGAGAAATTAAGCAAGCTGCATAGCTGGATCTGCGTCCCATTTGTCGCTATTCCGGTTCCTGGTATTTCATCAGACAAACAGCTGCCCCATTTTTTTCTTAAGGCCTGAGGACTAGAACCTTGATTTTGTGACAATGCCCAAGGCCTGCAGATATGCACAGAAAGCCTGGCTGTGGGATGTGAAACACAAGAGCAGGCAAGTACAACATTCCTAGAGTGGACATGTTTACACATGGGGAGGAATGTTTCTCCAGCCAGCAGGTAAACTTCCTGTTTCCTTCTGGGATGGGACAGACTTCCTCTGCATGTGACTAGAGGTGGGCGTGGCCTCACCTGTGCAGGTAACAACAAAAGCACAGGGCAAGGCAGCCATCTCTCTCTCTTTGACTACATGCATTGAAGAAGCAACATCTGCTTAGCCAAAGATGCTTCCAGCCAAGAGAGGACAAGGGGACTGTCTCCTTAGGAGATAGTTTCCAGGTGTATGTTACTTTTCTAAGCTAAGTCTGCCTTTTGGGATCCGATTGTGAACAGAATGTGAGTAAACTCTTTTTTATACTTTTATAGAAGATTGTGTTGTGTCTTATCTTTCATGAGGGAATAAAGGGGGAAATACTAGAACAGTTATTAGAGAGGCTTTAGCGAGCCTGAGCTAACGCATCCGCTGTGAGTTTAAAAAGGGGAATGTTACTCTGCTAAATTGTGAACTTGTTTATACAAGTTGGAAAGGCTATAATCAGACAGTATATCCTCTCCTGCATCCCTGAACATTCCCACAAAGGCTTATATTTTCAGCGCAGCAGCTTGTTATGCTACACTGGTATACAACTGGCCTACAGCACAAAGGTGATTTCAACACCCAATGAGTTGATCCTAGACAGCTCATTCTTCCCTAGGTTTTTCCCCCTCCTCCTGCATTTATTGGATTTAGCACACATAGATCTTCCTGGGATTTTATTTGGAAATAGGATAGAGGATGTAAGGGAAGACACCTCTGTCACAGCCCAAGTCCTTCCACACAGGCTTCCCAGGCCAGTGTGGTGTAGTGGTTAAGAGCAGTGGACTCGTAATCTGGTGAACAGGATTCGCTTCCCTGATCCTCCACATGCAGCTGCTGGGTGACCTTGGGCTAGTCACACTTCTCTGAAGTCTCTCAGCCTCACTCACCTCACAGAGTGTTTGTTATGGGGGAGGAAGGGAAAGGAGAATGTTAGCCACTTTGAGACTCCTTTGGGTAGTGATAAAGCCGGATATCAAATCCAAACTCTTCTTCTTCCTGCATTTGCAGAGGATGGATTTGGAGCTGCAACACTTTCAGCATGAAACAGCAGCTTTCAGGGATGCCTGAATTGCTTCTTCAAAGTTTGCCCCCTTTCCCCCTAGCATTAGTTCATAGCTGTTTGCATCCTAATCGACTGCAGCTGTAGCAACACTTCTTTTTTTAAAAAAAATAATAATAGCCTGCCTTCTCCCTTAATAACAGTGATATTGTCATGCAGCCAATTGGTTCCATCTGAAAAATGGCACCTCTGAAGGAAAGCAAGGCTAATTTAAAGCGAGGACGTGCCCATGGTGATGTCATGCGGACAAATCCGATTGGCTGCATCCTAAGATGACATCGGCTGTCATCAGATATTGTCATCCGGATGAAACAACGGGGCTGTGGACACAGTGGAATGGAGGTGTGATTTGTTGTGCAAGCGGAGTATTTTTGCCACAGTCTGGATTTCAGGTATGGTGCAGTGCTGGAATTTGGTACTATGGCTTTTGGAGTGAGGCCAAAATTTGGCGTACCCTGCACCCCACAGCCCTCACATTGTGCTGGATTTTGAGGGTCCTAGAGCCCTCCCAACGCCTTCCCAAAGCTGGCCAAGCACTAACTAGGCTTTGGGAAGGAGCAGGACCTGTGAGAGCCCTCAGGCCTCCTTCCCATAGCTGGGCAACTGCTTACTGGTGCCCAGTGTGGGGAACTAGCCCCCTTTTATCCCTCCTAAAAAGAATAAATACACAACAGTCTTCTTTTAAAAGTATGACAAGTTTACTCACATTCAGTTCACAGTTGGATCCCTGAAGGCAGGCTTTAGCTTGTAGTTACAGATACTGTGTAGCTTACATCCTTGTAAGGATGGGCCAGCAGTGCAGTCCAAGAGAAGAAATGGCACCAAAAGAGGAAGATGGCTGTGTGACTGGACCTTTTGTTAGGTCTGCAAGAGTCACGCCCACCTACCTGGTCACATGCAAGGGGAGTATCCTCCAGACCAGGTGTAACAGGAAATTCTTCCTTGGCTGGAGTAACACCCCCTGTCTCTGTCCACTCTAGGGAAACAAGGAATGTTGCATTTGACTGCTCCAGTGGATTACATCCCACAGATCTATGGAGGCCCACATTCAAATCCCAGGGCAAAGGTTCCCCACTCCAGCTCTAAGTTGCCTTGCCAAGCATTCCCCATCAGCTCTTCCAATCTGCAGTGTGGTGCATTGGTTAGAGTGATGGAACAGGACCTGAGAGATAGTGTCTGTCAGGTGCTTTGAAGAAACCAAGGGGGAAAGGGCTAGATAAATATTGAAATATTCACACTGACTCACAGCCTTGTTAAAACCCCTGAGAGACAGACACTTGCACTCGTACACATACAAAACTCCCAAAGCAGATGATGCCCATTTGAAGGACAAGGTTCTCTTACCAGCTGAGCCTCTTCCCACTTGTCTCGGTTATCTTCCGTCAGGATGTTGCTAATTATCTGGACAAAGTTCTAGGACACAAAGACAAAACAAAGAAGCAAAAGCTGTGATCCGAGGAAGGGTTTGGTTTCATCCATAACACATCAGGGCTCACCCAAAGCATACGCTCATCCCTAGAAGGGCTATAGCTCAGTGAAAGGGCATCTGCCTTGCATTCAGAAGGTCCCAAGTTCAGTCCCCAGCATTTCCAGGTAGAGTTGGGAGAGACACCTCCGTCTGAATCCATGGAGAGCTGCTACCAGTCAGTGCAGACAATACTGAACTAGATGGACTAATGGGCCCATGCAGTAGAAGGAAACTTGCTTGCTATGTTCCTAGAATTTACTCCACTGCTCTCGGTCAACCCATTTTGCTGATTTGGAAAAGGAAACGGCCCTGCAGTTGTCTGAAAGTCACGCTACACATCTCCATCCATTTCTGAGCTGACCCAGAAGAGCCCAGAAAAAAAAATGTGTGCTTCGTGACAGCAAACCCAGGATCTAGGGATGTCAGAGAATTTCATTGGAGATGGAAACAGGAATGGAAATGGCCAACGTTTGCTTACTCGTCCCATTTCCAGAGCGGAAATTAAGCCATACAGCCTGGCCAGAATTCACTGTTCTCATTGCTTGGGGTCCACAAACAACATGCAATTGACTACTTTCCCCTTCCCCATTTGTGTTACATTTCCTTTGCACTAAAGTGAATGGGGTGGAATAAAGTGAGGGCAGTGCAATTTGTGCATTTTGCCACGGCGGGCAGTGAGATGAACTGCAGAGGAAGGGGTGCTGCCTGCAAGAATTGCAAGGAAGGAAAGGAAAACGCTGCCTTCTTTCATTCCTACCTGAATCCCACCTCCATGAAATGTATCCCAGATGGTGTCAGGGACTAGGCAGAGGAGGAACGGTGGAGACCACCTCCCCAGCCTGACCCTTCCAGGGAGGAGGAAAAGGAAGGCAGTGTAGATTTGCAACAGGGGGTTGAGGGAGGTCACAACTCAGAGGCAGATGAGGGGAAAAGCTGGGAAATCATGGGAGACCCAGAACAACACCCAGCTGACATGTTGCCATTAGAAAGCATTGAAGGCCCTCCATCTCCCAGAACACGGCGAGCCTTAAAAGCAGGAGAGCAAAGAGCTCCAAGACAGAGGGTACTTAGCAGCATCCATAGAAGTGATGAATGAGGAAGTGGGAGAGACGGTGTGTGTGTGGAGATTCACTCAGGAATCTCTCAGCCAGGTGGCCGGGTGCTCTCACACCCAGCTCGATTTGGGTCACGGATGTGTGTGTGTCAGTGGTTCCCCCCATTGACGCACCGGGTGTCCCCGGTTCCCTCTCGGCAGTGGCAGTCTCAGCAGTCCGGAGCCAGCCTGGTAGCGCAGTTGGCTCTGGCTGGCTTCAGAAGCTGCTTGCTGCCATGGCGCCCGCCATTTTGCCTTGCCGGAAGTCCCCATATGATGTGTCTTGTGCCGTTGATCTAATCACACAACATTAATTCCCTATAAATAAATCTACAACACTTAAAATATAAATCCGGGGACATTCTGGGGATGGAATTTGTCTGGGACAGATTTGTAAATCCGGGGGCTGGCCCCAGGAAAGGGGGGCATCTGGTAACCATATGATAAGATGCTTAGATACCACCACCGCCCCTCCCAGGACACAACAAAACCGTCCCTCCCAGGCAACAAAAATGGCTCTATTGCTCCTGTGCCCTGTGCTCATGGGCTTCATAAAGGCTTCTGGTTGGCCATTGTGGAAAGTGGAAGCTGGACTGCATGCACCTTCTGTGTGATACAGCAGGGTTCTCATTGTATTCCTATGCGGTGCTGGCTGAGCCCACTGGGCCTGGTGGAGCGGCAGGCAGGGAGCCCAACAGTAGGGGACACCCATGACAATGACAAGCAGAGACAATGAATTCTAGCTTTCATAGAACCTTAGAATTGTAGAATCGGAAGGGACCACGAGGGTCATCTAGTCCAACCCCCTGCAATGCAGGGATATTTTGTCCAAGGTGGTGCTCAAACCCACAACCCTGAGATTAAGGGTCTCATGGTCTATCGACTGAGCTACTCTGTCCTTCCACGAGGACAACGCTGAGACAATGGAGGAAGAAACCACAAGGCAGCATCACTCTCTAGACTGAGTTGAAAATAAGAAGGGAGGCAGACTGAAATTGGTGCCGCCACGCCCCATTAATCCCAATGGCCCTGCTCAACTGTTCCTAGACTCCTAACACCTGGTCTGCTGCTGTTTACATTTCCCCCAGAGCGTCCGTCCGGTCCAGCCCATCCCTGAGAGTTCAGGAAGGAGGTGGGAAAGGAGGAGGTCTTTACTTCAAAGCCATTGATTTCCTTTCCAATTAGATAATTAGCAACGACGCCATGTGGGAAGGAAATCCAAGAGGATATATTTAACATTTTAAATGCATGTGACCGTGTCCTTCCCCCCAAGGACAGTCCCATAGCTTCTCTGAACAGACAACTGCAGAATGATGATTCCAATCTCCTGGTTCTGCCATGGGGACACTGAGCACTTTCCCCTGTTTCCCACTGACCACTATTGCTCTGTCCATAGACGGCACAGAAATCAATTCATTCTGGCCCACGGAAATTTCATTTCGAAAATGAAACTTTGCTTTCCAAAGTTGCATTCTAGCCACTGGGGAGAAGCAAGAGGAAGAGCAATTTTGGAGATGCCAAAAAAAAAGCAGGAACAATTTCATTTTCTTCCCACTGGACCAGGAGTAGACCTGGTACTTTACTGCTGCTGTCCCTGGTGGAGAAAACCATGATGGCTGGAGAGGACTGGGTCAAACGCATGCTTTCATTATGACAGATAAGGCTATCAATGTCTACTAGTCCTTCCCTCCCTTTTGCACCTTCCACTCAGCCTCTGATGATGATGATGATGATGATGATGATGATGATGATAATAATAATAATAATAATAATAATAATAATAATAATAATAATAATATATTTATACCCCACCCATCTGACTGGGTTTCCCCAGCCACTCTGGGCGACTTCCAACAAAACACTAAAATACAATAACCTATTAAACATTAAAAGCTTCCGTAAACAGGGCTGCCTTCAGATGTCTTCTAAAAGTTTGGTAGTTATTTTTCTCAATGACATCTGGTGGGAGGGCGTTCCACAGGGCGGGTGCCACTACCGAGAAGGCCCTCTGCCTGGTTCCCTGTAACTTGGCTTCTCACAGTGAGGGAACAGCCAGAAGGCCCTTGGAGCTGGACCTCAGCATCTGGGCAGAATGATGGAGGTGGAGACGCTCCTTCAGGTCTACTGGACTGAGGCCATTTAGGGCTTTAAAGGTCAACACCAACACTTTGAATTGTGCTCAGAAACGTACTGGGAGCCAGTGTAGATCTTTCAAGACCGGTGATATATGGTCTCAGTGGCCACTCCCAGTCACCAGTCTAGCTGCTGCATTCTGGATTAGTTGCGGTTTCTGAGTCACCTTCAAAGGTAGCCCCATGTCGAGCGCATTGCAGTAGTCCAAGCAAGAGATAACCAGAGCATGCACCACTCTGGCGAGACAGTCTGTGGGCCTGTTGCTATGGGTCAGAAGTGGAGAGAATTGCTGTTGCTGAAGGCTTCCCATGGCCATCTGGTTGACCCCTGGGAGATGAAGAAGCTGGGCTGGATGGGCTTAATCAAGGAAGGCTTTTCTTCAGTGACCATTAAAAAGGGATTGGATAAATTAAGGAAGGTTATATAGATCTATTAGCCATGATACCGAAATTGAAACTCAGTGTTCAGAGCCAATTATGTTCAGAGCAGTTCCTGGAGGATTAAAACAAAGGGGTGGGGGGAATGTGTGAAATTATCTAGCCTTCATATCAATACTTTAGCTGTGATTCCTGCATTGCACAGAGTTAGACTAGACATCCCATTGGGTCCCTTCCAACTCTACAGTCCTATGATTCTGGTTATGGATTTCCTGAATGCATCTGCTGGACCACGGTATACAACCGAATGCTGAAATAGATGGACCCACGTCTACAAATCATGAACGCAGCCATATGTGTCACACAGTCTCATAACTGATTATTGTGACAGTTTTCCACCAATGCACACATGGACTTTGGGAAAGTAGAAGGTGCGGATGAAATGAAGATCAAGATTGAGAAAACCGCACATTTAAAAAAATGTACAAAGCAGAACCGCAGAGGCCTCCTAGCATGTGGGACACATTTGCCAGGTAATTCAGAGCTCCATACTCCAGGGAGAAGACTTTTTGGATCATTTCTCCTTGCTCAAGCTGTTGGATCTCCAACCTTCCAGCTCACCTGTATGTCACCAGTAGTGGGGCTGTAATAAGCTCTTCGGAAGATCTCGGTCATATTCCTGAGTACATCGATGGTCGAGAGCAGATCCCCACTGTAGCTGGTCCCATCCTGAGAAATCTCCACCAGGTTTTGCAACACACCCGACACCCCTTCCCCTATCAAACCCCGCTGAGCTTTTGAAAGATGATCTCTTGTCTGGGGAGACAGAAATTGACATGTGTTAACTTAAAACAGGGGTGGGCAACCTTTTTTCAGCCACGTGCTTAACTTTGTACACTGGGCTGTATACTAGTCCTATAAAAGCTAGAAATGTATTTATCTCTACCTGCCTTTCTCTCTCCACAATTTATCCAGTTTAAGCCAAGAGACACACTATTGAAGGCTTTGGGCTAGCCTGGTGAGCTATGAGGACTTGGCTGCTCTATCAGTCACAGAAAAGAAAACCTGGCCATGTAACATCAGCTTCTGTGATTGGGAGACAGTATGAAGTCTCTGGATTGGATGGGTCTGGTGTATAAATACTAGAAACCTTGAAGTCTCTCCATGATTGGTCAACAGAGCAGCACCTCCTGCTTGTTATACTTCTCCAGAGCATCCTCAACTCCATCCACTGAGTTAGGGGACTTTGAGTTGGAGAATGCACATTCCAGGTTTGGATTTAGGTTTCCAAGGTCCTGGCTCAGCTTCGACACTCACCATCATCTGGATGTTCCTGTAGTCAATGGAAACACACTTGACATATGTTGGAAGGGTCCAATAGGCAATGCCCTCTTCATCCAGCATGCACCGGCGTAGGATCAGCCCTGAAGGAGAGCAGAAAGGAGACAGTCAAGCACATTGCCAGTTGGCTGGTGAACTTACAAAGTCTACCCACAACAGCATTGATCCTTATCAGTCCAAGGAAGGAAGCTGGTCAACATGAGAAAATCAAGCCATTGTAAACTGAGATAGCTGCTACTGGAGATGATTGCTGTGTGGTTGTAGAAAGGAGCAGACTGTGTGTGTAATAGGGAGATTCTGCCTTCAGGGAGTTCAGTGGCAAAGTCCATTTAGTAAGTGAAACCTGCCCTCTAGTTTCTTAAAAATTGTGATTTCCCCATAACATAAGCTTCTGTTCTTCTGCCTCATATGCAACGTATGTCATCTCACTATGCATATGGTTGAGCTTGTCTTTTCGTAGTAAGGTGACCAATGGTGGTGTCCATTTTTTTCCTTTCCAATACACATCCCACCTGCAATCTGCAGCCTCCATGGCTGCCCCAAGTGCTTCCTGCTCTGAAAAAAGTCCCGTGAGAGGACCTACGTCATGACTTCCCCTGAAGTCCCAGAAACCATGGAGGTTGCCTTCTGAGTGCCTGAGATGGACGCAATCACTGATTTTAGTTCTAAGGGAAGTCGTTCCTTTTATCTAAAGAAAATCTTCCACACTTTTAGCAATCACATTGCAATTTCTTTTTTTAAAAAAATCTGTGCTTTAAAATAAAAAATAATAACAAGCACAATAAAAGTAATAAAAGCTGTCAGGTCCACAGTAGGCAGTCTCCCTACCTTCCTGTATCCACAGTAAAGCCCAGGCCCCCAAGAAGGCTGCAGAGTGCAGACTATAAGAATTGCAGGATGAAAGAATGGACACCCACAAACACCCCAGGCCACCTACGCTGTAAGGTAAGCATGCACACACGAGCAAACACAAAACACTCTGAAGCCCACCCATGGAATTTCACCAACATTTAACATAAGTGCATAAGGAGAGCTGGCAATATATTATAAAGGAAATGTGGAACAAATATAAAAGCATGAGGATTGTGGGGGGAGCTGGTGGAAGTCAAAAAATTGTAATTTGTTGAATACGACTGTGTTTAAATAACTTGTAAAAGAAAAATCTTTTAAAAAAATTAATAATAAAAAAAGAGAGCCTGCAGGATCAGGCCACTAGCCCATCTAGGTCAGGAATCTGTCTTCATAGTGGCCAGCCAGATGGCCCTAAAGAAAACCGGCGAGCAGGATCCAAAAGCAAGAGTAATAATAATAATAATAATTTATTTATACCCCACCCCTCTGGCTGGGTTTCCCTAGCCAGAGGGGTGGCTTCTAACAGAATATTAAAATACAGTAGTCTATTAAACATTAAAAGGTTCCCTAAACAGGGCTGCCTTCAGATGTCTTCTAAAAGTCTGGTAGTTGTTTTTTTTTCCTTTGACATCTGGTGGGAGGGCGTTCCACAGGGCGGGTGCCACTACCGAGAAGGCCCTCTGCCTGGTTCCATGAAACCGTTGGCAGCGAGGGAACCGCCAGAAGGCCCTCAGCGCTGGACCTCAGTGTCTGGGCAGAACGATGGGGGTGGAGACGCTCCTTCAGGTATACTGGACCGAGGCCATGTAGGGCTTTAAAGGTCAGCACCAACACTTTGAATTGTGCTCAGAAACATACTGGGAAACAATGTAGATCTTTCAAGACTGGTGTTATGAGGTCTCGGCAGCCGCTCCCAGTCACCAATTTAGCTGCCTCATTCTGGATTAGTTGGAGTTTCCGGGTCACTTTCAAAGGTAGCCCCACATAGAGTGCATTGCAGTAGTCCAAGCGGGAAATAACTAGAGCATGCACCACTCTGGTGAGACAGTCTGTAACTCTCCCGTCCTGTGGTTTCCAGCAACTGCTGTTCAGAAGCATCTCCGCCTCCACCCATAGAGGAAAAGCACAGCCATGGGGGCCAGAAGCCAACAATAGCCCTCGCCTTCCACGCATTGGTCTCTCTCTTAAAGCCACCCTAATTTGGTGGTCCTCTAAGTTGGTGGTTTACTTCTCCCCTTTGATCATTTCCGAATGCTGTTTCTTTCCTTGCTGACTGATGGAGAAGAGTTGGGAATCGGAGGGAGGAACACAGGAGAAATTTTTGGCTCGATAACAAGCGCAGCCCATACAGGTGGACACACATCATTGCTTGCTCAAGAACCACATGGAAGAACCTATAGTCAGGAAATAAATATTCAGCAGCAACAACATCTTTGGGAACCAATAGGCTGTTATTCGTCATCCTGGCAAGAGCTAATGTCCACTGCCTTCCATTACTCTTGTCTCTCCTAATTTAGAGTGATCCTCTTGTTTGGCAGTTCCTCACCTTTGGGACTCACAAGCTAAAGTGATGGGGTCGGATCGAACAAATGAGGCCACCTTAGCTGACCCCTTCCTTGCCATGAACGTGGACACACGCTCTCCCCATCAAGAGCCCCCAGAGGGAGCCGTTTTCACCAACTCCACAGCAGGGCATGTCTTTCGGAACCGTTCAGCAATTCATCTTCAGACACGGTTCCGAAATGCCAGCTGCTATCCTGGCACATCTTCCGGGTTAGATGTCCAGAGAAGGGAGCCTTGGCACAAATAAGCCAGAAGATTGTGGCCAGAACTTCTGCTCCACAGCCACAGCAGCCAGGAAGACGCATCTCAGTTTTTGCAAGAACAAAGTGTCTACTTCCAGTCCCAGGGCAAGTTCACATTGAAAAATTTCTCTGCGTCTTCTGCCTTGCTGCCCAGTTTTCTGAATCCTGTTTGCTTCAGACAATTGAGGTTTGCTTCAGACACGCAGCACTGAAAGAATCCTGAGAACTGTAGTTTAAGGATACCCTGTGAGGGATAAACTGTAGCTCCTGGGATTATTTTCTTTTTTGAGGTGGTATGATGTGCAGCATGGGTGGCGCTGTGGGTTAAACCACAGAGCCTAGGACTTGCCGAATGGAAGTTCAGCGGTTCGAATCCCCTCAATGGGGTGAGCTCTCTTTGCTTGGTCCCTGCTCCTGCCAACCTAGCAGTTCGAAATCACGTCAAAGTGCAAGTAGATAAATAGGTACCGCTCCGGTGGGAAACGGTGTTTCTGTGCCCTGCTCTGGTTCACCAGAAGCGGCTTAGTTATGCTGCCCACATGAATCAGAAGCTGTACGCCGGCTCCCTCGGCCAATAAAGCGAGATGAGTGCCGCAACCCAAGAGTCGGTCACGACTGGACCTAATGGTCAGGGGTCCCTTTACCTTTTATGATGTGCACACAGCCCAAGAAACAAACTTTGAGAAGAATCTCTGCTGCTACGGAGGTGGCTGTTTCTTGGCTCACATCTCCCTTTTGCCATTGCAGGGAGTGACTTAAAGAGTTTCTGTTCATTTGCGACTTTAATCAGATCAAGATTCAGATCTTGTTTTTTTTACAGTATTTGACCACTAAACTTCCATTTATAATTCAGGGATTGTGTGCAGATGAACTGAGGTGAGCACGGACTGCATTTGTCCATTCATTTACCATATTTTTCGCCCCATAGGACGCACTTTTTCCCCTCCAAAAACGAAGGGGAAATCTGGGTGTGTCCTATGGGGCGAATGCAGGATTTCGCTGAAGCTTGGAGAGCAAGAGGAGTCGGTTATTTTGACTTTTTTTGCATTTGGATCACATTGTTTGATCTCTGCTATCTATTTTGTTGTTTCTTCAGCTCGTAAAATGCCTTGCACGTAGCAATATAGAAATATAGGTAAATGAACATGAAATATTAAAAATAATAAACATTCTTAATATGTATGTGTGGTACCCACCCACAAATAAACAGAAATTCAAGAGAAGTGAAAGAGAGAACATAGGATCCACAAAGACGCAGTTTCATACTATCTGAGAAACTTGTAGGGAATGGACTGGGTCCCACGGCTATGCAGCCATGTGGAGGGGAGCTTACTGTGATGAACTTGAATCCAGAACCACGAACCACTTTTCTGACAGTTACTGAAATCTGAAGTCTGCACCCTAATGTCCTATGTGACTGTCAGGGAACTGCCATCGGAGCCAGAGGCAGAGGCAAGGCTCCAAAGCGATGCAGAAGGGCCCAGCAGGGAGAGGGGCAGCTCATCAGCTGGGGAAGGAAATCAGCGTAACACCAGGGATAAAGGGGGGCAGATGGGGGAATCGGCGAGCAGGCTCCAGGACTCCTTGCCGGAGACGAGCGGGGAGAGCACGGGTCCTCTGCTGCCCACACCCACCCTGCACAGAAGACTTCCGCGCAGGGAGAGTAGGAGGAGACTTGGCGTCAAAGAGCTTCTATGCTGGAAGAGGTTCAAAAAACGCCCACTGACGGATTCTGCTAGCGACTGAACAGCCACGGGGTGAAGGGCTGTCCAGACAGGAAAGGTTTAAACAGGCAACCTAGCCAGGAGTGGCGGTAACTTACGCAAGAGCAACCCCTATAACCATTACAGTGACCTTGCAAGAGATCCAGGGCTATGGCCATTTGAGGTGTCAAGACGTCATCTGTCGCCATAGAGGAGAGAAGGACCACGTCAGGCCACCACTACTTACCTGTGGCGTTCCGGGGACATCGAACGGCTGCAGATTCTCCTCCTGGAGTCTCCTTCCAAATCACAGAAGCAAAATTATCTTCATCACAGATTTCATGGGGCTCTGGAAAGGAAGAAAGGATGTGGCTGAATTTAGTACGTCTGCTGAGACAAAGGAAGGAAGGAAGGAAGGAAGGAAGGAAGGAAGGAAGGAAGGAAGGAAGGAAGGAAACTGAAAAGGGGAAGATGGGTGAGGGAAAAAGAAAATGTGGGTTGACAGTGGTGAATGAGAACAGCCATCTGTTATATCAACGAATCTCAGAATGAAGAACTGCTTAAGTAGAATATGGGGACGCGGGTGTCACTGTGGGTAAACCACAGAGCCTAGGACTTGCTGATCAGAAGGTCGGCGGTTCAAATCCCCACAACGGGGTGAGCTCCCATTGCTCGGTCCCTGCTCCTGCCAACCTAGCAGTTCGAAAGCATGAAAAAGGGCAAGTAGATAAATAGGTACCGCTCTGGGAGGAAGGTAAACGGCGTTTCCGTGTGCTGCTCTGGTTTGCCAGAAATGGCTTAGTCATGCTGGCCACATGACTTGGAAGCTGTACGCCGGCTCCCTCGGCCAATAAAGCAAGATGAGTGCCGAAACCCCAGAGTCGGCCACGACTGGACCTAACGGTCAGGGATCCCTTTACTTTTACCTGTAGAGTATGCTTAAGTAAAGTGTGGTTTAAACAAACACACAAACAAACATACATACATACATACAAACAAACAAACAAACAAACAAACAAACAAACAGTCAGTCAGACAGACAGACAGACAGACAGACATATATGGATTCTAGAAATTTAGGAAGTTTGCTAGATCTCCACAAATCTACAAAGCGGGACGTGGGTGGCACTGTGGTCTAAACCACTGAATCTCTTGGGCTTGCCGATCTCTAGGTGTGGGCTCATAGATCTTTATACACACACATACCAAAGTGATAATGTAGAGAAAACAGGTGGAATTCAACCACACAGAAATGTCTAACCACTGAGCCTCTTGAGCTTGCTGATCAGAAGGTCGGTGGTTTGAATCCCCGCAATGGAGTGAGCTCCCGTTGCTCTGTCCCAGTTCCTGCCAACCTAGCAGTTTGAAAGCATGCCAGTGCAAGTAGATAAATAGGTACTGCTGTGGTGGGAAGGTAAATGGCATTTCCGTGCACTCTGGCTTCCGTCATGCTGCAAAAGCAGTTTATTCCTGCTGGCCACAAGGCCCAGAAAAGCTGTCAGTGGACAAACACCGGCTCCCTTGACCTGAAAGCGAGATGAGCGCCGAAACCCCATAGTAGCCTTTGACTAGACTTAACCGTCCAGGGGTCCTTTGCCTTTACCATTAGCTATGACAGCTAAATGAAACCATGTTGGTCAAAGGCTTGGAACAGCAGAGGTATTTGTGTGCGTGCATGTGTGCATTCACACATATGCACAGGCAAGTTTCATGTCCTGTTTGCAAACTTTACATAGGACAATATTGGGGAACCAGCTGCCTTGCAGGTGTTTCTGGACTATAACTCCCATCATCCTTGATCATTGGCCACGCTAGCTGGGTCTGATGGGAATCGGGATCCAACTACACCCGGAGACCACCAGGCTCCACATCACCTCTCCCATTGGAATCTGGTTGTCACCGTGGGAAACAGAATGCTGACCGAGATGGATCTTTGGTCCGATCGGGCAGCGCACTTCCTCCAGCCACACCCCTAAAAAAACCCTGTGCAAATACACTCACGGAAATGCCTGAAGGCGATTCTCTCATTCTGAATCTGGGAGAAAGCTTTGAGCACACACAAAGGAACCTGGCTCCCGGCCTGAGTAGCACAACCCTTTATGTGGAAAAGTTATTTATGGGACATAAAGCAGTGAAAGCTGTCATTGGAGTGTTAAAGTCATTTCTCACCACTAAGCACAGGGAGGAGGGGGACATATATTTCACAGCTTTCAATTACATTTTCTATTTTATTGGGCATGTAAAGCAACTTGTAAATGGGGGGGGGAGCATACATAGTTTGGGTGGAAATGGAAGAGAAAGAGCAAAAGGAATGACAGGCATGGATAAGCCCTAGCAGCTTCTTATGGAAGTCCCCATCTCCTAGAATTTGACACTGGGCCGCAGCAGGATTTCACCATGCCGGGAACGGTGTGCCAAAGAGATGGGCACCTAAATGGCGCAGGAGCAGCTGTTGGTGGGCTGGAATCAATGATCCTGACCATGGCTGCAATTTGTCAGTGTCTAGCCAGCAAGGTTGACTTCGGAAGGTCGCAAAGCACCGTTTCAGTGTGTGGGTTGCTGCTATCCAAGACAATTAGTCAAGGCCGAGCACCCAGCCTTGGTGGGTAATGGACTCGACATCGGCACTTGAACTAGAAATATGCTCTGCTCAAGACTTGGGATGCAACATGATGAGTTGTGCCATGGTTTCCACCCACCTGCATTCTTGGCTGCATTTGGAATTGGGGGTGCAATCTTTCAAAGTTACCATGAAACTGACCGGCATAGGGACTGAGGGGATCTTCACACATTTGTCTCAAGGCAAAGCCACTTCTGAGCTAGGGAGGAGGTGGAGTTGTGGGCTTCACACCCCTCCCCACACTCGCGGGGGCTGGCTTCAGCCCCCGCGATAGCAGGGAATCCTCAGACTCATCATACCCTGAGCCAGCCAATCGGCTGGCTTGGGGGGCGTGGTCTCGCCTACATAGGTCTGGCGTGGCCGAGGGTCTCCCTCTTTCCCTCGCCGCAGCCGTGGCGGTTAGGCATTGGTGGGTACTGTTTTATTGTTATGCAGATGAAGGGTGGGAAGGTAGCGCCATCACCTCCCCCAAATCAAAGGGTAGTCCGGTAAAGGATTCCGGGGAGCGTGGCCTTGTCCTAAGCCTATGGAGGTGTGGGCCCATGGCACGCCCCCACGCAGTGACCCGGGGGGGGGAGGTCCTCGTTGACATTCCTGAGCAGGACTCCCCCTACTGGTAGTTAACCCTCACCGGCCTTCAAGTATGCAGCCTGAAGCCAGTTAGTTGTTAGGACCAATGCCTAAGCCAATACCGTTCAATTCCTGTAATCAATAAAGTTGTGGCCTAATTTGACCCATTAACTCGAATTCTTGTGTCTCGTGTCTTTATTTCTGAGGGGGGAGGCGGGAACTCGCCACACAATAAACAGATATATAGCCTCCACTGTCAAACAGCTCTTGCCATCAGCAAGTTGTTCCTGGCGCTTAGTTGAGAGTCTGCTTTGTTGTCATTTGAATCTATTGGTTTGGGTCATAGAATCATAGAATCATAGAGTTGGAAGAGACCACAAGCGCCATCGAGTCCAACCCCCTGCCAAGCAGGAAACACCATCAGAGCATTCCTGACATATGGTTGTCAAGCCTCTTCTTAAAGACCTCCAAAGAAGGAGACTCCACCACACTCCTGGGCAGCAAATTCCACTGTCGAACAGCTCTTACTGTCAGGAAGTTCTTCCTAATGTTTAGGTGGAATCTTCTTTCTTGTAGTTTGGAACCATTGCTCCATGTCCGCTTCTCTGGAGCAGCAGAAAACAACCTTTCTCCCTCCTCTATGTGACATCCTTTTATATATTTGAACATGGCTATCATATCACCCCTTAACCTCCTCTTCTCCAGGCTAAACATGCCCAGCTCCCTTAGCCGTTCCTCATAAGGCATCGTTTCCAGGCCTTTGACCCCTGTGGTCCTGCCCACTGGAGAACCAGAAAAAAAAGCTCCCATTTTGTACAGTTTGCCCCAGTTCCACCATGGCTGAGCTCTGACTCTGACTTGACTGACCAAACCTGACTGTAGTCAAGGCGCTCCTCAAAGTGTTGCTGCTTGCTTGGTTTCTATGTCTGCAGTAGAATGCCTTCCTCTCTGTGGCGGAAGCAGTGGGGCAGGAAAGCAGGAAGAGTGCCACCTCTTGCGCTTCTGCCCCCTGAAGCGGCTGCATCACCCTGCCTCATGCATGGGCCGGATCTGGCTGGCTCCATTTTCCATGTGGCAACCCTTCAGATATTTGAAGATGGCTGCCATACCATATCACCTCTCAGTTTTCTCTCCTCCAGGCTAAACATACCCAACTCCTTCCACCAATAGGTAGCTAGGTAGCTAGATAGAGAAAATATGTAGAAGCAGTAGGAAGTTTGAGAAATGTGGTTTTTAAAAATGCATGTTTTGATACAGCTTTTCCTTTTGGAAAAAGAAAGGAAGAATGTGTTTGTTTTGGAAGCAGGACAAAAGGGAACAAGAAATTAAAAAAACATTCACAACTGAGTAGAAGGCAAGGTGGCCGATCTGTCTGTCCTTAAAAGTAAAGGTAAAGGACCCCTGGATGGTTTAGTCCAGTCCTTAACTAGCTCAATACAGTGGTACCTCGGGATACAGACGCTTCAGATTACAGATGCTGCTAACCCAGAAATAGTACAATGGTACCTCGGGTTAAGAACTTGATTCGTTCTGGAGGTCCGTTCTTAACCTAAAACTGTTCTTAACTTGAGGTACCACTTTAGCTAATGGGGCCTCCTGCTGCCACCATGCCGCCGCTGCACTATTTCTGTTCTCATACGGAAGCAAAGTTCTTAACCCGAGGTACTATTTCTGGATTAGAGGAGTCTGTAACCTGAAGCGTCTGTAACCCGAGGTACCACTGTATTAGCTGTGGTGCTGGGCTAAGAAGGAGATCAGCTCTGCAACCCTCTTTCCACATTCCGCTTGCAACTGACATGCAGGAACCGACCACCAGAGGCTTGTCCTCAATTTCACCCTTTCAACTTTCCCTCCTGTGCTCAAGTACGTTCCTGGGAAACAAGGCATGACACTCTGTATTAGGGACGCTCATTAGAAATGCATTCCGCCACCTTGCCTGAGAGTGTGGGAGTGCTCCATTTCTCAGGAGGGGATAACACGATCCCTGTAATTTTTAATATCCCTTTGTAACAAAAGCCATTTTACAAAAGGAAGCACGCAGCACTGGGAGAATTTAACATCTAACCCAATTACGCTCAATGGCTTTCCTCCTTTTTTAAAAGCAAATTATGTTGATATTTGATGTTCTTCCTCCTCCCCTTCTCTCTAGGGCAAAATAAGAATGCAATTGTTTTTAGACATTGATCTGATGGCTACAGGATCTGAATGCCCATACTTTTCAGGCCAAAGGCTGGCCAGGAATCTTGGAGGCAATCAAAGGCCAACAATAGCCAGATTAATTCTTGTTATTTTGCTGCTGCATTTTATTTGTCTGCGAACCACCTTGAGGCTCCTTCTTTCAATCATCATTGTTATCATCCAGCCACATGTTGGATGAAGGCCATCAGCTTGATACCCCGAGAATCACACACACCCTCCCCAGGAAAAAAATAAGCCATACTTAGAGTGGTGAGAGTCCCATGGACTGCTAGAAGATCAAACCTATCCATTCTGAAGGAAATCAGCCCTGAGTGCTCACTGGAAGGACAGATCCTGAAGCTGAGGCTCCAAGACTTTGGCCACCTCATGAGAAGAGAAGACTCCCTGGGAAAGACCCTGATGTTGGGAAAGATGGAGGGCACAAAGAGAAGGGGACGACAGAGGACGAGATGGTGGGACAGTGTTCTCGAAGCTACCAGCATGAGTTTGACCAAACTGCAGGAGGCAGTGGAAGACAGGAGTGCCTGGCGTGCTCTGGTCCAGGGGGTCACGAAGAGTCGGACACAACTAAACGACTAAACAACAACAGGGCCTTTTGATTTCCTAGTGGGACCAGATGGAAACTCTGGCATCAGTGCACTTCACAAAACAAGAGGTGTTCTACCTACCTGTGAGTTTCCTGCCCAGAACCACTCGACCCTTCTGATCAGCACGCCTAAGAGTGTAGGCAGCTGAGGGGCAGAATTTGCCACTCGCAGGGAAATATGCAGGTTTTTTACTCCAACGCCCTGCAGTGCAGGAACCGCAGCTAATGCAGTTTTAATTAGGATATAAGAAGTGTCTGCTTGATAAGACCAATGGCCCATCTAGTCCCTTCATCTCCTGCAGAAATCTCTTACCTGGACATCTCTTCTCGTTGCATTGCTTGTACTCCTCTTTGGGTCCTTGACATGCGTCTCCTCCATAGAAAGGGCCGTAGCAGACACGGTCGCGTTTCTGCGTTCCACCTCCACAAGTGGCGGTACAGCTCCCCCATGGGCCCCACACTTGCCACTTCCCATCCACTGGAAGAGAAAGGGAGAAATTGTAATGTAGGGTTCCTGCAGAGGAGGGTGGAGATCTGAGGTTGTGGGCACGCACAATGCACTCTACGTAGGGCTACCCTTGGATCTGGTCTGGAGAAGAAGAAGAATTGGATTTGATATCCGGCTTTATCACTACCCGAAGGAGTCTCAAAGTGGCTAACATTCTCCTTTACCTTCCTCCCCCACTACAAACACTCTGTGAGGTGAGTGGGGCTGAGAGACTTCAGAGAAGTGTGACTGGCCCAAGGTCACCCAGCAGCTGCATGTGGAGGAGCGGGGAATCAAACCCGGTTCACCAGATTACGAGTCTACCACTCTTAACCACTATACCACACTGGCTGTCAGCTCCAGTTGGTGCAAAATGCTGCGATTGGACTATTGATGGGGTAAATAAGTCCCGGCAAGTAACTCAAAAGCTTGCACTGGTTGCTCAGACATGGCAGAGCCAGGATCAAGGTCCCTGCTTTTACAAAATAATAATATTGAAATAAATCAAACAAATTGATACAATAAATATAACAGAGGAACAAAAACCAGCACAATGTATCTGGGAGAGACTTAATATTAGGCTGGTATAATACTTAAGACCATTAAGAAAACCAAATTTCATGTTGTACTTGGTAGAGGGATGTCCTGTGTTGCTGCATTTGTTGAAAACAAGAAAGAATCCCACCAAACTGCATATAATTTTTTCTGGGTTCTCCAAGCCTTTGGCATGTGATATTTTCCAGCTATTGCTAAACTTCACATATTTTTTCTACCAAATCAAAAATTGCAAGTCCTGTAAGGTTTTCCACTTGGGAGCCATTGAGGTTCTCAAATTGGCTCTCAACCAGGGGCATAGCTAGCTGCTCTGGCACCCGGAGTAGCTGGGGTGGGGCGAGCCTCCCACAGGGGCACCGTGGTGATCCACCCAGGGGGGCGGCACGGTGAGCTGCCCACAGAGTCCACCTGGGGGACGCAAGCCCCACACTGCCTGAAATGTCAGTGCAGGTCCCCAAGCCACTGCGTCACTCCCAGGAGAGACGTGTGGCTCAGGCGTGCTGCACTCCAGGCCCCACAGTAAGTGCCGCCCCCACGGCGTTCCATTTTGTCACACACACCCCCCCCCCAGGATGACACCCGGGTTGGACCTCAACCCGCCCCCTTCCTATGCCCCTGCTACCAACAACTTGGGTCCAGGACACCTTAAGGTATCCTGTCTGAGGTCTACAGAGGAGTAACTGTTTGTGGTCCTCCATGGCTTGGATGAATGGCTCATATCCAACAGGAGGCATGTGTTTAGTATTCTGGACCCAGTTTTATTGGACTTCCTCCAGTGGAGCTCAGACAAATCCCCTCCCTGTTGAGGTTCCAGTGCCTACTGGAGATGACTTCTTCTTCTTCTTTTTCTTCTTCTTCTTCTTCTTCTTCTTCTTCTTCTTCTTCTTCTTCTTCTTCTTCTTCTTCTTCTCCTCAGTTAAGCAGTATCAAAATTGCTTAAATAAATAATACTAGGAAGTAGCTTGTGCATAGGTATATGTGTTCCAAAATGTTTCAGCTCTATTATGTGGCTCAGCAGAGATGTACACAGAAAATGTTGCTACTGAAACACTTGCTATATAGTAGCTTTCCCCAAATGGGCATGTTCCAGATGGTTTGAACTACAAATCCCATCTTAGTGCTTCAGCTCTAAGCGTCTGGATGGCAATAGGCTGGGGACAGCTGAACTGAAGTTTATGTCTGTTGGCAAACTAGTGCTCCTTAGGGGGAAAAGACAAGCATCAAACACCTTGTAAGAAACTCCTTAGGATGGGGGCTATCAGTATCTCAGCTGTGCCAGCTGTGGCTGATGGGATTTGTAGTCCATAACATCTGAATAGCACCCATGATATCACAGATCTTTCAGTAGCAACTTCTCCCATGTGTATCTGTACTGAGCCACTTACAATGATCATAGAATCTTAAAGTTGGAAGGGATGCCAAGGGTCATCTAATCTTCTTCTTGTTTGGTAATCACTCTTAGATGAGTAAGATTGTCTTCCATAAACACGGTTTTAACAATAAGTCCGTAAGTGACTGTGGAGGCCAATTCTGGATCCACACATTCTTCCACAGTGGGGACATAGGTTTCCGGGCGGGAGTTGATCATGGTGAGGGTTTGCCAAGGGTGCCTTGCTCTTAGCACGTTTCTCCCTTTTGTCCTGAGTTCGAGCATCTTCAAAACCCATGACACCTTTGGTAAAGGCTGTTGTCCAACCCCCTGAAATCTTGAGTCATAGTCTCCCTTGCAATTTGAAACCATACCAGACCCTGCTTAGCTTTGCAGATGTGCGAGCAGTTTTACTGCTGTACCACTAGGAGGTCATCCATGCATTGGTTGAATCCCAAAGGGGCAGAGGGTGACCTACACACTACTACTGACCTGGGCACTGTCTTAGGAAACAGTCTCGGCTCTCCACCCAGTGTCCTTGGCATTCGGCACCCCCGTACGACGGCCCATTGCACTCTCTCGTCCGCTGCTGGGTGCCGTTGGAGCAGCTGGTGGAACAGGAGCTCCAGCTCGACCATTCATTCCAGTTGCCGTCCACTGAGTGACCCAAAGAAGGAAAGAAGGGAAGGCAGAATGTGAAAACCGCTTTTGCACAGAGATATAGCTTTATAAAAATAGTTGTGTGTCTTTGTTTCTCAGTTTGATCCTTTTACATGACTTTGTATGCATTGTGGTATTTTATGCATTTTCATTTGCAGTTACTTTTATTTGAATTAATTTTGAGATGCATTTTAATTGATTGATTGCTTGTTTTTATGCATATTGTATTATTTATATGATGTTAGCCGCTCTAATAATACAGATATTATTATTATTATTATTATTATTATTATTATTATCATCATCATCATCATCATCATCATTAGTTTAGTAATCATTCATTGCAATTGTTAGGAGTGAAGGTTGTTTAATTATTATTTGCTGATATTTTGAGAGTTAATTTTTATTTTATTTTATATATATTATATCATTAGTTCTTCAGTTTCCCAATCAATTCTCTCTTTTTTTTAAAAAAAAAAAAAAGATTTCCAGGTTTATACATTTCAATAATTTTACAATCATCTTAACTTTTCGAAACTCGACTTCCTTCCCCCTCTTTCGTGGTCCCTTAAATTTATTTATTATACTTTCTGCATATTCCAAATTAACTCATTTATTCATCTACTTTAAATATATACTCTTATAAAACTGCAGGTTATTACAACAATCCAGTTTTGAGAGTTAATGTTATTGTGTACTATTATATTCTAATAGATTATTGAATATTGTTTTATTCAGTATAAGTCGTTCCATTTTAAAGTTCTGTTTTATTATGGTATTTATTTATTTTTTGTATTGGACCAGATTATTATAAGGTGTATGTTCTTTGTTGTATATTTTGTTACCGTAATATTTTGTTGTGTATTTTGTTGTTTCTATAGTAACACAGAAAGGCAGTCGATGCCAATGACTCATCTAGTCTGTGTAGACTGTGTAGTCCCATTCTCACAGTGGCCAATCAAATGCCTATGGCGAACCCACAAGCAGGATCTGATCACGAGAGCCCTTTATCTCCTGTGGTTTCCAGCAGCTGTTTTTCAGAAGCATTGATGCCTCCAGCTGTGGAGGGCAGAGCCTAGCCATTGAGGCTAGCAGCCATCCACAGCTCTCTCCTCCGTGAATTTGTCCAGTCCTCTTTTAAAACCATCCAAACTGGTGGCTGTCACCAGGGCCAGATAATAATAATAATAATAATAATAATAATAATAATAATAATAATAATAATAATTTATTATTTATACCCCTCCCATCTGCTGGGCTTCCCCAGCCACTCTGGGAGGCTCCCAACAAAATATTAAAATGTCATAATACATCAAACATTAAAAGCTTCCCTAAACAGGGCTGCCTTCAGATGTCTTCTAAAAGTCTCGTAGTTGTTTTTTTCCTTTGACATCTGGTGGGAGGGCATTCCACAGGGTGGGCACCACTACCAAGAAGGCCCTCTGCCTGTTTCCCTGTAACTTGGCTTCTCGCAGCAAGGGAACTGCCAGAAGGCCCTCAGAGCTGGACCTCAGTGTCTGGGCAGAACAATGGGAATGGAGATGCTCCTTCAGATATAATGGACCGAGGCTATTTAGGGCTTTGAAGGTCAGCACCAACAGCTTGAATTGTGCTTGGAAACGGCTGAGAGCCAATGTAGGACTTTCAAGACCAGTGTTATACAATCTCAGCAGCCACTCCCAGTCACCAGTCTAGCTGCCACATTCTGGATTAGTTGCAGTTTCTGGGTCACCTTCAAAGGTAGCCCCACATAGAGCGCATTGCAGTAATTCAAGCGAGAGATAACTAGAGCATGCACCACTCTGGCGAGACAGTCTGCAGGCAGGTAGGGTCTCAGCCTGCGTACCAGATGGAGCTGGTAAACAGCTGCCCTGGTTACAGAATTGACCTGTGCCTCCATGGACAGCTGCGAGTCCAAAATGACTCCCAGGCTGCGCACCTGCTCCTTCAGGGGCACAGTTACCCCATTCAGGACCAGGGAGTTTCAGGAGGTTTGATGAGGCCCTAAGCTACTGAATGTAATGGGGCCTTTATATGTCCAGCTGTCCTTTATCAATAACAAATTTTCTCTGCTCTTTGTGTTGAATAGATGCTATATGATTATTGATGGACCTAATAGGTATCTCAAGTCATTTGCGCATGTTGCCATGCAACCAATCCATGCAGAATGGAGGCACCCTATATATAGAAAGGAGGAAATCAGTGATATTTTAGGGAGCAAGTGAGCAGGCAGGGCCCATGACTTACATCCTAGGAGCCTACACAACACAAAACACTGTTGCTGTATGTAGGTTTTATTTTATTTGTTTTTTAACTCATATTTTGGAAATGTACACCCAGTTTTTCCCCCTTAATTTTTTTTGCCCCCCCCCAAAAGAGTGGGGCGCTAAGCTATAGCTTGTTTAGCTTATACGTAAATCCGGCACTGGCCATCACTGCCTCCTGTGGCAGTGAGTTCCACAGTTTAACTACATACTGCCTGAAGACATGCTAGTTGTACAAGATGAACGGGCTTTCTTCAACTGATGTCTTTCAGAAATTGCTGAACTCACAGCTCCCATCATCTCTGACCATATGCCATCCTGACCGGAGCTGATGTCCAACTGCAGAGTCCCAAGTTGGGATCAAAAGGGCGACAGATAAGGCAAGCTTTCATGCTAGATGCAGGCAAGAGGGGGAAGCCTATTCACAGGGAAGAAATTTACTGACTCCTCAGGGCTCGTGTGCATGTTTGTGTGTTTAACTGTCAAAACCGCTTCCATTTTGACAAGCCGGTTTTCTCCCTGACATTTCAGCGCCATCTACTTCTGTAATCTGCAGATAAGTCATGGGTGATTGGCACTGCCAAGGCTAAAATAATAATACCGTCAGGTTGTCATTGGGTGGTCGGAAAATGGAAAACCTAGACATGTTTATTTTAAGCACCAAGTTTCTCACCTTTAAGGCCCCCCGCCTGCCCCAGTGCAAACTTCAGAACCCGCTAGATAACGTACCACTTCAAAGAAGCCAGCCAACTCAAGCCTAACTCAGAACGCACAATTACTTGCATCACTTAATTAACGCGAATAGGCGAAGGAGTTCTCCGGTCTGAAATATCAGCCGTAATTTATCATTCAGCTGGAAAAAGCCCCCTTATGCCAAGTGCAGGTTAGGAATGAAATATGAATACTTTTATTAGAGAGATATATCTTGAAATATTTCCTTACATGACAGACCCACTCTAATTATTTCTGGAAGGCTTCAGCTCATTAGCAGAGGGCTCATTATCTCTCCAGCAGGAGGAAGTCCGAGTGTCAATTCCTAACAAATTGTAAGGCTGGAAGGATCCAGGAGGTCATCCAGCCAAGCCAAAGAAGGATTTTCTAGGTATGCAACCACTGCAGATCCGTCCAGAAAACCCAGCTTGAGCATTCTCAAGGAAGTGAGTCAAGCCAGAAATGCAGAAAAATTGCTAGCAGGGCAGTTCTGCATTTTCTTTCCTCTTATGGCCAATCAGATGTCTCCAGAAGACCCCAGGCAGGGCAAGAAGTCATGAGATTTTTTTTCAGGAGCTGACATCAATGGCATATTAAAAACATTAAAGGAGCCTGGTGGATCAGGCCCATGGCCCATCTAGTTCTATACCTATTCTCACAGTGGCCAATCAGATTTCCTAGCAGGATTCAAGAAAGAATAGAGCTTGGGGAAGGGGGAAAGATTTTCTCAACATCGACTTAAAAAATAAATGAATCAGCTATCAGATCCTAATCTCTCATTCATTCAATCAATCAAACAATCACATTCTACTGTAGAATCACAGAATTGTAGGGTTAGAAGGGACTGCGAGACTCATCTGATCCAACCCCCTGTGCAATGCAGGAATCTTTTGCCCAACAAGGGGTTCAAACCCATAACCCTAAGATTAAGAGTCTCATGCTCTACCAACTGGGCTATCCCATCACTCAGCTCAGTTTCCCATGGTTCCCATCAGGTGCCATGGGAAGAACAAAAAAAGGCTCTGGAATGAGACACTTGCCCCAGACATTGATGTTGCTCACTAGGGCTGCGGAAGAGCTTCAACACCCCCCAAGTTCACTTGTTTTGTGAGGGATGGTGAAAATGGCTAACAGTCATTTCTATGAAAGGGGAGACAAATGTTGCAGAGATAGCAGAAGGTGCTCACCTTAAGCCTTGGTCTAGTATACCTGAAGGAGCATCTCCACCTCTATCGTTCTGCCCAGACACTGAGGTCCAGTGTCAAGGGCCTTATGGCAGTTCCCTCCCTGCGAGAAGTGAGGTTACAGGGAACCAGGCAGAGGGCCTTCTCGGTATTGGCACCCACCCTGTGGAACGCCCTCCCACCAGATGTCAAAGAGAACAACAACTACCATATTTTTGGGAGACATCTGAAGGCAGCCCTGTTTAGGGAAGCTTTTAATGTTTGACGCACTATTGTATTTTAATATTTTGTTGGAAGCCGCCCAGAGTTGCTGGGGAAACCCAGACAGATGGGCAGAGTATAAATAAGTTGTTGTTGTTGTTGTTGTTGTTGTTGTTGACTTAGCTATGTCAGTCATGAGCCCTAAGGAGGATGAAATGTGTTTGTAGATTCCCACAAATTATCAAGCTCTCCTCCATCCTGTGAGCCAGTATCTCTCCACTTACTGGATATCAAAGGGAGAGAGTGATAAAATAGTGGGATAAGAAACCCAAGCATCCGATCATTTGTCCAAGTGCTTTCTTCTGAAAGCCCAGCACTTCATTTACCCGAGTCTCACTGCACCAAATCAAACAGCAATCAGCCAGCCGCGATCTGAGCAGAGCTTCTGCTGCAATTAGACACTTTCTCCCCTCTGACTTCCCATTCCTCTCCTCCAGCGAGTGGCTCATTCTCCAAGAGTCCCTGCTGCACGCCAAATAACTGCATTGTGCCTGCAACAGTGAGTTGTCATTGTTTGCCGTTATAAATCCCCGGAACAATAACCGATGCAGCCGGCGAGGCTCTAAAGCACTGAATTGCTCTCATTGTCCTTTTCTGACTGCCTCCCCGATTTGGTGCCCGTTTGGTGTTTGATTACCATTGTGCTCACCAGTAGACATTAATCAGACCAGATGGGGTTGCAGCGAGCTGCTTCCCTGTAGATTGCTCTTTCATTTGCTGCAGAGGTTTAAGATAATTCACACACACACACCCCCACACACTACCCATGGCTGCCTCAATTTTTTTTAAGAGACTGTATCTGTCTGGGAAATCTCTTTGGAGAGCCAATGTAGCACAGTGGTTAGAGTGTCGGACTAGGACCTGAGAGGCCAGGTTTCGAATCTCTGCTCAGCCATGATGCTCACTGGATGACCTTGGACCAGTCATGGTCTTCTCTCAGCCTAACCTACCTTTCAGGGTTGTTGCTGGGGATTAAAAGAGGAGGGAAAGAACAGTGTATGCCACCTTGAAAAAGGTGGGGTATAAATGGAATGATTTGGGGGGGGCAGGAGGCAGGTGGGTGTGGAGGACTCCCTGATCCTGAATGGGGTAACTGTGCCCCTGAAGGACCAGGTGTGTGGCCGGGGAGTCATTCTGGACTCACAGCTGTCCATGGAGGCACAGGTCAATTCTGTGTCCAGGGCAGCTGTTTACCAGCTCCATCTGGTACACAGGATGAGACCCTCCCTGCCCACAGACTGTCTCGCCAAAGTGCTGCATGCTCTAGTTATCTCTCACTTGGATTACTGCAATGCGCTCTATGTGGGGCTACCTTTGAAGGTGAACCGGAAACTACAACTAATCCAGAATGCAGCAGCTAGATTGGTGACTGGGAGCGGCTGCCAAGACGACATAACACCGGTCTTGAAAGACCTACATTGGCTCCCAGTACGTTTCCGAGCACAATTCAAAGTGTCAGTGCTGACCTTTAAAGCCCTAAACAGCCTCAGTCCAGTATACCTGAAGGAGCGTCTCCACCCCCATCGTTCTGCCCGGACACTGAGGCCCAGTGCCAAGGGCCTTCTGGCGGTTCCCTTGCTGCGAGAAGCCAAGTTACAGGGAACCAGGCAGAGGGCCTTCTTGGTAGTGGCACCCGCTCTGTGGAACGCCCTCCCACCAGATGTCAAAGAGAAAAACAACTACCAGACCTTTAGAAGACATCTGAAGGCAGCCCTGTTTAGGGAAGCTTTTAATGTTTAATTAAACCTGGGCGGGGTATAAATGATAAATGATAAATAATAAATAATAAATAATAAATAATAAATAATAAATAATAAATAATAAATAATAAATAATAAATAATAAATAATAAATAATAAATAATAAATAATAAATATTATAAATAAAATAAATATATGTCCCCAGTGCAGATCCAGCAATATTGATGTGAGGACGTAATCCAAGTGGGAACTTAAGGAGATTAAAGAGATTGGTAGATAGACCTACTCACCTATCTATGTGTGACAGGGGCATCATGTTTCTGAATACCTGTTTCTGGAAGCCAGAAAAGGGGAGGGAAAAGTGCTCTTGCACTCAAGTCCTGCCTGAAAGCTTTCCGTTGGCACCTTGTTTTCTATGGTAAGAACAGATCCACTGGTCTGATCTAGAAGGTTCTTGCTGTGCTCTTGTAGATAATGCAGTTCAACAGCATCTCCCGCCTTTATTTTCAGGTGCAATGCACTGTTTTGCGCACACCCCCCCCCCACACACACTATGACCCTTATAGCTGCGTTGGGTCATATTGGCTAGTGACCTTCGATCCAATAATGTTGGGTTGCTTTCCCCTCCCCCTGGATTGTGTAGCTTCACAAACCTTCCGACATTTCTCTGATGAAAAGAGGGAGGTCCCATTCCTGAATGATCGTTTTACTATTTATACCCCGCACATCTTACTGGGTTGCCCCAGCCACTCTGGGCAGCTTCCAACATATATAAAAACATAATAAGACATGAAATATAAAAAAAGAAAGCAATCCCTAGAAAGGTTTGCCTTCAGACGGCTCTGGGATTGGACGACTGCGTACCCTCCACCATTTATCCAATGAAAATAGGGACATCCTAAGGAAAAGTGGTGGGACGCGGGTGGCACTGTGGGTTAAACCACTGAGCCTAGGACTTGCCGATCAGAAGGTAGGTGGTTCGAATCCCCGCAACGGGGTGAGCTCTTGTTGCTCGGTCCCTGCTCCTGCCAACCTAGCAGTTCGAAAGCATGTCAAAGTGCAAGTAGATAAATAGGTACCACTCTGGCGGGAAGGTAAATGGGGTTTCCATGCACTGCTCTGGTTTGCCAGAAGGGGCTTAGTCATGCTGGCCACATGACCCGGAAGCTGTACGCCGGCTCCCTGGGCCAATAAAGCAAGATGAGCGCCACAACCCCAGAGTCGGCCACAACTGGACCTAATGGTCAGGGGTCCCTTTACCCTTTACCTTTAAGGAAAAGTGGGACATTGCGGGATCAAATCAGGAACCCATATGGCTTCCCTAAATCAGGAACGTCCCTGGAAAATAGGGGCACTTATGGGGGTCTGGCTTTTCATCATTTTCAGGCACTTTTTCTCCATTGCACTTCCTCTTTGACTGTCCAGTAGACACTCGGATGTTGACAATGTTGGGTATAAGCAACCTTGCATGTCTCCAGCCAGAAAAGGGCAGGGGTGAGACTAACAGAAAGTCTGGGGCAAATACCTTTTGTGGTTTCTCACTAAACCCCAAGCTCCATCCTTTCCTCTCGCTCTCACCTCTTCCCTGCATGAGGCAGCTATGAAACAAGCTTCTACAATGTACACTTAGAGTCCAAAGCCAACCTTGTAAATATGAAGAAATATTTTTTAAAAACCACTTCTTTTATCTTTGCAATTTTGCAATTTCTGTCCATATCATGTTATTTCAATGGGCTCATTGATGTGTGTGTGTGTGTGTGTGTGTTGAAGGGAGGAAGGTAGACACCAATGAAGTGAAAATTGTGTCAAACTGCATTTGCATTTGTGCAAAATTTGGAAATATGAGATTGAGAACCCTTCATCCACCCTCTCTCCATTTGGTGCCTTCCAGATGTTGCTGGCTGAGGCTGATCGCAGTTGCAATCCAAACATCTGGAAGGCCCCAGTCTGCAAACCCTGCTGCAATGCATGGGTTCCTTTTGCCTAGAAAACAAGGGGAGGCAATTTGGAACTCTCAAATACAGGGAGAAATTATGGTATGGAGCCTCCAAGTTTCCTAATTCATCGGTGCCCCTTTGAGCCAAAAACTTCACCCGCTGAAGAGCAAATGGGGAAAGTTTCTTTGCCAACTTACCGGGGCAAAGTGCGATGTTGCAGAACTTGGTTTGCTTTTCGGGTCCTTCGCAAGGGTTGCCGCCAAACTGAGGAGGTTTGCAGGTCCGTGTGCGATCCCTGTACCCTCGGCCACAGGTCGATGAGCACAGGCTCCATGGAGACCACTCGTCCCATGTCCCATGGACTGAAATGAAAGCAGAGGAGGTCAACCAAGGAGCTGTCAGCTTGGTTATTGCTCATCTTAAGCATAAGCAAACTTGCATGCCTCCAGTCAGCAAAGGGGAAGCATTGAGACTAGAAGAGAGGGGGAAATGTACTTTGTGGCCTCCTGCCAAACTCCCAAGCTCCCCCCCATCTCTCTCCTTCATGAAGCAACTGTAAGAAACTAGCTCCCATCATGTAGACTTAGAATCCAAAGCCATCCTTGTAAACATGAAGAAATTGTGTTTTATTTACGCTTTTAAGTAATGCTTGTGACGTGTGAATGAGGAGGTTTCAATGAGGTTTATTCCTGGGGGATAGTACCCATCTTCCCATTAGTATCCAAAAGGCGCTGTGGGTTAAACCACTGAGCCTAGGACTTGCCGATCAGAAGGTCGGTGGTTCGAATCCCTGCGATGGGGTGAGCTCCTGTTGCTCGGTCCCTGCTCCTGCGAACCTAGCAGTTCGAAAGCACATCAAAGTGCAAATTGATAAATAGGTACCGCTCTGGTGGAAAGGTAAACTGCATTTCCGTGCGCTGCTCTGGTTCGCCAGAAGCGGCTTAGTCATGCTGGCCACATGACTGTATGCCGGCTCCCTCGGCCAATAAAGCAAGATGAGCACCGCAACCCCAGAGTCGGCCATGATTGGACATGATGGTCAGGGGTCCCTTTACCTTTATATTACTCATCTTCCAATTAGTATCCAAAAGTAAATAATAAATAATCAGGTCATTTTTTTATGGGAAGCTACACAGACAGAATGAATCCCTCCAACACCGTGACCTCAATAATAACCTTGCTTGCTTGTTGATTTTTTTTTTTAAGAAACCACTCAAGTTGGCAACATTTTTGTGGCCAGAGTGAAGTCAGTGGATTTGTGAATGTCTTGCAAGTTGCAAAGCAAGTTTCTGTCTCTCTAGGGAGCATGGGTGAAATGTCAAAATGATGGAGGTAGAGGAATACAATCCATTTTCCTCGGGCTGCGGGCCTTAGCACCCGGCGTAGCTCCATAAAGTATGCATACTAATTGCAGAAATTTGCTTAGGGGGTGGGAGGTAATCAACTCAGGTTGCAGAATTCCGCTTCCTTTGTTGCAGAAGTCACGTAACCTTTGAGCAGAGCCTATTAGAATGCAGATGAGTAGATATAGCGCCCACTTCCCTGTGGTTGGGGAGGTAGCGGCAGGGAGAATTATATGCGCGGCGTGGAAGGTCATCACCTGGACAGACGGCGGAGTTGTTGCACTGCCGCTGCTCCCGGAGGGGCCCGCTGCATTGTGTGCTGTAGGAATACGACACACAGAACCTTGTCCTAGTCTGCCAGCCCTCCCCGCAGGTGGTCGAACACACGCTCCATGGGGACCACTCCTCAGCAGCTGGATCACCTGTCGGGGTGCAGAACATGTCAACATCTGGCCCAGGGCTGTCTGCTACAACCTGGCGGGGGGCTCTCCAAAATGCTGACCAGTACCATTCCTGGCCCTCCTACCTGGCAGTGGCCTGGGACAACATTGCATGTAAAGTGTGAAGTATCCAGCATGGTGCAAAACCAAAGATCCCATCATCTCCCATCATCTCTCCCCATTGCCATGGTGGCTGGTATTGATGGGAGAAACATTCAGAGTTGGCATAATAATAATAATAATAATAATAATAATAATAATAATAATTTTTATTTATACCCCGCCCTCCCCACCCAAGGCTGGGCTCAGGGCAGCTAACAAGCAATAATAAAAACAAGTTGAATGAATGCAACTTAAAAACAAGATTAAAATACAACATTAAAATATCGAAACATTAAAATATTAGAATGCAACCTCATCACAGGAGGAGAAAGGAAAAAGAAAGGAGAAAGAGGTGGAGGGAATCAAATTGGCTCCAAGCCAAAGGCCAGGTGGAACAACTCTGTCTTACAGGCCCTGCGGAAAGAGATCAGATCCTGCAGGGCCTTGGTCTCATGAGACAGAGCGTTCCACCAGGCCGGAGCCAGTGTTGAAAAGGCCCTGGCTCTGGATGAGGCTAATCTGACTTCCTTAGGGCCCGGGACCTCTAGGGTGTTGCTATTTATGGACCTTGAGGCTCTCCGTGGGGCATACCGGGAGAGGCGGTCCCATAGGTACGAGGGTCCTAGGCCAGAGGCACAAGACATTTTTGTATGGCTAGGCTAGTAAATCTCCAAGTGTGGAGACTCCAGAGGAATAGTCGGAGGTGAGGCTGACATTTCTGATGCTGCCTAGTGGAGGTGCTTTTCCTGGTTATAGTCTACTGGTGTCTGGAGAGCACCACGTTGGCTACTCCCACTGTAAGGCCTTTGCTTTGCTGCCGAGCCGAGGCCCCTTCTATGATGCTGTTGGCGAAGAGAAGTATCGACTGCAAGGACTGAAAAACCGCTTTGCCTTTTCAGTGTCTGGTTTGTGCATTTTCGCAGGCCCCTCTGTCCTTGAATCGCACATTCAAATGAGGTTGCTCTCGCCTCCTCCAAGTCAGAATTAATTCCGTCTCCTATAGTCAAAATTATGCACCATTTAAACATCAAATACCCAAGGATTAGCAGAAGTGGTGTTAGCCTCCAGAAAAATTAGAGCTGGAATGTATTAAATTGTTAGGGCTGTGATCCAATGACTGCATAGATTAGTTTACTAAATTCTGCATATGTCTCATTTCGTGATGCACGATCCACACAGGGAATCTGTGTCGGCTGCACATGCCCTGCCACATCCCAGCACTTTTAAATTCCATCGGTTTTAATGGGAAAGTTAAACATGTGCAAATCTGTGCTCTGTTGAAACTAACTGGACTTAAAATGTGCTTAGCTCTGGCTGGGTCATACAGGAATTTTGTGAAGCCGTTGTGTATCAGTTTCCTTTCTCAGATACCTTATACACTGGTAAACATAACCGAGTCAATGACTACCTTATTCTCTTTTCAGTTGTGTTAATGACTTACCTATTTGAGGTGCAGGGTACCCATACTGTTGCATGTCGTCAGCATCATCTCTCTTCCGGTTATCTGTGGACCTCAGTGACTGGCTTCGGGAATTGTAATGTCCATTGGCTAGGATTAAAAAGGGGGGGTCCAGCGTAAATCAACCACCCACCGATTCTGCAAAGCCTTTCCCCCCCCCCACCATGAAATTTCATTTCAAATGCAAAGCAAAGCACACGTCGAAACATTTTGTAATCAAAGCACCTATTGCATCGGTACTGACCATTTCCCCATAGAAACACCAAACCAGAAAGCCCCTGTTGAACTTCTGCCTGGCGGCTATTAAAAACATAGGAGTATTTTTAGAAGCGGTGACACCATCAATGCTTTTTAACCCCCAGCAACCTCTTCCTCGTTCCCACGGCATTCCAAGCATAAAGGTATGGTTTAGCTTAGAAGGGATGGGCATCCGTGAAGAAGCACAGTAATAATAATAATAATAATAATAATAATAATAATAATAATAATAATAGTTTCCCCAGCAACTTTGGGCGGCTCCCAACAAGAAGAATTTTAATAATAATTTCATTATTTGTACCCCGCCCATTTGACTGTGTTGCCTCAGCCACTCTGAGAGGCTTCCAGCATATATAAAAACAGAATAAAACATTAAACATTAAAGACTTCCCTAAACAGGGCTGCCTTCAAATGTCGTCGAAAGGTTATGTAGTTACTCATCTCCTTGACACCTGATGGGAGGGCGTTCTGCAGGGTTGGCGCCACTACTGAGAAGGCCCGCTGCCTGGTTCCCTGAAACCTCACTTCTCACAGTGAGGGAACTGCCAGAAGGTCCTCAGAGCTGGACCTCAGTGACCAGACCAAGAGATGGGGGCTCTTCTCTGTCCTGCCTCCATGGTCAGAAACAGCAATACTTCTGACTACCAATTGCTGGAAACTGCAGGAGGAGAAAAGGCTGTTGCATTTGAGTCCTGCTTGCTGTTTTCCCACAGGTTGGCCAATATGAGAAGAGGATGCTGGACTAGGTTATTATTATTCCTGTGGAACGCCCTTCCATCAGATGTCAAAGAGATAAATAATTATACAACCTTCTGTAGACATCTGAAGGCAGCCCTGTATCGGGAGGCTTTTAATGTGTGATATTTGTTGTTGTTGTTGTTGTTGTTGTTGTTGTTGTTGTTGTTGTTGTTGTGTTTTTGCATATCCTGTTGGAAGTTGCCCAGAGTGGATGGGGCAACCTAGTCAGATGGGCAGAGTAACAACAACAACAACAACAACAACAACAACAACAACAACAACATGAATCAATGACCTGATCCAGCAAGCTGTTCTCGTGTTCTTACATTAACCAAGCTGCATAGCTGTGGGCGCTTCAAGGAAAATTCCCAACCCTACAATATGCAGAGTGCATCTCTTATCTTTGGGAACAGCAGCAGTGAGCAGTCCTGCTATTAGAGACCAAGGCTAATCTTCTGTGTGTCTGCAAGTATAACACACATGCTCAGCAATATTTGGGTGGCTGATGGTTGTTAAAGAGACAAGTGGAAAGACGAAGACAACAAGTTTAATTTCAGTACGGCTTTTGACAAAGTAGCCCCTGATATTCTTGCAGAGAAGATGGTAAAGTGTGGGCTGGACTAGGTAACTGTTAGGTTAAGGAAGCTTTTCGAAATTTGATAATGTCTCTCTCTCTCTCTATATATATATATTTTTATATATATATTCTCTTTTTGTTAACAGAACTTCTGTGCTTTCCAGCATGGTTCCTGCTGGTGGCGAGGAAGAAGACAAATTCTCTGGCAGGATCCAGCAAGTTTGTTCAGCGGGAGATAATCCCATTGGCCTTTCTCCTGCTCGGCACCCGGGTTCCACCTGATGAACCGCTCCTAATGACTGATCTCGCTTGCTAATGAGTTGTGTGATTGCTTTCTGCTCCCCTGCTGGCGTGCCTGGTCTCAGCTGCTGTGCCTGTTGCTAATTAAAGCTGATGGGGCAAAAGGCCTGAATTTTAAGAAGGTCTCTTTCTTGGGAGAACAAAAACAAAAGCCCCCATTGAGGCCACCTGACAACCCGCCTCAAAATCAGAATCCGTTCCCCAGAATCTGGTCTTGAGTTGAACTGGGAGCCTTTGAGGGTCTATGAATCACCAGAAGTTCCACAACAGCAAAGGTGCTTCTAGCCTTGTTGTTGTTGTTTAGTTGTTTAGTCATGTCCGACTCTTCGTGACCCCATGGACCAGAGCATGCCAGGCACTCCTGTCTTCCACTGCCTCCCACAGTTTGGTCAAACTCATGCTGGTAGCTTCGAGAACACTGTCCCACCATCTCGTCCTCTGTCATCCCCTTCTCCTTGGGCCCTCCATCTTTCCCAACACCAGGGTCTTTTCCAGGGAGTCTTCTCTTCTCATGAGGTGGCCAAAGTCTTGGAGCCTCAGCTCCAGTGAGAGCACTCAGGGCTGATTTCCTTCAGAATGGATAGGTTTGATCTTCTTGCAGTCCATGGGACTCTCAAGAGTCTCCTCCAGCACCAGAATTCAAAAGCATCAATTCTTCTAGCCCTAGGTTTCGAATTAAGTGAGGAGGGGGTCCTGGGCCTTCAGTGGCTCTATAAGAGCAGGGTGGACATGTGCCCTCCTTTACAGAGGACAGTCCTCTTTTTGAAGGATCTTGGGCAACCAACCCTGTGGAACCATTGAACTCATCCCTGCAGGAGTCTGTAATGACTAGCAACTTGGATGGTTCTAAAAGTGAATTGTTCAAATTCATGGGCAAAGGCGCTGTTGTATCTGAAATTATGGTAGGGGAGATACTCAGAAATGTGCTTCTCAGAATCCTACAGTTGGGAGGGACCCTGAGGGTCATCTAGTCCAACCCCCCCCCCACAATGCAGGAATATGTAGCTGCTTCTTACAGGGATTGAACCTGCAACCTTGGCATTGTCAGCAGCATGCTCTAGCCATGATGGCTGCGCTCTGCCACCATAGACAAAGGCAGCAAAGCTTCTGAATGCCAGTTGCTTGAAACCACAGGAACATAGCTGTCAACGTTTTCCTTTTTTTAAGGGAAATTCCCTTATGCCAAATAGGATCCCTCGTGAGAAAAGGGAAAAGTTGACAGCTATGCACAGGAAGGGAGAGGGCTGTTGTGCTTGAGTCCTCCATCCAGATTTCCCAGGGGCCACTGTGAGAACAGAATGCTGCACTAGATCTTGGCTTGATCAGGCGGGCTCTTCTTATTTTCTTATGCTCTTCGGAATAAATTGTGTGGTATGTATCAAGAATTAAGCTCCTTTGGTCTGTCTAGAACCTACAGGGATGACCCTGAGTTCTAATTTGGCATGGGCAAAACTGTCAAATTCAGGTTCTCATTCCTTCTCCTCCTCCTCCTCCTCCTTTATTAAAATTTGTATAACCCATTTCATCTGAAGATCACAGGGTGGTTTACAACATACAAATGCAAAATGAGGACACAAATTGCATAATAATAACAAGAACCCCCTTCACACAAACACATTTAAAAGGTCCTGGGAAGTTAAGCAGCCCAAAGCCTGGTTAAAGAGAAAGGTTTTCATCTGGTGCCTAATTTTTTCTCCCTGGTGAGAGCATTCCACGAACCAGGAGCCACTGCAGAAAAGGCCCTGTTCTCATGTTGCCACCTTTCGGGCATCTCATGGAGGAGGTACATGGCCTCAGATGAGTCAGAATCTTCCATTCTCTACATTGCAAAATCAGTCGCTGTTTTTACGTCCTCGTCAAAATTCGCCGCCAGGTTTCTCCTATCCTACACATGTTGGTATGCACTTTTGTCCAGCAGATGCATTTCCCGCAAGCTGTTTTCAATAATATACGCCTTTCATCATTCAATAATATACGCCCTTTACCATTTATGTGAGAGAGATTTGACTGACCAACTGCTTTGCAAAATTCGGGGAAGCAAGGCTTTTAGTGAATAGGTTGTGTTTCACTTTGTGCATTGTTTTGGGAAGTGTGAATCAGGTAGATACTCCTTTCAATGTGAACTGCACCAGATTCCTCTCCGCCCCCCCCCCCACAAAGTCCTAGTTCCATTATGATGAGAGAGGCCGGGGAAGAGAGTTCCCTCTATCTGCTTTCCCCACCCCATGCCTAGAAACATTCCATCGTGCCTCTCCTTAGCTGCCTTCCCTCCCAGCTAAATAATGCAGAATGCTGTAGGCTTTCTTCGTGGGAAAGGTGCTTCACTCCGCTAATGACTGTCAGGTGCGTCAATGTGCCATGTCAGTGCCTTGACTCATTATTCATGTCGCGCAACCTGTGGCAGAAGCCTGATCTGCCACAGCAATCCTTGTGGGGTTTTAAAATATTTTTTTCATGATGTAGATCTTGTAAAAGGTCATCTCTCAGCGAAGGAGTATTAAGGCATTACTGACTGACAGCAGGCTTATCCCACGCATAGCACGTCAAGGAACTGTTTACAAGCCCAGCTGATGCAGAAGAACTCTTCCGTCACCCTGGGAGTATGAGGGAGACGCTTCATGTTATCTCACAAGGGGTGGTATTTTGGGGCATTTGAGGGGTGGGTGGCAGCCAGCAGCAAACCCATGATCGGGAACCCTTTGAATGCCAGGGAAAACATATGGATCCCCAAGTTGTTTCTGAAAGAAGCGTGTTGAGCGAGCCAGCCCTTTGATGTGCATCAGTTTCGACAGCTGCCTGGCGTGGTGGTGGAGGTGGAGAACCAAGCCTGCAGAACAAGGAGTGGGAAACCTCTGCCACGCCTGATCTGCATATACCCAGTATATTCTGAAATGTCAGACGCTGCTGCTTGCCAGACGGCAGCGTGCACCCAATTCAACTGGCTCCCTCACTGCTATCGTTTTCAGAGAGTAAACAGGAGCTGCTGGTGACGTTCTCAGCCCGCTCTGTGGCACCGTCTCATGAAACCCACAGGCGTTGGCACTTTGCGACGACGTGCCAGGGAGCGTGTTGACATACTGTTGCTTCAGCTTGGATTTATTTATTAATTGGCTGGGTAGGTGACGGTGATGGGAATTCACCCTGCTCAAGCACCAATTCAAAGCAGCTTGAAATCATGGTCTTTGCTCCTCAACCTGCGAAAGTCTTCCCATCGGTTGAGCTCAACTGCAAGTTCCCTCTTTGGGGGTAAAAATATGATCTGCCGAAGAATGGATGCTTTTGAATTATGGTGCTGGAGGAGACTCTTGAGAGTCCCATGGACTGCAAGAAGATCAAACCTCTCCATTCTGAAGGAAATCAGCCCTGAGTGCTCACTGGAAGGACAGATCCTGAAGCTGAGGCTCCAAGACTTTGGCCACCTCAGGAGAAGAGAAGACTCCCTGGGAAAGACCCTGATGTTGGGAAAGGTGGAGGGCACAAGGAGAAGGAGACGACAGAGGACGAGATGGCTGAACAGTGTTCTTGAAGCTACCAGCATGAGTTTCAAATAGTCCGTAAATTTACTCCAATCTTCTGAGAATCTCTGGTCCCTCTAGTTTTGAATTCTTCCTGTTATACAGATGGACTAATTCTGCATAGTCCATCAGTTTCAGGGCAGGCATGTCCAACAGGTAGATTGTGATCTGCCCCTAGATCACTGGGTGTCTGTGGTAGATCACTGGTAGATCATGGCTCCCCTCAAAGAAGTTCAACAAGTTTGGCTCCCCTTAAAAAAAAGCTCAACATATTTGCCCTGCAGCCCCCCCCCCCAAATGGGGCTTTCCTCATCCCTAAAAGAATCATAGAATCATAGAGTTGGAAGAGACCACAAGGGCCATCGAGTCCAACCCCCTGCCAAGCAGGAAACACCATCAGAGCACTCCTGACATATGGTTGTCAAGCCTCTGCTTAAAGACCCCCAAAGAAGGAGACTCCACCACACTCCTGGGCAGCAAATTCCACTGTCGAACAGCTCTTACTGTCAGGAAGTTCTTCCTAATGTTTAGGTGGAATCTTCTTTCTTGTAGTTTGGATCCATTGCTCCATGTCCGCTTCTCTGGAGCAGCAGAAAACAACCTTTCTCCCTCCTCTATGTGACATCCTTTTATATATTTGAACATGGCTATCATACCACCCCTTAACCTCCTCTTCTCCAGGCTAAACATGCCCAGCTCCCTTAGCCGTTCCTCATAAGGCATCGTTTCCAGACCTTTGACCATTTTGGTTGCCCTCCTCTGGACACGTTCCAGTTTGTCAGTGTCCTTCTTGAACTGTGGTGCCCAGAACTGGACACAGTACTCCAGGTGAGGTCTGACCAGAGCAGAATACAGTGGCACTATTACTTCCCTTGATCTAGAAGCTCAACAACTTTGACCTGAACCCCCAAAAAGGGATCACTGCCAGTTTTTAACTCTATGAGTAGATTGCAGTCTCTTGGGAGTTGGCCACCCCTGCTCTAGGGCATTGACTGGCAGATGCTCTCCAGTGTTTCTGACAAAAAATATCCCCAGCCCTCCCTGGGATTCCCAGGGATCGAACCTGAGACCTTCTACATAAAAGCAGGTGTCCTACCACTGAATATACCTACAGTATTGTGAGATGTATTGATCTTTCAGAGGGAGGCACATTGCTGTTCTATGTAGCTAGAGTCTTCCTAGAACAGACACCCTTCCTATTTTCTGAACTTTCTGTGTATTTTGGGTGTGAAAGGTTTAATTATGACAAAAAGAAAAATACTGTTTTAGCATCACATACTGTGAGGAGGCTGTTTGGAAATGTATATTCTGAATTGAAGCAGGGGTGGGTGGAAACTGCTAGTTCTGCTGCATAACTATTTTAAAGAAGCACTTCTCTTCTCCGCTGTTAATTTAGACTCCAGTGTGAAGTCTGAATTAATTAGAAATGTCTTCCGGAACACTGATTATTTTGCCAACACATGAAGGCTTGAGGCAAGTGTCTGCCCACTTTTCCAGTCATAATTCTAATGCATTTAAAGCCCACCTTCTCTCCAAGAATTAACAGGGCTTTCTCTCCTACATTTTTCCCCTCACAACAACCCTGCGAGGTACGTTATGCTAAGAGAGCATGACCGACTCAAGGTTGTGGGATGTGAAACACAAGAGCAATCAAGTACAACATTCCTAGAGTGAACATGTTTACACATGGGGAGGGATGTTTGTCCAGCCAGCAGGTAAACTTCCTGTTTCCTTCTGGGCTGGGACAGACTTCCTCTGCATGTGACTAGAGGTGGGCGTGGCCTCACCTGTGCAGGTAACAACAAAAGCACAGGGCAGGGCAGCCATCTCTCTCTCTTTGACCACATGCATCGAAGAAGCAACATCTGCTTAGCCAAAGATGCTCTCTTGGCTTCCAGCCAAAAGAGGACAGAGGGACTGTTTCCTTAGGAGACAGTTTCCAGGTGTATGTTACTTTTCTAAGCTAAGTCTGCCTTCTGGGATCTGATTGTGGACAGAATGTGAGTAAACTCTTTTTTATACTTTTATAGAAGACTGTGTTGTGTCTTATCTTTTATGAGGGAATAAGGGGAAAATACCAGAACAGTTATTATAGAGGCTTTAGGGAGCCTGAGAAAATGCATCCGCTACAAGTTTATAAAGTGGAATGTTACTCTGCTAAATTGTGAACTTGTTAATACAAGTTGGAAAGGCTATAATCAAATAATATATCCTCTCCTGCACCCCTGAACATTCCCACAAAGGTCTCCTAAGAAGCAACAAGGATCAGTCCTGTCCAACCCTAAACAACTGTGCTGTGACAGCTGGGGAGGTTGAGAGGCTCTGGCTATCAACGTTTGGACACCTGATTGCTCCAAGGCCCTCTTGATCACATGGGAACTACATTTCCCATCATGCCAAGGGCATGGAGAAGCCCTGTAGCATCCCAGGCCTAAAGGAGCATGCAACTGGTAGACTCTTATTCAGACTTCGGTTTGCTGAAGAATTTATAGTTATTGTTGCACAACAGTAGGGAGGGAGAGGGGGGAGAAATCCAGTTCACTTTGCATCTTAATGTAAAGCTCACTAACTGCTGCCTACGGAAACATTACACAAACAGAAACACGGTTGTTCTTAACAATTACCACTGTTCAGATGCATATATTAAGGGGGAAATGTTCATGAAATGCACAAATTATCATTACACAAATATCATTACACAAATGCATCCTACTAGGAAAAATGTGCCTATCTGGAGAAAATTGGCTAAAATACTTGGTTTTTAAAAAATAAATAAATCACAAACGAATGCAGAATTGTGGAGAACGGAATTTAAGACTGGAGAAATGAGAAACTGATAATAATGGAAACTGACCAATTTCTCCATCACTTCATACCTGTGACAAGGTGTGCCAAGTCTCAGATGCTAACAAGCAGCTGTAGACCGTGATCAGATTTGCTTTAGACCACTGTCAGCTGGTGAAACGGCGCTGAAGGTCCCCTATCACCAAATTTGATGCTAAACTCCAGTAAATGCAGATTTTAGAGCAACTCTTTTATGGGAATACCTGTGATTCCTTCCTTCCAGGGTGTTAGACTAGATGATTCTTTGGGCCCCTTCCATCTCTATGGTTTTATAATTCTGTTAATATTCTACAAATTCTTTGGGAGCACCTGCTGTCAGATCCCAGATGAGAACTTGCCAGATTTTCTCCTTGCTTTCCACCAAACCATTCCTTCCTTGTCCACTAGACAAAATACATCTCTTCTCTCTCCCCCCCCCCCCTCACATAATGGTCAGATGATGTTAGTTGCTGGCTGCTGAGATGTGTTTGGCCTGTGAAACCGCTACCTTGGTCCACGTCCAATAGATGGCAGAGGTCTCCGTGTCTGAATTAGCAAGGAAGGGATCGCTGGGTTCTTTGCCTTGAGCAAGCAATAAACAGAAATTACTACAAACTCTGGATGCTGTCCTACAGACCGGCTTTTCTCCCTCCCCCCCCAAAAAAAAACAACCAACAAGACCAAACTGGCTGGACGGAAAGAAAAGACACCAGCTGGGGGAAAGGAAAATGGCTGTTGTTAAACCTGAAGTAATTCTGTTTTCAATCTGCAATAAACAGTAATTCTCACCAAGACCCTGGAGGCATCAGACTTGTGGCTAGGAAGACACTCAGAAGCCGGCATTTATATGCAAAAGCTAACGCCACCTATGAAATGCTAGTGCCCTTTATTGCTTTTCTTGGGTTAGAATCTGAGGCTGCGGAAGGCGTTGGCTGGTCTTTGTTTATTTCTTTCTTCCCTTGTGGTTGCCACCAGCTGGTAACTTCCTTGGGGCAGAGACCTGACAGCATGACACACTGGCTTAAATTCTGGGTGGGCACTGCACCCAATTCATGTTTGCAGCCTGGGGCAAATTACAGTGTTGCATGCCAGTCCCTCAATCCCACACTGAGAGGGTGGCTAGAACAGGAACTGAATCTCAGTTCAGCAATGCAGAAAGGACAGGAGCCTTCACTGCATCCGAAAACACAGGGCAGGAGAGGGCAATTGATGGTCCTAATGGCTGCGTTCTGCCTCCATAATTGGAAATGGAGGCAGTGAGAGATTTTACCTTCTTGGGCTCCACGATCACTGCAGATGGTGACAGCAGTCACAAAATTAAAAGACGCCTGCTTCTTGGGAGAAAAGCAATGACAAACCTAGACAGCATCTTAAAAAGCAGAGATAACACCTTGCCGACAAAGGTCGGTATAGTTAAAGCCATGGTTTTCCCAGTAGTGATGTATGGAAGTGAGAGCTGGACCATAAAGAAGGCTGATGGCCAAAGAATTGGTGCTTTTGAATTATGGCTCTTGAGGGTCCCATGGACTGCAAGAAGATCAAACCTCTCCATTCTGAAGGAAATCAGCCCTGAGTGCTCCCTGGAAGGACAGATCCTGAAGCTGAGGCTCCCAGACTTTGGCCACCTCATGAGAAGAGAAGACTCCCTGGAAAAGACCCTGATGTTGGGAAAGATGGAGGGCACCAGGAGAAGGGGACGACAGAGGACGAGATGGTTGGACAGTGTTCTCAAAGCTACCAGCATGAGTTTGACCAAACTGTGGGAGGCAGTGGAAGACAGGAGGGCCTGGCGTGCTCTGGTCCAGGGGGTCACGAAGCGTCGGACACGACTAAACGACTAACCAACAACAGAGGGAGAGGGAACTGCTTGGAAGACTCTGTTTAAAGTACAAAGGCTGGGATGCCGCCATTCCTCTGGGGAAATTGAACTGGATTTGGAAAGGGAGAAATTGATTGCTGCTCCGATGCTACAGAAAACCAATGCCTTAGCTATTCTGTTTTATGACACAAGTAGATGAGGTTCTCCTTTAAGCAAACAAGCAAACAAAATAGAAAAGGAAAGAGGAAGAGGACCACCCCACCCCACCCATCCTGGAGCCACTGAAAGAAATTGGAAATGGACACAGGAGGAAATATCAAATCTCCCTCCTTCTGCACTTAGGTGCATTTGATTCATTTTTTAAAAAAATAGGATAAAAACCTGCATGAGATCCAGATCACAAACCTCCCGCCGTCTCATCAAATCCTGGCCCTCAGTCCCACGCCTATTTGGAGAGCTGATAGAGCACAGATAGAGGCGAGTCAACAAGGGGAAACTTTGGCAAGGATCCCTCTGCCCGTCTAGACAAATTAGTCAAAGGGAATGAAAAGATGAAAGCCTAATGCAGTGGAAAGTTTCCATTTAAAGATTCCAGCTACAATATGATTTAACTTTATGGAAATGCCAAACAACGTGTGAAATCATTCTAGTCTTTCCAGGGCTCAACCTTTTCTGAGCAAGGGCTGTTGCATCCATGACTCTGCTAAGGAAACAAAATAAAAAATATATTAAAAAATTCCTTCCAGTAGCACCTTAGAGAGCAACTAAGTTTGTTATTGGTATGAGCTTTCGTGTGCATGCACACTTCTTCAGATACGAAAGCTCACACCAATAACAAACTTAGTTGGTCTCTAAGGTGCTACTGGAAGGAATTTTTAAATTTATTTTTATTGTGTTTCGACGACGGCAGACCAACACGGCTACCCAGTGGCGTAGCGTGGGTTGTCAGCACCCGGGGCAAGGCAAGTAATTTGCGCCCCCTAACCCGTGGATTTGCGCCCCCTAACCCTAACCCCCAGATGTTGCGGCCGGTGCGGCCGGCCCCCCCTGCACCCCCCACGCTACACCACTGCCACAAAGTAGTGCGAGGCTTAATCACATGGCGGGGAAGAAGGCAGCAACTGGGTCCCGGGGGCGTCTCTGATGTGACTTTACGGGCACCATTTGCAAGCGGGGAGCGGCACCCCATCCGCGCGAGCGCGCCCCCAGACGCAGGAGCCGCGCAGGCAGGGCTGGGGGCTGAGGCGCCAATGGAGGGGAGATGAAGGGCCTGCGAAGCCCTCGAGCACCAGAGAGCTGCTCCTGGTTTCGCGGGGGGGGGGGGGGGCTCGGCCGGGGGCGGCAGCCCTTTTGTCCGCAGGATGGCAGCGGCGCCACCGGCCAGCCCCATTACCGGCCCGGCCAGCCTCCCGGGGCGCCAGGGCTCCGCCGCAACTAACACCTTCCCTCCAAAACTGGGCTGGTCGGATGTAGTTCTCTCCTGCGCTCAGCTCTGCGCTGGGCGGCCGCTGCATTTTCCCTCCCCCAGATAGTCCCTCCCTCGCTCTCTCTCCGCTCCGCAATGCACGCCTGGCACCCTCCCCCTCCACAGTGGGCGGCGACCCGGCAGCTCGGATCAGATTCGCACAGCCAGCACTGTGAGAGAGAGAGTGAGCCAGGACCAGGTAGGGGCAGAGAGCTCCGAGTGCGCCCCCCAAAATGTTGCGCCCGGTGCGGCTGGCACCCCTTGCACCCCCCACGCTACGCCACTGCGGCTACCTACCTGTAACTCTGCTAAGGAAGTCCACTTTCCCCTTCCTTTTGAAGAAAGTTATAATTTCTTTTAAAAAAAAAAAATAGACACACCAACAACTTTTGCATGCCTTCCCCAACATGGTGCTCTCCAGAGGTTTTGAACTCACCAGGTAGATAGAGAGAAGCTTTTCTCCCTCCGTCATAACACTATAACTCGTGGGTGTCCCACGAAGGTGAACGTTGTAAGATTCAGGACAGATAAAAGAAAAGGGCTTGTTCATGTAGCATATGGTTTAACTGTGGAACTCACTGCCACAGGATGGTCAGCAACTTGGATAGCTTTAAAAGGAAACTAGACAAATTCATGGCCTCTAGCCTCTGCAGTTGGAAGCAACAATGCTTCTGAATAGCAGTTGCTAGAAACCACAGGAGGAGAGAGTGGTCTTGTGTTCGAATCCTGATGTGGGTTTCCCGATAGAGGCATCCGGCTGACCACTGTGAGAACAGGATGCTGGAGCGTATGGGTCATGGGCCTGAGCCAGCAGGCGCTTAATTTATCATGACAATTTATCATCGCCACTATTTCCGCAGGTCTATGGACTGCTGTATCCTCTGGCAAGCTGTTGGGCTGCTTGCAAAACCAACATTTCAAACTGAAATTTGACAGAGATGCAATTTCCACAAAGCTCTGTTATCAATCCGATCAGCCAGCAATATTCACCCCACGGCCATTAATTAATGCAAGTTTCAGGTGGACATTTAAAGGCTGCAATTCCCTTCATCTCTTGTACATGTTTTTAAAGATGAAGCATCTTTGTTTTGTGCTTCTAGGGAAAGCTGGAAGCCACAAGAGGGGACAGTGGTCTTGTGCTCACATCCTGCTCACAGGTTTCTCACAGGTCAGCCACTGTGAACACGGGATGCTGGACTAGATGGGCTGCTGGCCTGATCCAGCGAGCTATGCTTGTGCTCTTTATGTTCCTATTGCCTCTGGAGCTGATGGGAGTTGTAGTTCAAAATATCTGGAAGGCACCAGGCTGCAGGGGAATGGACTGGTCAGAAGGTCTAATCAAATGTATTTCACTGAAAACCACGGGAAAAGTTGGAGATAAAGGTATAATTATAATCAGCAAGGCTCATGCACATTATCCTGCCCGTAGTAGTTACTGTAATTTGTGGGAAATACTGAAAATGAGCTAGGCAGTGCCCACATACCATTTCTCCAGGCCTGGTAGAAGAAGAAGAGAAGAAGAGTTTGGATTTGATATCCTGATTTATCACTACCCGAAGGCGTCTCAAAGCAGCTAACATTCTCCTTCCCCTTCCTCCCTCACAACAAACACTCTGTGAGGTGAGTGGGGCTGAGAGACTTCAAAGAAGTGTGACTGGCCCAAGGTCACCCAGCAGCTGCATGTGGAGGAGCGGGGAATCGAACCCGGTTCCCCAGATTACGAGTCTACCACTCTTAACCACTACACCACACTGGCTCTCACACTGGTACAAACATGTAAGATGTTCCTCCTTACCATTCCACCATGATCTCTTGCTTGTTTCAATAAACGGGGGGATTAATTGGCCTCATTTAGCTCTCATTTCTGGCTGCTTGATTTGCATTTATAGGAAGACATAGCAGTACAGAACGACGGAGAAATGTCAGGATGCACAAAAGGCAAACACTCTTTAGACCAAGGATGAGGAGCCTGTTGCTCTACAGACATTGCTGAATGACAACTCCCACCGACCCTCGCCATTGGGCATGCTGGCTGGGGCAGGTTGGAGCTGGATTGCAAAAGATTCCAAAGATTCCACAACTCTGCCTTAAGGCAAACCACGGTAGTGTGTCCTATTCACCAGAATCTGATAGTTTTTAAATAATAATTTTCATCTGAGGAATCTTGGAGATTATGTATAAGGGTGAGTTGCACATTCCCTGTTGGTCCCTGTTGATAACAGGGGTTCTCCTGATCTCATAGAACCATAATAATAATAATAATAATAATAATAATAAATTTATTTATACCCCGCCCATCTGGCTGAGTTTCCCCAGCCACTCTCGGTGGCTCCCAATCAAGCATTAAACACAATACAGCATTAAATATTAAAAACATAGGGTTGGAAGGGACCCAGGGTCATCTAGTCCAACCCCAGAAAAACTTTCTGACAGTAAGAGCTGTTTGGCAATGGAATAGACTCCCACAAGAGGCAGTGGACTCTCCTTCCTTGGAGGTCTCTAAACAGAGGTTGGATGACCATCTGCCATTGATGCTTTAGCCGTGATTCCTGCATTGTGGGGGGGGGGGTTGGACTAGATGACCCTGGGTCCCTTCCAGCTCTTAAGATTCTATGATTCTCCTCCCCCCTCAACACACCCCAAAATCAGTTCCAGGGGTTCCTACCATCATCTACAGCAAATTTGGGGGAAGGCTGCACGAGGAGAGGGAAGGGAAGGGAAACATATTTTGTGCAAGCAGAAGTCTTCGTGACAATGTAATGATTTCATTGGACGCAACCCACAGTCCGGTGCAAACCTTAATGGGGCCTGAATGTGAACAACGGTTCTGCACAGATGTCAGGATCAGGAAGGTGGTGAGCTGGAAACACAAGCCACTTACGGTTGCAAGCTTTCCTGTTGCACAGCCGGCCTTCTTCTAAGACTCCCTCGCAGATGATGCCATCGTCCGGAAGGGGCTGGCAGGTCCGGGTGCGAGTCTGCAGACCTCCTCCGCAGTCCCGGGTGCATTCTCCCCACAGTGACCATGGGTTCCATCCACCTGAGGACCAGCCAGGGGGAAAGAAAAAGAGAAGCCTCAGCTGCCATGCTTTGAACTTTAATACAGTGGTGCCTCACAAGACGAAAAGAATCCGTTCCGCGAGTCTCTTCATCTTGCGTTTTTTTTGTCTTGCGAAGCAACCCTATTAGCGGCTTAGCGCTATTAGCGGCTTAGCGGCTATTAGCGGCAAAGCGGCAAAGCTGCTATTAGCGGCTTAGAAAAAGGGGGGAAAGCAAAAAAAAAAAATCGCAAGACTCGCAAGACGTTTTCGTCTTGCAAAGCAAGCCCATAGAGAAATTCGTCTTGCGAAGCACCTCGAAAAACGGAAAACCCTTTCGTCTAGTGGGTTTTTCGTCTTGCGAGGCATTCGTCTTGCGGGGCACCACTGTAATAATAATAATAATAATAATAATAATAATAATAATAATAATAATTATTATTATTTATACCCCACCCTCCCCAGCCAGAGCCGGGCTCATGGTGGCTAACACCAATAAAATCACAGTAAAAACATAGTAGGGGGGGGAAGAGAGGGGGGGAAAAAACCCAATTTAAAATACAGGTTAAAATGCAATTTAAAATCCAGCCTCATTTTAAAGTAGCTGATAAATCAAGACCATAAGGGGAGGGCAACATAAGGGTCAGTCTGAGTCCAAACCAAAGGCCAGGTGGAACAGCTCTGTCTTGCAGGCCCTGCAGAAAGATGTCAAGTCTCACAGGGCCCTATTTTTTTGTAACAGATTGGGTCCAGTGCTGAAAAGGCCCTGGCCTTAGTTGAGACCAATCTAACCTTCCTGAGGCTTGGGAAACTTCAAGACACAGCCACCGCCACCCCCTCCATGTTTGTTTGCTTCACATATGCACCAGTGTCATTCAGAAATGGACCCTCCTTTTCCAGACACTATATATAATTGGTGGGTATTGTCTAATTCTCATCCTGGCTGAACTAGCGAAGCACCGTGGTTATTCATTGCAAATGAAACAGTTCTCTGCAGATGCTCAGGGGAGCTCTCTCCGCTCTCATTTCACCATGCGCTCCAGGGCTGAGTACAGCCCATCATTGGATGAGGCCTATATTTCTGTGACTACCAAGTGATGGAGAAAATGATGATGATGATGATGATGATGATGATGATGATGATGATGAACCTCTAAATCTATTCTGAATTTCAGTCCAAGTGAAACCCAGTGACACAGCCTTGCTGTGGTTTCCTTATGATCCAGCAACAGCTGACAACAAGAAGGGAAGAGTCTGAAAGTCGCATTTGCTGCCTTCATGTATAGCTGAAATTGACAAACTCCCTGGTTTCATTCAGAATCCTTGCAATCAAAGATGGGAAGTTATTATTGTGGAAAGCAACATTTGTTTTCTTAAGAGGAGGCGAAATCAGAAGACCAAATGACCGCCTCCCCAGATGCACATGCAAACACTTCTCATTCAGAGCATTTCCTCCCAGCTGCTGGCTCAGAATTCTCCCCAATTTTCTCTTCTTTTCTTTTGGCCTTAAACGGCTGGGTAGGGATGGGAGCGAGGGGAGGAGGAGATATGCCAACTGCCTGGCTGGATTATTCAGCACTCTAGACGACGGGTGAAAATCCAGTGCTGCCGTCCTGCTCAAGGAATAGCTTTTAACTCAGCGTCCACCAACGTAAGAGAAGGAGAGGCAGTTTTGTGTGATTCTCCCTTCCCATTGTGTCACCTGCATCTGTTCCAGAGCATCACTGGGTAGAACAGTGGGAATACCTGGGGGTGAGGAGTGGGAGATAAAAGTGGGCAGTATCAGTGGGCCGAGTTCATTAATTTTGTTGAATTAATTAAACTAAATAGTTTTAATTGGATTTTGAATAGGTGTGCAATTAATCGTGACTTTCGAATTTAATTGTGTTGTTATCTTTCTTGGTGGGTTGCGAAATCTGCTCTTCTGAATAATGCGCTCTCTCTCTCTCTCTACACACACACACACACACACACACACACTTAAATTTTCTGTTTTTCACTTTAGAATATTTGTTTAGACAACCTTAAAATGTCAGTGACTTCCCTTCTTCTCTTTCCATGGTTTGTTTTGCATATCATAAATCCCTGCATATTTTACATAAACTAAACCATTCAGTATTCCATTATTAGATAAAGGTAAAGGGACCTCTGACCATTAGGTCCAGTCGGCGCTCATCTTGCTTTACTGGCCGAGGGAGCCAGCGTACAGCTTCCGGGTCATGTGGCCAGCATGACTAAGCCACTTCTGGCGAACCAGAGCAGTGCACGGAAACACCGTTTACCTTCCCGCCGGAGTGGTACGTATTTATCTACTTGCACTTTGGCGTGCTTTTGTACTGCTAGGTTGGCAGGAGCAGGGACCGAGCAACGAGAGCTTACCCCGTTGTGGGGATTCGAACCGCCGACCTTCTGATTGGCAAGTCCTAGGCTCTGTGGTTTAACCCACAGTGCCACCCATGTCCCAGATTCCATTATTACATCCAACAAAAAACCTTGTTTATGCTGTTGAATTTATCTTAATGCTGCCAACATTTTTCAAATGTACACAATTTCCTCCCATATATTCAATAAACATTTCCCAATCTTCTTTTAAATGTATGTTCTTCTTGTTCTCTTATTCTATACGTTAGATCTGCAAGCTGTGCATATTCCATCAGTTTAAGTTGCCATTCTTCTCTAGTTGGGACCTCGCTCGTTTTCAGATTTTTGAGCTAACAAAACACCAGGTCACCAATGAATAATGTTTTCTATAGGGTAGGGTCAGGGGCTCTGGAGATGAGTTTATGGAACCAACTGGGGGGCTGCCCAAAAGAGTTCAGGAATCATTGGTTTAGATGGTGGCACTGGGGGAGGCAGAACTGCAGAAAAATGCCTCCCCTAGGTAGTGCCCATCTGTTGCTTTTGAACCACCGCTCATTAGCCCCAAAAAGCATGGTCAATTATCAAGGATGATGTTGAGTTGTAGTCTATCAACATTTTGAGGGCACCAAATTGACTTCTCTTTCAATAGCAGATGCCTCTGCAGGATCAAAAGCTATTCTATGATCAGAACATTGGACACAGGTCCAAACAACCATTCCTTGATTGGAAACAGTCACTCATTTATACTAGGGCTGCAACTTTTAACCTATAGGTGGTGGCTAACCTTTTCCCACCCACCCCCAGTTGTGGCTGGACTACAACTCCCATCATCCTTGACTATTGACCATGTTTGTTGGGGATGATGAAAGATGGAGTTCAACAACCTGCAGATGGCAGTCACCATCTTAAAACAGGCATTCCTTGTTCACTCTGAAACAGGAGAGTTCATAAGGAGAGGTTAAACCTAATAAGGATGCTTATAGCAGAATCAGCAAAGTTACTTTTGAGGTTCCTTCCAACTTTATGATTCTGTTCTTCTAGGAGGGCTTGACCCTTCTAGGACAGCATATGCTGCAGGGTATGCATCTATCATCAAAAAACAAATGATTTCCCCCATGCTGCAAACTATAGTTTTAGAAAAGTGAAAAAGTATGTAAATTTCATTGACTGCATCGATCATCTACAATTATCAGGCAACAACCCTAATTTTGACTAGAGACTGAAGCGTCTTGCCTCCCAAATGTTTTGCACCAGGCTTCCTCAACCTGGGCCCTCTAGATGTTTTTGAAACTACAATTCCCAGCATCCATGATCACTGGTCCTGCTAGCTAGGGATCATGGGAGTTGTAGGCCCAAAAATATCTGGAGGGCCGAAGTTGAGGAAACCTGTTTTAGACAGATGCCCTCCCCAACACCTACCAATTTGACACCTCTGTAGGCCAGCTGACCATGTGCTGAATCACCACAACATCAGCTGCCTACAGGATTTTACCACGTAGTTATACCTAGGAGAAATGGAGGAGGCATTTGTTCAGACTGCTTTTCACAATGGATGGACCTGATTCCATGTTCCCAAACTTGCTTGCAGATTAGAATCGGATTGCAACCTTTGCTGCATTTTGCAAGGCAGTTTCAGTGTGCAAAGAACGCACTAAACACAAAATTACATTTTACATTTTAAAAGCACACATTAAAATGTTTGGATTTTGATCTCCCGCCTTTCACTCCCTTTAAGGAGTCTCAAAGCGGCTCACAAATCTCCTTTCCCTTCCTCCCCCACAACAAACACTCTGTGAGGTGAGTGGGGCTGAGAGACTTCAGAGAAGTGTGACTAGCCCAAGGTCACCCAGCAGCTGCATGTGGAGGAGCGGAGACGCGAACCCGGTTCCCCAGATTACGAGACTACCGCTCTTAACCACTACACCACACTGGCTCCATGTGTATTTTATGTGTGGGGAAACACAATGTGGAAACTGAACTTTTATGTAAGAAGTGTGCACAGAATTCGTACAATTATTCAGTTTGAATGGCCAATTTCTGTGCATTCTTTCTAAAAAGTGGGATGGAGCGGGCTTCGGACTGAGTGATGGAATTAGGCCCTTCATCCCGTAACTACTTATAATACCCATATCCTTGCTTGCCCCTTGATGTGAATGGGAGAAGGGGTGGGAGGATAAAGGAAAAGGTCTGACTTCTGAACCTGCAGGGAGCCTGGAATTGAATATCTGGGGAAAGGCCATCTGCTGAGCAGGCAGAAGGTCACAGGTTCATTCACCTCTCAGGATATCCAGGTAGGACCAGGAGAAACCCATATCTCATGCCCAGGAGAGCTTCTGCCAGGCATTGTAGACAAAACTGAACTAGATGGGCCAGAACATTCCACCAAAGCAACTTTAGGCTATATCCAAAACTGGCATTGCTACTCATGTACAGGAGAATAGTTGACCTTCAAGAAATCTGAAGGTATATTTCTCACTCCTTGAAGGTTGTTTTCCCCTCTGCCTGAACAAAGACTTCTCTAATGGCACGCACAAGCCTTGTCTCTCCTACTTCCCGACAGGAGATGGATTGTGTTTCAAGGCCATCAACGTCTATTGACATAATGGCATCCCCTTAATGTCTCACTCAGCCCGATCGATAGCATATCTGTAACCAGAAACGCCGGACTAGGTGAGGGCTAATAAACTCTTCACTCCGTGCTATTAAAAGTCCTCTCTGTCCTCCTCCAGTGGGTGAGCTGGGGAGGGATGGGGAGCGTGAGGCGGCTCCAGGCCCCCCACAGCCATTTTGATAAGCGGATGACTTATCTGTCTAAGCCCCCCTTTTGACTGGTGCTTAAGCAAAACGCTTAATTGCTATGATGCATTAAAAGGCAATTTCATACTGCAGCATTAAGCAAAACGCATTTCTGCCACTGGAGCTGACTGCCAATCAGAGAAGGGCCCCTCTGCTTAATGATAGGTTATTTAAACAGCCCCATGTTTTACGACGCAATCCATTACGATATCATTAAAAACCATAAAGAGAGGTTTGGTTAGGTGCTCCGACTTGCTCTGAATGAATTAATAGATCTCCTAGAGTTGTGGGCTGGGTGAGCAAGACCTGGCACAAATTCCTCCCAGTTGCCTCCGCTTACTTTCCCCTTCCTACTGCCTCAGGTTTCCGCCTACCTTCTAGGGACAACCAGGTTGGTTCTTTTAAACATCCCATAAAATTGAAAACTATGACATGGGTTAGTGGTAGGATTAATGTGGAAGCCCAATTCATAGATAGGAACACCAGAAGAGCACTGCTGGATCAAATCAATGGCCTGTCTAGTTCAGAGACAGTGGACCATCCCCCTGTGAAAAAGTTTGCTGACCTCTGGCATAGTTAAACTACAGAATTCGGTACAAAAGGATACAGCACCGATGCTCATTGGCTTAGATGGGTTTAGTGTTTGGTGCGAGGTAGGCCAATGTAGGAATCAGGATGTTAAACTGGCTGGGTCTTTGGTCTGATTCAGTAGGGCTCTTGTTTTTGTTGTAATATGAGAGCTCTCATATTTTTGTTGTAATATGAGAGCTCTCATATTACAACATCCTCCCCCATATGAGGCAAACCGAGCTGCAAAAACAAAAGCAGCATCTAGAGAAGAAACAAACAGTTGTTATACACATAACGTTCCCCTGTTGTTTCACTCTCACCTTTGGAACTACCTGCCACTGGATCTACCAGTGCAAACCTCTGGTTGCCTGTTTTCCAAGGAACCAGGGCTTCTGCTCTACCTTGGCTGGGGAGAATTGTGATGCGCTCTGATACCTCCAGGAGTGGCTTTGTCTCTGTCTTGGACAAACTTTGAACCTGGCTTGAGTTGTTAACTACAGCAACACATGCAACAGCTGAGTTAGCAAACTCCTGAAAGTACCTATTGGGTGGCATTCCCTTTGTGACTCTCTCAGTTTTCTTATGGAGTCTCAGCATCTTGTGCTACGTAAGAACATGAGGAGAGCCTGCTGGATCGGGTCAATGACCCACCTGGTCCAGTATCCTGTTCTCACAATGGCTGACCGGATCCCTGTAGGAAACACACAAACAGCAGCCCTCTCCTCTCCTGTGGTTTCCAGCCTCTGAATGCAGAGATAGAACAGTCACTGACTGTCAGACTTCACAGAATCCAATCCCCCTTCCTCGCAGCTGGCAGCCAGAAATGGGAAAACAAGAAGTTCTTACCAAGGTTTTTATTTCAATATTCACAGAGATAGATGTATGATGCCACCTCTTAGATAATGGTGTTGCTCCGAGTAAAGTCCGACCCTCTCTGTCTCTCCTATCATATGTCATACCTGTGCCGGCTGATCTGTGTTTTCTGCCTCTGAGTTTTCTGTTATCCTACTTTCAATGCTCACTGGAAATTGGGGGGGGGGCATGCTTTTTAAGACACTGAGTCTGTCAGCTGTCTCCCTCCTCCTCCTCCTCCTCCATCTTCCTCTTTTTCTTCTTCCTGCTCCTCTCCCAATATTTCCCAACTTCTCCCATCTGCAGCCTCTGGACTTTGACCTTCCTCAAACCACTGTTCTAAATCTATACTGTCTCCCTCTTCTTTGAGAGGTAGAGAAGGAGGGAGCAGCAGTCTCCCCCATTCCTCCTCAGTACAGTCCCTCTACACACACATAAATGCCTGCCACCACCTTTTTGCTTCTTCAGTGTTACCACACTGCTTGCTGCCTGGCGAGGCATTCTTGCACAACAAAAGCAAGACCAAAACACAAACAAACCCAACTTGGAACACTTGCAGTGTGAAACATTACAGGATTTCAGCAGGAGGTTATAGAACATGCCCCAATTGCAAATACAGGAGAATGTCTGCCCCCAAACATTTGCAGATGCAAACAGTTTTGAAAGTTTGATCTCGTGGAGCTGGTCCAATGCCATCATGAGCAGAAATCATCATGGATGTACTATGAAAAGGACATCTGGGGGGGTATAGCCTTGGATACTTCTACCCATCAAGCCAGCTTTAGGTAAAGGTAAAGGACCCCTGGATGGTTAAGTCCAGTCAAAGGGGACTATGGGGTTGCGGTGCTCATCTCACTTTCAGGCCAAGGAAGCCGGTGTTTGTCCACAGACAGCTTTCTGGGTCCTGTGGCCAGCAGGAGTAAACTGCTTCTGGCGCAACGGAACACCATGATGGAAACTAGAGCGCACAGAAACGCCGTTTACCTTCCCACCGCAGTGGTACCTATTTATCTACTTGCACTTGTTTTTTCTACTTGTTTTTTCTGTTTTATTAAATTTGCTAAATAACATAACATTATTATATATATTCTATAAAACAAACAATACAGAACAAAATTCATTCATACTACAATGCCTAACTATATAACATTAATATATATGGTTTCTGGAAAAAAAGGCTTACATAACAAAATCAATTCAAAATACCATCCGGTTTACTATTTTTTTTTCTTCCCCCTCCCTCCCCACTCCAGCCCTCCCCACCCCCAGTCAGGCCTTCCTTCTTCATATCTTTATCCATGTACACAGTCTGTTCATTCGAACTTGTATGTTAGGGTTGGCTTCCCCTCTTTCTATCTAGTCCCTGTAAAATGCCCATTTATTTGTGATTCTTTGGCATTTATTTTCCCATCTATACTTGCACTGGTATGCTTTTGAACTGCTAGGTTGGCAAGAGCTGGGACAGAGCAATGGGAGTGCACTCGGTTGTGGGGATTCTGATTGGCAAGTCCAAGAGGCTCAGTGGTTTAGACCACAGCGCCACCCACATCCCTAAGTCAACTTTACCCAACAAGAACACAAAATGAGCCTTGCTGGATCAGGCCAGTGGCCTATCTCGTTCAGCATCCTGTTCCCAGAGGGACCAAAATGTTGCCTGTCAGAAACCCGCGAGGTGGATTCGAGCACAAGAGCGCTCTTCCTTCCTGTGGTTTCCAGCAACTGGTATTCAAAAGCATTTCTGTCTCCAACTGTGGAGATGCAGAATATGGCTCCATGAATTTAAGGCCATCTTATTTAAGGCCATCTTTGTTGATGGCTGTGACTGCCTCTTACAGTTGCATGAAGAAGTTCTTTCTTCTGTCTTCCCTGAACCTTCCAGGATCAACCTTCCTTTCAAAATGTCATGCACAAATTGTCTCTCCTCACTTATCATCTCCTGCACCCCAGCTCAGACTTTGGAAGCATTTATTTCTCAGGTGGTCTCACACAGAACACAGCCTACATTAGCATTACGCATGCCTGACTGGCTTTCAAATGAGCAAAATAAATATCGCTCCTTAAAAAATAAATAAATCCTTGCTTCCTTTATCCCAATGGCTGCTTGCAGAGGAACGACCACTGATCTATTAACACAGCAGAATAGCAGTTGTAGTAATGAACCCATTGGGGGATATAGCGAATCAGAAGGCTATGGAGGCAAGTGGTTTTTTTCAGTTTGCAAGGCTTTTTACGTTATTACTCTGCTCTGTGACCTTGGTTCCATGAATTGTCTTGAGAGCAAAGGCGCAGAAGGGGATAGCGAAGTGTCAGGATGGGAAGAGGATCATGTGATCCCATTTAATTGAGTCTGTGGGATTCTGAAGGGCATTTCAAGGTTGCTGTGCAATACGTTGGTGGGCTGGCAAGAACCCTGGAAGTCACACGGAGATCACTTGTAAGCGTCAGATTTGTCTTAGAGTCAGAAATCTCACCTCCCAACCCTTCCCATTCCATGCCCATCCCTTACACTAGAGGCAATGAAGGCTGGAGGTGTCTGTGGAACTAGCAGACAGCATTCAGAGAGAGACTCTCTCAAAGCATCCTTTATAGCAATCAGGCAACAGAGCAGCAAACTCATGCAATTATTTCCATTACACTCTGTAGAGCCTCCACCTGTCTAAAGCGCTACTTCCTGGTGATGGGAACCCTGTAGCAGCTGGTATTTCAGGGCCTATGTAAAGGTTAGAGCTAGAAGAAAAGATTTCTCTGAATTAGCATGGGATCATAGAGTTGGGGGCAACTCAAAGGTCATCTAGCCAAACCCCTGGCTGATGATACAGGAAACACCTCTGATAGGTGGCTATCCAGCTTCTGCTTAAACACCTCTAATGAAGGAGAGTCCACCATCTTCCAAAGCAGGCTGCTATTCCCATCAAAAAGCTCTAATAAATGAGAGTCTTCTGTTTCCTGTGGCAGTCTGTTCCGCTGGTGAACAGCTTGCACCATCAGCAAGTTCTTCTTGGTGCTTAGTCTAAATTAACAGCATGCCAAAATCTGGCCTGCATTTTCATGAGTCCGTTCTCACTCTGAAAATGCAAGCCATTTTCCTGCTACTTTTGCCCCAATGGCTTTGTCGTTCCTCCCCTTCCTTGCATGCTTAAAGAAAGCTCAAATCAGTATGTGGGAAATGTTATGAAGAACACCCAAATATATATTACATTATTTGCATAAGAGTCAAGTTGCACACAGTACTCTAGTTCTGCAGGATATAAATATTACTGCAACAAATAACAAAGTCCACGACTCTTGCACGCACACTTTAAGAGCTAATTGCATTGCTATGCTTTGGACTTACTGTCAAGTAAATAAGTGTTTATTTAGGCTACTGTGGGCTCTCACTGACCTCTGCTGGACAGAATCAGATCTGCTAAATTCTGTTAACTGTCGCTAGAATAAAAGCCTCTGCCGTGCAGTGCGTAAGTGGGAAGTCAACCATTCCTATTGATCTTCTATATGGTGCCTGCAGGTTTAAGGGCACTGTCCATCTTAGAGAAGCAACATGAGCTCTTTGGCTCCTGTATTGAACAAGAACATGCACTGAACACAAGGACTAAACAATCTCAGGAATCTCAAACAACCTCTCCTAATTGTACCAAAGGGAAGAGGCTTATCTTAGAGTCAGTTCTAAGCAGACCATTGGTCCATTTTGCCCAGTGATGTCCACTCTGGCTGGCAGAAGCTCACAATAGTCAGAGAAGGATTCCTACTCAAAAAAACGTGGATATGCATTGACCTCAAAGTCAAAATCGGAACTGAGCACACATTTGTCCCTATTTAAATCAAATTGGGAAAAATATTACAGTTGAGTGGATCTGCAGGCAGGACTGTAAATATAAGCAAAGGAATCAGAATGATAAAGGAATGCAGTGTGGGATATATGTTGCAGAAATAAGTATTACCTTTAAGGCAGTAGATAAAAGGGTTTGATCAGAAACATCATGGAAGTAAGGAAGGATGGGAACTCAGATGCTAAGGGTGTATTTGTTAAATTATATGAAAATGAAGAAAAAAACTTATTTAAATCAAATTGTCCGTGGGTTAATTTGCATGCGTGGAACACAAGCACTTCAAGAGCCATACGCAAAGATAACAAGATTGGAGATGCATGGAAACGTTTTTGCTATTGGGATGCATAAATTCAACAAGGATGTCACTGAAGTCAGAGTCTGATCGTTCCTGGAACATAGGAGTAGCAAAGCTAGATCCGGCAAAAGGGTTCTTTGGATCAGAGCTTTGTTTCCACTCTTGGCCAGCCAGATCCCTCTGGGGAGATCACAAAGCAAACATGAAGGCAACAGCCCACCCTTGATGTCGTTGGTCCCCCCCCCCCCCATTTGCATCAGGAATTCAGAGATATACTGCTTCTGAACAGTTCTACCAGTTTGGTTATAACAGTTCGGTTATTCACATTCCTTCATCACGCCAATTTCCTACCACCACCAAAGGTATTCATGAAAATTCATCAGCAATTTAGTGCATATTTTGCATTTCTGCATACACATTTGCCTAATATACACATTTTTATTTCCACTAATACATTTTTATGCACACTTTACTGAAGTATATTCATTCTTGCACACTTTACTCGGCTGGAGAACTGCGCTGTGAAATTTGGAGAAGTGCAAATTCCAAAGGATAGTTTGCTTGTTGTTTCAGAAAGTGAAAATCAGTCAGATTTGCCTTTCACTGTGAACTGAATCAAGGTTCTCTCCCCTTCCTTGATTGTTGTTGTTGTTTAGTCGTTTAGTCATGTCCGACTCTTTGTGACCCCACAGACCAGAGCACGCCAGGCCCTCTTGTCTTCCACTGCCTCCTGCAGTTTGGTCAAACTCATGCTGGTAGCTTCGAGAACACTGTCCAACCATCTCATCCTCTGTCGTCCCCTTCTCCTTGTGCCCTCCATCTTTCCCAACATCAGGGTCTTTTCCAGGGAGCCTTCTCTTCTCATGAGGTGGCCAAAGTCTTGGAGCCTCAGCTTCAGGATCTGTCCTTCCAGTGAACACTCAGGGCTGATTTCCTTCAGAATGGAGAGGTTTGATCTTCCTGCAGTCCATGGGACTCTCAAGAGTCTCCTCCAGCACCATAATTCAAAAGCATCCATTCTTCGGCGATCAGCCTTCTTTATGGTCCAGCTCTGACTTCCATACATCACTACTGGGAAAACCATGGCTTTAACTATATGGACCTTTGTTGGCAAGTACCAATTCCCCTCTCCATGCCTTCAAGTCTCAAGCAGCTGTGAGAGGCAGTGCATTTTAGCTGCTCCTACACAAACACGCATGAACACACAACTAGTGGGAAGGTTGTGCAAAAGTGGTGCAAAGTACAGATTTCCTAAGTGAAGAAGAACTGGTGGGGGGCGCAGTGGGAAACCAGGCAAACAGCCAAAGCAAAAGACGCATAACAGTGTGTGATCTAATTAGATCACTGCCACAGAATATGCATAATTCAGAATCACATGAGGATTAGAAAAGTACAGACCTAAAAGCCAAATTCGGTGTGGGGTTGTTGTTGTTTTTGGGATGAGAAATGACGAGCACATTGTGACCACACCAGATTCCAATTTTAGTCCATTGTGTTTACAGTTACAAATGTATTTCTCATGCTCGGATGGGTACATCATTGCAGAAATGCAACAGCAACTGATGTCTTTTTTTTCTCTAACTAACTAGCCCAATGAGTTCCCGGAAGCGCAATGCAAACGGTGATTTTGTTTGTCAGTGCCACTCTAAAAGTAGAAGCTGCTGTGTGGGGTCACCATAAGGGATTATAATGACCCTTGGGCATCTGATAATTAAAATGCAGTGATGCAACGTCACTAGATACCTGCATCACTCCTCTGCCACCATCAGCCCCTTGAGGCCATCCTCATATTGTCCCACAGACCTGAATTCTCCGGATGTTGCCAGTATAGAACATAACACATAAGGAGAGCCTTTTGGATCAGGTCAATGGCTCATCTAGTCCAGCATCGTGTTCTCACAGTGGCCAACCAGATGCCTTTGGGACGCAACCGCACCTTCCATCATGCATGGTCACCAAGCCTCTGCTTCAATACCTCAAGCACTCTCCCCAAGCTGTGTGTTTCACTGTGGATATGCTCTTAACGTCTCCTAATGTTTAGCCCCAAAACTGCTTCCTTGAAATTTACACCCACCATTTTCTAGTCCACTGGAGCAAGAGAGAAAACAAGCTTGCTCCATCTTCTGTGCGACATTGCGCTCATGCGAAAGAACTTCTGTGTGAGACTGGCAGTGAGGTGCTGATGACGGGTGACACCATGAAACTCGCTAAGTGGCCTTGGGGCAGTAACAGCCTCTCACCTTGCAGGGTTGTTGTGAGTTGTTTATTATTATTATTAATAATAATAATATACCACCCTATGTTGGGACGAGGGTGGCACTGTGGGTTAAACCACAGAGCCTAGGACTTGCCGATCAGAAGGTCGGCAGTTCGAATCTCCGCAACAGGGTGAGCTCCCATTGCTCGGTCCCTGCTCCTGCCAACCTAGCAGTTCAAAAGCATGTCAAAGTGCAAGTAAATAAATAGTTACCGCTCTGGCGGGAAGGTAAATGCCATTTCCGTGCACTGCTCTGGTCCGCCAGAAGCGGCTTAATCATGCTGGCCACATGACCCAGAAGCTGTACGCCGGCTCCCTCGGCCAATAAAGCGAGATGAGCGCCACAACCCCAGAGTTGGCCACGACTGGACCTAATGGTCAGGGGTCCCTTTACCTTTTACCACCCAATACCCAGGGGTCTCAGGGTGGTTCACAGAATAAAATCAAGATATAAAACCACAAAATATATAATAAATATAAAAAACAACAACCCAATAACCCCCTCCCAACAAAAACCACACATTTTAAAAGGGCATAGGATGTGAATGAAATCAACCAAAGGCCTGGTTAAAAAGGAACGTTTTTGCCTGGCACCTAAAGGTGTATAATGAAGGTGCTAGGCAAACTTCCCTGGGGAGAGCATTCCACAGACAGGGAGCCACTGAGGAGAAGGCCCCGTTTTCGTTGCCGCCCTCCAGACCTCTCGAGGAGGAGGCACACAAAGGAGGGCCTCAAAAGATGATCTCAGGGTCCAGGTAGGTTCAAATGGAAAGAGGTGGTCCTTGAGGTATTGCGGTCCTAAGCCATTTAAGGCTTTATAGGCCCAAACCAGCACTTTGAATTGGGCCCAGAAACTAATTGGTAGCCATTACAGTCAGACCAGGATTGGTGTAATATGCTCAAACCGTCTTGCCTGTCTGGTGAGCAACCTGGCCACTGAATTCTGCACCAGCTGAAGTTTCCAAACCCTCTTCAGAGGCAGCCCTACGTATGACGCATTGCAATAATTCCTTGTAGGAAATGGTGTGTGTGTATCAATTCAATAATAATGCCATATCTATAATATAAGTGAGGCAGATGTGATCAAGAGGTGATCTGATTAATCGTCTAGAGATTCTGCCTTCACTTGTGTGCTAAATTCCGGAAAACTTTCCCCTCTTTCTGAGAATGCCGTGCAAGAGGCATTTGAGCATTGCTGCAGTCATGGTTATTGAATAAAATCCTTACTGACATTTCCGCACGTGAGGCCGAACCTGTTCCATGCAGGGGAGGCTGGAACAAAGCACTTTGCCTGCGAGGGGGACTGCGGAATTTGAAAGGCACATGAAAGCGCTCTCTCCGCTTTCACGTCAGAAGACCAAGTGGGCTGTCAGGCATTAACCCTCCTCTCACTGCTTCCGGCCTCCCAGACCTGTCAGCTACATATCATGCCAGGCTCGGTTACTAATCATGACCACTTTGCAGAGCGGAAGGGGAGCTGGGATGCCTGTGTGTTTTAAGTGGTAGATCTGAAATGGAGAATCAAAGGGGAGATCACATTCAATAAAGTGCACAAACTCAGAATGTCTCAACTGAGAAAACCCTCTCACCAAATTGAGCCACAAATCTGCAAACTATAAAATTCCACAGTTTGGACTATTAAACATTTGTCACAAGGACAGCCCTGTTGGATCAGGCCAAAGATGCATCAAGCAACTGATTTTGTCCCATTTTTTCATCTCAATGGGACTTATTCATAGGTTACATGCCATGACATCCCATTACGGCCCCTTTTAATGTAAAATAGGGGCTTGCCAATCAGAGCTCCCGTTGCTCGGTCCCTGCTCCTGCCAACCTAGCAGTTCAAAAGCATGTCAAAGTGCAAGTAAATAAATAGTTACCACTCTGGCGGGAAGGTAAATGGTGTTTCCGTGCGCTGCTCTGGTCCGCCAAAACCGGCTTAGTCATGCTGGCCACATGACCCAGAAGCTGTATGCCGGCTCCCTCGGCCAGTAAAGCGAGATGAGTGCCGCAACCCCAGAGTCGGTCACGGCTGGACCTAATGGTCAGGGATCCCTTTACCTAGGGGCTTTTAAATGCATTCCCCAGCAAAGTACACATTTTGTGTACATCTTTTACAGAACATACTGTCCATACTCCCACACCCAAAACACACAAGCAGGGTCTCCTACTTATAATAGATATTTAGCTTGGGGAATAGAATGCAGAGGTGGTCTGATAACTATCTCAAATATCTAGAAGTCTGTCACATGGAAGTTGGAATTGGTTTGTTTTCTGCTGCTCCAGAGTAGAGGACCTGAACTAATGGATTCAAATCTCAAGAAAGGAGATTCCCGCTGAAACTTAGGAAGGACTTTTTGACAGTACGAGCTGTTTTACAGTGGAACAAGCTCCCTTGGATTCTCCTTCATTGGAAGTTTTTAAGCAGAGATTGGATGGCCATCTGTCATGGATGCTTTAGCCGAGATTCCTTCATTGCAGGGGTTGGACTAGATGTTGTTGTTGTTGTTGTTGATGATGATGATGATGGTAGATGACCCACTGGGGTCCCTTCCAACTCTACAATTCTATGATTCTGAAATTTTATTCAGGCAAGTAACAGTGCATGTGGGACACGGGTGGTGCTGTGGGTTAAACCACAGAGCCTAGGACTTGCTGATCAGAAGGTTGGCGGTTTGAATCCCCGCGACGGGGTGAGCTCCCATTGCTCGGTTCCTGCTCCTGCCAACCTAGCAGTTCAAAAGTACATCAAAGTGCTAGTAGATAAATAGGTACCGCTCTGGCGGGAAGGTAAACAGCGTTTCCATGCGCTGCTCTGGTTCGCCAGAAGTGGCTTAGTCATGCTGGCCACAGACACATGTATGCCTGCTCCCTCGGCCAGTAAAGCGAGATGAGCGCCGCAACCCCAGAGTCGGTCACGACTGCACCTAATGGTCCAGGGTCCCTTGACCTTTACCAGTGCATGTGTAGCTGCAGACACAGGGCTCAGAAGCCATTGTTCAGGAGTTCCAGAGTTAGTCTGCAAATAGCTTGACCCTATGGAAATGAGTTTCATGGGTTAAGCATCCAATGCGTGGGGAAATTTCCTCTCTGCAGTCTTGCTCCTTCTCTGTTTCACAAGACGACAGGGAAGTCTTACACTGTGAAAGACAGTAAACATTTCCCTATTTTTATCTATCCATTCCCTCCAGGATCTTATACATCTCCACCAATCACACCCTTTCCTTGGGCTTCCTTTTCTTCTAAGCTTAAAACTCCTTTCCTCGCAGAAGGAAATGGAGGCAAGCAAAGGGTTAAGTTCTTTTTGGGCTGCTGTTCTTTAACCAGCTGTAAGATTACGTCCTGCTCTGCCTCCCGAGGCCTGTCACAATCTGAATGACAGCACCGCCAGGAAACTGATAGATGGCATTTGCTCCTAGCAGTGAGCGGGAGGTAGTTCGAATGAATGAGAAAGCAGGCTGCAGAACCGTGATATCAGCCAAGGAGAGAGAGCAAAATGCTCTCTGTCTAACAGAGAGAGGTTATAGGGGTCCAGCCAATTCCTTGCGATGGGTTCTGCAGTTTGTTAAACAAGCAACCAGTGGACTGTTTTGCAAAGCGTGTACAAGCATCCTTTGATCCTGAGACAAGATCAGGAATCCAAATCTTCAGGAGCAACAGAAAAGGATGGAGGTTTGAGGATAAGGGTCTAAGCAAGGCATGAAAAAACCTTTCATCTTCCAGATGTTCTGAACTACAACTCCTACCAACCTCAGCAGCCAGGACCCAATGGCCAGGGCTGATGAGAGTTGTAGTTCGGCAGCACCTACGGGGCCAAATATTCCTCAAGCATGGTCTCCCTTTTTCACTGGTCTCCTAAATGATGAGGCAATGACTCACTATGATTCTGGCATCTTATGTCCATAAATGACAATGTTACATACATACATACAGATACATACATACATACAATGTTACATGCATACATACATACAGAATCCATGGTTCAAACCATACTCAAGGTGGCTTACAATATTAAAAAAAAACCCTATGATATAATAAAAGTAGTCATGAACAATAAATTCAGCATTAAAAAACAAACCACCAAACTGAACAATTTCCACGTAAGTCACAAGTTCTAAAATAAAGATACAAAAAACCACCCCCAACAACTATAAAATCCTGAACAACACCCCACTCCAAGTTTTTGTTCAGCAGTTGGGTTGTATGTTGATGTATGTTTTAATCTGCTGGTTTTATTTTTTGAATGTTACAAATAGTTGTTTTAACTGTTTTTATTGATAATTTGTTTTATTCCCATTTTATTCCTGCAAATTACTCTGAGGTTCAGTTGCTGTTTACAATCATACCTAATCCACACGTCCCAAAATGATAAATGAAGTGAAACACAGCCAGCCTTTGAAATCCACATTTCTCTTTCTGAATTTTGCAAGGCTGTTCTCCAGCCAGCCAGTGTGTGCAAAAAAGCACATATTAGTGGAAATGGTATGTAAAAATGCATTATATTTTGGAAAATATAGGTGCAAAAGTGTGTCGGTTAGGCAAAACTGCATGTGTATATTAGGATAAATTTACTCTATGATGCTGGTGAATTTTCATGAGGACTGAGGAGGGAATGTGGAGAACCAAAGTTAAAATTGGAAATTATAAACTGCAGAAAACTGAAAAGTGACAGAGTTGCCCATCCCTAGTTTGGGCTGTACCACTTCTGAGTGCAAGGGACATGGGTGGCGCTGTGGGTTAAACCACAGAGCCTAGGGCTTGCCGATCAGAATGTCGGCGGTTCGAATCCCCGCAATGGGGTGAGCTCCTGTTGCTCAGTCCCTGCTCCTGCCAACCAAGCAGTCCAAAAGCACGTCAAAGTGCAAGTAGATAAATAGGTACCGCTCTGGCAGGAAGGTAAGTGGCATTTTTGTGCGCTGCTCTGGTCTGCCAGAAGCGGCTTAGTCATGCTGGGCACATGACCCAGAAGCTGTACGCTGGCTCCCTCGGCCATTAAAGCGAGATGTGTTCCGCAACCGCAGAGTCGGCCACGACTGGGCCTAATGGTCAGGGGTCCCTTTACCTTTACTTCTGAGTGCAGGTGAAAATGTCCTGAGAACAACCATTTCAACTAGCAGATCAAGGAGATGGCCTGGTATGGACACATATCCCTGCCATTTTCACAGATGAACATTCAGTTATGCCAACTCCCCCCCCCCCCAAGAAAACCTCCCAGGCTACAATAGCACATTTCAGACACTTGTTGAGCACCTTGTCTAGGTCTTAATGTCTTTCCGTTCAACATCTGCAAAGACTCTGTTTCTGCATCGGTGCAACAAAGACAACAAACACGATACTGACAAAGCATGTTAAAGCAGAGTCTGTTGTTGTCCCTGCTGTGGGTGCCCCAGTCTCTCCTCACCCTTCCCAACACCAGCTCCATCATGAGAGCTCTAAAACCCCAAAGCACTGCAGATAGCACAGGCAAGGGTGAGTTAACATCTTAATTGCATCAATTTCCGAAATGGACTCAGCTGTTTCCAACAAGGTTGCTGCGTTTGATTTGCTATGGCAGGAGACGGAGTTGATCTGGGCAGTTCGGCAAAGCCAGGAGGGGTCCATTTGTGCCAAGTTATTCATCTTCTGTCAGCAACTCCCGGCTGTGCTGGATCAATAGCAGCTCTTATTTCTCCATCCTGCTAATTAACGGGCTCCCAGGGGCACCTGAAGATGAACTCTTGTGTGTTCCAGACCATGCACACAACTTTATGTTTTCATGGCTTGCTGAGAAGAGTGTCACCTGCTCCCATATTGTGCCAGCATCATATTACACAACAGCAGCTTGCATTGACCACTATATCTGGAAGTCATCCTGCCTCAGTCCAAGATGCCAGATTCAGCTCAGGGTCCATCTGAGTCTTCTTCATCCCCCTCCCGCTTATTGTTGTTGTTTAGTCGTTTAGTCGTGTCCGACCCTTCGTGACCCTATGGGCCAGAGCATGCCAGGCACTCCTGTCTTCCACTGCCTCCCGCAGTTTGGTCAAACTCATGCTGGTAGCTTCAAGAACACTGTCCAACCATCTCGTCCTCTGTCGTCCCCTTCTCCTTGTGCCCTCCATCTTTCCCAACATCAGGGTCTTTTCGAGGGAGTCTTCTCTTCTCATGAGGTGGCCAAAGTCTTGGAGCCTCAGCTTCAGAATCTGTCCTTCCAGTGAGCGCTCAGGGCTGATTTCCTTAAGAATGGATTGGTTTGATCTTCTTGCAGTCCATGGGACTCTCAAGAGTCTCCTCCAGCACCAGAATTCAAAAGCATCCATTCTTCGGCAATCAGCCTTCTTTATAGAATCATAGAATCATAGAATCATAGAGTTGGAAGAGACCACAAGGGCCATCGAGTCCAACCCCCTGCCAAGCAGGAAACACCATCAGAGCACTCCTGACATATGGTTGTCAAGCCTCTGCTTAAAGACCTCCAAAGATGGAGACTCCACCACACTCCTTGGCAGCAAATTCCACTGTCGAACAGCTCTTACTGTCAGGAAGTTTATGGTCGAGCTCTCACTTCCATACATCACTACTGGGAAAACCATAGCTTATAGAATCATAGAATTATAGAGTTGGATCATCTAATCCAGGGGTCATCTAATCCAAACCCCTGCAATGCAGGAATCTCAGCTATAGCATCCCTGACAGATAGCCATCCAATCTCTGCTTAAAAACCTCCAAGGAAGGAGAGTCCACAAATTTCCTAGGGAGTCTGTTGCACTGCCAAAGAAGCTCTTGTCCTCAGAAAGTTCTTCCTGGTGTTTAGTCAGAATCCCCTTTCTTGTGACTTGAATCCATTGGTTTGGGTCGTACACTCTGGAGCGGTAGAAAACAAGCTTGCTCCATCTTCTCCAACCTTTTATATGTTTGAATATGGCTATCACCTCTCAGTCTTCTCTTTTGGGGGCAAACATACCCAAATTCAGTACAGTCACTCCACTAACTCAGAGGTTGAACAGAATCCATTCCAGAAGTCCAATTGAATTCCGAAAAGTTGGGAAACAAAGACGCGGCTTCCTATTGGTTTCCGATTGTACAGGAGTGTTGGAAACAATAGCAGAAGCTGCGCCAGACATTCGGCTTCCCAAAAAAGTTTGAAAACCAGAACACTCACTTCCAGTTTTTGATTGTTTGGGAGCCGGAACGTTTGACTCCCAAGGCATTTGGAAGCTGAGGTACGAAGAGTTTGGATTCGATATCCTGCTTTATCACTACCCGAAGGAGTCTCAAAATGGCTAACATTCTCCTTTCCCTTCCTCCCCCACAACAAACACTCTGTGAGGTGAGTGAAGCTGAGATTCTTCAGAGAAGTGTGACTAGCCCAAGGTCACCCAGCAGCTGCATGTGGAGGAGCGGGGACGTGAACATGGTTCACCAGATTACAAGTCTACCGGTCTTAATCACTACACCACACTGGCTGTACTTCCCAAGGGTCACTTCATAATGAGTACTTCTTTTTTAAGGGTGCTGGTTGAGGTAGACTGAGGTTGATGGAGAAGTGCCCCATCTGCCCAAATAGGCCAGCTTCAACTGCAGCCCGTGCCCCACCTAAACATTACACACCAACAAGGGTGGTGCGGGTAGCCCTGGAAGATATGGTAAAGAGACAGGCACCATCTGACTCTAAGCTGAAGATAACTTTCCAGAGCATAGCTTTTGATATGCATGCAGGGTGCCATTCTTCTGTTTTTAATTCTTTCACACTGGGGTGCGGAGTCTTCTGGGAGCGCGAGATTACATCGCCACATTTCTCCACTCAATCATTTCCACCTCCACCACCCCTTCACCAAAGGAGCGGAAAAAGGCTGCTCCATTTATTTATTTATATTCCATCTGAAAGGAATCTTTATCTCCAGCACCCGCGACTCAGCTGAAGATGTCCTCGGTTTGCAGCAGAAGATCCATTTAAATGCAAATGTTGACTTTTCGCCTGCCTCTGGAGGGGGAGACAATGTCTAATAACGTCGCAAATAATCCCTTTCAAAAAGAACAAACAAACCAAAGGAAGGTACCCGAGTGAGGCAGGTAGGGGTATTCCCAGAAATCCAGCCCCAAGTCAAGATTTAATTGGATGGCAGTGGTCACAAGGGGAATCCCAGAGAAACCTGTGGGGTTGGGTGGAAAGAGAAAATGGAACAAATGAAGGTTCTTTGTTGCCAGGATGATTCTGATGGTGATTTTCCATGTCAATTCTCAGGAAAATACAACACAGTCTTTGCCTACCACACCAAAGATCCATCACTGTCCTTTTTATTATGCATCTGTGATGATTTACACTCATGATGGGACTGCATAAATTATGATATGATTCCCCTTTCCATACTGTTTGCGATGTAAAAGTTCCAGGGCTTTGTTTTCCAATCAGAGAACATAAAGCTGCATATGCAGGAGGTTGGACGAGAGAGATCATCCTCAGGGTCCCTTCCAACACTGATTCTATAAGAACATAAGAAGAGATCTACTGGATCAGGCCATCTAAACCAGCATTCTGCTCTCACAGTGGCCAATGAGATGCCTGTGGGAAACCAATAAACATGATTCCAGCAAAGAGTCCTTTCATCTCTGGTGTTTCCCAGGAACTGGGATTCAAGAAGCATTGCTGCTTCCAATTGTGGAGGTAGAGCATAGTGTTAGAATATTCCATTCCACCTTAAGGGACAGGTATGAGGCTGTTGTGTGTCACATGTCTGTTTACACTCCAGCACAGCTTGTTGGGAACTTCCGTTTGTGTATAGCTTTCACTTTTGCCTTCTTGCTTGGACACGAAGGGAATCAGACATGTTTTCCTTTTGTCCTGATGTATGCTGAATAAGGACACGGGTGGCACTGTGAGTTAAACCATAGAGCCTAGGACTTGCCAATCAGAAGGTCGGCAGTTCGAATCCCCGCAACGGGGTGAGCTCCCGTTGCTCAGTCCCTGCTCCTGCCAACCTAGCAGTTCAAAAGCACATCAAAGTGCAAGTAGATAAATAGGTACCGCTCCGGCGGGAAGGTAAATGGCATTTCCGTGCGCTGCTCTGGTTCGCCAGAAGTGGCTTAGTCATGCTGGCCACATGACCCGGAAGCTGTACGCTGGCTCCCTCGTCCAATAAAGCGAGATGTGCGCCGCAACCCCAGAGTCGGCCACAACTGGACCTAATGGTCAGGGGTCCCTTTACCTTTATGCTGAACAAACTGCTTGTAAATATGCTCGCACAACCTCTCCTGCCACTTCTATTTGCGCGTTATCTCTGCTGAGTTGCGTGCCTCAGCTTTTGAAGCTGTGGTTCACAGATGCTGCAACAAGGACTGGAGTTTGCCCGGCACACCAGCCGGTGGGCTGGAGCCAGCTGGGGGCCTGCCGGTTTCCCCGCTTCCTTGGGTATCTGAATCTGTGGTGTCTATAGCAAGGTTTGGATGGAAATTCCTCATGTTTGGCTAAGTGAATTTTGGCATAATGAACATTTGGATAGAGGGACCTCCATGTACATTGCAAAACCAGCAAGAGGTCCTATCCATAGACTGTTAGCCATAGAAATGTAGAGCTGGATAGGACCCCAAGGTTCATCTTGCCCAAGCCCTGCAATGCAGGTATCTTTTGCCCGACATGAGTCTTCAACCCACAACCCTGAGATTCAGAGTCTCTTGCTCTACCGACTGAGCTATCTATCAACCAACTCCTCCTTCTCTTCTCTCCACAACAGTGGAGCATGCTCAGTATCTTTCTGTTCTGGGAAAGTTCCAGAAATCTGTCTGGAAGAGGAGGCAGCGAGAGTGGCTGCTCCACTGGAGTTTGAAGGCAGCGTGGATGTTGTTTTAAGCCTGTTTTCAATAATTAAAGATTTATCCAGGTTCTTGGCTCACCACCAGATATAATTGTGGGATGTGGCAGAGAATGCCTGCAGGGAACTGTGAATTTTATCCTGGTCTCTCTCTTTTTTCCAGTGCCACCCTCAGGTTGCTGAAGATGCTGTATAACCCTACTTGATGCAAAATCATTGAGTCACAATTCTTTATTTTTATACACACGGGTCTTGCTTTCTGAACTCTTGTTATGTGAAAACTCACCTGTCCAAACAGGAGAAATGAGTACCAAAACCTTGCTATACAGATATCCAGTCAGTTTTCCCACTTCCTTCCTTGCTTCCTTAGCTGGTCTGTGGCAGCCATTTTAAGGCAGAAACCATGCAGAGAGCAAGGAAGCAAGGAAGCGAGATCAAACAAATTGGGGAGCAGGAGAAATTGGACAAATTGGTTTTTCCTTTGGCTCCCTTTTTCTGGTTGGCTGGAGCCATTTCAAGAAGAAACCATAGAGGAACAGGGGAGCAAAATTGGCTCTTTGATAACTTCACTTGACTGCCCAGGTCCGAATCCAAATAAGGCATTTTCTTTCTACAGCAAGGTTGAGGAGAAACACTGCAAATTTGGCACACACAGTTTGCAAGGTCCCACCCACTTCTTCCGTATCTTCGAAACGTCCGCAAGTCTCTGATTCAGTCGGGGATGATTCAGAGGGAGCCCACGTCAGCTTGGACATGGGCCAAAGCTCTTCTAATCAGTCTGATGCAGCTCAGATTTGGGATACTTCCAAATCTAATGAACACCCCTACCTGTTCCAGTCTTCTGATGACTGCTCTTTAGAATGTACTCGTGCTTAAAATATCACATTTCTGCACCAAGATATTCCAAACCCTGTAATATGGGTAAATTACACAAAACTGCCATAAATTGTCCAATTTCTTTCTTTTCTTTTCTGCAGAATTGACCTGATTTTGGTATTCACAGTACCTTATGCAGGACATGTATCCAAACAACCAAAGTTTGGGAACAGTACTCAGACCCCCCTCCCCATTTTTAAAGACTCCACAGATTCCTGTACTGCAGGGGGTTGGACTAGATGACCATTGGGGTCCCTTCCAACCCTACAATTTTAACCTTTAAAGCCCTATACGGCCTAGGACCCTCGTACCTACGGGACCGCCTCTCCTGGTATGTCCCATGGGGGACCTTACAGTCTTCAAATAAAAGCGTCTTGGAGGTCCTGGGCCACAGGGAGGTTAGGCTGGCCTCAACCAGAGCCAGGGCTTTTTTGGTTGTGGCCCCAATGTGGTGGAACGCTCTGTCACAAGAGACTAGGGCCCTACGGGACTTGACATCTTTCCGCAGGGCCTGCAAGACAGAGCTGTTCCACCAGGCCTTTGGCCAAGGCACAGCCTGACCCCCTCCTTTGGCAATCCTCACAGAACTCTAGTGAAATGGTTGCCATTAATTTGATTTTGAATTGATTTTAGAATGAATTGATATTAGAATGTATTTCAATTAATTGATTGTGATTTTATGTAAACTGTGTTATTTTTACTGTTGTTAGCTGCTCTGAGCCTGGCTTTGGCTGGGGAGGGCGGGATATAAATAATAATAATAATAATAATAATAATAATAATAATAATAATAATAATAATTCCACTTTTTTCTTTTCTTTTTTACACACACACACCAACCACTTTTTGTAGAATTAAAGGCTAGAAACTGGTTTTACTATGTTGAGATTCTCAGGGATGCTGAATTCTTCCCCTGGGACTTTCTGCGTTTGCAAGTTTCAGGGGGAAAGTAGCTAGAACTGTGCTCCAATGTCCCAGCTGCCAGCTCCCCCCAATGGTGTCAGACCATTCTCATTCAAGTTACAGACATGCTTGGCCGCATTCCAGATGCCACCATCTGGAATGCATCCAGTTGCATTACCTTCAGGGTTGAGCCAAATTTTCTTATTGAAATATGTGAGGACCCAACATGAGGAGAGGATGCTCTCTGATACAGTAGGTCACCTGTCAACTTGTGGAGGATGAATGGGAACATGATGGAAGGGACAGGGTAAGTGTAAACGAGGCCCTTCCACCCTGCCCCATCCATCATGTTTCTGTTCATCATCCATGAATAGCAAGATGAACTTCTGTAACAGGGAGACATCTCATAGAATCAAAGAATCATAGAATCATAGAGTTGGAAGAGACCACAAGGGCCATCAAGTCCAACCCCCTGCCAAGCAGGAAACACCATCAGAGCACTCCTGACATATGGTTGTCAAGCCTCTGCTTAAAGACCTCCAAAGAAGGAGACTCCACCACACTCCTTGGCAGCAAATTCCACTGTTGAACAGCTCTTACTGTCATCTCTATCCATGTAGACTTCCCATTATGGATGGTTGTCCTTCTACTCATAGGTGGATGAATGGGAACATGACAGAGGGTGGCAGGGTGCGTGTAGAGGAAGAAACACCTGCGTAGGCAGAATTTATGTATGCAGGTATGTTTAATACGTATGCAGGTATGTTTTATGTACGCAGGTATGTTTTCCCAGTAGTGATGTATGGAAGTGAAAGCTGGACCATAAAGAAGGCTGATTGCCGAAGAATTGATGCTTTTGAATTCTGGTGCTGGAGGAGACTCTTGAGAGTCCCATGGACTGCAAGAAGATCAAACGCATCCATTCTTAAGGAAATTAGCCCTGAGTGCTCACTGGAAGGACAGATCCTGAAGCTGAGGCTCCAATACTTTGGCCACCTCATGAGAAGAGAAGACTCCCTGGAAAAGACCCTGATGTTGGGAAAGATGGAGGGCACAAGGAGATGGGGACGACAGAGAATGAGATTGTGGGACAGTGTTCTCAAAGCTACAAATATGAGTCTGACCAAACTGCGGGAGGCAGTGGAAGACAGGAGTGCCTGGCGTGCTCTGGTCCATGGGGTCACGAAGAGTCGGACATGACTAAACGACTAAACAACAACATGTTTAATTGGGAGAAGAGAAGATTGAGAGGTGGAATAATGGCTATCTTCAAATATCTGAAGGGCTAACACATAGAAGATGAAGCAAGCTTGTTTTGCTGCTCGAGAGTAGGCCCTGATCTAAAGGACTCAACATACAAGAAAGCAGAATTCAGATAAAATTAGGAAGTACTTTCTGACAGTTACGGCTGTTCGACAGTGGAACAGACTCCCTAAGAAGGTGATGGTCTCTCCTTGAAGGTTTTTTACCAGAGGTTGAATGATCATGTGCTGAGATTCTTTAGCAGCAATTCCGGCATTGCAGGGAGCTGGACTAGATTACAGTGGTACCTCGGGTTACAGGCGCTTCACGTTACAGACTCTGCTAACCCAGAAATCGTACCTCAGGTTAAGAACTTTGCTTCAGGATGAGAACAGAAATCACATGGCGGTGGCGGGAGGCCCCATTAGCTAAAGTGGTTCCTCAGGTTAAGAACAGTTTCAGGATAAGAACGTATCTCCAGAACAAATTAAGTTCTTAACCCAAGGTACCACTGTACTGTTGGGGGTCTCTTCCATTGCCACAGTCCTACGATTCTATCTTAGCCTCAGAGAAAGTCCTACACTGAAAGCAGAGGTGCTGTCTTCCTGAATATCCCTGGCAAATATGCCTAGTATGCTCCGTTTTTAATCTTAGTTCATGTGAACATAGCCATTGGCTTCCATGATGGAATACAGCGACATAGGAACAAACAAAGCTCTCCTTCTCCTATTAAGGAATGCCCAGAAAAAATACATTCTATTTCATCAAAGTCCCATCATTTTTTATCTCCCATCTCTGCATCTCCAAGGAAGCCAGTCTGCCTCGGTTTCTTCACTAGCCTGTCCCTGCCAGTTTTAACTGGGCTTCTTGCCTGTTTTAAGCTATTTTTTGTTACCATGGTGACAATGACTTTGTGGAGGTGGAGCTTATGGGCATTCATAAAATAAAATAAATCAATTCTCTGAGCCCACGCAGCAATCAAAATCTGACTATTGGCATCTTGCAAGATTTCTTCTCCTGAAAAGGAAACTTGTGTTAATTACCACTACATTGGAATGATGGAATGATTTTTAATTTTTTATATATATAAATTGTTTGGGCCACCTTTCCATCAATGCACATTCGAATTAAAACAATATTAAACTGTGTTTATGATAAATCTCATGAAGCTATGACAACGAGAATCAGCATCATGAAAGCCACTGAAATAGCAAACCAGGCAGTTATCCTAGGAGTAACATTTCTGACGTCTTTAAAGTCTCCATCAAAATGAGCTATTTCACAATGACCCAGGCCCCTTGTCTAGACCGAACCTCAAAACAAGTCACAATTTCAGACCCCCAACATGTCCTACCCCTCCCATTAATAATAATAAAAAAAAACATGCACCAGCACTTTGCTCTTGCATCAGAACAGGCAGTCCGTGGTGAGAAAATTGGACAAGAATGCTTTCTGGCCCAGAAAGAATAGGCACACAGGAAACCTAGGAAGCTGGCTTATACTGAATCAGACCACACATTCATCCAACCTAGCAGTTCGAAAGCACGTCAAAGCGCAAGTAGATAAATAGGTACCACTCTGGCGGGAAGGTAAACGGCATTTCCGTGCGCTGCTCTGGTTCGTCAGAAGCGGCTTAGTCATGCTGGCCACATGACTTGGAAGCTGTACGCCGGCTCCCTCAGCCAGTAAAGTGAAATGAGTGCAGCAACCCCAGAGTCGGTCACAACTGGACCTAATGGTCAGGGGTCCCTTACCTTACACTAAATGGCAGCAGCTCTCAGAAACAGAACATCCCCAGGCCTACCTGCAGATGCCAGGGATCAGTAGCAGACCTTGGAGTCTCAAATTTCAGCTATGCTCTCTGCAACACCAAAATTTGGTGCCCCCACTTCTCACCTTCCATTCTACACCATAGCTGTGGTGCCCCCTCTGGTTCCCCTGAGGTTCTGCTCCCAGCGCAACCGAATCAGACATGCTGCCCTAAATCCACTCCTACAGTGATTAAACCTGGAACATTCCACATGTAAAGCTCTGAGCTAAGACCCAAAACAATTCATTGGGGATCAAGAGATGTGCAGGTTTTTTTGGTTTGTTTTTTTGCACAGTAGTGTAGTGGCAAATTCAGAATCTCAGGGTCCCTTCATGACAGCCACAGCCATGCCTCCTTCTAAGATTATACAACCTTCTAAGGTCATGCGATAATAACAATTAGGGATGCATTGAAATGATCGATACAGTTCTTTCGTCTAGATCAGGGTCTCCCAAACAGGGCCGTCTTAAGCATCTCCAGTGCCATGGTGCAAAGCTCCACCTCCCTTGTTTCCCAGAGTTTTTTTAGGGAGGACGGCACTGTCGGTGGGGCTGGAGGAGGTGGGCAGTGGCTGGAGGGCAGATCCTTTGTCTGTGGCACCTCCCGGCTCAGCTGGCTGCTTTGTGCCACGGTGGCCAAGGCAGATGGGGGCTCCAGGTGCAGCACTGCTTCAGAGTGGCATGGCAGAGGTGGGCAAGGGTGGCGAGCTGATGCCGGGAGGTGCCGCGTCCAGCCTCTGCCTCTTCTCTGGCGCCCTCCAGAACTTGGTGCCCTGGTGCCCTGCGCCACCAGCCTCTCTGGGTAAGACACCCCTGCTCCCAAACTTGGGTCTCCAGCTGTTTTGGGACTGCAAATCCCTTCATCCCTAGCTAGCAGGACCAGCGGTCATCGATGATGGGAACTGTAGTTCAAAAAGAGCTGGAGACTGAAGTTTGGGAAACCCTGGTCTAGATCTAGAATTCTCTCTGCATATACATGGGCCAATGTTTTGTACTGCTCCAGTATCTTCGTTCAGAGTGACCAGTTGTGTTTTCATTGCAGCAGAACTTGCACACCATTCTCTTGATGCTGAAACACCTTGTGTGGTCCTAAATGCTTAGCTTTGAAGCATACAGAATGATGACTCCTCAGCATTCTTCCTATGCACCTTCTCTAGAGTGACCCTAGGAGCCAATCCTTAGTACCTCACTCCTTTCCTTTTACTCTGACTGGCTCCAAGCAACACAAAGGGTGAGAAAACTAATTTGGCCAGAAAAGCTCCTCACTGATTGGGCGGCACTAGGATGCTGAAGATAGGACCCCTGCTGCACAAATCTTCAATCTACAGAACCCTGGTCCATGATGCTTGGGCCCTTGACAGGAACCTGTGTCTCTGAGCATGCTCAGAAACGTCATTCCGACTGCTAGAGTTGGCCAGGCCATGTGGCCTGCCTGCCTGCAGTGAACCAGGATCCCGTCTGCCGCCAGTGGTAAATAAGGGAGGTAGCTTGCTGAGGCAGGGAGAGGGAGGAAGGGTCTGCCATCTGGGCTTTGCTAGAATTCCCTGTGAGCGCTCGCAGAAACCTTCAAGGTTTTTTTGAGGCTTTGCAAAGCCCAGATGGCTCTCGAGGTGAACAGAGGGATGCTCAGCCATCCTGAGCTGTTGCTAGAAACTTTATACAAAATTACACCACGGGAAACCGAAGGGCGGAACCAATGAACTTTACTTAACTCCGCACAACTGTTCTTGCAACCGATCCTGCTGCCCTAGATTCTAGCTCTCTGCTGGTGTTCCCTGAGATGCCTTCCTTTGATGCAACCTCTCGTGGAACCCTTTTGCCTTTACAATCGTTACAGTGATGAGGTATGTCTTTCACGGTCCATGTTCATACCTAAAATCAAGATTCATTCAAATGGGTTTTCCTCATCTGAGCCACAGGAGAGGTGGGTGTCCATTCCTGCAGCCTTTGCCTTAAAAGTGCCACTATCTAAGATCTGAAAATATACTAGTGATAGAGTTTATGAGATTTGGCATGATACAGGAGCAGGTTCAAATTCTGTAGGTGCTTCTTTATCCAGTGGGTCAGGCAGCCTTAGTGGCTAGAAGCGCCTTTTTAAACAACTGCAGTGTCAGGAGTCCAGGTTCCCAGCTTGATAACACAGTGAGCGTAGGTAATTAAAAAAGAGGATTTGTTGCAAAAATGAACAGATAGCTCTGGACAGCTCTGACATTACTCAAGATGACCCTTCTGAAGACTTCTTCCGGCGTTGACAGAAGATATTGAACTTACGATCTTTACGTCTCTTGTTTTGCTTCCTATCTAGAAGCCCTCCCATTCACCTACTCTTCGGACTTAGTGGATCAGCTCCAACCCCGTCCTGATTTGAGAGGCTGAGTCTATTTGTGTCTATTCATACTTCCTGTGAGATTTGGCTGTGTTCTAGCCTGCTCTCAGCTACTGCCTTATCAGCCTGCCCGTCAAGGTCAGGAAGAGCTGAAGTCTGCAGCTGCCGGCTCTCCCCTGCCTAACATCTGAGCCTCCCTCTCTGTTCCTGGCTGCTTTCTGCAGTTGGCTGCAAATCTTCGCTAGGAGCTGGCTCATTCCTGACATGCAGTTGGTTCAACAGCTATGGCCATTTCTGAACCAGGAAAGCCTGGACACAGTAGTTCATAAATTGGTTACTTCAGGGCTAGATTACTGCAAAGTGCTTTATGTGGGGCTTCCCTTGTGCTTGATCTGGAGGTTGCAATTAGTGCAGAATGCTTCAGTGTAATTGCTGAGAGGATGGATGCCTTCTCAGCATATGAAACCTGTGCTCAGAGATCTGCGCTGGCCACCGATATGCTTCTGGATCATGTCCAAGGTCTTACTATTAGCATACAAAACCCTTAACAGCTTGGGACCAGTTTACATGTAAGATCACCTTACCCCATACATGCCTTTTTAGCTGGGTAAAAAGGAGATATGATAGCCATCTTCAAATATCTAAAAGGCTGTCGTGTGGAGGGTGGGCCAAGCTTTCTTTTCTCCTGCTCCAGAGGCTAAGACTCGATCCTATGGCCTCAAGTTACAAGCAGATTCCGACTAGTGTAGTGTAGTGGTTAAGAGTGGTAGTCTTGTAATCTGGTGAACCGGGTTCGCATCTCCGCTCCTCCACATGCAGCTGCTGGGTGACCTTGGGCCAGTCACACTTCTCTGAAGTCTCTCAGCCCCGCTCACCTCACAGAGTGTTTGTTGTGGGGGAGGAAGGGAAAGGAGAATGTTAGCCGCTTTGAGACTCCTTTGGGTAGTGATAAAGCGGGATATCAAATCCTAACTCTTCAAATCCAAACTCTTCTAAACAACAGGAATAACTTTCTGATGGTAAGAGCTGCTTGACAGTGGAACAGACAATGGAAGAGTAGAACACACAATGGAACAAAGTCTCTCGAGTGGTGGTGGCCTCTCCTTCCTCGAACCTTTTAAGCAGAGGTTGGGTAGCAATCTGTCATGTAGGATCTAGCTGAGATTTCAGCCCTGCAGAGGGTTGCAGTAGATGACCCACCAGGTCCTTCCCAGCTCTAGAATAATAGAATCTTAGAGTTGGAAGGACCATCTAGTCCAACCCCCTGCAATTCAGGAATCTCAGCTAAAGCATCCATGACAGATGGCCATTCAACCTCTGCTTAAAAACCTTCAAGGAAAGAGAGGCCACCACTTTCTGAGGGAGACAATTCCACTGTCGAACAGCTCTTACTATCAGAAAGTTCTTCCTGACGTTGAGTCGGAATCTCCTTTGTTGTAACTTGAAGCCATGGGTTCGAGTCCTGCACTCCACAGCAGGAGAAAACAAACTTGTTCCCTCCTCCATGGGACAGCCCTTGAGATATTTGAAGATGGCTATCATATCTCCACTCAGTCTCCTCTTTTCCAGGCTAAACATACCCAGCTCCTTCAAGCACTCCTCATAAGGCTTGGTTTCCAGACCCTTCTAAAATTCTATCATTCAACTGCTTCGATCTGCAGAACCGGCACTGTTACCGTTGCCTAAAAAAAATCTCCATTCTGTATTCGTAAGAATTCCATATTTTAGGGTGGCTCCACTTACACATTGGAACTTGATGTCTGTTGATATCTGCCAGGTACCTTCACTGTTAAGGCCACTGGCTTTTTCAGAACCTGCTTTTTTCTTTTCTCCTTTTAAGAGAAGCCTCTTAATTCTTAAGAAAGTTGGTGGGGGTTTTAATCTGTTTTTAGTCTATTGCTATTTTAACGTTTCAAAAGTCTTAACTACTTGTTGTCCTATTGATCATTTTATTATTTTGTCTTTTTTGTGAACCGCTTTGAGGGTTTGAATAGGTGTATAAAATTGATGAAATTAATAAAACAAACCAATAAATAATATTCCCTAGGATATAGCAGGTGTGTGGGGTTTTATGGGAGCTGTAAACCCACCTTCCTGGAGGTGTAGTTATGGTTACCAAGGTGGCCACATTTATCACTGAATCAGCCCTTTTCTTTCTTACTATTTCTGGTGCTCTTATCATATCTGTGTATATTTGTCACTTTCCACACAGTTCCAAATTCTTGGTCTGTACCTTTAAAACTCCTGACCTCAACTGTGGTCCTTATAGCTGTTATCAAACTGCATCTGATATCTCCACTTATTTTTGTCCATCACCTGGAGCCGATATCTCCACCATCAGCTTGAACATTAATGGGATGTTTGTACTGTCTGACAGCTGAGAAATCTGAGTTATCAAGCAGTTGAAAGCCGTCACTAGCCCCAGGGACCTTTGTGGTATCAGAGATTAAGTCCATCACTCATTTCTTTCCACACTTCAACTTGCCAAATATAGCAAACACTGGGAAGGGGGGGCGGGAATCCTGCTCATCTGCAGCCCTCCCTGAAGGCTGTGGTGGGGGGAGATGGACTGGCTCACTCACAAAGGAAAAAGTAATTGGGGTTACGCCAACAGACAAGAGAACACTTTGTGCCATTGTTCCACTGAGACCCTCAAGCTGGTGTGTGGGAGCCCGTCAAGCGCAACTGACAGGGGGTCTCCCTTCTCTTATGATGAAAGCTGTAAGCAGAATCCTAAATAGACAATATGCAGAAGAAGAGTAGGAGGTCACTGATGAGCTTCACAGCCCCCGGAGGGGCTTGAACCAAATTGCTTGCCACCAAAGATAAAATAATAATAATTGCATTTTGAAGGACATAGAGTTGGCAAATGTTTGTGCTGTAGATATCTGGCTAGTCACTCATTCTCTAAGAACGTAAGGAGAAACTGGTGGATCACGATATTGGTCCATCTCATTCGTCATCCTGTTCTCACGGTGGCCAACCAGATTCCTGTGGGAAACAGAGCCCTCTTCCCTACTTGTGGTTTCCAGCAACAGGTATTCAAAAGCATTGCTGCCTCCAAAGTGATCTGGAATGCATAGTCAGGCTCCAGCAGATTAAATGGACAAGGCCAATAGTGAGTCCAACAGTCAAAAAGGCAGTTTCTGCATGTGGTGTAGGGTAAAGTGAGGGGCAGATGGGGCTCGTCCACCCGGGAAGGTCGCCCATCTAGGAGCAGGAAAACTCTGATCCTAAACCTCTGCTAGCTTATGGGATATCTTCAGGAGAGAGAGGAAACGCTAAGGAGTAAACCCTACACAAATCTGGGGTGAAGTCCCTAAGACATTTGGATTGCGCGTTGTACGCTTCTGGCAATCTGGTCCCAATATACTGCTCTGCATTCCTTTGGACCACATCAGTGAGGCTGAGAGGGGGTCTTGTCATCTGTACAAGCCAGGACCTCCATATACATTGCCCAGATTTGTGCCACTGGGAGGTCACTTGGGTGCTGATATTGCAGCACTTTGACTTCACCCCCTGAAGCAGACTCCATTGTCTCGTGAGACAGACAGATGCCAACAAAATCCTAGCATGAAAGTGACAGCCAGCTCCTAATTCCTCCCCACCCCCATTGCCTGACATTAAGAAGCATCTTGTCTCTGTACATGAAGCATATGACTCATAATGGGTAGCTAAATGAAAGTGTTGGTCCAGTGTGTAGCATCTGTGAAAAAGGGGGATGCCATGCTAGGGATCATTAGGAAAGGAAAGAAAAACAAAACTGAGTTCTTATGGTGTGACTGCATTTGAGATAATGTGTACCATCCTGGTCACCTCACCTCAAGGAGGAAATTGTAGAGCTGGAAAAGGTTCAGGAAAGTGGAAACAATTGACGGGATGAACTTATGAGGAAAGGTTGCAAAATTTGGGCACTTCTAATTTATAGAAAGGGACGCAGGTGGCGCTGTCAGTTAAACCACAGAGCCTAGGATTTGCCGATTAGAAGGTCGGCGGTTCAAATCCCCACAACGGGCTGAGCTCCCATTGCTCAGTCCCTGCTCCTGCCAAACTAGCAGTTTGAAAGCACATCAAAGTGCAAGTAGATAAATAGGTACCTCTCTGGCGGGAAGGTAAACGGCATTTCCGTGCGCTGCTCTGGTTCGCCAGAAGTGGCTTAGTCATGCTGGCCATATGACCCGGAAGCTGTACACCGGCTCCCTCAGCCAATAAAGCGAGATGAGCGCTGCAACCCCAGAGTCGGCCACGACTGGACCTAATGGTCAGGGGTCCCTTTACCCAATTTATAGAAGAGGCAAGCAAGAGGAGACATGATAGGGGTTTATAAGATGATGTGCAGAAAGCAGATAGAGAATTTTTTCTCCCTCTCTCATAACACTTCAACTGGTCAACTTTCAACAAAGCTGAATGTTGGAAGAGTCAAGACAGATAAAAGAAACAGCATGTTCATGCAGCACACTGTTAAACTATGTATCTCACTCCCAGAGGCAGCAGTGATGGCAGCCAACTTGGATGGCTTGAAAAGAACACCAGACAAATTCATGGAGGAGAAAGCTATTTGTGGCCACTAGCCATGATGGCTATGCTCTGCCTCCATGGTCAGAGGAAGCAATGTTTCTGAACCCCAGTTGCTAGGAATCACACGTGGGGAGACTGCTCTTGCACTGACCTGGTTTGGTTGGGAAATGCGGGCTAATAGTTTTTGAATCGGTGAAAACATGACCGTTCACTTTCAGTCTAAAGGGCTGCAGCTGTCAGGAGTGCGTGCAGGAGCCAGGCCCTGGGACAGTAGGACTTTGCAGGACTGGGGCCTTCCTAAGTTTGTTCTGAAGAGGCAAGGCATCGCCGCACAGGGGAGGCCGATTGGTAACTCACAGCACCTGGTGGCAAAACCCGGGAAGGGATATAAGGTCAGCATTTCCCTTCAGCTCTTTGCCACAGCAACACATTCCCCGCTTTCCTGCGTTTGGCTCCTTGACTCCTTGCTTCTTGATCCTCAGACCCCTGGCTTCATGACTCCTTGCTTCTTGATCCTCGGACCCCTGGCTTTGTGACTCCTTGCTTCTTGATCTTCAGACCCCTGACTTTGTGACTCCTTGCTTTTCGATCCTTGGACCCTTGACTTCATGACTCTTTGCTTCCTGACCCTTGGCTTCCTGACTCCTGGCTTTTAGACTCCTGTTCCTGCTCCCACCCCATCTTGCCCCTGGTCCCAACGTGCCCAGCTGGGACTTTGATTGCCCATGAACTGGACTGTGACAGTAGCCCTGATGCAAGTTGGTGACCACTTCCACAAGAACCAGGTCTCTATTTAACTGGAGGAAAATGGCATGACTGGGTTCAGGTCAAGAAGAAAACTGGATGATGAGCAGAAGGGATTGAAACCAGGCCTTGCCACGAAGGTAACCTAGATGGCCTTTGTCAGCAGTCAACTTGAAAAAGCTGTGTCTAGAGCTTTGCCTTTCGAACTTCTCTTGGAAACGGAGCACCATCTGCTACACACAATGGGGGGTGGGGGGTGGGAGGGAGGCAGGGAGAGGGAAGAAAGGTCAACTAGTCCTCCTCCAGGCAGGAAGTCGAGAGACGACTCCGTTGCCACCACGGGTCCCTGCCATCTTTCGTTCTCCTGATTGTTTCTGTTTATAAATATTAGATGCTGCTATGCAAAGGAGAGAAAGCGCTTAGGGTTGGGCGCGGGGAGCCGTTGAGCTGGAAGAGGAAGTCGGGATTAAGATGGAAAGAGAAAGCTCACCCAGGGCAGGGACCTCTCCTAACCTTATCACACGAGGAATGCAAAATCCGGTTGGTCACTTTTGCCGCTTGCCATGGGCCTCACTGCAAAGTATTGTGGCCAACGTGTCGTTTCCGCGAACCTTTATTCTTTCTGACAATGGTGATGGCCTGGACAGGACACTTGACCATCACAGGACTCGGCCTGCTTTTGAACTCTCTGGGCAACACGCTCATCAACAGCAGCAAAGTTGGGTTCTGAAAACACATTTTTAAAAATAATCCGGCTCTTTTCCTGTCACACCCAAGCAGCAAGTTCTGTAAATAGGTCTAAACTTCACTTCGAAAAACTAATGCACCAAAAATAAACAAGCAAGCCATCCGCTGTCACACGCAATGGTCTCCTTGACTTTTTTTTTTTTTTTTTTTTTGAAAGAAAGATTTTAATTCTAGGGTAGGGGTGGATGAATAAGTAAGTTTCAATTTTTCTCAGTTTTTCATTTTTCCAATCTTAGATTCCAGTTCCCCATATTTCTATATCATTGCACGTTTCTTGTAATGTACACATCTTTTCAAAGCAATTTCCCCTAATATATATTTTTGCATGTTATTCTCACAAGTATGCTCATTTTTATGCACACTCTACCTTAGCATGTGGGACGCGGGTGGCACTGTGGGTTAAACCACAGAGCCTAGGACTTGCCAATCAGAAGGTCGGCGGTTCGAATCCCTTTTTATTTTATTGATTTTCAACACAAGTTAAAAACAAAATACAAAACGACGCACACATATGAACCAACAGAAACAAAAAAGAAACAAAAAGAATAAAAAAAAGAAAAAGAAAACACAAATAAACGCATACATATATCAAATTACAACATTACATTAAGGACTTCCCTCCATCACGGTTTGAGCTCTATTTTAACCTTATCTCCCTGCGGTTTCTTTTTACCGTCTGTATCAATACCTCTCAGGCTTTATATTGTACCTACTGTAATTTTAATATTTCCTATATTTTTTTCTATATATGTAAAGAATTTATTCCAATCAGTAATAAATTTAACATTTTTCTGATGCCTGATCTTCTGTGTCATCCTTGCTAGCTCTATATACTCAAATAATTTGGATTGCCATTCTCTAGTAGTTGGGATATTGGGGGTTTTCCAGTTTTGCGCTAAAAGTAACCTGGCCGCTGCCGTTGCGTATTGGAACATGGTTTGGTCTTCTCGTCTTATCTCCTCCCCGACCATTCCTAAGAGAAAAGCTTCAGGTTTTTTAGGGGGCGGTTCGAATCCCCGTGACGGGGTCAGCTCCCGTTGCTCGGTCCCTGCTCCTGCCAACCTAGCAGTTCGAAAGCACATCAAAGTGCAAGTAGATAAATAGGTACCTCTCTGGCGGGAAGGTTCCTCTCTGGTTCGCCAGAAGCGGCTTAGTCATGCTGGCTGCCTGACCCGGAAGCTGTACGCCAATAAAGCGAGATGAGCGCCACAACCCCAGAGTCAGTCACGACTGGACCTAATGGTCAGGGGTCCCTTTACCTTTACCTTAGCATGTGCATTTCTGTACAAATTACCCACTGCTTGTAGAACCACATTGCAAAAACTTGGATGCCCATGTTTTGTTTTGCATACTCCTTTGGGAAGTGTGAATTACTTTTTAAACACAAACTGAATCAAACCCTTAATCCAGGGGGCTCATCCAGGTAATGACCCTACAGGGACTCCTGAAGCAGCCTGAATTATTTCAGTGATGTCTGTGGAGCATTTTGCTTAACATTTAACTCAGACCCAGAGCTGCTCTTGATCTCCAGGGTAGGAGATGCCTACCAGCTCCCCTTTTCAACGTGAAGTCAGGTGAGGACTCCTGTTTTTCAGCAGTACTTGGTGAACCTCTGCGTCCTCTTTCCATTAACATTTAATTATCAGTCCGAAAACTTAGGCAATTAACGAGATCTATAAGCAACACAGACAAACGGAATGCGCCATCTCAGCTCACAACGAGGGCCAGGTCCTGAGGAAACCACATTTGCATCTGGTCCACATTAATGCATGTTCTTCTGGAGAGACAATTCTGTTTTCTGGTTAGGAAACATGTGGAGGTCTTCACCTACGCTTGCTAAAAGAAAGGTCACCACATGCATTTCCATATAAAAGCAAAGCAGAGCCTCAACTCTTGCAGAAAGATCAGCTGTTCGGAATAATTCCTTGAGGAGGAGGAGGAGGAGGATGGGAATTCCGGCTGCTAAAGAGCGAAGGCTCCTTATCCTTAGCAGGGCAGACCTTCCTCCCCTAACATTGTTGGTGCAAACTGGTTCATTTCTTCAATTCTTAACCCACCCTTCCTCCCCAGAAGAGCCCAGGACCACAAACAAATTGTTGACAATGGCATCAAGAGACGGGCTTGTTTTGTTCACTGATCGGGGCTGCCGTTTCATTGTCCCCGGACTGCCCGAACATGGCCTTGTGGGTCTAAAATAAAAGATGGTCAGCCCCCTCACTGGCTATGTGCAAGCAGTCTGCAAAGATCACCTTACACCTGAAGAAGTTTACGAAAGTCCATCCCATATGGTAAACTTTTGTAATATGGTTCCCTGTGCAAGGCCAAAATTTGGTGCCCCAAAATGGATCATCTCAGTTAAGGATCTTATTCATTTTGGACCTTCTTGGCTTGGCTTCCTGTCTAGGGTAACTGCCCAAACTGCCCTAAATCCAGTGCTGGGTGGATCACGAGACACTGCAAAAATATTAATAGAACTGCAGAGTTAGAAGGTATCCTAGGGATCATCTAGTCCAGCCCCTTGCCATACAGGGCTAATGTTCCTCTTTTTGCTGGACTGCAGAAGTTTTTTCAGCCTGAAGGCCACATCTGTTTCATGGAAACCCCCTGGGGCTTACATGGCAGCGGTGGGAAGGAAAAGAAACAGAAAGTGGGCAAAGCCTTATAAGGCTATATCACAGGTACGCTGGTGCCCAGTTGCTAAGGGCTTTATATACTAAGGTAAAAGTAAAGGACCCCTGTGTCAGGAGTGTGTGCAGGAGCCGGGCCCTGTGACCAGTAGGGCTTCACAGGACTGGTGCCTTCCTAAGTTTGTTTTGGAGAGGCAAGGCGCGGCCGCACAGGTGAGGCCACTTGGTAACTCACAACACCTGGTGGCAAGAGCCGGGAAGGGATATAAGGTCAGCATTTCCCTTCGGCTCTTTGACACAGCAACACGTTTCCTGCCTTGCTGCATTTGGCTTCTTGCTTCCTGGTCCTCGGCTTCTTGCTTCCTTGCTTCTCAACCCTCAGACCACTGACTTCGTGACTTCCTGATTCCTAGCTTTTGGACCCCTGGTTTCTGGACTCTGATTCCTGCTGCCACCCTACCATCTTGCCCCCGGTCCCGATGTCCTCAGCTGGGACTTCGATCGCCCATAGACCGGACCATGACACCCTGGATGGTTAAGTCCAGTCAAAGGCGACTATGGGGTTGCAACGCTCATCTCACTTTCAGGCCAAGGGAGCCGGCGTTTGTCCACATACAGCTTTCCAGGTCATGTGGCCAGCAGGACTAAACCTCTTCTGGTGCAACAGAACACCATGACGGAAACCAGAGCGCACGGAAATGTCGTTTACCTTCCCGCCACAGCAGTACCTATTTATCTACTTGCACTGGTATGCTTTCAAATTGCTAGGTTAGCAGGAGCTGGGACAGAGCAACGGGAGCTCACTCCATTGCAGGGATTTGAACCGCCGACCTTCTGATCAGTAAGCCCAAGAGGCTTGGTGGTTTAGACACCTATATAATATAGTAGCACCTTGAGCCTGGCCTGGCAGCAAATCTGCAACCAGTGCTGATCTCTGAGCCACAGGTGTTAAATGCTGACAAGCTCCGCTCTGACAGCAATCGTACTGCTGCATTCTGCACCAACTCCAGCTTACGGATCAGGAGCAAGGGAAGCTCTGCAAGGAGCACATTGCCGTAATCCAGTCGCAGAGTAACCAGCACCCGAACTGTCGTGCCCCCATTCCATCCATCTTGCAAATGTTGACTGAGGAAGCACATTAGCTCTTTCACTTCCCAGCTCCCTCCCCCCACACTTCCAAGAGCAAACACAAAATGTGCGGAGCCTCTGGCAAGTCCCTTTTATTGTCTAACACAGAGTTCATGCAATAAAGTCCGTTAATTAAAACATGAATATTTAAAATGGCTTTCAAGAGTGGCAGTCTTATCTCACCAGAGGGGGGAGGAGTGAGGTTGGGTGTTAAAAAGGAGGCGAGGGAGAGGGAAATAAGACGACTGCAATACGCTGGGGAGGGGGGAAGCAGCAGCCTACTTCATTTTTGCAAGAAGATCATTCAATTATTTAATTGTGGAATGAGTGTGGGTTTTATTCTCTCTCTCCCCCTCCCCTCCCCCCTTTTCCAAATGGCACTAGATGTTCCATTTGGGGGAGGGAGAGAGGCAGGGGCAGAGGAGGCGGCGAGGGGAGCATGTGGAATTTTAATTAAAATATTTTTTATGGTGGCAGGATTATCATATTCAACCGAGTGGCACTTTCAACGCTGCATATGGGTCTACAGGACTGGTGTGCTCAGATAGCAGAGCCGGCATGGATTACGAACAGAGGCAACCACTGCTTCTTCCACGTTGCTCAAGAAAGCATGCACAGAGTTGTCACTTTAGCCTCACAACAACCCTGGGAGGTAGGCTGAGCTGAGGGGAAAGCAGCTTGCCCACATGAGCTGCACAGGCGAGGAGGTATCTAAGCAAATCACTCTCTCTAATTAGAAGCTAGACCTGTTAGTAGGGGTGCGTGGAGAAATTTGATTCCGTTCACATGCAATGGGGAACCTAGCTTATTTGCAATTATTTGTGCAAATAGAAGCACAACCAGTTTTTCACTTCCCAGAATTTTGCAATGCCTATTGGCCAATCAATAAATAAATACAGAAAATGCACATACTAGGATAAAAAGCAGAGACATCACCTTGCCGACAAAGGTCCATATAGTTAAAGCTATGGTTTTCCCAGTAGTGATGTATGGAAGTGAGAGCTGAACCATAAAGAAGGCTGATCGCCAAAGAATGGATGCTTTTGAATTATGGTGCTGGAGGAGACTCTTGAGAGTCCCATGGACTGCAAGAAGATCAAACCGCTCCATTCTGAAGGAAATCAGCCCTGAGTGCTCCCTGGAAGGACAGATCCTGAAGCTGAGGCTCCAAGACTTTGGCCACCTCATGAGAAGAGAAGACTCCCTGGAAAAGACCCTGATGTTGGGAAAGATGGAGGGCACAAGGAGAAGGGGACGACAGAGGACGAGATGGTTGGACAGTGTTCTTGAAGCTGCAAACATGAGTTTGACCAAACTGTGGGAGGCAGTGGAAGACAGGAGGGCCTGGCGTGCTCTGGTCCATGGGGTCACGAAGAGGCGGACACGACTAAACGACTAAACAACAACAAGGATAAAGCATGCACAAAATGCATAGAGATGATGGGAATTGTAGTTAGAATCTAGCAGAGGATTCTGTTGCTGAATTAGTCAGACAAGCTATTTTGTAAGATAATGACCATATCTGCCCACTTAAGTCTCCTCATCTGCACCCCAAAAGAAGCCAGGGTTGCAAGACCTGCAAGGAAGGGATGGTTCCCTCGTGGGGAACCCTCTCACCTAGCTGCTAGGTTGAAGGACAATAACCAGAGTAGTGTGGTTGAGAGTGAGCAGAAAACAGGCTGGAAGCGGGAGACACAGGGGCATGTTTGATCTGTGCTGGATTCAAGGCTATGACTAATGGAAAAGAAAGATTCGTTGGGGTGTTAATGGTGAAAAATTGTACACTTCACTTGGGAAGACAGGCGAACTAATACCAGTGTACTGGAAGAAGCAAAGATCACCAGTGTTGAAGCGATGATTCTTCAACATCACCTTCGTTGCACTGGTCATGTTGTGCCAAAGCCTGATGATCGTCTTCCCAAGCAACTACTCTATTCCAAACTTAAAAATGGAAAGTGTAATGCTGGTGGTCAACAAAAGAGGTTTAAAGACTGTCTCAAGGCAAATCTTTTAAAAATGCAGTATAAACACCAACAATTGGGAAACACTTGCCTGCGAGTGCTCCAATTGGAGAACAGCCTTTACCAAAGTTGTTGTGGGCTTTGAAGACACTCAAACTCAGGATGCAAGGGAGAAATGTGTTAAGAGGAAGACACGCTTGGCAAACCCTCACCATGATCAACTCCCACCCGGAAACCAACGTCCCCACTGTGGAAGGACGTGTGGATCCAGAATTGGCCTCCACAGTCACTTACAGACTCACTGTTAAAACTGTGTTTATGGAAGACAGCCTTACTCGGCTACAAGTGATCGCCAAAGAAGAAGAATGGCGCAAGCCCCACACCTTATGCTCAGGTTGCATATATGCGTAAATAAAACCAACATATTCTAAAGACACCACAGTCTCCGCTGACTCTCATTCCAAGAAAACCGAAACCTTTTTGATGTTTTGTCTATTGCTCACAACTGCTTCTGTTATGTTTATCGTTTGCTTTATATGTTGTAAGCCATCTTGAGCATGGTTTGAACTGTGAAAAGGTGTCCTACAAATAAAATAATTGATTGAATCCTTAGTAAGCCCCTGGAACCCACCAAAATCTCTCACTGCACAGAGATTGGGATGGTGTATAACTATACATTTGCATGGATCAGTTGGTTTGTGTGATATCTGAAGAAGGACCATACAGCTCAGTGGTAAAGTATCTACCTTGCCCGAAGAAAGTTCCAAGTTCAGTCCCTGGGAGAATCTCCAGGCAAGACTGGGCATGATCCTGACTAAAAATATCTCTGTGCACAAAGATGGTGATGACCAACAATGGAAGACCAGCTTTTAAAATTAACAGACTTAGCTGAGATGCCGAAATTGACATGTTTAGTGAGAGAAAAGTCATTGTTAACGTTTGTTAAAGATTGGAAGCCTCTCATAGACTTTTTACATGAAAAAGAAAAAGAAATGATGATATTTGGATTTGAGTATTGAAGATAATATTTATTTATAGAAAGTGGCTTCGCTGGGTGTTATATTGGAGTGGATGTAATGAATATTGTTTATATATAGCGGACAAATAAAGAATTGGAAGTTATTTAATTTCTGAATTTTAACTTCCTTTCTATTCTTTTTTTTCTTCCTTTTCCTTTTTCTACTCCTTTCTTCCCCCCTTTTTCCCTTTATATTTTATTGTATTTAGATCAAAGTTTTAGTTTGGATAAAAAAAGAGAAAATATATAAAATTTTGTATTTTTCTCTGTAAACCCTTACAAAACTTATTAAAAATAAAAAAAAAATAACTATATAGAGACCACTTACAGTCAGTATAAACAATAATGGACTAGAATGGACCAGATAGTCAGATTCAGCATATTTTAGTGTTGTATGATCCTGTATTGAATGCAGGCATAACTATTGGCCATTGTTGACTGCAGTGGACCCTCTAGATACGCAACTTTCGGGTTACGAACGCAGCAAACCCAGAAAGGAATACTTCCGGGTTTCGCTGCGCGCGCATGCACAGAAATGCTCAATCTTACCGTGCACATGCGCAGAAGCGGTGCCTCTGCCTACGGACTTTTTGGCTTGTGGATGGACCCCCGGAACAAATTTAATTTGTATCTCGAGGATCCACTGTATAATAACTGTTTTATGAAGCAGCTGTTTTCAAGTTGCATATTCAGTAATTTTTTGATATTAAAAACCTAGATGGTTTTTGCAAGCCCTGGGTCTAGCATGGCGGGCTTCTCCACCAGTTTGGAATTTCTGAGTAATCATTAAAAATAACTGTTCCTGTAAAGCAGAAGGAGAAATAACAAAATGGAAGGTACATTTATCAGCACAACCCTATTACACATTTCTATTATAAAGCAATTCCTGTAATAAGCCTCTAGCCCAGGTTAGTGGGCATGCAATGGAAGGCTAGGATTTGCAGTGACAAAAGGAAGGATCTCTGATTCGATATTAGGAAGTGAGATAGCAAGGAAAGGTGATGGTCAGGGCCTCCTTCCAGCTGCGAGCATGCAAGAATTCTGACCGCACTGGCAGGCCCAGCTTTATTTTGTAAATTTGCCCAGGTCAAAGACCTGGCACTCAGCGCTGGTTTGGACACCAGTTGCCTTGTCAGCTTCCAGCTTGTAAACAGCCAAAGCCCTGCGGATTATTTTGATGACAGCAAACTGGTGGTTCCCGGGGAAGATGGACTGGAGTTCTGCAGATGCTATTCTATCCAAGCATTTATGGCAACGCCTGTCTCTTGGAGCTGCCCAAGAACAAAAGCTCAAAGTGAGGATCTGCAAGACTTATCCTGGCTAGAGGGTAGAGGATGTTAGACTTCCTGCTCCATGTTTGCAGTCATGGGATTGTTGTCTTTCACATGACGGTATATGTTTTGACTCCACAGAGTGGGAAGTGACGGAGACAGGATGTTTGTGTTACTGTGTTCCGTGAAGTGGGACTGTTGTCCTTTGTTTTTTCTCTTTGCTGTCTGATGCTAGAGAGGGAGCCATGTTGCAGAGCTCAGTGTGTGTTTATATGTAAATAAAGTAGATTAGCCAAAATGCTGAGTTGCTGAGGTCTGTTACGCAAGCTGCGCATACTCTGCAGATCCTTAAGTGTGCTGGTTTCTGTTGGCATCAATTGCAGTGATGCTCGGGCAGAAGAAAGCTTGTGAAGCTCCCGAACGATCGACCAGGAGGGAGAGAACATGCCAGTCAGGCATGTGTCTCTGCCAGGGTCCTACTCGAGTGTAGGATGAGCTCCTGACAGAGGAGGCCAGCCTGGAAGCCACAAGGAAGTGGATGATTTCTAGTGGGGTCATTGGCCACAGGGCATAACTGAATTCTGAACCAAAGGAAGCAAACTCATTCACACGCTTTGAGCAGGGGGTTAGGTTAGATGACGCTTTGGGTCCTTCCAACCCTACAATTCTATGATTCTATCATATATATATATATATATATTCTTTTTTTTCAAATTAAAATTTTACAATCACAAACATACAACACAGACCATAAAAACAAGATTCCACAGAATCTCCTGGACTTCCCTTCTTCCCTTTGTGGGTCCTATCATTAATCATTTCCTCCTGCATCTTTTATAATAATCCAGATCTTTTACATCTCTATTATATCCAAAATTTGCCTTTAAACTACAAGTGTTACTCCAATCCTACTAATGATTTTAACCGTTTACAATGGTTTTTCAGATAAATTATAAATTTCCCCCCATTCCTTATTGTAATTTTGGTCTTCCTGACTTCTGATTCTTCCGGTCATTTTTGCCATTTCGTCATAATCCATCAACTTAATCTGCCATTCTTCTCTGGTCGGGACTTGGTCCTCTTTCCATCTCTGGTACAATTCTATGATTCCATCTTAACTCTGTTCACTGTCCTCTCATCTCACTCTTCATCCAGAGGCCTCCTGCACACATTTGGTTGATCAGGAGAGGGGAACCTTTATTCAGCCCAAAGGCTGTATTGCCCTCTAGGCAACCTTAGGGGAGGGTGTCACATGACAGGGATGGGAGAAGCCAGAGGCAGAACTGAGCAAACAATGAATGCTTATCAAAAGCATTGGTTGGGAGGTGAGCAAAACCAGCAGAGGCAGCAATCCCTAGTCCTACATAAGAAAAAACAACAAACCCACTAGATCAAGCCAAAACGCCAACTAATAACTCCATCGTTCTGTTCTCACATTCGCCAACCAGATCCCTGCGGGGAATCCAAGTACAAGGGCTTTCTCCCCATCGGCAATTCCCAGTATTCAGAGGCATACTGCCTCCAACAGTGGAGGGCGACTACAGTGGTACCTCCGGTTGCGGACGGGATCCATTCCGGAGCTCCGGTCGGATCCTGAGGTTTCTGCAACCGGAGGAACCGCTTCTGCGCACGCACGCGTGACAGTAGAGCACCATCTTGGGTTTCTTTAAGATGGCTTCACTTGGTGGTTGTCAGGATGCTGTCAGCGGCTCCTGGCTGGTTGCCCAGGAAAGTATAAATTCAATAAACACACAAGACGTAGCCAGCTGTACGTTTGAAAAAATAATATATACTATTCATTGTATTGAATTGTAAATTTCAACAGAAGTAGTTCATAAAGTTCAACGGAAAAAGTAGAAAACGCAGTGGATCAGTTCATTCTCTAATCAGTTTATGCATAAGGTCCACATACGTGAAAGTGTATATTCCACCTGTCTGTTCATAGAGTCCAACAATCCACACGAAAGGCTGTTGCAGTTCCACAGAATCCTTTCACAGAGTCTAAGACAAGGATTTCTGGAATATTAGCCTTGTTTCACCACCCTAGGCTTCATCAGTAGTACAAACTCTAGGCAATGCAAATAAATACAATATTGTAATCTCACACATGTCAACAACTATGCATACCATATATGATATCACAGGACAGTGGATCTTATAGCATAGTAGTAGCTGCTGTAAGCAGCAACTTTTGCAGAGTGGATTTATATGGACAAGCACAATATTGATTTGTGTTGTTTTGCGCAGGAAAGTATAAAGACAAGGGAAAGTTTCTTATGGTCCTTTTTTTATTTCAAACTTTACAGAGAGAGGCCCAGCCTCTTGGATGATGGCGTCCTGAGTGAATCTCCACCCCCGTCTCTCCCACTTCCTCATTCGTCGTCATCATCACCTCCTCTACGAGCGCCACTAAGTGCCCTCTGAGCTCTTTGATCTACTTTTAAGGCTCGCCGGGTTCACGAAGACGGAGGGCCTGGAATGCTTTCTAATGACAATGTGTCAGCTGAGTGTTGTTCTGGGTCTCCCATGATTTCCCAGCTTTCCCCTCATTGGCCTCTGAGCTGTGACCTCCCTCAAAACCCTGTTGCAAATCTATACTGTCTTCCTCTTCCTCCTCCCTGGAAGGGTCAGATTGGGGAGGCGGTCTCCCCCATCCCTCCTCTGCCCAGCCTCTGACAGTATCCACTGATAGTCTAAGCCACTAAAAAGAGTTAGGGTTAGTTCTGACCACTTTGATCTGCAGAACTGACACTGTTACAGGTCCCACAAAATACCTGCTCTGCATTTGTAAGAACTTGATCTTTCAGTGTGGCGGCAATGAAACTTTGGAACTCCCTGCCTATTGATTTCAGGCAGGGCCTCCAGTGTGCTCTTTTTGGCAACTGCTAAAAACATTTTTGTTCAGGTGAGCCTACCCAGATGTTCAGAAAGTTTGTGGCAAGTTTTAATCTGTTTTTAGTGTCTTCCCAGCTTAACGTTTTGTTATTAATTCTTCTTATTGGTAATTTTACTAGGTCCCCCCTTTTTTTGTAGACCACTTGAGGTTTTCTTTTACAATCAAGCATTGTACAGTCATACCTCATGTTATGTCCACTTCATGTTACGTTCTTTCAGGTTATGTCCCGCGGCAACCTGGAAGTACTGGAAAGGGTTATTGCCGGGTTTTGCCACTCGTGCATGCGCAGAAGCGGTGAATCGCAACCCATGCGTGCACAGATGCACCGCTGCTGGTTGCGCTCTTTTCATGTTGCGAACGGGCCTCCAGAACGGATCCCGTTCACAACCGGAGGTACCTCTGTATACGTTTTACGAAATAAATCAGTACTTTCCACTCAATTTTTGTTCACTTAGCCATCCCTCCTCTCCCTCTAACTCTATTCTCCTCGATCACGCCTTCTTCTTTAAGTTGGGGGGGGGGGATACTTATGGATAATTGCCCACTCCTGTCTTTCTGATGATGGTACATTGGTAAGTTCCCAAGCACACCAGCTGAGCCAGATCAGGTTGCGTTATTGCTAACTTGGTAGCCATCCATACCCCAAGCCAGTAAGCATTCATTTAGCTGGATGGGTCATGTGGGGGCCACAACGACTATCTTACTTAATGAAGTGTGCTACCATGCAGAATTGCTATGGCATGATTTTGAATTCTGAGCAAAACACAGAGGCTCGGCAACGTATATGTAATTGCGGCATGCGGCGTTTAGAGCATGTCCCATCCCATTAGGGCTGCATTAGGAAGCCATTAAGACTTAGAAAGCTGATGAGCAGGATATGTAAATAGGTCGGGCCTGTGTCCTGCACATAAAAACTAAAAATAAGATGTGTGGGCACCCACAGAGGAGAGGGGGATAGTCCCTTTTGGATTACTTAAATCAGAGCACTGTGGGGGCTCAATACGGCATTACCTGGGTCAACAGAGACACCACAGTCCACCTGGATTGATTTCCCCCGTGGTGAGCTGTGGAAGAGCATTTTAAGGAGAAGCTACCTGATTTGCACCTTTCGAGCCAATATGCAACCCAAAACAAAACTGTCCTTTGAAAGCCACACTTCTTCAGATTTTATAATTCAACTCTTCCAGCAAGTAACGTGCTCAAAAGTTCCTATATTAGGGGAAAGCTGTACATGAGAATGTGTACATTAGTGAAAATGACGTGCAAAAATGCATCAAAATAGGGAAAATGCAAAAAATGTGCATATTGGGCAAAAGAGCATACGCAAATGTGTGTATTAGGAGAAATTCACACTAACATGAATCTTCATAAGGGCTTTTTGAGAACATTAAACGACCGCTCTAAAGTACACCTGAAGGAGCGTCTCCACCCCCATCGTTCTGCCCGGACACTGAGGACCAGCACTGAGGGCCTTCTGGTGGTTCCCTCCCTGCGAGAAGCCAAGTTACAGGGAACCAGGCAGAGGGACTTTTCAGTGGTGGCGCCCGCCCTGTGGAACGCCCTCCCATCAGATGTCAAAGAGAAAAACAAATACCAGACTTTTAGAAGACATCTGAAGGCAGGCTTTTAATGTTTAATAGACTATTGTATTTTAATATTCTGTTGGAAGCCGCCCAGAGTGGCTGGGGAAACCCAGCCAGATGGGCGGGGTATAAATAATAAATTATTATTATTATTACCGTGCACTGATTTCTCTCCACTCTCATTTCCACCCCGGTATTCTGCTGCAAAAGCACCTTGGAGGAATTGTCTCCATTGCCTGAGTCTGAGAGGGTGTTAAATAACACTGAACTTGGAAAGAATGACACCAAACTGAGCAGTTAAGCTGTTTGCCGTGGCGCTGCTCATTAAATTACACATAAAAGTCCCCTCAGCAATAATGGAAGTAGTTGCCTGTAAAACTCCCTTGCGAAACTGGATGTAAATTCCACCTCTCGTCTTTGTGAAGCACCAATGGGACAGTCGGCAGGTAACTGCTGATATTTCCGCATTGTTATCATGTTCATAAGCTATTGAGCAGGGAACAGAAGCAAGGCCTTTTATTTTCTTCCTTCCTGCCTCCTCCTTTATATCATATAAAAAGGAAATATGTTTTATCAAAATGCTGGAAAGGCAGCTCAGATTGGAAAAGCTTGTGCCTTCTCTCACCGTGCCCACATTATCATAATGCAATTATTTACTGCGTATGCTCATTGTAGACCAGTCATGAAGAACCTGTGGCCCTCCCAGGCCTGGCCAAATTTGTCATTTTCAGTTTCAGCTGCTCGTTTTTCCAATCTGCGCTTTACTTCCCCACATTTCCACATCAGTTTCTGAGGGTTTTCCTTTTTTTAATCATATGCGTGAAAATTCGTCAGATTTTTACTGCAAATTTCTCCCAATATACACATTTGTATGCAATTCTCCTTAATGTGCACATTTTTCCGAAGCAAGTCTCCCTAATAGGGCTTGTTTTGTATGCTAGTTTCACTGTTTTCATGTGTGGGTGTGTATGCACACACACATCATCCCAGCCTATGTAGTTATGTCCACATTACTTGGCCAGAGAATTCGCTGCAAAAATTCAGAGAGGTGCAAATTTTGAAGGAGGGCTGTGCTTCAGTCTGTGTACCATTTAGTTGAGTTCACCTTTCAATGTGGACTGAATTTAAACCTTGTCTTTAGGAGAAGGGGATGAGTGAGCAGTATTAGGGCAGGTGGGCTACTTGAGGTGGGTTGTGTCCGAATTAGTTTCTCTACTCAACAAGTTAAGCAGCCCAAAATATGGGAATGTAAAAGGTTGACTTGTGCAAAGTCGGGTCATTGGCCTTTCTAGTTGAGTGTTGTCTACACTGATTGAAAGTGGCTCTCCATTCTCTTCAAACAGGCTTCTTTCCCAACCCTACCTGGAAATGGCAGTGACTGAGCACAGGAGCCTCAGCTTGCAATGCATGTTCTCAACAACTGATTCCTCTAAAATAAAATAATAATAATAATTTATTATTTATACCCCGCCCATCTGGCTGGGTTTTCCCAGCCACTCTGGGTGGCTTCCAACAGAACATTAAAAACACGATAAAAGATCAAACATTAAAAACTTCCCTAAACAGGGCTGCCTTCAGATGTCTTCTAAAAGTCAGATAGTTGTTTATTTCCTTGACATCTGATGGGAAGGTGTTGCACAGAGCAGGGGCCACTACCGAGGAGGCCCTCTGCTTGGTTCCCTGTAACTTTACTTCTCGCAGGGAGGGAACTGCCAGAAGACCCTCAGAGCTGGACCTCAGTGTCCGGGCAGAATGATGGGGGTGGAGACACTCCTTCAGGTATACTGGGTCGAGGTCGTTTAGGGCTTTAAAGGTCAGCACCAACACTTTGAATTGTGCTCGGAAACATACTGGGAGCCAGTGTAGGTCTTTCAAGACTGGTGTTATATGGTCTTGGCGGCCACTCCCAGTCACCAGTCTAGCTGCCACATTCTGGATTAATTGTAGTTTCTGAGTCACCTTCAGCTTGTGATGCATGTTCTCAACCACTGATTTCACCAAAAATAAAATAAGATTCCAGTCAGTCCTCATGGAATCTTTTCCCTACATCTTGTGATAGTGAATCCTATAATGTATGAATTGTGTGAAATATTATCTCATCTGTCCTGAATCCCCCACTATTTACCCTTTCCAGGGTGTGTGTGATTATAAACGTCTGTGGGGAGCTTCTCCTGATGACTGGCAACCATTGCAAGAGCTCCATGAAAGACAGCAAGTTCCCCTTTCCCCAAATTTCAGCCTAGTGTTAGAGCGCCCACCCTATTCCACCTGAAGCAGATGTTTAAGACAACTCAGCCGATTTCTGAAGGAAGCAAAGAGTGCTTGGAAGAGTAGCATAATGCATTGGAATGCATTGGAAATCTACTCAGTCCTCATTCAGAGTCTAATGGTACGATAGTTCCTCCAGAATAATTAAGATGGACTTCAACGTTGAGATACCCTGTGTACATAGGAAACCTAAGGAGATGCCACACATGAGTCAGGACATGGGTACATCCATTTCAGTGCTATCTACACTGACTGGCAGTTATTCTCCAGAATCTCTCCCATCCCCACCAGGAGATGCTAGAGCAGGCATAAGCAAAACTCACTCTTTAATGCTGAATTGGAACAAACAGCAGTCTGAGTTTCCTGCAGATTGCTGTTTTCTCCGATTTAGTGGTAAAGATGATGTTTTTAAAGAAAGATGAGACTACAATTTTGAGACTACAATTTTGAGACTACAATTCCCATCATGCCTGACCACTGATCCTGTTAGCTAGGGATGATGGGAGTTGTAGTCCCAAAACGTCTGGTGGGCCGAGTTTGCCTATGCCTGCGATAGAGACTGAAACTGGGACAGGAAGCAGAAGAAGGAGACGGGAACCGGAACAGAGATAGGAAAGAGGAAGCAGAAATTCATCTCGCCCAGGATTATCCACAATGCAGCTCTCTGAGGTTTCTTCTCTAAGCCTGGTGGTGCTGGGTTCAAATCTAGGACTTTCTGTGGGCACTGATGAGCACAGACACTCCCATCGTGTGCTCTGGTTGTAAAGGGAGCTTGGAGGTGCCTGCTAAGGTTTCAGAATGTTGAGGAAGAGCTAGCTAGGGAATAGGGGATTTATCTTTCCCTCCCAATACTGGAAGGCTCACACCAACCCATGCAAAATATATGAGAGCAGTTCTGGCATCTGGCAGGGCAGAGTCCCCTGGCTTCCAAGCCTTCTGCTGCATCTGCACTGCGCTCGGATAATGGCTTGTTTTACTGACACTCTGCGGAGAGCCCGGCCACCCCGCTCCCGAAGCCACCATCTGCTTTCAGATCCAGAGACGGGAGCCAAGGAAGGGAGGGGAAGGGGGCACAAGGAAAAGAAAGTGCAGCCCTCCCATCTTCCGTATTCGCACACCGGGGGTTCCTTAATACAGGTCCTTCTATATCCAGAGCTGTGTCATTTTACATTCTTTCTCGGCTTGATCTATTTTAGCGGTTCCCAAACTTTTTGGGCTACCGCTGCTTTGGTTCCGTAAACTCATCCCCAGTGCTCCCTGCCCTACCATCTTAAAAGCATCCTTCAGAACAGCAGCTTGCACAACCAAGTATGATAATAACATGATAAAATTCGAAAGAGCAACAATTAATTGCACGTATATTCCAAACCCAGTTAAAACTTTTTAGTTGAATTAATTCAAGAAAATTGATGAATTTGATCCAATGATGCCAGCTTTCAAAGTCTGATCGTTACCTCCAGACCCCAACTGCCACCCCCTGCCTCTTAGCAACCCACTGTGTAATTCCAATGAATGATATATATTGTGGATCCTTTGCCTTACGATGCACTCACAAAAACACTTCCTGCTTTAATCTGTTTTAGCATTGTAACTTTTGTGTGTTTTTAAGTAGGGCTGTGATTCCCCCACCCCAGCCCCCTCGATTTTACTGTTCTACCTTTTCGTAAAACGCTTGGAGGTTTTCAACGATCAAGAGGTGCATAAATTTTACGAAACAAATAAATGAGGTAAACACGGAGGGCCAGCAACTGCAGAAAAGAATCACCCAGGTGCCTATTTCCCAAATGTACGTATGGGAAGTAGATAATGAACTAGATTAGCCATTGGGCCTGATCCAGGAGGTTCAGAAGGAGACACATAACAAGCAGTGGTGCAGGCTGGTCCATTGCAGAAAGGGGGACACCACCGGCCAACCTCAATCTGTCCACAGCCAGTCTGCACCTGTCTGTCTTCCTACCTACAACAACCAGTCCAGCGGGTGGCACTGTCAATCAGCTGCCCCCTCCTTGGTCTCAGGGCTCATTCATACTCAGCTCTTGTGTAGCACTTTCCCAAACTTGGGGTCTCTAGCTCTTTTTGGACTACAACTCCCATCATCCCTAGCTAGCAGAACCAGTGGTCGGGAATGATGGGAACTGTAGTCCCAAAACAGCTGGAGACCCAAGTTTGGGAAATACCGCTTTAAAGTGCTGTGTCCAAGCTCCCCCCTGCGAAAACTCACTCTTTAATGTGGAATTGGAACAAACAGCAATCTGAGTTTCCTGCAGATGGCTGTTTTCTCCGATTTAGCGGTAAAGATGAGGGTTTTTTGGGGAAAGTCCCAGATACAGTGGACCTGTGCTTGGAAATGTGCCACAAAAGGAGGTCTGGGTGAGTCTGGATGAGCTCTTTGTGTTGCACTTGTAGAAATCAGTGGGGTGGGGAGAGGTGAAGCTAGACTTTGCTGCCTCCCCCGTCATTGCTCTCCACCAATTTTTGGCCTCCCTGCCTTCTGCCCTACCAGTCCCAATAGTCATCAGCCCCCCACTGCCATACAGTTTTCCTGCATGGCTGCTAGTGGTACTTAAGTACAGAGAGAGTTTTGCCTGCCATTGGCTCTGGCTGAACCTCTCATTGACTCTGGTGCCACCTAGTGTTGGGCTCCCTGCCCTCCATCCTATCAGCTCCAGTGGGCCCTAGCCACTACTAAATGAAAGCTGCCATTTTCAGACAACAGATTTGTTTTAAAGTCCTTAAAAAGGTAAAGGGACCCCCGACCAATAGGTCCACTCGTGGCCGACTCTGGGGTTGCAGCGCTCATCTAGCTTTATTTGCCGAGGGAGCCGGCGTACACCTTCTGGGTCATGTGGCCAGCATGACTAAGCTGCTTCTGGTGAACCAGAGCAGCACACGGAAACGCCATTTACCTTCCCGCTGGAGCAGTACCTATTTATCACTTTGATGTGCTTTCGAACTGCTAGGTTGGCAGGAGCAGGGACAGAGCAATGGGAAATCACCCCGTCGCAGGGATTCGAACCGCCGACCTTCTGATCGGCAAGACCTAGGCAAGACCAGTGCCACACGCATCCCACTTTTAAAGTCCCTTAGGGCCCACCCAAAAGATAAAGGGGAGGGCTGGGGACATGTTGGGGCAACTGAGAAGGAGGAAACCACCTTACACACAGACAAGGCAATTTCAGCTCCTCTTCCTGCTTCCAGCAGCTAAAACTTACATCCCATCAACTTGCTATTTCTGTGTTAATAACATGCTGTTGTGATGTCACCGCAAAAATCCACAAAGCCTTTTAAAGCATTTCAACAGATAATGGCCGGCCAAGCAGCTCTCCAGGCTACTGTTTATCTCTCAGATAAGCTGCATGTACAGCCAAAAGTCAACATCTCTGCTAACTGAGAGAGGCACACCAGGCCCCACCATCTCCCGGAGCCAGCAGCAGCCTCCCTAAAGGGCCTTCTCATCCATTCAAACAAACACCACCTGCTGCTTTTGTGTACTGCAGGCACAAAAACATTTACCCCCAAAGCTGGCATCAAGTCCTGCCTTAAGCTCTGGAAGAGACCTGAGCCAGCACAGAGGCAGTCAGAACATCCTGTTAGAGAGATGCTACCGTGGAGCAGCAGCTAAAGTGAGATTAGGATGCTCAGGAAAAGACTTTGCTTGGAGGGGAGAGAGAGAGAGAGTTGTAGGATTCTCTGTTGGAAGGAGATTCAGTCCAACAAGGATAATGCATAAAGTTTTGCTTTGGCTTCATTTTTGGAGGGTTTTTAAAAAATGGTTTTTAAATAATTTAACTGTTTTTAATTTGTGTAGGGTTTTTTGTTGTTGATGGGAGATGTGTCTGGGAAGAGAGGAGCTGATGAGAGCAGAACAGGGTTAGGGCTAGGACTAGGGTTGTGTTAGGATTAGGGCTATTGTTAGGGTTAGGGCTAGGGTTAGGGCTAGGGCTAGGGCTAGGGCTAGGGCTAGGGTTAGAGCTAGGGCTAGGGCTAGGGCTAGGGCTAGGGCTAGGGCTAGGGCTAGGGCTAGAGTTAGAGTTAGTTAGAGTTAGAGTTAGGGTTAGGGTTAGGGCGAGGGCGAGGGCTGGGGTATGGTTAGGGCTAGAACAGTGGTTAAGGGTAGGAGGAGATACAGTGGGGGAGGTGGGGCAGGCCGGATAAGGGGCACACAACACAGGCAGTTGGTGACTGTGCCACATGCCAACTCCTCCTCCAACCTGGGGAATTTCAGTTGTCCTGTCAGCCAGTCCTCGGGTTTGCAGCTGCTTTTGCTGAATGCCAGGTTGGCTCTGAGTTAGACCTCCTCTCTCATCCATGATCCAGTTATGGATGAGGAGGCTGATCTGGTCTATATCAGTGAGACCAGGGTGGGTGAGCAGGGCAGAGTTGGTCTCACCCAGCTGTGCCCGCCTGGGTACTCAGTGCAGCATCCGAGTAGACTTGAGGGTCGGGGAGGGGACCCTCTCCAAGCTCTCTGTCTAGTTGGGGAAGGATCTAGGGTGTGTGTTCCTGGCATTGGGCATTCGAGACAGATATGGTGTTCTGCTGGCCTTACTGCCCAGCAGTCTCCCTGCCTGAACTGCCCGAGCTGGTCTCAGAAGCAGTGCTGAGGACTCCCAGATAGCTGGTTTTGAGGGACGTCAACATCCATGCCCAGGTGACTGGCTCTGTGTTGGCTAAAGACTCCATGGCTGCCATGATGATCATGGGCCTGTCCAGACCCAGATCTGTGATCATCCTCAGAGGCCTTTTTCATGTGCCTGCTCCATGAGAGGAGAGGATGGCAACATGAGAACAGGGCTTTTCTTTGGTGGCTCCCCACTTATGGAATGCTCTCCACCAGGACAGCTAACCTGGTGTCTTCATTTCATATCTTTAGGCTCCAGGAAAAAATATTCCTCTTCTCCCAGGCCTTTGGCTAATTAAGCTATTTATGGCCTTTTAAACTGGTGGACAGTATTGGTTTTGTTAGTTATTATTAGTTAGTTTTTTTACAGAAGCAAAATGGCATCAGTTAGGCCATGGGTAGGCAAACTAAGGCCCGGGGCTGGATCCTTCCCAATCGCTATCTAAATCCGGCCCACAGATAGTCCAGGAATCTACATGAGTAGAATGTGTCCTTTTATTTAAAATGCATCTCTGGGTTATTTGTGGGGATTGCCTGGTGTTTTTGCATGAGTAGAATGTGTGCTTTTATTTAAAATGCATCTCTGGGTTATTTGTGGGGCATATGAATTCGTTCATTCCCCCCCCCCAAAAAAAAATAGTCTGTCCCCCCCCCCAAGCTCTGAGGGACAGTGGACCAGCCCTCTGATGAAAAAGTTTGCTGACCCCTGATATAGCTTAAGGTTACCAAAAAAAATTTCAATGACACTTATTGTTCGCGAAGTACATGTGAATGCTGAGAAAGCTATAAATCCAGGGACTGTCCCCAGGAAACGGGGGCGTCTGGTAACCTTAATATAGAAGAATGCATAAAATGCGGAAATCCTGCATGGAAGACAGTATGGGAGGCAATACATGCTAAACTCAGTGGGGAAAATAAAATGAATCCTGGAGTTTTGGTTTTGGAATTTAAACTCTCCCTGTCACCATAGTAGTAGCAATAGCTTAAAATGTAAAGACTTCAGTGCTGAAACACCCAAATCTAGATTGCCCACCCAGCAAGCTGCAAAGCTCATTTGGTGCATCTTCTGTGCAAATCCAGTGTTTCTTTCCAAAACATTAACACAGCTGGAATAGGCTCTCATGGGCTTGTGTTGCCCTATTCAGCTGCCTAATTGGCCTCTATGGTTTGGCCAGCCCTGAGACCACAGGCAAATGTATCGCAGCCATTTATAATGGCATGTCTGCAAAGCAAGAGTTAACCCATTTTGGAGATCTGATTTTCTGTAGCAGCTAAGACAGCTTTCACCAACCAAGTGCCTTCCAGATGTTTGGGACTTCAACTTCCATCAGCCCCAGCCAGCATGTCTGGAGGACACATCTGGAGGACTGAGTTAGCAAAAGCTGAACCAATGGTTGTTCTTAGTAGTAGTAGTTATTAATTAATTGAATTTGTTACTTGCTTTTTCAGGCCAAGGCAACTCAAAGCGACTCACGAAAACAAGCAAAACACCTGCATACATACATTAAAACCAAGTAATGAATAAAAACAGTTTTTTAAGGCATCTCTCTCACTCTAAAAGGCCACATACCGTATATTTAAAGGCTGAAGGCCTGGTTAATGAGGAATGCTTTTGCTTGGCGACTAAAGATATATAACAATATTGCCAGGGGAGCAAGCATGGAAAAGACATGCTGCTTAACTTCCTTATAATTCTTAATAGCCCTAACTCCAACCCCCAAAGACAGACAGCAAAATTACTTTCAAACTGGAATCCAGTTTTTGATGTCCTCAACGACGGCAAGCCAAGATCACTTTAAATCAAAGGAAATTGAAGCTGTGGTATTGACTGGGCCAATCAATGAATGGGTAGAAGGGGGAAAATGTTCCCCTGTACCTGAGACAGTACCGCCTTGGCCCAGTATACCTGAAGGAGCGTCTCCACCCCCATTGTTCAGCCCAGACACTGAGATCCAGCGCCGAGGGCCTTCTGGCGGTTCCCTCATTGCGAGAAGCAAAGCTACAGGGAACCAGGCAGAGGGTCTTCTCGGTAGTGGCGCCCGCCCTGTGGAACGCCCTCCCATCAGATGTCAAAGCGATAAATAACTACCTGACATTCAGAAGTCATCTTAAGGCAGCCCTGTTCAGGGAAGTTTTTAATCTGTGATATTTTACTGTATTTTTGGTTTCTATGGAAGCCGCCCAGAGTGGTTGGGGAAACCCAGCCAGATGGGCGGGGTACAAATAAATTATTATTATTATTATTATTATTATTATTATTATTATTATTATTATTATTATTAGTTCTGATCAATTTCTGCACCGCTGAGCATCCGGACGACATCACTTACCCAAGAAATCCAGCCCACTGCTGTCCTTTGGGCTGCTCACACAATTCTCCAAGTAAATCCCATCTTTGAAACAATCGTCCCTCTTTTTGGTGAAGCCCAGGATATCGCTGGGCTGGTCTAGCACCTCTCCGCTGGAGCAAGTGCAGGGGGTCTGCATTATGCCACAAGGGTGGGAGCTGCTGCTGGTGGTTAAGCAAGTATCCAACCATTTGCACAGCATCTGGCAGGCAGCCTTGCTGGGGCTTCTGTTGCCAACCACCAGGTATTCCACCGAGAAATCCCTTTCCTGGATCTTGGCCGGCTTCCACCGGACGTGCCCGCTTTCTAAGGGGGACGCGGTCTGCTTCATCTGGAGGAACTGCTTGCTGGACTGGAGGAAGGCATAGCGGGTGGAGCTGTCGCAGAGGTTCAGCACATCGTCAAAGCTCTCCATGCCCAAGTACGTCCTCGTGGACTCCAAGAAGGAGTCAAACTGGTAGGTCCGTATCTGCTGGTGGTCGCATCCACCGGTGGGCTTCAAGACCTTCATGTACAAGGTGTACCTCCTGGGATCGGGGTTCTGGATAATCCAAGAGCAACGGGACGAGTTCAATGGGAAGACGGCAAACGAGGAGAAATAGCCAAAGAACTTGCCCTGGACCAGAGTGGTGCACGGAGACTGCCCAAGGTCGAGCGCCACTACGGTCCACACAAAGAAAAGTGGCAATAACAAAAGCAGGTTCAAGGTATATCCAGTGCTCCTCCTCATCCTAGGTCCCTCGTCCTTTGGAACTCAAAGCAATAGCCAGGCAGAGGGCAGATCTTGGACATAACAGGAGGAAATGAGAGAGTTCTCGCCCCGGGCTCTACATGAGATCAATCCAGCCGTCCCATGTTTGGATTTGGGCTCCTCCTTGTGGCCGAGGCAAGCAAGACCTGAGGAAGAGAAGGAGAGAGAAACACGCTCCGTTAATTCCAGGATGCAAGGCTGTGAAACGCAGTGGTGTCCAGGCTTTCCTTGAGAGAGGATCTAGCAGGGCACCGATGTCTCCACAAGGCCATCTGGAGGCTCTGTCTGGCAGATCAAGGACGCATCTGCTTGTGGCAGGCACTCCCCCTCCCAAATCCACAAGACGCGCATGACACAAGCAACTGTCTTCATTTTGGGATTTGGTTTTTTGCTGAGAAGTGAAAGCCAACTTCTCTCCCCACACCCCCCACGTCTTTTAAATGCTGCCACAGAACTTCTCCTCAGCCCTGCCTGTGGAGAGACACAAAAAGCTCCAATTGGACAGCCTGCCCCCTTCCGAGAACACACTCTGTACGGAATATATATATATATATATATATATATATATATATATATATACCATCAAACACACACTGTCCTTCCCAGTTCACAATCCCCAAGACACTGAAAGTGCTGTGGAGGAATACAGGTTAGCTGTGAACTAGAATTTGCCACGGTTCACTACAACAACGTAGGATTGATCAGAAGCCCTCAGAAAATGGAAAGGTTTGTGCTGAAAAGACCACAACACACCCCTGCCTTAAAACCTGGGAAGATATGTTCCATAATTGGGCTGCCATGGTTTAGAAGGTCCTAGTTTTACTGAGCTGTTTCATGTATTCACTGAATTTGCAGCTTCTGGAACTAAAGCACAAATGTGCTTTTAAAAACAACAACAGCAAAAACCAAAGTTCCACGACATGGGATTTGTTTCCTGTGCCTCATTATCTCTATTCACACCCTACACCAACCCTACGCTCATCTCTCATGCTCGGATTAAATGTCTATGATGATAAACATGGGTTTCCCTGCACTAACTTGAAAAGCATTTCTTTGCAGTATGTGTATGTATATGGAGAGTGTATAAGAATTTAATAGATTGCCATCTAAATCCATCAGGCAGCGTAATTATCGGGGGGGGGGGTTGCAAAGAGGCAAAGGGGTAGCAGGGGGGTACTGGAGGCACAAATGGCTATCGGGCTTGGAAAAGCTGGTATCACTGGATCCAGCTCATCAATTTTGTTAAAATAATTAAGCTAAATACAGTGGACGCTCAGGTTGTGAACATGATCCGTGTGGGATGCACATTCGCAACCCGCAGTGTTCACAACCCGCAGCAGCGCACGTGCGGGTTGCGATTCAGCACTTCTGCACATGCGCAAAGCACGATTTAGTGCTTCTGCGCATGCGCGACCGCTGAAACCTGGAAGTAACCCGTTCCGGTTCTTCTGGGTTTCGGCATCCGTAACCTGAAAAAACGCAACCTGTAACCTGAGGTATGACTGTAAATGTATTTGGACTTTGAAAAAATGTGCAGTTAATTCTTACTGTTTTAATTCTATTGGTTTATTACCCTCCTTAGTGGCTTTTGAAATCCACTATTCCAAACAATGTTTTTTTATAGCCTGGGTGAGTGTCTGGAACCAAATGGGTCGTTGACCCAAAAAAGTTGGGGAAGCACTGGTTTGGACAACAATGGTCAAAGTGGAACGTAGATCTGGTTTAATGAGCTTTGGGAGGACTTTCTGTAGCACCAACTCCTTCCTTACTATCAGAGTGAAGGTAAATATTTACTTCAAGCATTGTTTTCACATGGCTTTCTTTAGGAAACTCTCCCCATATAAACCGTCCTGGACTTTGCATTCATCCTTTAAGGCCCTTCTTTGAGTGCCTCCTCCACGCGAGGTCTGAAGGGTGGCAACACGAGAACGGACCTTCTCTGCAGTGGTTCCCTTTTTGTGGAATGCTCAACCCCAAGGAAGTTTGCATGCACACCAAAGCTCATACCAATAAAGTGGTACCTCTGGTTGCGAACGGGATCCGTTCCACAGCTCCGTTCGCAACATGAGCAGAGCGCAACCTGTGTCTGTGCAGGTCGCGATTCGCCGCTTCTGCGCATGTGCGTGACATCATCTTGAGCATCTGCGCATGCGCAAGCGGCGAAACCCGGAAGTAACCCTTTTTGGTACTTCCGGGCCGCCGTGGGCCGCAACCTGAAAACGCTTAACCTGAAGCAAACGCAACGTGAGGTATGACAGTAACTAACTTAGTTGGTCTCTAAGGTGCTACTGGAAGGAATTATTTTATTTTGTTTTGTTTCGACTCCCAGGAGAGACGCATGGCTCAGGCACGCTGCAGGCTCTGCGGTATGTGCCAGCCCCTGCGGTGTGGCACTCAGCAACAGTCACGCTTCGTTACGTTTGTTGACTGAACTAAAAAGTTTTGTGAGCTAAATTTTTTACAAAATATTTTTTTTAACTCACATTTTTGTCATTTTGTCACCTCCCCCCTGGGCTGAGACTCAGGGCCACCCCCACACCCCCTTCCTCCTGCACTGCATCTCCCTGCTTGAAGTTCCCAGCTGCTGGCATCATTCAGAGGCATGCTGTCTTCAATGAACAGTCGAGGTGGCATTAGAAACTGCAAGGTCTCTCTAAAACACTGTAGGACTGATCTGTCTTCACTCACCGTCTCTACATCAGTATCCCATTCATCCCCAAATTGTGAGACACCCAAGTTGCTGATCAGTGGCTGATACCTATTGTTTACCTTTCAAGCAGGCATGTCTGCCTGTTTTCCCGTCAGCGAACACTAAATTTTCAACTCCAGACAGAGGCTTATCTTTCAACCCCTCCAATATGGGGCTTTGCTCAACCCCCTTGTGAAATTCCGCTCGCCTTATCAAAACACATTGCGGAACCAGTTCTGAAAGGTTAATACATTCATGGCTGGGCATCTGCCAAAGACCTGCTCCTTCTCTTCGCCACCGCAACCTGCTTGGTCTTCACCTGCCTCTTGCTTTCATCCAGATGGCCGTGGCGGCGAGGTGGAGAAAGCAGTCGACAGCGCAACCTGCTTGCTCACTGACTCTCTGGCAAGCAAACAGGTGGCAGCAAGGGCAAGGTAGGGGAGGAGAAGGAAAAGCAGAAGCTGGGTGTTATGTACTGAGTTGAATAGGATCCAAAATGCAGCAGTCTGATTGGTCCTAGAACAACAGTATCCCAAATGCAGCAGTCTGATTGGTCCTAGAACAATAGGATTCAGAATGCAGCAGTCTGATTGGTCCTAGAACAATGCAGCAGTATGATTGGTCTGCAGGAGCCACCCAATCCAGCTCCAGATGGAAGTAAATCCACAACCTGATTGGCCTACAGGAGAATCCCGGAATTAGCCAATCACGTGCCGCCCATTGTGTAAAAAGCATATATTGCCCATTGTGTAAAAAGCATATATTGTGTATATAAAGCAGACATTCTGGGGGAACTTCCATTCCTCCTCACCACTATGAGCTGAATAAAGAGCATGAAATATCCACTCCGAATATATTTCACTGGTGATAACAGCCACAAGGATTGATGGTAATGGTGGGGTCCGCTAATCGGGTCCAAACTGCCTTGGTCCACTGAAAAGCCAATAAACGCCATAGACAGAGGAGATTCCCATAACCACTTGTTTATTCAGCTGAGTAAAACAGAGCAGGAGAGCCCACAATATCCTTTGTTCATATTTTTTATAGGTATCCCACATCCCTTTCCCCCTTTCGAGGTTCCGTGCGCTGATCAAAACAGGACACCCTGCCTGGAGACTTTGAAGGTGAGAGTTGCCTGACAGAGGAAGGTTTTCCTGAAAATCGCCTAGCAACGTCAGCTGGTCTTCACATATCTGTGGCTTACCCTCCTAAATTCTAAAGCAGGCAGTTTTTTTACAGAAGCAAAATGGCATCAGTTAGGCCATGGGTAGGCAAACTAAGGCCCAAGGGCCAGATCCAGCCCAATCGCCATCTAAATCCGGCCCACAGACGGTCCTGGAATCAGCATGTTTTTACATGAGAAGAATGTGTGCTTTTATTTAAAATGCAACCCTGGGTTATTTGTGGGGCATAGGAATTCGTTCAATTCCCCCCCCCCCCAAATATATATATATAGTCAGCTCCCCCCCAAGGTCTGAGGGGCAGTGGACCGGCCCCCTGCTGAAAAAGTTTGCTGACCCCTGAGTTAAAGGTAAAGGTAAAGGGACCCTTGACCATTAGGTCCAGTTGTGACCGACTCTGGGGTTGCGGCACTCATCTCGCTTTATTGGCCGAGGGAGTTGGCGTATAGCTTCCGGGTCATGTGCCTACATGACTAAGCCGCTTCTGGTGAACCAGAGCAGCACACAGAAACGCTGTTTACCTTCCTGCCAGAGTGCTACCTATTTATCTACTTGCACTTTGACATGCTTTCGAACTGCTAGGTTGGCAGGAGCAGGGACCGAGCAACGGGCGCTCACCCCATCGCGGGGATTCGAACCGCCGACCTTCTGATCAGCAAGTCCTAGGCTCTGTGGTTTAACCCACAGTGCCACCTGCATCCCTGGCCCCTGAGTTAGACTAACCAAAAAACAGGACAAGAACAGGCCTCTGTGGCTTTTCCTAAAACCCCACAGTAAGGGGCACCTAGGGAGTCAATGGATGAGGACTTCCTCAAGGCTCTTCCAAATTCTTGGCTATCCCAAGGCTTTTTGCCATCTCTTTAGTCCCTCCTCTGCCTGCAGATCACAGTGCCAGGATCATGAGTGGCATCTTTCCTCACTGCAGCAGGAAGGAAAATATTTTGTTATCATTTTCCTTTGCAAGTGCAATTCGGCTTATGATTTGTGAATGTGGAAGACCCTCCACACGAACACACCCTGCAAGCCTACTGCTATAGCTGTCTTAGCAAGACAAACATGCTGATTCCAGTATTCAGAAACAGGAGGTGCCTAGATGTGCCCTTCTCTTGTCTCCCACCGGCCTCGCCACTCTCCCCGCCGCGCACCTCTTAAAAGCCAGCAAACTTTAACTAAACATCCCTGCTAATAGGCTGCTGTGTTCCGGCTGCTAGGTCTTGGGATTGATTTCCCTGAAACAGGGTCCCATCTGGAAAAAAGCTCTACCACAAAGGATGTAAACATTTCATTCCCACCGCTCCAACTGATCCCTTCTGTAGTGGAATTTTTTTAAAGGAGAATTAAACACACGGACATCAAAAGGAAGGGAATGAAGAGCCCCATAGCAACAAACAAATAAACACACACATACACACCCATAGCTGTCAACTTTTCTTGCGAGGAATCCTATTTGGAATAAGGGAATTTCCCTTTAAAAAAAGGAAAAAGTTGACAGCTATGACACACACCTGGATCTGCAACACAGCTGGCAATGAACTCAGCAGAGCATTAGATCAGCCGCAGAAGGCTCTTAAGAGAGTCCTTGCTGAGAGGGTGACATTTACCTGCCCTCAGGTATCTTGGGGCTCCATGGTTTCTTTCGTACCATTAACCAATAATTCCTATTGTAACTAACTCAGAACAGTGAAGTCTGTCCTTGCAGGACAGTGGTAGTGATCGTTATGAAAATTATGAAACTTTGTTCCTTTGGGAGTAGCAAGCAGGGGCTGGACACACTTTCATAATAATAATAATTTATTATCTATACCCCGCCCATCTGGCTGAGTTTCCCCAGCCACTCTGGGTGGCTCCCAATCAAGAGTTAAAAACAGTACAGCATTAAAAATTAAAAACTTCCCTGAACAGGGCTGCCTTCAGATGTCTTTTAAAGATAGGATAGTTGCTTATTTCCTTCACATCTGAAGGGAGGGTGTTCCACAAGGTGGGTGCCACTACCAAGAAGGCCCTCTGTCTGGTTCCCTGTAACCTCACTTCTCGCAGTGAGGGAACTGCCAGAAGGCCCTCAGAGTTGGATCTCAGTGTCCGAGCTGAACAATGGGGGTGGAGACACTCCTTCAGGTATACAGGACCGAGGCCATTTAGGGCTTTAAAGGTCAGCACCAACACTTTGAATTGTGCTTGGAACATCCAAGTCTGGTTGAAAAAGATTTGGACTTTATCCTTCCTTCCTTCCTTCCTTCCTTCCTTCCTTCCTTCCTTCCTTCCTTTCTTTCTTTCTTTCTTTCTTTCTTTCTTTCTTTCTTTCTTTTCCTTCCTTCCTTCCTTCCTTCCTTCCTTCCTTCCTTCCTTCCTTCCTTCCTTCCTTCCTTCCTTTCAAAGAAGATGTTTCCTGGAGGGGGTGGAAATACCCTGGGTGTACCTGACTACAGTGAATATATAAATCTGGCAAGACTCACAGCATTCATAATGGGACAATCGGACCAAAAATAATTAAAAGAATGAAGATGTGCTAAAGAAAAAACATTGTTCTGGAGTAAGCATATCGGTATGTAATGAATGATGCTTTGCAGGGTTAAAGAAAGAGAAAAATGGTGTAAAAAGTATAAAGTAATCTACATTAGGCACAACAACTTAGAAAGAGTAAAAATTTCAAGGTCTCAGAACAAAGGAAGGAAGTCAATATGTGTATATGTATGTAATGACTAGATTAGAATGATGATACAGTATGGTTTTATTTTTAGATGTGTGTTTTTGTTCTTTTTTGTTCTTTTTCTCTTGTGTTTTCCCCCCCTTGTTTGTACTGTTTTATTTTGGACCCAATGTTTGTGTCAGAGCTGCCCGAGGTCCCAGCTCACAAAGGACCAACGCCAGTTCGTTGTTATATACAAAAGTCTTTATTGAAGTTCAGTTTCGATTTCAAAGCCGCGGCGCGCAGCTCTACGTCTCAAACTCTAGACCGCTGAAGCTCCGTCTGAATCTCCTCCCCCCAGACACCAGTTTAAGACTCTAGCCTTGCTCCACCTCTTCCTTTGCTCTTTCCTCCTCTGGGTCCGCCTGTCCTCTGGGGTCTTGCCCTTTCTAGACTCTTCTGACGCTGAGTCCCCTGAGTCTTTCCCCTGCCTCCGGCGGGCTTTAGGACCTGGTTCCCAATCCGGGTTTTCTGCTGTCCCGCGCGCCTGTACATTCAAACTTGGCGCGCGCGCCCAGCCGGCAACCTTTCTCCTGACCATTACACTGCTCCTGTCACTGCTTCCCCCTTCGGGGAGGCTAGCTGGACCTGACTTCCCCTCCGTTCCCTCACTCTCCGATAGAGGCGTGGTCAGCCCTGACTCATCTTCTCTCCCTGCTGGAGGAGACGCTGGCCCTGATTCATGGGACTCTTCCCCCCCACTCCGCTCTGGTGGGGGAGCTGGTCCTGATCTCCTGCTGCTGCTTTGGGAGTCCCCGCTGGCCCCTTGCTTCTGGTGTATCCCCCCTGGGATCCCCCTTGCCCTGGCCCTCGGCGCCCCCCTCTAGGAATCTTCTGATTCGCTGGAGAAGCTCATGGAATCTCTTGTGCCCCTGTCATACTCCCCTACGCTGCCCTCAGATTCTTCCCCTTCGCTCTCCATTTCCTCTCTCTCCTGTGCCTCTGCTCCTGAGCCCCTGACAGTTTGTATTTTTTTTTGTTATCTTGCATTGAAAATAATAAAAAAAAAAACACCTTATGGAATATGCAGAAATGGCGAAACTTACTGGAGGAATAAGAAATCAAGATAACATTTTTTAAAAATAAAAGAACGGAAATGGTTTATTGAATATTTACAGATAAATTGCAAACAGATAAAAACATGGGCAGGATTATTGTAATAACCTGCAGTTTCATATGAGTACATATTTAAAGAGGATGGACAAACGAGCAAATTCAGTTAATTTGGATATGCTATGCAGGAGGTATTAAAAATAAATGTAAGGAACCTCAGAAAGAGTGGGAAGGAAGTCAAATTCTGAAATGCCAAAAGGATTGTAAAATTAGTGAGAGGTATAAAATTAGTGAAATGTATAAACTTGAAAAGTATAAATAAAACTTCTTTTTAAAGAGAACGTTGTGAGTCTCTAGGTGGACCACAACTCACATCATCCCTAGGATTTTGCCCTGCATATGGGGTTGATGGTGATGATGCTGGAGTACAGCTCATTAGAAGCCTCAGACCCCAAATATCTGAAAGGCCAGCTCCTTCCCTACAGACCTTCTTGGGAACTGAGATAGGCAGAAGAAGAAGAAGAAGAGTTTGGATTTGGTATCCCGCTTTATCACTGCCCGAAGGAGTCTCAAAGTGGCTAACATTCTCCTTTCCCTTCCTCCCCCACAACAAACACTCTGTGAGGTGAGTGGGGCTGAGAGACTTCAAAAAAGTGTGACTAGCCCAAGGTCACCCAGCAGCTGCGTGTGGAGGAGCGGAGACGCGAACCCGGTTCCCCAGATTACAAGACTACCGCTCTTAACCACTACACCACGCTGGCTCCCAGAAGAAGCCCTATTGGTAGTTCCTCCACCTTCAGAGCCTCAATTGGTGGCAACCTGAGACAGGACCTTCTCTGTGGTGGCCCCTAAGCTGTGGAATTCCCTCCCCAAAGTTGCATCTGGCACTTTCATTATACAGCATCCAGAGGATGCTGAAGACATATCTATTTACCCTGGCTTTTGACACTTGTGGTGCATGTTTCTATCACCCACCTTATTTTTATGGTTGCACATTGTTTTAAGCTGCTGTTTAATGTTGTTTTAATGCAGTCACCCACCCTGGGTGAAGGGTGAGTAATAAATTAATCAATAATGATGATGATGATGTCATTCCCTTACATCCTCCCTGAATGTTGCATATGGACATCTCAGGAGGGGGGGTGTCAATATAATTGCCATTTTGAGTTCATGCTGAACAAATCTTGAAACTACATTTCGAAAGAGAGGAGAACTAAAAATAAATAGACTTAACATGCAGCTTTAATTAAACTGTGGCAATGTGAACAATACCTTCAATTTGAGGGAAATGAGCTGAATTCTTGAAAATATAAACATGTCATCATCGGGACTAATTTTAGGAAACATTCAAACGTTTGTTCAAGTCTGCAGCAATCATCATATTTCACACAGTTCTGGGGGTATAAAACCAAGTTCTGCATAAGTCCTAAGCAAATGTCATGAAGGGCAGTACTTATTTATTTATTTGAAGCATTTTTACCACCTTCTTTGGCTAAAAGGGCTTTCAGGAAATTTGTAGGGCCAAAAAGCCTTACAAAAATCAGCATTAAGACAGCGGTCAATGTTTTGCCCCAGGTGACTTAGCCCTTGAGCCACCTGGAATGATCTTGGGTGCCCCCATGGTCTGAGAACCTCAGTTTCTCATCTGTGAAATAGGAGGTCAGGGTTTGCCCTGAGCAGAATGGATTTCATTTGAAACTGCCCGTACTTTACTAGTTAGATTTCTCTCCAGTAGAGGGCAGTAGCAACTTGCATCCAATGAACGCCCAAAACCTTCACAATTTACGACAGCATCAGATAATTGAGTTTTGTATGTGGAAAGGGCACATTTTGAAAAACTGCGTGCAGATCTTGATATGCAGCTGTCACATGCGGAACAACTCTGCGCGGAAGCTGCAGCACAGCATCTACACGTGGGGACATCAGTCACATTTATAAGCAGACATATGGCAGGTCGCTGATATGTATTACCTGCCATTGTCTGATGGTAGGTTTTTGGGGGTCTCAAGCTAGGAGCTTTTTCCCATTAAAGGGCCTCAGGCAATAGGGCTGAGAGTGTGAATGTGGGAGCATGAAACCATCATGCACACAGTGAATAAGGACTACCTCTGAGCTAAGAGTCCTCTTCCACCTATCATATAATAGTGTTTATGGGGTCAGTCTCAGGCCCTGAGCCTGAATCCAGCAAGGGCTAAAAACTGAATGGAGGATTTGATTGCTGAACTAGTCAAACAGGTTCCTTTGGCTGTAGACTTGCTACCCAAGTACAGTGGTACCTCGGGTTACATATGCTTCAGGTTACAGACTCCGCTAACCCAGAAATAGTACCTCGGGTTAAGAACTTCAGGATGAGAACAGAAATCCGTGTTCCGGCGGTGCGGCAGCAGCAGGAGGCCCCATTAGCTAAAGTGGTGCTTCAGGTTAAGAACAGTTTCAGGTTAAGAACGGACTTCCAGAACGAATTAAGTACTTAACCCGAGGTACCACTGTACTGCCATTAGTCCCTTTGTCTAGGACAGTGGTTCTCAAGCTTTTCTCTCTGGGCCACACTTTCAGAATTAAAATTAAAACGAGATGAGCACCGCAACCCCAGTCGGCCACGACTGGACCTAATGGTCAGGGGTCCCTTTACTGTACTGTACAGTGGACACTCGGGTTGCGAACATGATCCATGCATGTTCGCAACCTGCAGCATTCACAACCCATGTCTGCACACGTGCAGGTTGTGATTCAGTACTTCTGCACCTGCGCAACCCCTGAAATCCGGAAGTAACCCATTCCAGTTATTCCCATATCAGTCTCTACAGACACAGCAGGTACTGCAACCAGTTTGTTTTCATGCCCAAAGGTGCACTTCTCCTTTGTCTCCTGAGATGGGTGGATGCCAATAAGACCACAAATGAGACTCCTACCCTATGCTTTATTTCCTGCCAGATGCCAGCAGGTGATTCCCTGATGCTCAGGCCCTCCAGTGCCCTGCATCAGGCCCTCAGGATTTCTCCCCGACCACCACACCTTTCACTGCTCCTGCTCTACAGCCTCCTCTCTTGATTTTACCAAGCTGGAAGGTAACTTTGGAGCAGCGTTCCTAATCCATCTTGTTGGCCTGGAGGGAGAGTGGGGTGTGAGTGACTACACCCACTTTTGCCACATTTGGTCTATGGCCCCCGGAATGTTGCCCTGGAGGGAAAGTGGCCCCCAGCAGGAAAAAAAGTTTCTCTAATGGAATAAATCACTCCACCGGGTACTTGCTACGGGCTGCCATTTAAACGAACAAACAAGCTCTTTCTCAAGGAAGGGCAAAATAAAAAATGAAAAATGAATAACGACCGGTTTATTTGGTAGAAACCATTCTGAAAAGAAAAGCCAGTGAGTGGTGCTGACTTAGCTGTAGAATTTATTACGGTCTTGTTAAATTATTAGACATCCATGATTTCACCCTTCCTTTGCTTCCCCTTCCCTCCGGCAGACACGCCATTCGGATAACCTTGGTGGCTGCCTTAAGGCACCCTACATATGTGCACAGCACCTCTGAAATGTCACTCTTTGACTGTCGAGCTGAGTTATGGATGGATCCCCTATTTTCTTTCCGGCCCACCATCTGTCTTCCTTTTCTGAAGGCAATGAACGCCTGTTGACCGTTCCTCACAATAACTCACCTGTCCGTAGCAACGGCAGCTGTTATTAATGGGTCAGGGAGGCAAGATGGGGTGGGGAAAACAAAAGCAGCTTTGGGGGAACCAGATAGAGAAGAAGGAGCTTCGTTTTGTCGAGAATGAAAAGACCTCCAGGCTGGATTAAGAGTTAGGCTCTGCCTAATCTAGAACAAGAACACGACTTAGCTGTTCTTTCAGGCAAGTCACACCACGCTTTTGAAGCTCCCTGATACCACTTTTTAAAAGTCATGGATTTCCCCAGAGAATTCTGGGAGATGTAGTTTGTTAAGGGTGTAGAGCAGGCTTCCTCAACCTTGGCCCTCCAGATGTTTTGAGACTACAATTCCCATCATCCCTGACCACTGGTCCTGCTAGCTAGGGATCATGGGAGTTGTCGGCCAAAAACATCTGGCCAGGGAGACAGGTCACCCTCCCAGAGCTCTGAACTGCTTGCTTACAGAGACTTTCCAAAATTCCCTCTGTTCACCATCCCACCCTCTCTCACCTTCTCACCCTCCCTGTGACCAGGCCCCCCACTCACATGAAATGAATCTGAGGGCCACATGCGGCCCTCGGGTTACAGCTATCCAACCCCTGCTCTTCTCTCTTTGACCCACCAAAACTTCCCAGCTTCCAATAACCTGCAAACAAAACCCACAGACTCCCACATACCTAACGCCACAAAAAACCCCACCTTTGCTCCGCTCACAAAATCCTTTCTCTGAGACTATATTTTATTTATTTATTTATTCATTTATTTATTTCCCAACGTTCCTCCATGGAGCAAAAGGAGGCATGCATAGTTCTCCTCATTTTACCCTCATAACAACCCTGAGAAGTAGGCTAGACATCCTATTCCATGAAGAAGAGGAAGAAGAAGAAGAAGAAGAAGAAGAAGAAGAAGAAGAAGAAGAAGAAGAAGAAGAAGAAGAAGATGATTATTTTATTATTTATACCCCGCCCATCTGACTGGGTTGCCCCAGCCACTCTGGGTGGCTTCCAACATACATAAAAACATAATGAAACATTAAACATTTTTTTTAAAAAAAAAACTTCCTTATACCTTCCTTCGAAAGGTTGTATAGTTACTTATCTCCTTGGCAAGGGGGTCGCATAACTCCATACCTTCCATACCCTCCAATCTTTCTCCAATGAAAATAGGGACATCCTAAGGAAAAGCAGGACATTCCGAGATCAAATAAGAAACTGGGACAGCTTCTGTAAATCCTGGGCTGTCCCCGGAAAATAGCGAAACTTGGAGGGTCTGCACCAAGCTGGCAGGGCGGTTTGGAAGAAAGTTTATTCTAAGGAAATTATTCCCTCCCTCCCTCCCTCCCTTCCTCCCTTCCTTCCTTCCTTCACAGCATTCTTTGCTCTAATCAGAAGGGCGTGTGGTTCTTTAAAAACACACACACAACTAAGGGTCTTCCAGCTTCGCCTCAAACAAAGTGTAGCCTAGTGAACCCAGGGAAGCAAACGCAATTGCAGGCAGAGCAGTTGCATCAAGCTATGGTTGAACTAAGCCAGCCTCTTTTTTCATCCTGCTGTCTTCCTCCTTGCAAAACCGTGCTGGTCACCAATGTGAGAAAAGTACCACTGGAGCTCATCAGTGCCACAGATACCGTATGCATGCATAAACGTAGTCCAATGACAAGCCGGAGAAAGGTGGGGCAGTCATTTCACCAAGGAGAGGGAATGGGAAGAGGGAGGCACACGGCCACTGCTGGAGGGCTAAGGAGGAGGTTAAATAAACAAAAGATGGCCGAACCTCACTGATGGAGAGCTGAGCACACGGACCAGAGGCAGAACGCAAGAGATGGGATTTTGCTGCCTTCTCCCCGTGAGGCCAGAGAGCCTTTTGAGTCTAATCTAGCCCCTAGAGTCAATGAGAGTGGACAGCTCTGGCCTCCGGCCTCATTTCAGCTTCAGTTGGAGACGAGGGGAATGGGGAGGGAAAAAGAATAAAAAGCCAGGCAGTCAAAGTGCAGATGTCAGTAATGGAGCTGATCAGCAGGAACAAGGGCAGGGGAGCAGAGGGAGGAGGCCTGAACAACAATGTTTAAACACAACAGAACTGTTAATCTTCTGGCATGTTCTTCATGGGGTCTGCTGTAGATTGGGTAGGATTCTAAGAGTTCCTGCTTGCAAATTTCCCTTTGGCCACTGTGAGAACAGGATGCTGGACTAGATGGGCCATTGGCCTGATCCAGTAATAATAATAATAATAATAATAATAATAATAATAATAATAATAATTTATTTATACCCTGCCCATCTGGCTGGGCTTCCCCAGCCACTCTGGGTGGCTTTCAATAAAATATTAAAATACAGTAATGCATCAAACATCAAAAGCTTCCCTAAACAGGGCTGCCTTCAGATGTCTTCTAAAAGTCTGGAAGTTGCTTATCTCTTTGTCATCTGGTGGGAGAGCATTCCACAGGGCGAGCGCCACTACCAAGAAGGCCCTCTGCCTGGTTCCCTGTATTGAATTGTTATCACTGCAATTCTTCAGCCAAGGAATTTGTACAATGATTCATATAGGGATCGTGCATGTTATTAGTGAAAAGAACGTACAAAAAATGTTATATTAGAGTCCCCCACCCTACGAAACCATATCAATTGGTTTTCAAAGACTGACTGCCTCTGCAGATGGAATTTACATTTAGCTGTCAATAACTGGGGTATACTTAAGAAAAAGCCATCTTAGCTAGAGATGGGTCAGACTCCTTCTGGACCATGTCACTTCCACATGATTTCACTCATAATCCTGTTGTATTCCACACCTGAATTAATCTACAAAGTTGTTGTTGTTTTTTTAAAAAATCCTCAAAAATACACATTTATATGCAACACACACACACACACACACACACACACACACACATGCACGTACCCAAGAACTGCATCACAACATTTGGGAAAGTGTGAAACCCAGAGCTGACCAAGAAGTGCAGATCAGGTCAATTGCAGATGAATTTGCGCAGCCTTCCAAGCATCCCTAATTAACCCAGCAGCCATTTCATCATATGGCAGCTAATTCCATATATTAAGAATGTGTTGTCAGAAGAAGTCCTTTTTTTGTTTGTCCCTGAATCTGCTGACTTCCTTTTATCCTTCTTCACACAGCACATGGTTAAACTGTGGAACTCCCTCCCACAGGAAACACTGAGGTCCACCAATCTAGATGGCTTTAAAAAAGGAATTAGACAAATTTTTGGAGGAGAGGTTTATTGATGGCAATGCTTCTGAATACCACCAGCTGGAAACCACAGGAGGGGGTTTCTTGTGCTCGAATTCTGATTGGCCACAGTGAGAAAAGGGTGCTGGGCTAGAGGGGCCATTTTTTGTCTGATCCAGCAGAGCTCTTCTTATGTTCATAAATTCTAGAGGAAAATATTTTTTTTAAATAATAATAATCCGGAACTATCACTATTTGATGTGGATCTTGTTGCATGGGAATGGCCAATATTTCACTCTCCCAGAATACAATACTTGAGCCCAAAGTTCTCCACAGAGAACTGGTGTGAGTTATATCCTTGTTTATGGCATTTATATCTGACTTGTCCTCCCAGGTGCTCAAGGTGGCATACAAAGGGTTCTCCCTCTTTAAGGTAGGCTAGGCTGAGAGGCTGTATGGAAGTGAGAGCTGGACCATAAAGAAGGCTGATCACCAAAGAACTGATGCTTTTGAATTATGGTGCTGGAGGAGACACTTGAGAGTCCTATGGACTGCAAGAAGATCAAACTGATCCATTCTTAAGGAAATCAGCTCTGAGTGCTCAATGGAAGGACAGATCGTGAAGCTGAGGCTCCAATACTTTGGCCACCTCATGAGAAGAGAAGACTCCCTGGAAAAGACCCTGATGTTGGGAAAGATGGAGGGCACAAGGAGAAGGGGACGACAGAGGACGAGATGGTGGGACAGTGTTCTCGAAGCTACCAGCATGAGTTTGACGAAACTGCGGGAGGCCGTGGAAGACAGGAGTGCCTGGCATGCTCTGGTCAGTGGAGTCACGAAGAGTTGGACACGACTAAATGACTAAACAACAACAGGCTGAGCGGCAGTGAGTTGCTTGAGGACACCCAGTGACCTTCATGGCTGAGTGGGGATTTGAATCCAGTTCCACTGGGTCTTAGTCCAACACTCTAGGAGGCTTCTTGTTGTAATCAATTTAGAGGCAGTCCTATCAATAACAGGCATCTCACCCAGTTTCTTGGGAATGAAGTAGATCTTGCCCTCATTGCAACATTTCATGGAATTATAGAATTGTATATTTGGGCTCGTCCAACCCCTGCAATGCAAGATTAGCGACTAAAAACTCCCTGGAGGATGACCACTCAACCTCTGCTTAAAAACCTCCAGTGAAGGACAGTCGCCCACCTTCCAAGGTAGTCTATTCTGGCTCTTAGTCTGCATTTCCTTCCTTGTAATTTGAATCCACTGTTCAGGTCCTACCCTCTGGAGCAGCAGGAAACAAGTGTTTTTGTTTTGCCCCCCCCCCCATGATTAAGAGACTGAATTATTGTTTCCGAGCACAATTCAAAGTGTTGGTGCTGACCTTTAAAGCCCTAAACGGCCTCGGTCCTGTATACCTGAAGGAGCATCTCCACCCCCATCATTCAGCCCGGACACTGAGTTCCAGCGCCGAGGGCCTTCTGGCGGTTCCCTCATTGCGAGAAGTGAGGTTACAGGGAACCAGGCAGAGGGCTTTCTCGGTAGTGGCGCCTGCCCTGTGGAACGCCCTCCCTTCAGATGTGAAGGAAATAAGCAGCTATCTTCTCTTTAAAAGACAGCTGAAGGCAGCCCTGTTTAGGGAAGTTGTTAATACTTGATGCTGTATTGTTTCTAATATTTGACTGGAGGCCACCCAGAGTGGCTGGGGAAACTCAGCCAGATGGGCGGGGTATAAATAAATTATTATTATTATTATTATTATTATTATTATTACACTCCTGTAGTCAGAGATAAGCTATATCCCAACCTGCTCACATTGGTTATTCCAGAGGTAGCCAATGCAGCATCCTTCCATGGAATCCTTCCATGGAATCTGGAATACTCTCTAGAGATGGGGAACCCCTTGCCTGTCTCCAGAGCAACGTTTTGCTCCATGACGTTCCATCCTGCTCATGAGGGTTGGCAACTGTCAACCCTTTTGTGGGTTTCCATCCCTGCGGTAGCTGTTTCTTAGCAACTCTGCCTCCAGCAAATACAAAATGTCTCTGCCTTTAGCTTGCTATTTTGAGCTGAAACTGTGCCATTTCAGGTTGGTGCTGGCTGTATAGACAATGCCTGGAAGCTGCCCATAAGCCTCAGCATTGAGCAATGATCGGATGGTTCCATAGGCTTGAAGCGGGGACAATTTTAGCAAACATTTTAATTGGGATCAGAACGCAGCCTCATCTTTTAGTGAGTTGCGAGAAAGTGATAACCTAGAGACGAAGCAAATGATTTCCATGAATAGACTGTTTCTCCCTTCCCACCCCTCAGTAGCTGGGATTACCTAGGTGAGCATTGCAGGAAGCATCACTGACTTGCCATTGCTCTAAATCTGCCTCAATGACTTCAGCTCATAACCAAACTTGTTTGGCTATATAGTGCTACATAGTTGCATCCACTGCATCATCCCTGATTGTTGGGGACCATTGGGGAAAAAGAGAAAAGAGGCCTTAAGGGAAGCAGTAGCAGAAGAATGGCAATGAACAGACACCAAAAATAATAAACAATTATAGAATCTTAGAATTGTATAGTTTGAAGCTCATCCAAGGGACATCTACAATGACCTCCTGCAATGCAGGAGTCACAGGTGAAGAACCCCCAACAGATGGCCATTGAAGAGAGTTACCACTTTCTGAGGGGGTCCATTCTACCATCCAACAGCTCCTATTATCAGATTCCTAATGTCTAACTGGAATCTCCTTTCTTGTCATTTGGATCTATTGGTTTGCGGGACCCTCCCTGAAGTAGCAGAAAGCAATCTTGCTCCACATCACACAGCTTATTCACCAGCATCAACTTCATCAACTTCGTTGGACTGGTCATGTTGTATGGATGCCTGATTATCGTCTTCCAAAACAACTACTCTATTCTAAAAATGGAAAGCGTAATGCTGGTGGTCAACAAAAGTGGTTTAAAGACTGTCTCAAGGCAAATCTTTAAAAATGTAGTATAAACACCGACAACTGGGAAACAATGGCCTGCGAGTGCTCCTGTTGGAGAACAGCCTTGACCAAAGGTGTCATGGGCTTTGAAGACACTCAGGACGCAAGGGAGAAACGTGCTAAGAGGAAGGCATGCTTGGCAAATCCACACCGTGATCAGCTCCCGCCTGGAAACCAATGTCCCCACTGTGGAAGGACGTGTGGATCCAGAATTGGCCTCCACAGTCACTTACGGACTCATTGTTAAAAGCGTGTTTATGAAAGACAATCTTACTCGGCTACGAGTAATCGCAGAAGAAGATGAAGAAGAAGAAGGAAGGAAGGAAGGAAGGAAGGAAGGAAGGAAGGAAGGAAGGAAGGAAGGAGGGATTCACCGGCTTTTGGTCATTCCTACAGAGTACCAGGCTTCACCACAGTGAGGAGACAAGACAATTTTCTAAAGGCATCCAGTGTGGTTGTATAGTTGAAGCTAAGGAGTTGTGGGCACTGCACAGGAAGCCATCTGCCAGTCCAGGTTCGGAGAGGAAGGGTGGAATACAAAGGAAATGTAACAGATCAACAAATCATTAAATGGGTTCTTCACTATATGCCAGCATATTGTGGTTATGATCAGTGTTGAACTGACATCTCTCAGAAGAGTTTTTCTTTTTCTCACCATGTCCCCACAAGTCCACTTTGCAGAATATCCCCTCTCCCCAAGTTCTTTAGTTGTGTGTGGCAGCCTCCATTTTCTTCCCACAGTGGCTCAGAATAGCAGGGCATCCCATGGCGGGGTGCACACAATGGAGGCCAGGCTGCCAACACAGTTGCTGCTGTTGACACTTACAATGGAAACAACAAAACCAGGAGAAGAGGAATTACTGCCATGACTAACAGCGACGGAGCCCCACTCCCAAGAAGCTGTTGGAAAAGTTCTCCTCCTCTTCCTGGAAATGTCCAATGAATGCCTCCCTTTCTCTCTCTTGCACTCAATTTATCTCTCCACAAATGACGGTGCTTCCAATTTTTTGGTTATTTCTGGGTGGAATTCAATATCACACCAGCGAATTCAGGTTGCAATTTTACTCTATTGGGAAGTCTTGCGCAACAAGCCCACTTCACCCAACTAATCAGACTTTTTTGCAATAAGGAAAGCAACGAAGGGGATGCAGTTAAAATGGTAGGACACTAGCTTTGATGCAACGTCCCTACAAAAATCAGAATGAATCCTCATTAAGTGCCTAGCATCATATAACCTCATTGCAAACAAAATCATTATAATACTCACTCAGCAGGTCATTTGGAACCACCTCGAGTTTCAGAATATTAAGAGACCCGTTGTACACAGCTCTTAATGCTACATGCATTCTGCAGTAAATCAAAAGAGTCTGTCAGCAGGAGTCTCCAAGTGCCACTGAGTGACCTCTTGGTACAATAGCCTTGATGAACAAGTGTGTTCACATACAGTGCGGTAATTTTAATGTTGGCCTACCCAATCCTTGGCCCACCAGAAGCTCAGCAAACTTATTATTTTGACTGATTGTCTTGGAGTGTAGAGAAAAATGGGGAGGTCATCCAATTAGCAGCCCACCATGGATGGTGTTTGATTTGGCAGGTCCTGTTGCACAGTCTTGCTTTAAGTGCCCGTGGTTTCTAAGGCAGACTGCAAAACTAGATATTATTATCTATTTTGCAGAATTAATTGGTTTCCCAACTCATCCTATTTTCTCCCCAACCATTCAGTTCGAGCTGTGTTGCACATCTCCACTCAGAAGTGCCTTGTGTAGCCTGGAAGGAGCCTACAGAAAGAGACAGATTCTCACCCAAACGAATGTCGTCCCGGTACATTTGTCCAACTCACTTTTAATTTTAAGAAAACTGGGAGGAAACATACTCAAAGAGAATTTCCTGCTGAGCAGCAACTGCCAAGAGCAACTGTTTTGGTGAATCATGCATAATTCAGAAAGTAAATGTTGGTTGATGTTTAAAAAAAAGAAGAAAAAAGTCTGCCTTTGGCAGATCAAGCATTCAAAAATATTCCCCAGGAAGAGGGGCTATTTTAGTTCAGATTATCTAAACAGCAGATCATTTGGAGGATTCTGTTGCCTAATGCATTAAGAAGGCACAGCTGAAGCAAACTAAACAGATTTTGGGAGTTGCTTTTACACTCCATGCAAGTTTATTCAGATCTCTGCAATTCTCTAGCCGGTTACGAACATCAAGCAAACCACGGGGGTGTTAGATTAATTGCTACGATTAGCCAAATAATGGGTTGCTTGCAGACTCCACATGCACATAAACTACAAGCGCATAGTAAGATGCCTTACACCAAGTCAGATCTCTGCTCCATCTAGCTCAACATTCACTGGCTCCCCAAGGTTTCAGACAGGGACATTCCTAGCCCTACCTCAAGATGCCAGCAATTGAACCTGGAACTTCTGCATGCAAGGTGGATGTTGTACTTTGGACTTATACGAAGTCAGAGCATGAGTCTATCTAACCTTACAGTGTCTACTCCAGCTTTCTCCAGTCTGGTGTCTTCCAGATGTTTTAGACTATGACTACACCATCCCTGAGCACTGACCATGCTGGCTGGGCCTGTGACAAGTTCTCTACTTGTTACTCTTCTCCCTTACCTGCACAGTTTTGGTCAAATTCCTGGTTTGGTTTCATGTGCATCCTTAATAGATGGGTGCCCCCTTCATTTGCCCACCCAGAAACACTGGCCTATTAACTGACTGCAATCCTATATTGGGTTTATATGCATTCAATTCTCATGGTTTCTCATGCGCTCTACACGGGGCTACCTTTGAAGGAAACTGCAACTAATACAGAATGTGGCTGCCGGACTGGTGACTGAGATCAGCCACTGGGACCACATAACACTGGTCCTAAAGGATCTACATTTCCAAGCACCATTCAAAGTATTGGTGCTGACCTTTAAAGCCCCAAACAGCCTCAGCCTTGTATACCTGAAGGAGTATCTCCATTCCCATTGCTCAGCCTGGACCCTGAGATACAGCTCCGAGGGTCTTCTGGTGGTTCCTTCACTGCAAGAAGTGAGGTTACAGGGAACCAGGCAAAGGGCCTTCTCAGTAGTTGTGCCCACCCTGTGGAGTGCCCTCCTGTCAGAAATTGTGGAGATAAACAACTATCTGACTTTTAGAAGACATCTGAAGGCAGCCCTGTATAGGGAAGTTTCATAATTGTTGGAAGACACCCAGAGTGGCTGGGGCAACCCAATCAGATGGGTGGCATATAAAAAAAAAATGTTATTAAAATCTGGGAATAGTGAGGATGCTGAGAATTCCACCAGTGATTCTGATGTGTCCTCAAAAAGGAAACAATAATAAATGTTGTGCTAGTGTACTGTACAAATGATTTAAGAACCCAGAGGATTGCCTCTATCTTCTGTTGTCTTCACCAATCTGACTACAACTCCCATCAGCCCCAGCCAGCATTGGCTAAGACTGTTCCAAAATGTCTGAAGGTCCTCATGTTGCTGGAGGCTGATCTAGTCCTAGTTCCTTGCTGATACTGCACTCCCTATCCCCAGCAATCCAGCCAATGAGAGTTGCTTGGATGCACGAGAACAATCCTGCAGGAATTGGTTAAGCTTTATTGCACTCCTTATGCTCGCTGTGGGATGTTTGTGCACCTACTACTCAATGTCTGATATCCAAGCAAAAAGCTTCTCCAGATCCTCAGGAAGCCAATAAAAGCCTTGAGGATGTTAGATGCAGCCTCATAACCACTAAACACATCATCCCACCTGAAGAATTACATACTGGTGACTCCACTGATATGTGTCCAAGCAGTTCATGTCACCCCCAACCCCACCCCACCCCTTCTGAACTGGGCGATCAGCATTTTTCTGAAAAACACAGAAAAGAATGGGTGATGCTTGGGTAGAAAAACAGAAGATCATTATCTTATAGGAGATAAGTTGAACGGCATGTTGTCATGGTTACAGAGTTGTCCTGGCACCACCAATAAGAACACAGGACTTTATTCTACTGCCATTAGCGTTTAACATTTTCTTTTCTGGTTGCAGATAAATTGGAAAGAGATGAAGGAAAAGACAGTGTTTCCCAGTGTGCTTTAATCACCTGTCTTATGACTCGCAGTTGCGTTCATGGAATTGTGCTATTTTTGTTCTGAATTTTTAACCCACAATAAAGACTTCTCTTTCTCTCCTCCACCACCACCTACAACTTATTTTTGATCATCACTAGCATGGTTGAAAATCACCTATCCAGGTGCTGTAGAGAATGCCAGCAATGTTACTATCAAAGTTCACGATGCCCTCCCAATTTGAGGGCTTTTGAAGAGGATGAGGCATGGAGAATAAGTCTATCAAAGAGCTGAGCCTTGGTGCTGCTGCAGGGGACACCACAACTACAATTTGGAATGGAGTGTGAGAGGTGTACTGAATTTTGGCTTCACACAGGGTGCCTCTGAAATGTGAGACTCCAAGGTCCACCACTGATACTGTCAACTGATGATGATGGATGGCAGTAGTCATGGTCAAAGAAGAGGAAGAAGAGAACAGCAGCAAGAATACTCATCGCAAAGTATTGGAAGACTCAAGATTTACCCACCCGGGAAGAGTGGCAGTCGAAGTTGATGGACTACATGGAATTGGCGGAAATAACTGGCAGAATCCGAGACCAGGGAGAAGAGATGGTGGAAGAAGATTGGAAGAAATTTAAAGATTATCTACAGAAATATTGTAAAATTAAGGAATGTTAGAAAGATGTTGGAATGAAATTACATGGCTTTAGCAGAAATGCTATAAAGAATTAAGTACAATAGATTGTAAATGGATTAAAGGGAAAAATAATGTTAGAATGTGTTAAGATAAATGATAGGACAGGAAATTGAGGAAGATGGAAAGGATTTGCTGAAACAATTAATTGAAGTGGAATACAAAAAAGGGAGGTGTGAGGAGGTCGCTGAAACAAGTAAATGGAAGTTAACAACATTGAAAGTATTGGATATGTTTTTTTAAAATTGTTTTTGTTTTGGTTTTGTTATGTATATGTAATATTTTTGTCTTTGTATTGTATTGTATTGTTTTGTTATGTTTAATTCTTTTTCTTTTCTTTCTGTAACTTTTAAAACTTTAATAAATATTATTTTATTTAAAAAGAAGAAGAAGAGTTTGGATTTGATATCCCGCTTTATCACTACCCTAAGGAGTCTCAAAGCGGCTAACAATCTCCTTTCCTTTCCTCCCCCACAGCAAACACTCTGTAAGGTGAGTGGGGCTGAGAGACTTCAGAGAAGTGTGACTGGCCCAAGGTCACCCAGCAGCTGCATGTGGAGGAGCAGAGATGCAAACCCGGTTCACCAGATTAGGAGTCCACCGCTCTTAACCACTACACCACACTGGCTCCCCAAAAAAGAGGTTGTAAGGAAGTGGATGGTCAAGAGGGTTACTTTTGCTATTCCCTTCCATAAGAACAAAAGGAGAGACCTCCTGGATCAGGACAGAGGCCCATGTTAGACAGCATCCTGTTTTCAGTGGCCAATGGGGTCTTGTGAAGCCCAGAAGCAGAACATGAGCACAACAGCAGCACTCAGCGCTTGTGAGTCCCAGAAACTGGCATTCATTTTTTTCAAATATATAGTTTATTTTTAGATTTTCATATTTACAAGCAATCACAAAGAGAATAAGACAAAATCTATAAATCCCATTTGACTTCCCTCCTCCTCTTTCGTGGGTCCTTATGTTAATTTTTTCTTCTGCATCTTCTCTGTTAATCCAATTTTGTTAAGCCTTTAATAAAACCATAGCCCAACTTTCCAACCCTACTAATAATTTTAGTTGTTTACAATGATTTTTTAGATTTTCCCCATTGAAATTCTGGTCTTCCTGATTTCTAATGGTCAATTTTGTCATTTCGGCATAGTCCATCAATTTGTTCTACCATTCTTCCCTGGTAGGGACTGTGCTTTCTTCCATCTCTGGGTTAATAATATCTGGGCAGCAGTAGTTGCGTACATAAATAGTCTCTTCTGGTCATTTGGAATTTGACACCTAAATGTCCTAAAAGAAAAGCTTCTGGTTTCTTAGAAAATGTTGCTTTTAGCACACACACCCCCCCCGATTCATTATATATCATCCGCCAGAATTCTTTTACTGCTTTCCAAGTCCACTCAGAAACTGGTATTCAATCCATAATAACCTCTGACAGTGGACTAGTAGCCATTGATAAGATCCTGTAGCACCTTAATGCTGCTCTTCAATGGTGACAGCACAGACACTAGCCAATATGTGCCTGTAAGTCATGCAAATCCACATTCCACATACCATCTCACAATATGTGCAGCTAAAGTATCAAACTTGGGGATCTAAAAATACCTGATTTGCACCCAAAGCAATTGTGAAGGGCAAGGGTTGGTTTTTCCTCTTTCTAATTGCTGCACATTGCTCCACATTTAATACCACCCAGAGTGATTTCCACTTTCAGGGGAAACTTTTCAGTGGGTGCAAACACCCTAGTGGATAACAGAACATCGAGTGTGGTCCTTTGGAGTGTGGATAAATATGAATGGGAAATATTCCTGGGGTGGGGGATAAAGACAGTGGTTTGAATTCTGGGGAAACAGAAGAGCAACCTTCAGTGATGGAGTTCTTGAGCCACAGGAACAAAGGATTAAATCTGTGCACATTTAATTGCATCTGAAAACAAGTTTCTGGAAAGGCCCCAGAAATTGCAGTCCCCTCTCGGCCTTCCACACAGTGTGACACTGCAATGCAGCACCAGAGAGAGAAAGAGAGAGACGAATGAAGCACCTTCTGAATGAAACATTAGATGGAGCTTCAGCGGACTACAGTGGGCATTCTTAGGAAAGTAACAGAAGGATTTCCATGCAAGGCAACGTGGAGAATCTGCCTACCTCTGCTGCAAAATTTATCTACCCAATAAAGCCAGGTTCCAAAGGCTCACTCTTCAATCGGTGGATGAGTGTGAGCAAGCTGTTTCTGTGTCTTCAGTGTGAAGATGCAGACTCATATGACTAAAGGCTACTAGCCATGAAGGAAGTGAGGTTCTGCCTCCATGGCTGGAGGCAGTTATACTTCTGAATACCAATTGCTGGGGGGGGGGGGAGGGAAAAGCACTCAGAACATGCCTGGGGGCTTTCCAAGCATCTGGTTGGCCACAGGATGCTGGACTAGACAGGCACTCCTGTCTTCCACTGCCTCCCTCAGTTTGAAAAAACTCATGCTGGTAGCTTTGAGAACACTGTCTAACCATCATGTCCCCTGTCGTCCCCTTCTCCTTGTGCCCTCCATCTTTCTCAACATCAGGATCTTTCCCAGGGAGTCTTCTCTTCTCAGGAAGTGGCCAAAGTCTTGGAGCCTCAGCTTCAGGATCTGTCCTTCCAGTGAGCACTCAGGGCTGATTTCCTTCAGAATGGATCGGTTTGATCTTCTTGCAGTCCATGGGACTTTCAAGAGTCTCCTCCAGCACCAGAATTCAAAAGGATCAATTCTTCGGTGATGAGCCTTCTTTATGGTCCAGCTCTCACTTCCATACATCACTACTGGGAAAACCATAGCTTTAACTATATGGACCTTTGTCGGCAAGGTGATGTCTCTGCTTTTTAAGATGCTGTCTGGGTTTCTCATTGCTTTTCTCCCAAGAAGCAGGCGTCTTTTAATTTCGTGACTGTGGTCACCGTCTGCAGTGATCATGGAGCCCAAGAAAGTAAAATCTCTCACTGCCTCCATTTCTTCCCCTTCTATTTGCCAGGAGGTGATGGGACCAGTGGCCATGATCTTAGTTTTTTTGAGGTTGAGCTTCAGACCATATTTCCTGGAGCAGGAACCAGCAAGCCACTCCAGTATCCCCGCCAAGAAAACTCCATGGAGAAAGACAACACGCTGGACTAGATAGATGGGCTATTTGGCCTGATCCACCAGATCTCTTCTTAGGTTCTTGATGCTCCTCCATACGGAAAACCAAACCAAAGCAACAATTGTGTACAGAGAAATCTGGCATGTTATACCGATTTATTCTAGTCAAGTCTTCTCCCTGATACAGTACTTTTTCTGAGTGCAGAAATCTTCTCCCTCCCAGGAGCACTACGCTGTCATATGAGGCCCCACCAGTAGTCTGAAGTGGTCTAGCCCTAAGCCCTGAAAGAGGCTGGTCACCTCAGGGAGAACGAGGCATATTGCTTCAGCCCGACTGATCAGATAAAAACAGCTGTTGAGAGCTGCTTCTGTAGGACTGAATCTGCTACTGGGCAGATGAAATATCTGTTCTCAGCCAGCCCACTTTTGTGCACAGCTGCCTATCTGCCGCAGATATCTGAGAAAATGAGTTTGGCAGTGGCAGGAAACATTCAAAGATGGGAACCACAGCAATCACACCCCAGTTCAGGCATAGGCAAACTCGGCTCTCCAGATGTTTTGGGACTACAACTCCCATCATCCCTAACTAACAGGACCAGTGGTCAGGGATGATGGGAGTTGTAGTCCCAAAACATCTGGAGGGTCAAGTTTGCCTATGCCTGCCCTAGTTCTTTGCCGTGCCCCGGGCACAAAATTGTTAGGGCCTTGAAATTTCAACACCTGGTGCTGCCTCAATACAGCTGTGTGCTTCTCTCACTGGGCTCCATTGAAAATGACTTCTCCATGCAAACTAGGAAGCGACCTCTCCAGACAGTGGAATGACTCTTCTTATCTCTGCAGTTGCAATCCTATGGGTGGCGCAGACACCATTGGGCAGTAGAATGTGGAAACAAGCTCTGTCTGTTTCCCTTCCACAATCCCCTCTGCACAGCCATGGACACTGGCAACCCCTGCTACGCCACTGGATGCGGGAGGTTGGTTATGTATTGGCAGATACTTGCTTTTGTCTGTCCTGAACCTACTGCCAATCAACTCTCCATGTGGTAATCCCAAGTTATACCAGTTGTGGGTCCCACAGGCATCTGGTTGGCCACTATGAAAACAGGTTCCTGGGTTAGATAAGCCTTAGGCTTGATCCAGCAAACACTTCTTATGTTTTTATGTTCATATATTATTAGAGAAGGGACGTGGGTGGCGCTGTGGGTTAAACCACAGAGCCTAGGACTTGCCGATCAGAAGGTTGGTGGTTCGAATCCCCGTGACGGGGTGAGCTCCCATTGCTCGGTCCCTGCTCCTGCCAACCTAGCAGTTCGAAAGCACATCAAAGTGCAAGTAGATAAATAGGTACCACTCTGGCGGGAAGGTAAACGGCGTTTCCGTGTGCTGCTCTGGTTCTCCAGAAGCGGCTTAGTCATGCTGGCCACATGACCCGGAAGCTGTACACCGGCTCCCTTGGCCAATAAAGCGAGATGAGCGCCACAACCCCAGAGTCGGCCACTACTGGACCTAATGGTCAGGGGTCCCTTTACCTTTACCTATTATTAGAGAAAGGGGGACGGGGAGTTTGCTCTCTGCACAAAGTCTATCAGGTCCTTCTTGGAATTTTTAAACACTTATTTCTGCACAAGCCAGTTCATCCCAAATGTTGCCACCCAAATCATTTTCAGCTTTACCACCTCAGAGTGAACTAGACACATGCCTTTACCTTTCAAAAGGCTTGTGTGGTGTGACAAAGGTAACTACTGAGCATCGCAGTTTGGGTGCTCTTTGTCTTCAAAATTCAATGCAGCCACAATCAAAATGCAATCAGAAGCTTAAGAGGAACTAATCCAAGGTCAGGAGAGGGATTTTTTATATATAGCTGGGAGGGGAAAACGGGTCTAATTGACTTAAAATCTGCTGGATGCTGTTCACCTCTCAGAGGGTATAGTTTACAGACGTACAAGCATGAGGGAAAGTAAAGAAAGGCACTTAAGCATATGCACCACCTACAAGGCATCCAAGTGTCTTGTGCCCAAATGCAGAAAACTCTGCTGTATTCCCCCGCCCCCTCTCCTTCTAAATGTGCAAAAATTAAGTCACGTTCCAACTAGGGATGAGCAAATCTGTCACTTCCAACTTCTCTCTGTTTCTTATCTTTCCACTCTTAGTCACAATTCAGTTTCGTTAAAAAAAAAAAAGTTCTCATAAAATTAGTCAGTATTTTAGGGTGCCTTTTTGTATGCAGTTCTGCAGGCTGCTTCTTCACCTATTAGGTAGTCAAGGCTGGCCCACCCACGAGGCAAGATGAGGCAATTGCCTCAGGCAGCAGGGTCCACAGGGGCAGCAGATTCCAACATAGATCTTTATTTCCCTCCATTGTTCCTGATGTAAAGCTTCACTCACCCCTTCTTCCCTGAGGAGGAGGGAAGTACCATTTTGCGCTTAATCTCAGGTGCCAAAACGTCTTGGGCTGTCCTGTCTGTAAATTATAAAGCATTTTTATGATATCTATATCTATCTATCATCTATCATCTATCATCTATCATCTATCATCTATCATCTATCATCTATCATCTGTCATCTATCATCTATCTAGCTATCTAGCTATATCTAGCTATCATCTATATATCTATCTAACATCTATCTATCTATCTATCTATCTATCTATCTATCTATCTATCTATCTATCATCATCTATCTATCATCATCATCTATCTATCGCTATCTGTCTATCTATCTATATCATCTATCTATCATCTATCTATCTATCTATCTATCTATCTATCTATCTATCTATCTATCATCTATCTATCATCTATCTATCATCTATCTATCATCTTTCTCTTTCTCTCTATATATCTATCTATGTCTATCATCTATCTATCATCTATCCATCATCTATCTTTCATCTCTATCTATCATCTATCATCTATCTATCTATGGCTATCATCTATCTATCTATCTATCTATCTATCTATCATCTATCTATCATCTATCTATCATCTATCCATCATCTATCTTTCATCTCTATCTATCATCTATCAACTATCTATCTATCCATGTTTATCATCTATCTATCTGTCATCTATCATCTATCTATCTATCTATCTATCTATCTATCTATCTATCATCTATCTCTATCTATTTCTATCTATCTATCTATCTATCTATCTATCTATCTATCATCTATCATCTATCTATATCTCTCTATCTATCTATCTATCTCTATCTATCTATCTATCATCTATCTATCATCTATCTATCTATCTATCTATCTATCTATCATCTATCTATCTATCTATCTATCTATCTATCTATCTATCAATCTATCATCTATCTATCTGTTGGTAGAGCATAAGAATCTTAATCTCAGGGTCATGTGTTTGAGCCCCACATTGGACAAATGATTCCTGAATTGCAGGGGGCTGGACTAGATGACCCTTGGGGTCCGTTCCAACTCTACAATTCTATCATTCTATTACCTCTCTATCTATCTACAGTATGTGCAGGTTCTGCAAATTTCTCCCTAATATATGCGGTGGTTATCTGGAGACTCCAACAGAGAACTTTCCCAGCTCTCTTAACTGTTGATAGACAAGAGCGAATATAGGACCATCTGTACATAACACATGCATAACTACCACTGAAATCACAGCCTTCCCTTTCTGAGCCCCTAACATGGTGAAGGCGAAGTGGTGTATCACTAGGAATGCCCTTGGATTTCTGTTCAGAATGCAGCCATTTCCCTTGTTGGGAGAGCAGAGCTGCTGTGTTTTTATAAAACTGCCTCCAAGGGGTGAAAAGTACTACTCATATCCAAACATATGTCTCCTGAGCTGTTTACTTCCATGGCTCCCACAGAGCTGTTGAACGCAGGCCTGAACCTCTTTGCCAAGCTTATGAACTCTGACAAGTTTGCAGCCCTGAGCAGAATCTTCCATACTGTTTACTCGCATACGGCCATAATTGGATGTGATGCGTCTGCACAGATGGCTCTTCGGAAAAGTTCTGGGTGCAGAGCATAAAACAAATTCTCGCTAGATTTATCATGGCTATTATTATTATTATTATCGTTATTATTATCATCATGAACAACAAATACCTCTATATTAAAAGCATGAATCAAAGCTTGCAACTTAACTGCTGGGCAAATTCTCTAGATATGAACTCTAAAACAGATGCGTTCCACAATTATGTACGCTTTACTCACTGAAACTGAACTAGGGCATGACTGAAACTCAGGAAGGGACAATGAAAGGAAATGGGTAGAAGGGAAGGAAGGAGGAACAATATTCATACTTCTTTCTTTAATATTAAAGGTAAAGGGACCCCTGACCATTAGGTCCAGTCGCGGACGACTCTGGGATTGCGGCGCTCATCTCGCTTTATTGGCTGAGGGAGCTGGCGTACAGCTTCCGGGTCATGTGGCCAGCATGACTAAGCCACTTCTGGTGAACCAGAGCAGTGCACGGAAACGCCGTTTACCTTCCTATTTATCTACTTGCACTTTGACGTGCTTTCAAACTGCTAGGTTGGCAAGAGCAGGGACCGAGCAACGGGAGCTCACCCCGTCATGGGGATTCGAACCACCGACCTTCTGATCGGCAAGCCCTAAGCTCTGTGGTTTAACCCACAGCGCCACCCATGCCCCTTCTTTAATATGGAGGTGCATTATTCATGACAAGACATAAGAATGTAAGACAAGCTTGCTGAATTAGGCCAGTGGCCCATCTAGTCCAGCATTTTGCTTTTCACAGTGGCCAACCAGATGCCTGTGGGAAGCTTATGGGTAGGATTCAAGCGCAAGAGCCCTCTCCCATCCCATGGTTTTCAGCAACTGGTATTCAGAAACATTGCTTTCTCCAACTGTGGAGGAAGAACATAGTCTTCAAGGTTGGTAGCTACTGAGAGCCTTATGTGGAGGCAGAGCATAGACATCATGGCAAGTAACCATCAACAGTCCTCTACTCTGTGAATTTGTCTAATCCTCTTTCTAAGCCATCCAAATTGGAGGCCATCACTGCCTCCTGCAGGAGCTGGTTCTGTAGATTCACTATGTGCTGCATGAAGAAGTTCTTCCTTGTATCCAGATGGGCCTTTGGCCTGTTCCAGCAGCCAGGCTCCTATTTGGCCCATAGCAATGGAGACCCTCCCTGGAAAAGACCCTGATGTTGGGAAAGATGGAGGGCACAAGGAGAAGGGGACGACAGAGGACGAGATGGTTGGACAGCATGAGTTTAACCAAAGCTACCAGCGTGAGTTTGACCAAACTGCGGGAGGCAGTGGGAGACAGGAGGGCCTGGCGTGCTCCTGTCCAGGGGGTCACGAAGAGTCGGACACGACTAAACAACAAGAAGACAACAAATGGAGAACCTGTAGCCCTCCAGATGTTTTGGACTCCAGCTGCCATCAGCCTCAACCAGAATGGCAAATGGGAAGGTGTGATGAGGTCTGAAAGCCCAACAACATCTGGAGATTCCCAACCCGTGCAAGATTTGAGAACAGAAAGGAGCAGTATGATGAGCACTATCGCAGAAAACAAAGCATTGGGAATGAGATAAGAAGATTCTTGGTGTGGAATTCAACATAGTGCCAAGGGGGATATGCATGCTGGGAATGTGGTCCACTTACACAATGGGATTTTAATTCCCTCCCCCATGTGACCCTTTGAAGGAGAAGAAGAAGAGTTTGGATTTGATATCCTGCTTTATCACTATCCTAAGGAGTCTCAAAGCAGCTAACATTCTCCTTTCCCTTCCTCCCCCACAACAAACACTCTGTGAGGTGAGTGGGGCTGAGAGACTTCAGATAAGTGTGACTAGCCCAGGGTCACCCAGCAGCTGCATGTGGAGGAGCGGAGATGCGAACCCAGTTCCCCAGATTACGAATCTGCCGCTTTTAACCACTACACCACACTTTGCACCCTGTAAACCTGGTATTGGGGTTCCTTGAAGTCTCCAGAGCACATTTAGGGGGGTGGGGTGCATGGGGGGAGGAGAGGGGTGAAATCCTTTTGCATGAGTGGACCTTGTTCTACACACAACAACAACAACTGCTCTTAGAAGTCTAGCATTGTGAATAATCTAATGTGAACTAGTATTCTGTGTGTAGCCTCACAGACCTCGGATGACCAATCAGAATGGAAGCACAATATTTGTCTGGCTTGAAGTGCATTTTGGACAACAATAACAGCTCATTTCTGCAAATTTTTATTACTAAGCCAAAGAAATATTAAATATGAAAGCACCTAAATGTCACCTATTTTCAACCTTTTAATTTCTTAAAAATGCATTTTCAATTTGTTATTCTAAAAGTGAATCAGTGGTGGGTAAAAAGCTCCTAATCCCCCCCCCCCATTATCTGCCACTTTGACCACCACCCCATGATCAAGAACAAACTTCAGATAATGTATGCAAACAAGATGCATGACAGAAACTATAGAAATGTATCCCAGACAGTTCACAGCTCAGGTTCCTAGACACATCAAGAAACAGACTCCCCCCCCTTTTTTTTTCCTTTTTTTAATGCCAAAATCCAAAAAGAAAGGTTTAGCTATTCAGCACCCCTTATGGCAGGCTTGCTAATTAATGCCTCAAAGCAAAGCTGAAAGTGACTAATGATGTAACATACAGATCAATACACACATAAAAGAGTGATTATCAGCCACCTAATCAACCTACAGTCTCTCCCCAACCCTTTTCCTTTCTCTCTTGGGGTATTGGTGGAGCCAGGTGACTGTGGGAAGAAATTAATCACTGGCAGTCCATAAATAGAGAAGAAACTTGGAAATCCGAGTCTCAAGTGGGTTGTTGTACCCACCACTATTCAAACTCCAAGTAGACCTATTCAAATTACTGAACGCCATTAACGGTGCAGCCCTAAACCATGCCTCCACAGAAAATCCTATTGAAGTCAGTAGGGCTAATTCCCAGATAAAAGGGATTAGGATTCCATCTTAGAATCATAGATTTGTAGAGTTGGAAGGGACCATGAGGGTCATCTAGGGTCTTGCCATGCAACAATCTTTTGCCCAACATGGGGCTTGAACCCCCATCCCTGAGATTATGAGTCACAGGCTCTACCGAGTGAGCTAATTTAGGTCCTCTAGTTTGTGTAGAACTTAGCTGGATGCAACCCTGTGAGACCTCAGGCTTAGGAAAACCCTCAAATTCTATCTAATTTGACAGGCAGGACATCCAAATGGTGACCCCCCCCCATCCCCAATATAAAACCTACGCAAGTTTCTGTCTAAAACCTATGCAGGTTTCTGTCTGAAACCTATGCATATGTGCATGTACCTCAGAAATTAGCACGTAGAGAGGTGATGAGGTCAGAATTATGCCTCCCTCCAATCACTTTGAGCGAGTCACCTTGCCTCAGGTACCAAAAGTTCTTCAGCCAGCCCTGCCCCAGTCTCTACCTCTTCAAGGTTCCATTTGCATAGAAATGACCCATGTAATTTGTCTGAGATGCTCCATGTACAATCTGTAGCCCACAAACATGAAGGATGCAGGTCATATCAGGGGTGTGCAAATGGGACCATGGGCACTTGGAAATTCTTATAGACTGAACACTTATTTCAACACTCTGTAAACATCTGCACAGGGCCCGAATTATTCCCCCTTCTAGATGGTGGTGCACACAAACCCTTCCATTGCCATGACAAAATGCACTCTAACTTTTACATTTGGTCCACGGTTTCTCCAAGGAGCTCCAGATCACATAAATGGTTATCTCCTCCCTTTTTTTTATCTCCACAACAACTTGGGGGATTATGTTTCTAAGGTCACCCAAGGAGATTCATGGCTGAATAGGGATTTGAACCCTAGTCTTTCAGTTCCTAGTCCAGCACTCTAACCACTAAACCACAGTGGCTCTCAATTAATCAGTACCACTTTGTATTACACTTTCATCCTCCTCAAGGAGCTCAAGATGATGTACACAGAGAATTCCCCATGCCTATTAAGGTCACCTCTTTTTTTTTATCTTGCATGCCATTCTCGGTCTCTTAGTACAGCAACTCTTGACACATTTTACTAACCATGATGCAAGGGCACATGTTCAAGATCACTGTTGAAATACCACAATAAATTAAACAATTGACATTTTCTTGCCCTTTAATAGCACTACAAAATTTGACACCTGAGCATACTTCTCCACTCTCCTTCATAGCAGAGCTGGTCTTTACAGGTCTGGCCCAGACATGACCAGCAGTTCAAACCAAGTAGACCTGAATGAACATCTTTGTCAATGCACTGCATCCCTAGACTGCCTCCATCACCCTGCACCTTGCCCACAGATTAACTGGGTCTCGTAATTTGGGATTTCAACAGTTGGGAACTCAGCCACAAAGCTTGCTGGTTGACCCATGAGTCAACCTCTCTCTCAGACTTATTTACCACCCTCCCAGGAAGCCTTGATGATCCAGACAGGATATTCCTAGGTGCACCATCTTGAACTCCTTGGGGGAAGGACAGCTAGACGTGACATGTCACCCGATGATGGATTCTGACTTGCCCCTATAACTGAGCTGAGAGAGCTCTGTCTCCATGGAAGCCCCTTGAAAACATTGCCTGCGTCGAAACTCTAATATTTATTTTAAATGGCTAATTAATGGCTTCTTCGGTTGAAAGCAAGACAGTTAATCAATTAAAAAACCTTTGCTGTGTTGACTGGGTGAGTCACAACCTGTTCTTCACAGCTATTTATTCAGGTTCCTTTTAAAAAAAAAATCCAGTGAAGATGAAGCTACAGTTCCAAGGAGCCATTCACATTTCTTTGTTCAGAAGGTACCAAACCCAGAAACCCTTGAAAGTCAAATGTGGATGGGGAGGGAGTTGCGGTTAGGCAGAGCCAAGGAATTTTCTCCCTTGTGTTCCTCCACCCAGCAAAGGGATTGATTGACAGTTCATGCAGCTGGAGGGGGGAGAATAAGGGTCAAAGCTCAAGTATTTGAGCACATGCTTTGAATGAGGAAGATCCCAGCTTCAGCCCTTGGGGTATCAGTTTGCAGCATTCAAAGGGGATCATGGTAAGTCTATTTAAGTATGTGTAATAACGGCATTAGGGACGCGGGTGGCGCTGTGGGTAAAACCTCAGCTCCTAGGGCTTGCCGATCGCATGGTCGGCAGTTCGAATCCCCGCGGCGGGGGGAGCTCCCGTCTTTCGGTCCCAGCTCCTGCCCACCTAGCAGTTCGAAAGCACTCCTAAGTGCAAGTAGATAAATAGGGACCGCTTTATAGCGGGAAGGTAAACGGCGTTTCTGTGTGCTGCGCTGGTGCTGGCTCGCCAGAGCAGCTTTGTCACACTGGCCACGTGACCCGGAAGTGTCTCTGAACAGTGCTGGCCCCCGGCCTCTTAAGTGAGATGGGCGCACAACCCTAGAGTCGGACATGACTGGCCCATACAGGCAGGGATACCTTTACCTTTACTTAATAACGACATTATACATATTTTCCCAGTAGTGATGTATGGAAGTGAGAGCTAGACCATAAAGAAGGCTGATCACCGAAGAATGGATGCTTTTGAATTATGGTGCTGGAAGAGACTCTTGAGAGTCCCATGGACTGCAAGAAGATCAAACCGATCCATTCTTAAGGAAAGCAGCCCTGAGTGCTCACTGGAAGGACAGATCCTGAAGCTGAGGCTCCAATATTTTGGCCACCTCATCAGAAGAGAAGACTCCCAGGAAATGACCCTGATGTTGGGAAAGATGGAGGACACAAGGAGAAGGGGATGACAGAGGACAAGATGGTTGGACAGTGTTCTTGAAGCTTGGACAGTGTTCTTGAAGCTACCAGCATGAGCTTGACCAAACTGCGGGAGGCAGTGGAAGACAGGAGTGCCTGGCGTGCTCTGGTCCATGGGGTCACAAAGAGTTGGACACGACTAAACAACTAAACAACAACAAATGATGGCATTCAACAGATCAATGGCAGGGTTAGTGCTACTATAAGGAACAAACATTAAATCAGAGTGAATATTTTAATATCTAAGCTCAATAAAAGCATATTCTTAAAAGTGTACTGAATGACATATTTGATAATTCATATTAAACATGGCACTGAAGCATGGTGCTCCTGTTTCAGGAATTCTAATCACTCTATCTGCTGCTAAGAAATGAATTTAGCTAACCAGATCTCCCTGCAAGACCTAAGAACCAAGACCTAAGAACCAAGATGATCAAGGGTCTGGAAATCAAACCGTATAAGGAATAGTTGAAGGAGCTGGGTATGTTTAGCCTGGAAAAGAGGAGACTGAGAGGAGATGCTATTGTCCTCTTCAAATATCTCAAGGGCTGTCTCATGGAAGATGGAGCAAGCTTGTGTTCTCCTGCTCTGGAGAGTAGGACCCGAACCAATGGATTCAAATTCCAGGAAAGGAGATTCTAACTAAACATCAGTGAGAACTTCCTGAGAGTAAGAACTGTTCGGCAGTGGAGTGCAACCATTACTATGCTATAAGATCCACTATCCTGTAATATTACATATGTTTGTTCTACTGATGAAGCCTAGGATGGCGAAACAAGGCTAATATTCCAGAAATCCTTGTCTTACACTCTGTGAAAGGATTCTGGGGAACTGTAACAACACTTCATGTGGATTATTGGACTCTATGAACAGACAGGTGGAATATACACTTATACATGTTTGGACCTTATGCATGAACTGACTAGAGAATGAACTGATCCACTGGGTCTTCTGCTTTTTTTCACTGAACTTTATGAGCTACTTCCATTGTAATCTACAATTTGATACAATGAATAAAGGTAAAGGGACCCCTGACCATTAGGTCCAGTCGTGGCCGACTCTGGGGGTTGTGGGGCTCATCTCGCTTTTACGGAAACACCGTTTACCTTCCCACCAGAGCGGTACCTATTTATCTACTTGCACTTTGACGTGCTTTCGAACTGCTAGGTTGGCAGGAGCTGGGACCGAGCAACAGGAGCTCACCCCCTCATGGGGATTCAAACCACTGACCTTCTGATCGGCAAGTCCTAGGCTCTGTGGTTTAACCCACAGTGCCACCCACATCCCGATACAATGAATAGTATACCTTATTTATTCAAATGTTTATTGAGTATGTTTCACATAACCATAGGTTTGTTGTTGTTTAACTGAGATCCCCGCATTGCAGGGGGTTGGACTAGGTGGAGCTTGAGATCTCTTGCAACCCTACAATTCTATGATTCTAAGAATTGTATCAACCCTTTCAAAAAATTTTGACCTAGTGACATCATCGAATCAAACCTTCTTCTGAGTTGCAGTATTTTTTTAAAAAAAAATAAAAGTAAAGTGAAGTAAAGTGAATAAATGTATTGAATCATGCCATGAACAACAGACTGGCTTGTGCAGCCCACCCCTGACTCTTCCAACTAACCTTTCCAAAGAAATCGAGTGAGCAACCCTTCGTCTACTCTGTTGACTCCTAACGCTGCACAAAATCCAGTGTCAACATAATGGTCACAGGACTCTAAAGCAGCATAGTTATAAGTGAAAATTTAGAGATTCCTTCCTTGGCTGCAGATCTGAGGAATTCCAAAGGAAGCTTCAACATAGGTTCCTTTTAAAGATAGCAAGATTTCACAGCAGGGAGTTGGTACACCCCTGATCTTTTGGGGGGGGGGGCGGAGTAATACTTCCCTTGCTTTCCTTAACTTGCAAGACACATCATCTTTCACAGTGGTAAATGCTGCTGCCTGTTTGTTGGGAGGCAAAACAGAAATCCCTTTAATTCAGAAGAAAAAAGAACAAGAGTGAGGAAAACAAACCCAGCCTTAGGAACAGAAGCTCTGTTTTCTGCTTCCCTTTGTTCCCCTGCTAATCAATTTTCTTTCATTGCCTGCTCTTCCCCCATTCATTCTCACAACCTTTTATAAATGTCCAACTTTGCTTCCCTTCCTTGCCAGGCTTTGCAGCCCTCCCTTCCAACCCTTATTAATTAACTGCTTAATAACCTCCAATTATTCCCTAAGCACATGAATGGACCTGGCTGCTCCCTTCTGGGATGGAAGCATCTTTCAGCCAAGAGCTGGTGGTTTCCCAAATCACTGAAGAAGCACACCTATCAGCCAATCGACCATTCCCACCACCCTTCTGAGTAATACCCCACCCTCTCACTATATGTAAGGGTCTGGTGACTTCTGTTTCAGTGTATCTGAAGAAGTGTGCATGCACACAAAAGCTTATACCAATAACTAAATTAGTTGGTCTCTAAGGTGCTACTGGAAGGAATTTTTTAATTTAATTTAATTTAATTTGTTTTGTTTTGACTGAAGAAGCAGGGAGGGACATAGACTCCTTCCAGAGTTGAATTTGGTCTTGGCATCCTTGAGTAACAGGCTTTTGGGTGGGAAGAACCATTTATGGTTGCCAGGAAACCATAAAACATAGCCACCAATCGGGGTTAGGGTCAGGTCAGAGAAGGGAGCATAGTCTACAGGCACAGAACAACAAAGACCCCCTTCAATTCTCCTGTAGCACCTTCTCACTCTTTCTTAGATCACAGAATGATAGAATGATATGAGTTGGAAAGGGACTCCAGGGGTCATCCATTCCAACCCTCTGCTATGCAGGAACATTTTGGCCCAACGCAGGGCCCAGACCCACAGTGAAGAGTCTCATTGTGTTGGTGCTGACCTTTAAAGCTCTAAACGGCCTCAGCCCTGTATACCTGAAGGAGCGTCTCCACCCCCTTTGTTCTACCTGGACACTGAGGTCCAGCTCCGAGGGCCTTCTGGTGGTTCCCTCACTGCAAGAAGTGAAGTTACAGGGAACCAGGCAGAGGGCCTTGTCGGTAGTGGCACCTGCCCTGTGGAATGCTCTCCCACCAGATAACAAAGAGAAAAACAACTACCAGGCTTTTAGAAGACATCTGAAGGCAGCCCTGCTTAGGGAAGCTTTTAATGTTTAATAGGTTATTGTATTTTAATATTCTGTTGGAAGCTGCCCCGAGTGCTGGGGAAACCCAGCTGGATGGGTGGGGTATAAATAATAATATATTATTGTTGTTGTTGTTGTTGTTGTTGTTGTTGTTGTTGTTGTTGTTGTTGTTGTTATTTCAGGTATTTCTAAATTCCCTTTGCTCCTGCTTCCACCACAGATACTATGAATATTTCTCACCTATAACGCAGCCAATCGAGAAGCATATGGTGCAGTGCAGCCATTTATTAAAACGGAAACAATAAATATGGGTTATATGTGAAGCATGTGCTTCCAGTTTTGTATTCTTTTGTTTGCTGCTTTTTCTCAAATAAAGCAACAGCAAATAACAAGGCTGATCCTAAACCAGTGCTGCTATCATCCAAACCCTCTCTCTGTCTCCAGCTACCACCTGGTTACAAATTCACCAGACTCTTTAAACCAGTGGTTCCCAGTGGTCTCTTCCTTTAGAGGTACAGTAGTAAGATTACCTAGGAGGGGCACAAAGAGCCAAGCAGGTGGCAGGGGGCACTGGAGGTGTAAACGTCTATCAGACTTTGAAAAGCTGGTACCACTGGAGCAATCAATTTGTTGGATTAAACTAAAAAAAGTTTAATTGGATTTTGAATGCATATGCAATTAATAGTTACTGTTTTGATTTTATTGTGTCATTATCGTCCTTAGCGGGTCATGCAAACTGCTATTACTAATAATGCTTTTGATAGGGTAGGGGGCACTGGGAGTGAGTTTATGGAACAAAGGGGGCTGATATTGTGATTTTTATGTTGATCTTTTCTGCGAACGGCCCTGAGACCTCCAGGTATAGGGTGGTATATAAATTCAATAAAGAACAACAATGACTACCAAAAGTTTGGGAGCCACAGATCTAAACTGTCCCCCATCAGCATTCAAACTCCCTTTCAAATTCTTATCCAATCACTATTAACTTCCAACATTCCAAGCATGCTCTTTCTCCCCCTAATACACACCTTAATTCACATATTATACGTACCTACACAATTACTGTAATTGATTTAATATCATTACACATGCGCCCAATTTTATTCACATCAACACCGGGGCATCTCAATAGCTCTATCCTTTTAAGTTCCTTTCTCCACCCCTTCCGCTTTGCTGTCCTTTAGACGTGGATCCACTCCAAATACCATCTACATCTTTCTCTCTGTGTGTGTGCTGGAGGGCTGCCATAATTTTACCTCCAGGGACCCCAGAAAACTACACTGTGTCAGTGTTCAGACCTGCCCAGGCCTCAGAGTCCCAGTTGAAAAGCAAGGGTATTGGACCACTTCGACCGGATATCCCCAGCCGATGTGGACAGACTCCTCCGAGCTGGAAAGCCCACCACCTGTCCTCTCGACCCGTGCCCATCTTGGCTGATTAGAGCGTGTTCAGACGAGGTGCGGGCCCCCCTGGGGGATATCATCAATTTGTCCCTTGGCACGGGGACATTCCCAGGGGAACTGAAGGAGGCAGTGGTGTGCCCGCTCTTAAAGAAAACATCATTAGATCCTTTAGATCTATCCAATTACCGCCCGGTTTCGAATCTTCCGTTCCTGGGTAAGGTGATTGAGAGAGGCGTACTAGCTGCTTTGCCTCTCAATATTCTCTGGTTGGCCTCTGTTATTTTATCCTACCGACAGGGAACCCATGTAAGGACTCTATATGGGCTCTTGGATACCCCATAAGGGAAAAAGGGCAGATTTTGTTTACAACACCCTAAACTCCTGTTCCTCTCTCTTTCTTTTTAAAAAAGTTAATCTATGGGGTATAAGGCATCTATACATTAGCATATACAATGATTATGCAGATTTGTGTTGTGGGCTTTTCTCTCTAAGTACCAAGCATCACCTCTGGAAACAAGCTTGGGGAATTTAGGTTGAAAGAGTCCCTTGAGCTTCACTAAACGAAGAAGCAAGAATTGCCTGATCATATAGGGAAGACACATCTTCCTCCTCCACCAACTTCTCCTCCTCTCCCCTACAGAAAGGCTGCATTGATTTTTCACTAAGGCACTGATGGGGGGAAAAGACCCTGCCTAATAGGAGCAGATATAATGAAAGCCAGAGGTCATTTGGTCACATACTCACAAAATTCTGCCAGCCACATGAATTCATGCCGGCTCCTCTGAGTCCCTTGCGAGATTAGGTTATTAGTTATTCACTTATCAGTCTATTTAATTATGACTATGAACAATGCCCTGGTTTGACCCCGCTGGGTTGCTGCGTGATTTTTCAGTTCGTTCTTTCCATTTGTGCAGTTGTTCTTGGATAGTTTTAAAAAAACAACAGAAATAAACCTTTGGGTTACTCCATTTTTAGCCCAGTTTTAACTGGAGTCCTACAGTGGCACCAACTTCCAAAACGTTTGGAAACCAAGGTGCGCGAGGCTCCCGATTGGCTGCAGGAAGCTCCTGCAGCCAATCGGAAGCCGTGGAAGCCATGTCAGACATTCGGGTTCCAAAGAACGTTTGCAAACCGGAACACTCACTTCCGGGTTTGCGGTGTTCGGGAGCCAAAATGTTTGACTTGCAAGGCGTTTGTCAACCAAGGTATGACTGTATTCGGACATAAGCAGATTTACTGGGAATTATTATTATTATTATTATTATTATTATTATTATTATTATTAATATTAATATTATTATTAATACCCCGCCCATCTGGCTGGGCTTACCCAGCCACTCTGGGTGGCTTCCAACAAAATATTAAAATACAGTAATGCATCAAACATTAAAAGCTTCCCTAAACAGGGCTGCCTTCAGATGTCTTCTAAAAGTCTGGTAGTTGTTCTCTTTGACATCTGGTGGGAGGGCGTTCCACAGGTCAGGAGCCACTAATGAGAAGGTCCTCTGCTTGGTTCCCTGTAACTTGGCATCTCGCAGTGTGGGAACCGCCAGAAGGCCCTCGGTGCTGGACCTCAGTGTCCAGGCAGAACAATGGGGGTAGAGAAGCTCCTTCAGATATACTGGACTGAGGCCATTTAGGGTATGTTTTGGTTATTCCCTTTCCATCCCATCAATTTATTACCTGCCTGAAAATCCATACGAATGTTTTAAGTTTCTCATATTGATTTGACAAAGGCGCAATCTACGCCAGGCTTTAACTCCAGATTCTCTAGTCAGTGCCAAGGCACAATTACAGAATATCTGATGGTAGCAATAAAGACACAAACCCTTTTAACCAGGCATAGGCAAACTCAGCCCTACATCACTTTTGGGACAACAACTCCCATCATCCCTAGCTAACAGGACCAGTGGTCAGGGATGATGGGAGTTGTAGTCCCAAAACAGCTGGAGGGCCGAGTTTGCCTATGCCTGCTTTTAACCATGTACAGAGTACCTTTCCTTCACCACAGGCGAGTCATAATGACCCCCAAATTTCTGGGAATAGCGGAGTCCTATAGTTCTCTTCAGGAAGATGATGTGAGCAGTGATACACAAAGTTTTTTTTCCTTCTGGAGGAAATGAGGGAGACTTTGCATCGGCTTTTTCACCTGCTTCACCCCAATATATTTCAATTTTTCCCTATATACAATGACATTAGAAGATTGGGTGATAGGAGGTCTGATTATTTTTCCCAGCGGACAAAATGGGTGCTGCAATCAAAGCCTTGACTTTGACTCAGTCTGAGATTGGAACTCTTTCTGATCCATAAAATACTAGAGGAATCCGTGAGACTATAGCCTTTGTTTGCATAGCCACAGCCTTTTCACTGCATAACATCATGCTGAATTCAGCTGGCATGTGTCATAGAAATTCAGGCTTTAAAGAGTGTGGCAAAGAGAGAGAGAGACTGTTAGAAAATGGTCTCTGTATATATAGATAGATAGATTATATGTCCCAGAGCTCAGTGCTGGCATTGAAAATAGATTCCAAGGTTGCATTTGCTGGTGCAAATTAAGCTGTGATTTAAGCCAATTTAGCTCAAAGGGACCTATCCAATGGAACGAAATGGGTTTAAATGTGCAATTTCCTCTTAAACTGTAGTAGATTAAAAATGCAAGGGAGGGGGAGAAAACCTCATCAACAACAACCATCTCACCTCAAAACCTTGAAGGAATGCCTGAAAAGTATCCTTATAAACGAACGAAGCAGTAGAACACAGGCAAAACCACTTGATCAGTTTTATCGCTTGAGGTTTCTCAATAATTTATTGCTGCTACTTTCCTCTCCTCCCTAGAAGTGCAGGACAGCAGATGTATCCAGTATCAGGTGTCTATAATGTGGCGTCAAATTTATGTTACCAACTGAGATAAAAACTTATGCCAAGAAGGGAGTCAAATGAGAAGAATCCACACACACACATACCCATCCCCCGGCTTCCGCTTCAGATTGAAATCTCTAGGACCTCAGCCAAGGAGAGAAATCTGCTTGCTTGGAAAAATAATATCATGGGCAGATGAGAAGTCAAGTTTGAATGATGTCAGTCATCATCAGAGCTTATGCCTGCGGATGCGCAGATGGCCAAGAAACTGATTGGCGTTCTTTGCATCCCTCAAAACGCAATAGACGCTTTGCCCAAGCAGGACATTCCTACCAACCCTAGAGGTATGTGACTTAAATCTTGCAGACAAGACAGAATGGATGTCCAACAGAGGCAGAGTTGCTTCCAGAACAAGCTTGGTGAAACAGCAGGAGAGCTGTCCCATTAGTGAGCAACAAGAGTTAGGACAAGAGATTTTTGGGTGCTTGCCAGGCCCCTGTGGGGCAGTGTGAGAACGAACATGGCTGCCCAGAGGAATACCAAGGAGAGGGGAGAGGAGAGGAGGCTGAGGGAACAATCCACAAGGGAGGGTGTTTGAAAAAGGGTGAGAGGCTGCCAGCTCTGCAGGCATGGACAACACAACTGGGTCCCTGAGCCCCACAGAGGTGCCACAGAAGGAACATAGTTGGTCAAGGGAGCCATGGACCCAAAAAGGTTGGAAAGGTTGTGGAGTGTTGGTGCTGACCTTTAAAGCCCTAAACGGCCTCGGTCCTGTATACCTGAAGGAGCGTCTCCACCCCCATCATCCAGCCCAGACACTGAGGTCCAGTGCCGAGGTCCTTCTGGTGGTTCCCTCACTGCAAGAAGCGAGGTCCTCTGCTGGAGGCAGCAATACATCCGAATACCAGCTGCTAGAACTTGTCTCCCCTTAACCAATGGGACCTCTCTATATTTTATTTTCCCTTTTAAGCAATGCTAGGGATGAGTGTAAGGACACAGGTGGCACTGTGGTCTAAACCACTGAGCCTCTTGGGCTTGCCAATCGGTAGGTCAGCAGTTCGAATCAGCGCGGTGGGGTGAACTCCCGTTGCTCTATCCCAGCTCCTGCAAACCTAGCAGTTTGAAAACACACCATTGCGAACAGATAAATTGTTCGCACTGTGACAGGAAGGTAACAGGCATTTCCGTGTGCTCTGGCTTCCGTCATGGTGTCCCGTTGCACCAGAAGTGGTTTAGTCCTGCTGGCCACATGACTTGGAAAGCTGTCTGTGGACAAACGCTGGCTCCCTTGGCCTGAAAAGTGAGATGAGCACCACAACCCCATAGTTGCCTTTGACTGGACTTAATCATCCAAAAGTCCTTTAACTTTACCTTCTAGAGATGTGTGAATGAGATGAAATGGGTGATGTTGGAACTGGGTAGCTCCAGCTTTGAAGCTATTAACTACTACTATTATTATTATTATTACTACTACTACTACCACCACCACCACTACTAAAATTCATACCCCACCCATCTGACTGGGTTGCCCCAGCCACTCTGGGCAGCTTCCAACATACTGTATTGGCCTGAATTCGTGACTTTACAAAAATAGGTTTTTATGATATCGCTGCTGAAACAGACATACGATAAAATGGAACATTTGCCATTTACGGGTGTTAATGCCTGCAGACTTTTAAGGGAGGGGCTTACGAAAAAGGAGCAATGCAGCAGCGAGCTGCAGCTGGATGAAAAGCCAAACAGGATGTTGATGTTTGGGACTGTACCGTGGGAACAAAGGGACAGTCTATTCACTGTACTGAGCACCGCATGTTAGCTCAGAGTGTCATCTGACCTGTACTGGAAGTACAGGGGTGGAGTTTCTCTCTCTGCTGTTGGTGTTTGGAGAGTGCAGACGTGTTTCTCTGTACTGCTGCATAGACAGAAATAAAGGCATGTAAATACATTTCCGTCTGTCTCTTTCCCCTTCCTGGGGAAGGCAGGGAGGAGGGAAGAGTGGTGTGTTCTTCTCACGTTTGAGGAGGATCACCGATAGAGACCTCGCCTGTATCCTGCTGGGAGTCGCAGACAGGGAGGTCAACAAGGAACTCAAGCCGGGTGCCTGGAGAGTGGCAAATTCCTCTGACAAGGCTTCAGATTCCAACAATATTTGGGTATTGTCTTTCTCTCCCCCCCCCCCCCGAATTTTAAAGGTGTGGCTTATATTCGGGCCAATACGGTATATAAACACATAATAAAGCATTCAACATTTTTTTAAAAAAAACTTGGAGCTCAGGGGTCAGATAATTCCATACCCTCCACCATTTCTCCAATGAAATAGGGATATCCTGAGGAAAAGTGGAACATTCAAATCAGAAACCAGGACAGCTTCTCTAAATCAGGGACATCCCCAGAAAATAGGGATACTTGGAGGGTTTGGTCTCACAAACTCCCACGAGCTTTGCTCCAGCTCTTGGGCTTGTGTTCACCACACAAGGTCACCCAGTGTGCTTCATGGCTGAGTGGGGGTTCAATCTCGGTTCTCCCTAGTCTGTGTGTGAGACTGCAGTGATTAGATGGTACAGGCTCTACCCAGAGGCCCATGCAAAACACAACGTTTCTTGCTGAAGGCCTCGTTCCTTGACCCCGACAGCAATTGCTACAGCAAACTGGTTTGCACATGGCAAGAAGGCCATCTGAATATGTGCCTAGGAGTGGTCCAAATGGATGTCGCCCTGTCTGCATCTGCGGGTGTGAAAGTCCCTGCAGAGAGGGCTGAAGTCAAATATTTTTGCAGTGAGGGCTGCCTTTTGCTAGGCTCCTTTAATGGGCATGATGAATTAACCACCTGAGGGTACAATCTGCAGTAAGTGACCTTTCAGAGAGAGAGGGGGGGGGCGCTCACAGAGAGAAAACCCCTCCCCTTCACCCAGCTTGAATTTATTCTGTGATCTGCAGAGAGGACCAAGGAAAACATTGTTATAAATTCAGCCCGGAGACTGATAGGGAGAGAAAGATGCAGACTTTGGGCCTTATTGGCCCAGAGCATTTGCTGATGCTCCAAATGATGTCAAAGGGCTGTCATGGCAACGGAACCCCGCCAAGCCCAGATGCAAGTCAGCAAGGCTGATGGGGATGGGGGAATGTCTCATTTTCCACAGCACCAGCATCAAAGGTTTAGTGACCAGCGCTTCAGAGCTAACGCAAAGAAACACACACACAAAGCAATCCAATCCAGATTCAGATTCTCAAAACTGAAAGTGGAGGAACCGAGCTATGGACTCAGTGCTATTTAAATCAAGTAGCAGGCTGTTCTTTAAACCGTGAAATAACTATTAAAAAACACAGCCCAGTTCTAAGGAAGGAAGACTGGATCTGATGTACGGATGGGGAAGAAATTCTGTTCAGTCTGCATTTAAAGGCCAACCCACCTGATTTGCAGCTTCAGAAACAATACACGAACTGAACTAAAGTTGCTCTTTGAACTTTGCACTTCTTTGAATTTTGCAGTGAACTTATCCAGCGAAGTAATGGGTACAAAATTGCATATGCTGAGGTGGTGTGCATAAAAATGCAATCACTCTTCCAATGTATTTACTATTATACAGAGATTTGAATACAACAGACCTCGTCAACCTAAGCCCAACAGATGGCACTCTTTGCAGTAATTATCATGGTCAACTGAACCAACTTTACCCTGAGTTCAACCATTGGTCCATCTAGCCAAGCATGGCATCCTCTACCTAGCACTGGCTCCTTTTGGTGTTGCCTAGCTCTCCACTCTCAGGTCCCTTTAAGTGGAGATTCTGTACGATACAATACGATACAATACAATACAATAATCTTTATTGTTATTGTCCCAAATGGAACAACAAAATTGAAAAATCTACACAAAACATTCAAAACCCAACAAGCCTCCTACCCCAGCTATCCCAACCTGGTTAGCCCCCTAAAAACTCTGATACCCCATTTTTAAATACAATATACTCCCTTAGAGACTCTTATACTGTGTTTAAAACCAAAATTGCATTTGGGTAGAAATTGTTTCTCAGGCAGCTAGTCCTAGTCTTTATAACCCCATACCTTCATCCAGAAGGCAGAAACTGAAAGACATCATTTCCGGGGTGCGCACTATCCTGCGCTATCTCTGCAGCTTTCTTATGGCACCTGGAAGTGTAGATTTGATCCAAGGTGGGAAGAGTGCACCCAATTATTCTCTCCGCAGTCTTTACAACCCTGGACAGCATTGTTTTTCCCCTGACCGTGCAGCTCCCAAACCACACACACAGACCATAAATTAATCCACTCTGAACAGTACAATGGTAAAATGGCCCTTTGAGAGATTGTTTTTCCAGAGGATTCTCAGAAAATATAACATCTGCTGTGCTCTCTTTGTCAGGTCTTTGCTGTTTTCTCTCCAGGTTAGGTCATCTCTCAACTCCATTCCCAGAAATCAAAACACCGAGACCTGTTCCACACACTTCCCCTCAATAATAAGTGGCTGAATATTCAATTTACATTTCCTAAAGTCCACAATAATCTCTTTTGTTTTCTTCAAGTTAAGGAGTAAGTTGTTTTTCCTGCACCACTCCCCCAACTGCTCAACTTCCTTCCTATAGGCCACCTCCCCCTCTCCAGCCGTGATTAAACCAACCACCGTTGTGGTTGTAGATCAAACCTGGAATCTTGTGCTCCCCACAGAACCACTACCCCTCTGAACATATTGGAACATAAGAAAAGCCTGCAAAATTTCCAGCAACCGGTATTCAGGAGCATTGCTGCCCCTAGCTGTGGAGAATGCAAGACTTGGGAGAACACAAAACCTTTGCTCAATTAGAAGTACTGCACCAACGAATCATAATTATTCAACAGGGCCAAGAAGGCTATTTTCTGTGCCCTTGGAGCCTCCTTGAAATTTCCTCCCAGCCGACCTTTCCAGAAGGGTGACCCAGTAACACCATTCACTCTCGCCAGCATACAAACACATACACTGACTCGTCACCTCCCAAATGGGCTTGCAATTCAGTCACGGTTGCTTGGGTACAAAAGGATCTCTGTCAGTTCCATTCAGGCAGGAACAAGTGGCTTCAATAGCTCAGGGTCCATTTGAGGCCCAGAAACAGTGCAGTCTTGTGTTAAGGGTGAATGAGGGGAACGGAGAAGGGGGAGGAGGGGATCAGAGGAGGAGATGTTGATTCGGTTAATTATTGACTCATTCTTCAAAGTGGAGAAGAACAAACAGCGGTGGGGGAGGAAGAAGAGGGGAAGGGGAAGAGTTCTTACAAAGCCAAGCTTTGCCTGGAAGCACAAAACTATGATGCTTCATCTTTCAAATTATCCGCAAGAGGTGAACAGAAGAGAAGGGAATTGCAGTCTTTAAATGTCCACCTGAAACTTGCATGAATTAATGACCACAGGGTGAAGATTGCTGGCCTACCACATTTATACAGAGCTCTGGGGGAAATTGTATCTCTGTCAAATTTCAATATGTTGGTTTTGCAAGCAATCCAGCAACTTGCCAGAGGATGAGGCTGTGGGTAGACCTTTGGAAATAGTGGTGATGCTATCTTGTCATTGTTAAATTAAGAAGATCTTGTTGGCCCAGGCCAATGACCCATTTGGTCCAGGATCCTGTTCTCACACAGTGGCCAATCAGATGCCTCTGTTGGGAAACCCACAAACAGGTTTTGAAATACTTTATTGTCACTCATACAATTTGTATACAGTGAGATTACATGAGCAACCCCCCCCCCCACTAAGCTCTCTTAGTCTTAATTCTCCTCATTTACTGACACACACACACCAAACCCGAAAGTCAGTTGCCCTGTTGTTATCTTTTCATTCAGCAGCCTAACAGCCCACAAATAGAAGCTGTTCTTTACCCTGTTGGTGCGACTAATCATGCTTCTATATCTTCTACCTGAGGGCAGGAGATCAAGAAAGTGCCGGCCAGGGTGTGAATCTTCCCTGAGAATTTTCCTCACTCTCCTGAGGCAACGTTCTTCCACTATTTCATTCAGCGGATTCACGGGACAGCCCATAATATCTTGTGCTGTATTCACCACCCTCTGTAGGCACTTCCTATCAGGTGATGTTAAACCAGCGTACCACACCGTGATGCAGTATGAAAAGACACTTTCTATTGTGGACCGGTAGAAGGAGATCATCAAATGTTGATTGACATCATTCTTCCGCAATACTCTGAGGAAATGGAGTCTCTGTTGGCCTTTCTTAACCACCTGGCTTGTATTGATTTTCCAGGTAAGGTCTTCACTGAGATAAACTCCTAGAAATTTAAAGGAAGAGACTCCTTTAAATTTGTTTTGGCCACAAGAGTCCTCTCTCATCCTGGAGTCTCCAGCAACTGGTATTCAGAAGCATTGCTGTTCCCAACTGTGGAGGCAGAGCCTAGCCATCATAGCTAGTGGCCATCAATAGCCGTCTTCTCCATAAATTGCCTAAATTCAAAGCCATCCAAGTTGGCAGCCATCACTGCCTCATGTCTATCACAATCATTGAGGTGGTGGTATCTCATCTCCACACAAACCATCTCAACTAATTTTTACATGAAATATCCATTTTAGATCTACTGCTGGCATTGCTTCTTACTTTGTAGATTTATGCCTAAGATGTACTCTTTGGTGAGACAACCCCATCAGAGATTTGAAATCACAAAATATGCAGCAAAGTAAAGCATGCAAGTGTAGGCTGTTCGACCTTTAAAATATGTCATACCAAGTGAGTTCTAAAATAGTCCCCTTTTCCCCCAGCATAGGAAAGACCCATTTAGTAAGTTAAAAATGGTTGACTTACAAACTCTCCAAAGGTCAGGCCCATGTGCTTTCCAATCAGTCCAAAAGGTTGCACATGAAGTAAAATTTAGTTTAGTTCCAAAGTGGTTAAAGTTCCTAAATCATTGGTATAGGAACTCAAAAACGATGGATGAGAGACATGCAGTTTGAGCAAACCTCTTCACATGTTGAGTTTCACAGGTCGACCAGGGAAGGAACAAAAACTTGATTACCGAGTTCCTCCCAAGGTGAGGGGAAGTGGACTTAGGCCAAGTCTGGGAGGACAGCTTACTCTGTGGTATTAACCCCTTCATGCATTAATTAGATTTAAGCATGTTGGTTATGTGAGGTTGGTTATCCCACAACAAATACAATACTGTTAATTCAACATGCTTCTGAGATAGCAAACCCCTGGCTGCATCAGCAAGGAATCCCAACATCTGGAATTGGCATGGAATCTATTGGAAGCAGCACAGAATTCACAGCATGAGATTTTCTGCATTGGAGGCAGAAGGAAAACATTTTTTGCAGGGAAATGGAACTAAACATTGGAATTCCAAATGTAACTCAATTAATTTGGAAGGAAATTGTGTTACTTTCTTATGAGACTGTTTGAAAAATGGGAAGAGCCTTAGAAATTAATTTAAAATGCATATTGTATTTTATATTGTTATACTACTTTAGTATTTGACACCCTGGGCTCCTTTGGGAGGAAGGGTAGGATATAAATGCATAACAATAACAATAACAATAATTCAAGGAGGGAGCCTTGGTCCAATATACCTGAAGGAGCATCTTCACCCCCAGCGTTCTGCCCGGACACTGAGGTCCAGCAGCAAGGGCCTTCTGGTGGTTCCCTCACTGTGAGAAGTTCCCTCACAGGGAACCAGGCAGAGGGCCTTCTCGGTAGTGGCCTTCTCGGTAGTGGCACCCGTCCTGTGAAACGCCCTCCCATCAGATGTCAAAGATATAAACAGCTACCTGACATTTAGAAGACATCTGAAGGTAGCCCTGTTTAGGGAAGCTTTTAATGTGTGACAATTTAATGTATTTTTAATCTTTATTGGAAGTCGCCCAGAGTGGTTGGGAAAACCCAGCCAGATGGGTGGGGTACAAATAATAATTTTTTTTTTAATTATTATTATTATTATTATTATTATTATTAGGATTCTCTCTCTGCTTCATAATACAGATTGCATTTTCAGCTGCAAAGTGTGCATGACTAGAAAGCTAGAAAATCCTGGCAGTTTCTGCTACATCCTATGCAGCAAAACTCTTAGATCATTTATAGGTCACAGTGAATTCACCCGTCAGAAACAACAGTCCTGCTGCTGTTTACAGAATTATTTATTCTGGGATGAAGGAAGTAGCGCCAACAGCCTCTGTTTTTGCCAAAGGCTGCTGACACTCACTTCACCTTCTAGACCTCACTTTTTCCAGACAATATTTCCCCATCAAATACAACACACTGTATATAGGCATTGCTTGAGGAATTCAATATTTATGATGGGAGTTGTAAGCCAGAACATCTGGAGCAGGCATAGGCAAACTTGGCCCTCCAGATGTTTTAGGACTACAGCTCCCATCATCCCTAGCTAACAGGACCAGTGGTCAGGGATGGTGGAAATTGTAGTCTCGAAACATCTGGAGGGCCGAGTTTGCCTATGTCTGCTCTAATCACTACACCGCACCCCTTTCTCTGCAATTGCCTTTCTTCGGTCACTTTGCAAATGGAGAATCCAGCTGATGCCATTTCCACACTGTTGCATTCTTGTGTTTTTGTTATCCTGGGCTTCTCCAGACCTGATTCGCTGCTCCCATCCAGGAATGTCATTATGTGCAGTTCTGACAAGGGGTGAGAGATATTCTAAATAAATAAATCCGAGGCCCTTCCCCAAAACAAAAATCCTGCAATGAACTTAATGAGGTGGTGGTGAGGGGAAGCCATAACACTTAAAACATTTTTTGAGCAGGTTTCAAATGTGGCTTCAGTTTGCAATACTTCTGCTGTGCTTCAGAGCCATGGTGCCTTGAAATGCAGAGAGTCTGTCAAAGTGGTTTGCCATTGATGGATACTGTACCCTGCTGAGTCACTCTGGCAAGTTCCTCAACTATTCATTGCTCCAAATAACTGTGATTCAGCCTCCCATTTGGCAAAAGAGGCACCGCCGTATTAAGATTAAACATTCGCTCTGCCACACCATAAAAATGAAGGTGTCAGGTATCATGGGGTGAGATGCAAAAGCAGAATCGTAACCTGTGGGTGATCACAGCTGCCTGATGTATGAGCACTACTGCTCATAGTACCCAGCTATGCTGCTCTGGTAATTGTTAAATGGACACCACATGGAAAGAATCAAGGCATTTCCTAGTGGGAAGGGCCATAGCTCTGTTGTAGAGCAATTGCTTTCGATGCAGAAGGTCTCAGGTTCAATCCTGAGCCTTTCTAGGTAAGGCTGGGAGGGAGAACCCAGTCTTAAATTCTGGAGAGCTGTGGCCAATGCATGCAGACAGTACTAAATGGGCCATTGGTTCAACACAGCACAAGGGAGCTTCCTATATTCCTGGATGGGGCCATGGGGCACATATCTTTTTCTAAGTATACAAAGTGATTCTAGATGGGTAATGAATTCAGGAGATCATGTGTGGTCTGAGTTCCTGGTTAAGATATCAATTTGGAGAAATAAATTAGTTTTGGGTGGCTTTATTTAAAGATTATCTGTGGTATAATGAACTGGGGGAGAGTAAAAGGGGAGTTGAGCTGATCTGGAGCCGTTAGAAGATGAATATCAGCTGTGCCATTTGATTTATAAATTTGCATCTACATTAGCATATGCAAATTGTATGCAAATCTCTGTCTCTGGGCCCATGCCTTAAAACTTTTGCAATATCTGTGGGAGGGTCCAACTGTACAATTCTATGATTCTATGATCACTAGAGTTAGAACCACATTGTTGTTGTTTAAGATTTCTTTCTATTCTTCTTTTGCACTCCAGTTTTTTTACGATTCTGCCTGAGATGCCGCACATTTGGCATCAAGTGTGTATATGCAGGTCCACACTGAGCCAAGGAAGCCTTGCCAGGCCCTGAACAAAATGAGTAATGTTCACCAAAGGTAGAGTTGGTATCGTTAACCAAGCTTGGTCATCAAACTTAGCTCTCCTTCTCCTTTAGGGGATCTGAGCTACTGACATTTTAATTAAGTGGTTCCCCCCTTCTCTCTCCAGTCAGGGAGGCAGAACAATCTTGACTGCCCAACACCCAACCACACAAACCTTGTTGCTATAATACATGAGTGACATTCATCTTCCTCCACTTTGCCCAACAGCAACACTGGTGTGAGAAGTGACATAATAGACTGTGTTTGGGCTGGGCTCCAAACGAAGAGAAACTTTGCTTTCCTTCTCCTGTGCAAAGGAGGCCTATGGAATGGACACCTTTTCCTGCTAGCATGTTGTCATTGGCCCATTGTGGGCCAGGACTGAGGATCAAACTACATACTCCTCAGGATTCTGCTATCCCTTCCCTTCATGTTGCTATTTATTTTGGGGGATAAATTCGGTTTGGTTCACATTTAAAGAGAAACCCACCTAATTTGCATTCCTGAAACTATCTATGAAATGAAACGCAGCCTTCTTTCGAATTTTGCGCTTCACTGAATTTTGCAATGCAGTTGCCCAAGCAAGAAGAGTCTACAAAAGGCAAGTGTACATAACAGCAAGCAGTGCTAGATAAAGTGTGTATAACTTTTCATGTATTGTTGAAAATCGCAGGGGGGATTGCATTGTATTAGGCAAAATTTTGTAATAGAAATTTGTAACATCAGGAGAAACTCAGACCAAAATGTTTATGAATTTTAAAGAGGACTTAAAAAAAAAAAAAGATATCTAACTAATGTGGAAATGTGGAGAAATGAACTGAAAATTTGAAACGGCGAAACTGACAGCGTCACCCAACCCAAACTGAAATGGAGCAGAGAGAGGAGAGATGGGGGAGAGGCTGCTTAATCCCCTGTAGTCAAAACAAAATAAAAGAAAAAAATTCCTTCCAGTAGCACCTTAAAGACCAACTAAGTTAGTTCTAGGTATGAGCTTTCGTGTGCATGCACACTTCTTCAGATACACTGAAACAGAAGTCACCAGACCCTTCTATATAGTGAGAAGGTGGGGAGGGGTATTACTCAGAAGGGTGGTGGGAATGGGTGATTGGCAGATAGCTGTGATGAGCCTGTTGACGACTCTTAACGACTGCAATAGGTCTTACAGGAAAAAGCAAGGGGTGAGAAGGTGAAAAATGGCTTTGTCATATATAATGAGATAAGAATCCAATGTCTTTGTTGAGACCAGGTCTCTCCATGGTTTTAAGTTTGGTAATAAGTTGCAATTCAGCAACTACTAATCCCCTGTAGTTTTCTAGCTCAGCGCCACCTCTCTAAACTGCTGTCTCTCACCCACAAAGAGGGAGCTAGAGCCCCTTGTGTCTACCTGTGTACTCTGTTTAAGAGAAACACAAGTGATAACCATCTTTTATACAACTGTGTTTGGTTGCCAATCCGTGCTGGTCATCAAAGGATGTTTCTAGACCACTGGCTTTCAAAGTCTTTTCCTGAAGTTTATGAACATCCCTCAATGGCAAGGGAAGTGGATCCCAAGACATCTTACCCACTGTGGCCGATCTTTACCCACAGTGTAATTCTGGCACTTATCTAAACAGGGGTGCCCAGAATGGTGCCCTCCAGGTATTGCTGGGCTCTACCTCCCATCATCCTGGGCCTTTGTCTACATCAGCCAAAGCTGATGGGAGTTGGACTGTGACAATGTCTGGAGGGCAGGAGGTTGGCAAAGGCTGTCATAAAGGTAAAGGGACCCCTGACCATTAGGTCTAGTCGTGACCGACTCTGGGGTTGAGGTGCTCATCTCACTTTACTGGCCAAGGGAGCCGGCGTACAGCTTCCGGGTCATGTGGCCAGCATGACTAAGCTGCTTCTGGTGAACCAGAGCAGCACACAGAAATGCCGTTTACCTTCCCGCCGGAGCGGTACCTATTTATCTACTTGCACTTTGACGTGCTTTCGAACTGCTAGATTGGCAGGAGCAGGGACCGAGCAACAGGAGCTCACCCCGTTGTGGGGATTCAAACTGCCGACCTTCCGGTCAGCAAGTCCTAGGCTCTGTGGTTTAACCCGCAGCGCCACCCGCCTTTTAAGGCTGTCATAGCTAGATGTAATTGCAACTTCCCAGCAGTCAGAGTCTTGCTTGTCCCCTTGAAGTGAGCCTGCCTAACTCTTTCCGTAGGGGACATATTTGCTTTGAGGAATGCCCTCCTTTCTCTGCAGGGTCTGCTTTCAGATGCCCAAATTCCCTGCCGGCATGGCAGAATTATATGGCTTCTGATAGCAGAGCGATGCCTCTTTAAGAGCAGTATTTACAGCAGCGCTCAGCGTGTGTCATTCTGCAAACCTAACCTTCACCTTTTCGTTCGAAAGCTCTCCTTCCCCTGCCCACCTTGTGCAAATGCCATAGCCGAGCTCCTTTTCTTCTCCTGGAACACCCCCTTCTTTTTAAATCAATCATTCAATAACTTGCATAGCATGGAGGCCAACTCTTTTCCCTCCTTCCTCCCACTTTCCTTAATCTTGTCTTGTCACTGTTTGGCAATAGGCCTCCATCACAGCTGGCTTGTTCCTTTTCAGAGACTACAAATAGGAATATTGGAAGATGCCTGAAGCCAAGTCAGACCACTGGTCCATCTAGCTCAGCATTAAGAATGTAAAAAGAGCCTTCTGGATCAGGCCAATGGCCAATCCAGTCCAGCTTCCTGTTCTCACAGTGGTCAACCAGATCCCTGTGGGAAACTCACAAGCAGGAATCGAGCACAAGGGCCATCTCCCCTCCTGTGGTTTCCAACCACTCTTATACAGAAGCGTTGCTGTCTCCAAGCATGAAGGCAGAGCATAGCCATCATAATATAATAATAATAGTTGTTGTTGTTGTTCTTTATTATTATTTATTATTATTTATACCCCGCCCATCTGACTGAGTTTCCCCAGCCACTCTGGGCGGCTCCCAATCGAGTGTTATAAACAATACAGCGTTCAATATTAAAAACTTCCCTAAACAGGGCTGCCTTCAGATATCTTTTAAAAATAGGATAGCTGCTTATTTCCTTCACATCTGAAGGGAGGGCGTTCCACAGGGCGGGCGCCACTACCGAGAAGGCCCTCTGCCTGGTTCCCTGTAACCTCATTTCTCACAATGAGGGAACTGCCAGAAGGCCCTCGGTGCTGGATCTCAGTGGCCGGGCTGAACGATGGGGACGGAGACGCTCCTTCAGGTATACAGGACAGAGGCCGTTTAGGGCTTTAAAGGTCAGCACCAACACTTTGAATTGTGCTTGGAAACATACTGGGAGCCAATGCAGATCTCTCAGGACCGGTGTTATGTGGTCCCGGCGGCCGCTCCCAGTCACCAGTCTAGCTGCCACATTCTGGATTAATTGCAGTTTCTGAGTTACCTTCAAAGGTAGCCCCACGTAGAGCGCATTGCAGTAGTCCAAGCGGGAGATAACTAGAGCTAGTAGCCATTGATAGCACTGCCTTCCAGGGATTTGTCTACTCCACTTTCAAAGCCATCAAAGTTGGTGGTCCTCCTTGCCTCCTGGGGGAATGAGCTCTATTTTTTAACTATGCGCTGTGTGAGGAAGTTCTTTCTTTTATCTGTCTTGAGCCTTATGAGGAGCGGTTGAAGGAGTTGGGTATGTTTAGCCTGGAAAAGAGGAAACTGGGAGGAGATATGATAGCCATCTTCAGATATTTCAAGGGCTGTCAGATGGAAGAGGGAACAAGCTCATTTTCTCCTGCTCTGGAGGGTAGGACCCATACCAATGGCTTCAAGTTATAAGAAAGGAGATTCTGACTGAACATCAGAAAGAACTTTCTGACAGTAAGAGCTGTTTGACACTGGAAAGGTCTCCCTTGGGAGGCTGTGAACACTCCTTCCTTGGGGGTTTGTAAGCAGAGATTGGATGGCCATCTGTCATGGATGCTTTAGCTGAGATTCCTGTTTTGCAGGGTGTTGGACTACATAACCCTTGGGATCCCTTCCAACTCTTCAAGTCTATGATTCTATGACCTCCTATCACCATTGACCATGTTAGCAGGAGCAGATCAGAGTTGTGGTGTAGCAACATCTGGAGGGGACCATCACATTGACCACCCTCAGTCTTCATCTATGGTGGCTGGAAGCAGCTCTTGAGGATATCAAACCAGAGGCTATCTCAGCCCTATCATAGAATCATAGCGTTGGAAGAGACCACAAGGGCCATCGAGTCCAACCCCCTGCCAAGCAGGAAACACCATCAGAGCACTCCTGACATATGGTTGTCAAGCCTCTGCTTAAAGACCTCCAAAGAAGGAGACTCCACCACACTCCTTGGCAGCAAATTCCACTGTCAAACAGCTCTTACTGTCAGGAAGTTCTTCTTAATGTTTAGGTGGAATCTTCTTTCTTGTAGTTTGGATCCATTGCTCCGTGTCCGCTTCTCTGGAGCAGCAGAAAACAACCTTTCTCCCTCCTCTATGTGACATCTTTTTATATATTTGAACATGGCTATCATATCACCCCTTAACCTCCTCTTCTCCAGGCTAAACATGCCCAGCTCCCTTAGCCGTTCCTCATAAGGCCCTACCTGGAGACACTGAGGATTGAACATGGGTTGTTTTTGCATGCAAAGCAGGTGCCGTGCCACTGAGCGATGGCCCTTCCCCAGTGAAAGAGATTGTGCCAAGACTATTCCGCCCATATGCTAATAGAGAGACAACATTTTTTTAAAGCCAACGATTTTGGAAAGGAAGCACTTGGTTACTCTAGGCTTCACCACAGGAATAATGCTTTGTCAATAGGCCCTTCATAAGGTGGAATGGTTATAAGCATTAGGTCCCAATGTGGTCTATTAACCAACAATTTGCTTTAACAAAGGAACAATTAGAACTTGGCTGGCACCATGACAACACACAAGGAGGGATGGAACAGATCAATGGTAATCCAATATGCATCCCCATCAAGAAAATATCAAGGGGAAAGGGTTTGATAGGCTACTGCAGTGGTTTCCATCTCACATGATGCAGGTCAAGGAGGCAGAATGGAGTGTAAATGCCTACAGAGAAATTCGGCAGGGGAGAAATTTGGAAAGGTCCGTGAAAGTGACCTGGTGGTAAAGGCATGTATGCACGCCCTGGAAAGGCCATTGCAATATGCAAATCCTTTCTTCATCCCACCTATCCTAGACAGATTTTTGGAACTGGGAAATTGTGGCAATTTGCTAGTGAAAAGGAGGAGGAGGAGGACAGTTGGCTAAGCAAAGTGCAGAGGGGAGTCACAGTCTTGGTCCTAAGGAGTGCAGGTCCACATTTAAGTCTTCCCTTTGTTTATCACAGGGAAATACCATCTTTCTTTTAATAAAGCATTTCGAGTGTGATTGGTGCCAGCCCTTCCAAAACAGGGCAGGAAAGGGGGAATGAAAAGTCTGCAATTGGCTATAATTAGTCCGTACAACAGAGAAGTCTAATTTGCATTGAATTATTCATAAGCAAAAAGTGTTGGTTCTATTACAGTGAAGTCAATTTCCTTCCTGCATCTGAAAATGGGGAGGGTGAGCAGTAGTGGCCGTGGACAAAAGTATTAAATGCAACAGACCATACGGTCAGAAGGTGGGGCTTTCTGGTGGAGCATGCTCAGTGGGAAAATAGCTAGGGCCTTCAACTGGATTTCACTATGGATTTGCAAATGTGAGCCATGCAGACTATGAAAACTATGAACATACATTACTATTTCATGTACCAGAACACGAACTCTGAAGGTTTGCGATGGGCATGCAAAATTGTCTATATCCTTACACGTGTAGGACTCCAACAAATGTCAAGTTTGGTCACAGCACAGGGATGGGATAAAGAGAGGACACATCCACATGGGGAGGTCTCATGGCCACATCTGGTGGTTCCTTTTCCTGATGTGGGTGGCCAGGGTGTGGATTAGCTCTGTGCATTCCCCAAATGACAAGGAGCATTGAGGTGATTTGGGGACAGACCTTCATGTTTCCAAGTGAGATCAGGCTGTTAAGAAGGCACATGGAGGCAGTCCCCAACCTTTCATAAAACAAACACAAGAAGCACATGTTGGATCAGACCAATGGCCAATCTAGCCCACCATCCTGTTCTCACTGTGGTCAGCAAAATGTCTGTGGGAAACCTACAAGTTAGATTCAAGCACAGAAGCACTTTCCACTGCTGTGGTTCCCCGCAACTGGTATTCAGAAGCATTGCTGCCTCCAACTGTGAAGGCAGAGCATTGTCTCCATGACAAGTAGCCATCGATAGACTGATCCGCCATGAATATAACACCAGTCCTGAAAGACCTACATTGGCACCCTGTATGTTTCCAAGCACAATTCAAAGTGTTGGTGCTGACCTTGAAAGCCCTAAACGGCCTTGTCCCAGTATACCTGAAGGAGCGTCTCCACCCCCATTGTCCAGCCCAGACACTGAAGTCCAGTGCAGAGGGCCTTCTGGTGGTTCCCTCCCTGAGAGAAGTCAGGTTACAGGGAACCAGGCAGAGGGCCTTCTCAGTAGTGTTAGGTGTCAAAGAAATAAACAACTACCTGGGTTTTAGAAGACATCTGAAGCCAGCCCTGTTTAGGGAAGTTTTTAATGTTTGATGTTTTATTGTGTTTTTAATATTCCAGATGGGCAGGGTATAAATAATAACAACAACAACTTCTTCTTCTTCTTCTTCTTCTTCTTCTTCTTCTTCTTCTTCTTCTTCTCATCACCATCTAAATCCATCCAGGTTGGTGGCCATCACTACTACCTGTGGGAGCAACTTCCATAGTTTAACAATGTGCTGTGGAGAAAAGTATTTTCTTTTATCTGACCTGAATCTTCCAGTGTTGAGCTTCATTGGATGTCCACAGGTTCTAGTCTTATGAGAGGGGGAAAAGAACTCTTCTCTGTCCACTTTTTCCATGCCATGCATAATTTAAATTTAAATGCAAATCCGCCTATGGAAGTGGTATTTGACTGGAAATTTGATCCACTTATGTGAAAATGAAAAAAATGTTCTAGTTGTTTTTGGTTTCCCCATTAGTCAATAGCAGTGGAGCACAGCTTCAGATTTTATGGATCAGATTCAGACGTGACAGAAGAATCATATTTGAAAAAAATAGAGCAGATACAAAACAGAATTGGGCCACTTCCAAAAACTGCAGAGAACACCAAGCAAATCTTGTGGTCACTGCACATCACTGGTACATGGAGTGTCTGCTGAACATAATGAAACATCTTGCCATTTTAAAAAAATCCCAGTCCATTTCAAAGCATAAATAAAACTATAGGCTTTTAACCTTTAAAGCCCCAAATGGTTTAAGATTTGAGTACTGAAATGACAGTGTCCTCACACATTGACCTTTTCAGGTATTAAGATCTTCTGAAGTCCTTCTCTGAGTGCCTTCAGAAGATACAAGGCGGCTAGTTAAATACCTGCCATTTCCATGTATGTCCACCCACCCTCTCTAGAACTCCCTTCCTAGACAGACTTATCTGGCACCATCTTTGTTTCCTTTTCTCCGGAATATGAAGACCCTATCTTTATTTGCTCAGGCCTTCTCTATCCATCAGTTTGAAATGAATTTCATTGCTGGATATTTTTTTATCTGCCCTGCTCCGTAATCACATTTTTATCATATTGATTTTAATGTGTCCTCTTTCATTTTTGCAAGTTGTTCTGGGAGCTTTGCCAGTGAGAGAATGGGCTATAACAGTTGGGTTTTTTTTTTATTAAAAAGAAGCTAATAATTAATAAACAGAAATGAAATCATGACCCAAGGGGCTTTGTTAATTGGCTGTAAGCCTGAACACTTCCACCAAGCCTCTCCAATATGAGAGGTGATTATCTGCTATCAACTACTAAGAAAAAACCTAAGAGGAGCCTTGCTGAATCAGGCTAAGGGTCCATCTATTCCAACATCCTGTTCTCACAATGCCAACAAGTTGCCCTTTGGGAAGTCTACAAGTGGGACATCCATTTGCAATTCCCAGAAGCTACTATTCAGAACCATACTGTCTCTGGTCATAGAAGGTTTGCATTGCCATCATGGCAAGCAACAAGTGATAGCCTTATCATCCACTAATTTCTCTAATCCTTAAAAAAAAAAGTCATTCAAATTGGTGGTCATCACTAGCGCTTGTGGGAGCATGGAGAACTTTTCTTTATTGGTCCTGAACCTTCCAGCACCCAGTCTATTTCCACACTGCATGCGCAGAAACACCAAATCGCAACCTGCACATGCACAGATGCGGCGCTGCAGGTTGCGGATGCTGGGGGTTGCGAACATGCCTCCCGCATGGATCACGTTCTCAATCTGAGCATCCACTGTACCTACATGTCATGGGAGTAATTAGGACTGTGAACTGGATTCATCTGAGGCCCAAGAACCAAGACAAGTCAGGTATACATATGCAGAGGAGCCCAGGAATCAGAAGTGGTGGGTACAGAGAATTGCTCGCTTCCAAAGGTTGACCTGGTTCAGAACCCTCAAATTGGGGCACTAGTAGCAAGAAACACCTTTCCTCCCAATAGCCATCATTTGGCTTCTTTCGCTGTGCCACACAGAAGCAGGGTCAAGCCCCCACTTCATGGCTGCAAAATGTACTTTAGCCTAATTTCCAAGTTAATTGCATTGGAGGAAGGGACAGCAGATGAGCAAACAGCTGGAGATTAAGAGAAGCTGCCCAAGTCAAGAGCATCTTGTGGTGCTAAAAGGTGCAATTAGGATTAATTTCTTCACTACATTAGCATATATATATATATAGATACACATAAACATACACATTCAGCATCTCTCTCTTGCTTGCATGTTGATATTTCCAAAGCACCCCATTGGGAAAGACTGGCCCTGCTTGAATGGTGGCAGCAGGAGAGTGGCCTTTTCCTTGTGACTTGGAAAACTTGGCTTGAACATTATAGTAGAGGGAAGAGGGAAGCCTAACGGAAGGCTCATCGCTCATCCACACTTCCATGTGCCCCACTGTTTTCCCTTGGGAAAACCCATTGTTTACCACTGTGTTATGTACTGAGTTGAATAGGATCCAAAAGGCAGCAGTCTGATTGGTCCTAGAACAATAGGGTCCAGAGTGCAGCAGTCTGATTGGTCCACAGGAGCCACCCAATCCAGCTCCAGGTGGAAGTGAATCCGCAACCTGATTGGCCTACAGGTGAATCCCGGAATTAGCCAATCACGTGGGGCCCATTGTGTAAATAATGTATATAAAGCAGACATTCTGGGGAAACTTCCATTCCTCCTCACCACTATGAGCTGAATAAAGAGCATGAAATATCCACTCTAGACTCCGAGTATATTTCACACTGAATCAGAGCAAATGTCAATGGAGTTTTCTCCAGATTGATGTTTGTTCTGATATAGTGCTAAAGAGTGGATTTTCCAAGGGAAAGCAGCAGGTCAAAGGTGAAATGGCTCGGATCTGTGCTTAAAAAGCACAAGACAAATGAAAATCCCATGCTATCTAGGCAGGGGACAGGTGTGGATGCGCCTAGAGGCAAAAAGGCATTTGACTGCTGCTGAGGGGATCCTCAAACTGCCACAGGACTTGAGGCAATCTCTTCCTTCTCCTGCCCTGAAGATCTATTATGCTGCAAGATGTAGAGATGGCCACCTTTAGAAACTAATAGGACAAATTCATGGAGAGTGGGTCAAATAATGGCTGTTAGCCATGATGTCAATGCAGAAGAAAATTCAGGGAAGAGAGCACCTATTGAATACTAGGTGTGTACAGCAGTTCCAGGCAAAGCTCATATCCCAAAACAAATTGGGCTGATTTCGGTGGATCTAGGCTTCAGACACATCAGGTAGCACTGTATCACCCTGGGTCAGTTTGGCCCACCCAGAGCAATCCGGGGCTGCCAAAGGGCAGGGTGGGCAGGCAGTGGATATGAAGGAACAGAGACCGGCGGCAACCTCTGCAAAGAACACCGTGATGGTATTTGCAAAATGGCTTTCAAACAGCCCTTTGGCTGCCCATGGCTGTTCCCAGCAGGTAAACACACACACAAATGCAGCCAAACTGAGCACACCACAAATTAAGCCTAACCCATGACTGAGTCATGGGGTCTCGCCTGCATTTTTCATTCTTGTTTTCAAAACCAGGAAGAACACATAATTTGGTCAACAACAAGGACTAATAGAACAGCTCCACCTGTGAACAGAGTCCAACCAGTCCCACACCTTTCACTTTTCCTGCTCTGCACTCTCTCTTGGTGATTTTACTGGCTGGAATGTGTACTTGAATTGTGATGATGCTTTTTGCTTGCCTGGATGGGGGTAGAGAGGGTTGCCTGTCTGATTTTGCCACATTCACCACTGGTTTGTGATCCCTGGATGGTTGCCCACACAAAGGAACACAGCCCTCAGACTGGAATCCCCCCCCCCACCACTAGTTTACATGAATCTTGTATTCTAACTGCCAAGTGATCCTCGGGTGAAGGGGGGTATAACATAATCATGGAAGAGCAGCCATCTGGATCAGGCCAATGACCCATCTAGTCCAGCATCCTGTTTTCACAGTGGCTGACCAGATGCCTGTGAGAAACCCAAAAGCATGAATCAAGCACAAGAACATTCCCTTCTCCTGTGGTTTTCTGGCAACTGGCATTTGAAATATATCTTGCCAACTTGAATAAAATATTTGGGGGGAGGCAAGCCCCACCCTGCCTGATTGATCATAAGACACAGAGCATACACACTATTTGAACGGCAATGCCCATCAACTTGGGGGAAGCAGCCTGCTCAAATATTTTATTGGGGAGCCCCAAGGAACCTCTGTCCCTAGGAGAAGGCTCCTATGTTGTGACCAGATCACAATATCCATTGCCAACATCTCAAGTGTGTTCTTGTTCTGATGCAATGTATATGTGAGGTATTTTTGTGTGTGTGTGCATGCATGCATGAACACGAGTTTTTGTGTGTGTTTGATATACACAAAAGGCCAGGATGAACGCCTGCAAAAAAAAATCTCTATCTCATTCTTTTCTTTGAAGACAATCCCTCTTGGATCTTCGCTCCAAACGTGTAAAAACAAAAGCAAAACGCACCCCTCTTTTAATCACCAAGACGACACTAACAAAGCTCAAATGCACCCGGTGCATTTTTAACATTTATCCTCCCTTGTCTTATTAGTACATTTTCCATATGGGGAAATCCAGCTGTTGCTATGGCAGCATTGTCACATGTTGCCACTTCAACACAGCTCTGATTTCAAGGGCTCCATCCCTCTTCTATCCTTGCACACGCCTTAATTATACCAGCAGATGGGGGAGGAGAGGGGCACGTTGGCTTTGGGGGTAGCAGATAGGAACAGAGATCTAGGTTTGCCAGGTATCTGCGTGCTCCTGAAATAGCAGGGTTTTAGACTCTCATGGTATTGAAAATGAAGGTCTAGGTTGAAGCAGACAGGCTTTCTGCACTTAGTTTGAGACCTTTTGCTGTTAGCCCCACTTAGCCATAGGGAATGGCCATAGCTCAATGGTAGGGCATCTCCTTCACATGCAGAAGATTCCAGGTTCGATCCCTGGTATCTCCTAAGTAGGGTTTTCTGCCCAAAACTCTGGAGAGCCACTGCCAGTCAGTGTATGCACTTGTAGCACTGAACTAGATAGACCAATGGTCTGATTTCAGGCTCATCCAGATTTCCTTTTTCATCACACTTTCCAAGCACAGGTCCATGGAAAACTTGATTCTTGTTCATTCTGATTCAGTAGTAAATAGTGGGTTTTCCTGGGGAAAGAGGCAAGACAAAAAAATCCCTCTAATGCAACCTGTGGATCCCCAGATGTTGTTGGACTACACCTCCCATCATCCTTGAGCTCTGGCCTTGCTAGCTAGGGGTGATGGGAGTTGTAGTTCAACAACATCTGGGGACCCACAGGTTGAGAAAGGCTGCTCTAATGCAGGCCTGTGCCTAGAAAGCATGGCGCTAAAGGAAATCTGGATGAACCCTCAGTATAAGGCAACTTCCTAGACTCCACCCTGCTCTTCAGACATCTTCCTGAAACACCAAATGCAGACAGGATCTCCCAACTCCTGACCAAGCCACATGCTGCCATATTCTTTCCCCACCAGGTAGCACCCAGCAAGCAGCAGCCACGCCAGCCTCTCCGACGGCGTTCTTGGGTCTCAGGAGAAAGGGGCTATTAATACTATGAGAACTGAGTATAATGGCAGAAAATAAACGGGGGTTCTTTCTTGTCCTTTTTTAAAGAGAAATGAATGCACCCTCATTCATTTAGCCCATGTTTATATGGGAAATGCTGTCTATGGTGCTGTCTACAGTTCTGATCACCTCACCTAAAAAAGGATATTGTAGAGTTGGAAAAGATTTGGATCTGGGCAACCAAAGATGATCTGGGGGTGTGGAATCATAGAATCATAGAGTTGGAAGAGACCACAAGGGCCATCGAGTCCAACCCCCTGCCAAGCAGGAAACACCATCAGAGCACTCCTGACATATGGTTGTCAAGCCTCTGCTTAAAGACCTCCAAAGAAGGAGACTCCACCACACTCCTTGGCAGCAAATTCCACTGTCGAACAGCTCTTACTGTCAGGAAGTTCTTCCTAATGTTTAGGTGGAATCTTCTTTCTTGTAGTTTGGAACCATTGCTCCGTGTCCGCTTTCATTGGAGAAACTCCCCAATGAAGAATCGTTGCTGTGTTTTCAGTTTAGAAAAACGGTGAGCAAGAGGTGACATGATGGAAGTTCATATGATACCTGGCATGGAGAAAGTTGGCAGAGAAAAGCATTTCTCCTTCTTTCATAACATTAGAACTTGAGGACACTCAGTGAAGCTGAAGGTCAGAAGATCCAAGACAGATAAATTGTTAAAATATGGAATTCATTCCCACGGGATGCAGTGATGGCCACCAACTGGGATGGTGTTAAAAGATTAGACAAATTCATAGAGGATAAGTCTATCATTGGCTACTAGCCATGATGTTTATGCTCTGACTCCATGGTAGCAACAATTCTGAATGCTGGTTTCTGGAAACCGTAGGAGAATAGAGTGCTTGTTGACTCTGGTCCTGCTTGCAGGTTTCCCAAAGGCATCTGGTCAGCCTCTGTGAGAACAGGATGCCAGACTAGATGGGCCATTGGCCTGATCCAGCAGATTCGTCTTATGCTCTACCATTCTCACGAAATGAATGAATGAAAAATGAAAGAGGAAATGGAATAGAAATCCTTTCATTTACTTTCTCCCATTCATTTCTGGCATTTTCATTCCTTTCTCACAGGAGACATTCCTGAAACTGGCAAGATTCATTGCATTTCTTAGCAAATTGATATATTCCAGGAACATTCTGTAGGGAAGGGCCTCTAAGGCCTCTGAAAGTGAGGAGACATGAAAAAACATGTCCAGTTTTAAGAACTGAACAGGAAGAAGAAGAAGAGAAGAGTTTGGATTTGATATCCCGTTTTATCACTACCCAAAGGAGTCTCAAAGAAGTTAACATTCTTCTTTTTCTTCCTCCCCCACAACAAACACTCTGTGGGGTGAGTGGGGCTGCGACACTTCAAAGAAGTGTGACTAGCCCAAGGTTACCCAGCAGCTGCATGTGGAGGAGCGGAGATGCGAACCCAGTTCCCCAGATTACGAATCTACCGCTCTTAACCACTACACCACACTGGAAGAGAGAGTGTCTATTAAACCATGCTGAGAACTGAAGCTCTGTGAAGGGAATAGGGTTCTCCTAACAACTCTTGTCACCCTTAAGAAACTACAGTTCCCATGATGCTTTGGGGTGAAGTCATGATTGTGTGAAGTGGAATGATTTAAGTTTCCAGTGCAGATGGGGCCTGATATCAGTACTCTTCTGAAGTTATACTCTTCTCTTTAAGCCCTGGTACGTGTGTTATTTAGCAGTGAGTCAAAGAGGTGAGGCAGTTTGTATCTCCCAATGATGCTCCAGCTAATATTCTAATGTAGCCAACCTGTTAAAAAATTCATCTCCCGCTAGGACCCATTTTCACGATGACTCTCTTGGCTTAATGCTGCTCCTTCATAAGTTAATCATGGTCTGTCACTTTTGCTTCCCGAGAGAGGCCAAAGAAGAAACATTTTGCTCAGACTTCATAGTTATGCTTAAATAGTCTTCCCTGCTTTTTTCTGAGTCTGAAATTGTTTAACAGCCTCATTTGCTTGTATTCAAATGGACAACATGGAAAAGTCCAATTGGGATCACATTCAGACTGCTATCCATCTATATCCTATATAAGAGGAGTCACAAATTCTATATTTTAGAGGAAGGGGATTTCTTTCAACTTGAGAACCACATTCCCATGTGGGCTACCTTCTAGGGACCCCGTAGCATGGTGGCTTTGGCCAGAGTCAAGAGTAGAGGAAGCAACTGATGTGGCTCTTAGCTTTGTGCAGTGTTACATGTACAGTTGCCAAACCCTGACCTGAAGTCACTATGTCTTCAAACTACAATTCCCATCATCCCTGACCAGTGGTCATGCTAGCTATGGAGGATGGGAGTTGCAGTCCAAAAACAACTAGAGACCCAAGTTTGGGAAACCCTGCTGTATAAAAATGAAGACCTAAAATCCATACTGATGTAGGTCGCCTTGTGTCTGGATTGAACCACTCCAGATTAAGGCTGGAGGCTCAAGTGATGGAATGTTCCTCCAAACCAGCAGCTCCCTCTAATGAGAAAGCTAGCATATCAAGGAGAAGAGTTCTAGATTCTTCACTTATCTGCTGAAGTTCTGAGTTCAGGGAAAATTGATGTATGGAGGAACAGGCATTAATGTCAGCCCTTCGTCCATCCACTGAAGTGAGATAATCATGACAAAGCTTCACCGATAACTAGACCTTAGCTTAGCTGTGTGTTTCCTCTTTCACAGTTGTCCCTCCCTTGACAATCACCCTTTGTCTCCTCTTCTTTAGAAATTCACACTGTAAACTTACAAAGAAACTGTCTTTTCTGCTCAATAGTCTTTTAAACACCATGTATGCTAGTGATTTTCTATAAGCAATGCATGGTAATGACATTTTCCAGGGCTAGCCAGATTCTCCTGGGGTCTGGAAAAAAAAACAAATCACAATTCTATGCTACATTTTGCCAGAGGCCAAGGAAAAACAAGACCATCAACCCTCAGGCTTGATTTCTTTCCCTGTGTTCAAACTGCAGTTTTAGATGTACTTTCTGAGAACAGCAGGGTCATCCGTTGGAGCTGAGCCAGGAATTCCTGTGTCCCATCTCTCGTGGGCCCTTATCGTTCTCTGTGTCCTTCAGTGGGACATGCACTGACAGCACATTTCCCCACCGGCTGTTGAGAGCCTCCTCCCCTCGGGCTGCTCTGTGCCCTCCAAGGTTGAAATCTGTAATATTCCATCCTTGCTTGCCCCCCCCCCAGCTCTGCCCCTGCACACAGTGTGTTAGTAGTTCTCTGACTTTCAGGAGCAAACATCCCCTTTGCCAATGCTATTCCTGACTGCGTACTTGTCCGATGCACTGATATGAAAGATTTCTGAACCCCTAGTGTGGCTACTATCGTGTCAAACAGCCCAACAGCCAAAGTTCAATCAAATAAGAGAAGGGGGAGATTCAGCAACATACATTTTAGTGGTGCAATCTTTGCTTGTGGATTATCATCAGGAGGAGACAGGAGAAGTTTGGTCTGCAACTAAGATTCAGTGCTACTCTTTATGTGCATATAATAGCATCTGTGTGATGTGAGGCATAAAGGATAATGGCTCCTAATTCCTCAGCCTCAGGCATGAGAGGATCTGAAAGAAAGAGAAATTAACACCAGACTTCCAGCCTTGCTTCCGAAGCAAAGATGCACTGCATCAGTAGGGATGGGCAAAAAATCTCAGAATCAACTTGGAATGGACTGAACCATCATTACTCCTGCTGATTGGGCCTTCTCACCATCCCTTCATTTCCCCTATCATTACTTAAAGGTGAAAAAAACCTTACATTAGGGAAGGTTGTGGCAGTAACATGTCTTGAAGGCTCATGGGAGATTTAGTTCCCATGGATCCTGATCATGCTTTCAGGGTTTTTTTTCAAACTTTACTAGGTTCCCCAAGCAAGAAAGGATGACTCTGCTCAAGAGTTGCAGTGTCATAACCTTAGAGCAGCGGTTCTCAACCTGTGGATCCCCAGATGTTGTTGGACTACAACTCCCATCATCCCTGAGCTCTGGCCTTGCTAGCTAGGGATGATGGGAGTTGTAGTCCAACAACATCTGGGGACCCACAGGTTGAGAAAGGCTGCCCTAGAGCATGATTCCCCAGAGACAGAATCATCAAAGAATGACTGTCCAAGGATCAAACATCAGCCTTTAATTATTGATCCACAAACTCCTTGGTGGATGAGAGCTCTGAGAGCTCTCTTGAAACTCCAGGGCCTTGAAGAACAGACACCATAGGAAGACACCAGATCTTTCAATGACCAAATGCATCATTCAGGAGGTGGGGAATCTAGTCAGTGGACACTTAGCCTAGGCTATGAAGATCTGTCAGTTGCTCCACAGCACTGCTCAGACAATTCTGTCTAAACTGTAAGATTACTATTCATGGTCCTGATACCTGCCTGGTTGCTCTCCAAGGTGCTGATCATGGCTTGCCTTGTCTTCCTTTGTGCCTGGGACTCCAGACTGCCCAGTTCCTGCCTTAAGGCAATACCCAGTCAGAGTCCTGGACAAGGGAGGTATTAACAGACTAGGATATCTGGGTCTCCGTAGGCACTAACTGCTGGATGATTGCTCTTGACATCTGGTTCTTCATTTAGTCTTAGCAGAGTTTCTCCCATTCTCTAGCTGAGGGAAATGTAGCCTGAGAAATAGAACAGTTTTTGACTGGTGCAGAGAAAGTCCAATGGCAACCTGAGCTGCATGCTGTGGGGGCACCAGCTCACTCTGAAGAGCTGATGTAAAGCAATGGATATGATCGTCTGTTGGAATGTTGGGAGTTCTGCCTCTGCCTATACTGTAAACACATATACTGCAAAACATCATATGTCTCCAGTCACTTCCTTCCCAACGCAAACCAGAGTGCTGCATCCCTGGAACTTTTGACTGCTTGGAGAAGTTGGATGAGCATAACAGTACATTGAGTTCGTCATAGGAAGCTGCCTTGTACTGAGTTGGACCACTGATTTATCTAAGTTTGTACACACTTCCCGGCAGCAGATCTCCAGGATTTCAGCCAGCAGCATTCCCTGAAAACACCATGGATCGAACATGGGACCTTCTTTATGCATGGGAGATGCGCTACCGCTAAACCATGGTGTCCCCATCAGTTTACGCTTCAAGCATGACTTGCCAAAGGCCACCCAGAGGATCCAAGTCTGGTTCCCGGATTTGCTTTGTGGTATCCCATGGGCAAGAACAGCACACTGCTTCCCAACTGGAAGCATAAGCCCTTCAATCAAAATCTCCTTGTTGAACCCCCTTGAAAAATTCATGGGCTCCCGAGTGGTCTTTTTCAATGATGCTCCTCCAAGCACCATTATTTGGAGGACAGCTGATCTTCTTGTCTTTTATCTTTTGGCAACACTTCTATGCATGGGGTTTATTTCTGGCTTTTTCCACCTTAGTCTACACTTGACACAGCAACAGGCCATCTCTCCTTATGAATTGCTCATCCTCTTACCCTTTGCAGAACAAGGCACAGAGATGTTTCTTCAACCCCCTACCACTCCACCCAGCTGTCAGCACAAGCGCACAGCATCCTTTGTTCTTGCTGAGGGTTTGATCTATCAAGATGACTCTTCTTGTCCCCCAGACCTGTTTTTTCCTGGTTTCGCTTGTCACTTAATTTTCCGAAAGCTCACAGGGTGAGGCTGGGGTGAGCGGAGGCTTGAAACAGCTCACTTGTATCTCTTTTTCACAGCCCATCTCCAATTCAGATCAGATGTCCTCTTTAACGCTCAGCATTCAACCCCTTTTAAAAGCTAGATAGCCCATTTACAGCCTCCAATCTACCAGCCAGACCCAATAAATCAATGATGGGCATCACATTGTTTGATGTGTAAGTCAGCAGAGGGGGATAAGTATAATTTGAAAGCAGGCAGGCATTTATGGTCCCCCTTTGTCTCCTTTAACTGATGATGGCACCAGCAGAACAAGGTCATTTCTTCTTCACTTCACAGAGTAATGCAGCAGAGTCTAACCTGGGTTGACCTCATCTATGCATGTTGGACACAAGTGTGCACTCTAACATGCATAATCCTGACAGCATATAATCCTTTCTCAGCATAACTGGACAGTTAAATGACAGACCACTGAGCATATATATTTGGACTCAAATGGTACATATAAGGACAAATCTCTACCTGGTTCTCCACTCATTTCTCCCTCCAAGGGGAACACTGGGGACTTTGACACTATGGTGTCAGGATTATGTATGTTAGAAAGGAGTACCCAGCATGGAGCCTTCCATCCAGATGCTGTCAGACTTCAACTCCCACCAGCCCCAGCCAAGATGGACAATAGTCATGAATGATGTAGTCCAACAACTTGCGGAAGTCACCATGTTGGCTACCCTTGGTTTAAGGTATATAGCATCCTTAAGGTAAAAGTAAAGGGACCCCTGACCATTAGGTCCAGTCTTGGCCAACTCTGGGGTTGCAGCGCTCATCTCGCTTTATTGGCCGAGGGTGCCAGCGTACAGCTTCCGGGTCATGTGGCTAGCATGACTAAGCCACTTCTGGCGAACCAGAGCAGTGCACGGAAATGCCGTTTACCTTCCCACCGGAGCGGTACCTATTTATCTACTTGCACTTTGACGTGCTTTCGAACTGCTAGGTTGGCAGGAGCAGGGACTGAGCAACGGGAGCTCACCCTGTCACGGGGATTCGAACCGTCGACCTTCTGATCGGCAAGTCCTAGGCTCTGTGGTTTAACCCACAGCGCCACCCACGTCCCTATAATAGCATCCTTACCTAAGCATAATTTCCAGGGTGGCTCGGGGAAAGTCACAACAGTCAAAGTGATGCATCTCTCTCTCTCTCTCTCTCTCTCTCTCTCTCTCTCTCTCTCTCTCTCTCCCTCCCTCCCTCCCTCCCTCCTTCCATCCATCCCTCCACACACACACACACACACACACACACACACACAGAGAGAGAGAGAGAGAGAGAGAGAGAGAGCATATGACATTTTGCTGCCTGAGGCAAAGGACAACTGCATCCCACTCCAAGCATAGAAGCTCAACAGACTGGCTGTTGGCTCAGCACTGGCAACAGTATAGTCCACCAAAGTTTAGGGTAGTAGGCTAATTGAGAGGGGACAGATCAAGCAAGGTCACACACACAGCTCTTTCCTCCAACATTTTACCACCACTCCCCATCTGCCGTCTGATTTATACCAGGTCAGACTCAGTGCCAGATTCACGTATAAGCTAAACAAGCTATAGCTTATGGTCCCACTCTCTTGGGGCTCCCAAATTTTTTTTAAGGGAAAATCAAACTGGATGTACATTTCCAAAATATAAGATAAAAAACAAATAAAACAAAACCTACATACAGCAACAGTTAAATACTGGCTTTAGATACCTGTTAGGTCCATAAATTACCATATAGCATATATTCAACACAAAAAACAGCGGCGATTTGTTGTTGACAAAGAACAGCTGGACATATAAAGAGCCCCATAACCTTCAGTAGCTTAGGACTCATCAAACCTAAATCCGGCCCTGGTCAGACTCTAATGCTGTATTGCCTATTCTATATCAAAGTGATTCCCAACAGCTGTTCAACCTGTTGCCTCATGGTTTTAAATGGAGATGCCTGGGACTGAACCAGGACCTTCTGCATGCACAGAATATGTGCTTTAGCACTGAGCACCAACCCATATGTTGCATAAGGTACTAGAGAGCCTGGCCCACAGAATAAAGCAGCAGGGGTGAGGAACCTTATTCTGTCCTTCCAGCAGAGGTGCAAGTAGGGTATTTCAGTCTCTGGGGTTGTATTATTACTGGAAACAAGGGAGATGCTCTTTGGATCTAAAGATAGCTCTTTAGATGGTGCTCTTCTAGACAGCATCTTAAAAAGCAGAGACATCACCTTGCCAACAAAGGTCCGTATAGTGAAAGCTATGGTTTTCCCAGTAGGGATGTATGGAAGTGAGAGCTGGACCATAAAGAAGGCAGATCACCAAAGAACTGATGCTTTTGAATTCTGGTGCTGGAGGAGACTCTTGAGAGTCCCAGGGACTGCAAGAAGATCAAACCTCTCCATTCTGAAGGAAATCAGCCCTGAGTGCTCACTGGAAGGACAGATCCTGAAGCTGAGGCTCCAAGACTTTGGCCACCTCATGAGAAGAGAAGACTCCCTGGAAAAGACCCTGATGTTGGGAATAGTGGAGGGCACAAGGAGAAGGGGACGACAGAGGACGAGATGGTGGGACAGTGTTCTCGAAGCTACCAGCATGAGTTTGACCAAACTGCGGGAGGCAGCGGAAGACAGGAGTGCCTGGCATGCTCTGGTCCAGGGGGTCACGAAGAGTTGGATACAACTAAACGACTAAACAACAACAACAACATACATCACTTCGCTTATCCCAAAATGTGGCAAATAGCCCTGCAGTGTTTGGAATGAGCTTCCTGCTCATTCTGTTCACTGTGGCCCTAGTCATGTACCCCAGAGTCTTACAGTACCCGAATTGTGCCCCTGGCCACTAGGAGAGCAATTGCACAACTAAGATGCATACATTCAATCTTAGGCTTTCAGAGGGATTATTACACATTCACTGCTGTGCAAAGGAACTCAATCCACAGTTCTGGTTCTGACCCTGGGGATAATGAAGAACTGTCTAAGAAGTCTATTCAGCATTTTAATGAGGTGATGTTTTGCAAGGGCTATTTAAGCCTTGCAATTAGCACTGCTGAACAGGAGGCCAAAAATGGATTGACAAAGGACAATGTCCTCCCCATGCAGACTTGGACGAGCTCTTTTCTCTTGCCAGCAATCCAAGGCAGGCTGTTTTCCTTGGAGGTGGTGGTTTGTTTTTTGTTTTTTCGCATCTGAGCTGGCTGCCAGGTCGCTCCTGCACAGAAGCAAGAAACTGTTTCCTTTTGCTGGCTTGCTCTTCTCTGAGAAAGGTCAGACGGGTTAATTTCCAAGAAGATAAGTGATTATGACTGCCTGGAGACTGCAACTTCTTAGGATCCCAGATTGGACTCCTAGAATTTCTGTACCTCTGAAAATCCTCCTCTTCCATCACCACCACCCCCCACAAAAGGCAGGCGCAGGCTTCAGCCAGCAGAACCCAAACCTAATTCACATGTCCATCACACAGGGTCAAATCTGATTTGTATGATGATTGACACATCGCTGGCTTTCTAATCAGTGCTTGGTATGAAATGTTTGTGTGAGGAAAGAATTTTGTCCTCACTTGGTGGTACATTGCATTGGGTACTTCAAAGCTGAGGTATACATATAAGAGGAGGAGGAGGAGGCAGCAATGATGTATGAACTGTCAGCCCTTATAGTAAAACAAAATATGTTCCTCCATAATATGGAGAAAGGGCCATAGTTCAGTAGCAGAGCATAAGGTCCTGCCATAAGATCACCCATTCCCACCATCTGCCAATCACCCATTCCCACCACCCTTCTGAGTAATACCCCTCCCCACCTTCTCACTATATAGACGGGTCTGGTGACTTCTGTTTCAGTGTATCTGAAGAAGTGTGCATGCACACGAAAGCTCATACCTAGAACTAACTTAGTTGGTCTTTAAGGTGCTACTGGAAGGAATTTTTTGTTTTGACTATGGCAGACCAACACGGCTACCTATCTGTAACCAGAAATAGTACCTCGGGTTAAGAACTTTGCATCAGGATGAGAACAGAAATCAGGCGGTGACACAGCAGCAGCAGCGGGAGGCCCCATCAGCTAAAGTGGTACCTCAGGTTAAGAACAGTTTCAGGTTAAAAACGGACCTCCAGAATGAATTAAGTTCTTAACCCGACGTACCACTGTAATGAAATGCATATGGACTCAGTTGTTGGATCCAGAACCTACATGTTATGGTTGGGTCTCTCCCACAGAAGCAAGACAACGCTGGCAGCAATTAACTCAGGTTTTATTGCTCAAAACACACAAATCACTCTGGAGCTCAGTCACTCAGCTTCGGCTTCCAAGTTTGCTGTTGCCGAGTCTGAGGTATGCCTCTTCCTCCTCCCACTTTTAAAGCCCCACTTACGCTTCCTTTCCTGTTCACGCCTTTCATTAATCTTTGTGAGTCTACGCACCTGAGGATGGGCAATTCCCAGTAGCTCTCCCTCTGAGTCTGAGCTACGGCTGTCAGTCTGCATCTTCTCCCTTGAACTCCCTCTTCACTTCTCCTGGTTCTCGGCACTCAGGCTTCTACTGCAAATTGGCTGCTCCTCCCCCCTGCCTAATTCCTGCCTAATTACCCCCACCTGTCTCTCCACACTCTCCCCCTCTGTCAGCAATGGAACGCAGCTGACACCACCATTGTACTTTGTTGAATGGAACATGACATTAGGCACAGTGTTTCCCAACCTTTGGTCTCTAGCTGTTTTTGGACTACACTTCCCATCATCCCTAACCACTGGTCTTGCTCGCTAAGTATGATGGGAGTTGTAGTCCAAAAACAGCTGGAGACCCAAGGTTGGGAAACACTGCATTAGGGTAAGTTGAGCTACTCCCCTTGCCCCTTTCTTATCCTTGGCAGAGCTGCATAAACCCCTCACATGGTGCCACTAAGACCTCATGCAATGGTCTCACTTGAGACCTGGAGCTTTTCTCCAACATCAGGGTTGGAAAGCCTTACAACAGCTTTCCTTGGAAAGCATGCAAATTGCCCTCCCCAACAGGCCATGCCTGCAAGGGGAATGAGGTCTCTCTTCTCTCTTGAGCTTGAGCTTGAGCTTGAGCTTGCTTCTAATTTTTCATTCCCCTTTCCCTATTCATGGGGACCGACTGAGAAAGTGCCGCTGTTAGGAGCCGTTCTCCAGCACCAGTCACTGCTGAATTTCAAACACCCCTGAAAGAAACCAGGAACAAGCGAGCTCTTGTGTTCTTCTCCTTAACCTCTTTGGGTTGAGTCTTTTGCACTGGCAGTGTGCCGGGTGTTTTGCATGCCAGTCAGTCGAGCAATGGCATCTCTCACCATTTCTTGTCTGGAAGGGGGAACCGTCAGAAAAGAGCAGGCCTTTGGCTTAGTTGGAAGTGGAGCCATAGCTGAGACGCTATTCTTTCTGTGTCTCTCTGCCTCTCTCTCCCCACCTCTCTCCCATCTTTGGATGTGATGAAGGCAATTGGAGGTGGGCGAGTGGGGGAGGAGAGGCTTATCTGTGTATCCTCAATTGAACCTCTGTCTTCTGCAGAAACTGCTGCCAGGCTTGGCTTCCTAGCACTTATATATTTAGAGTTATTTACTTACTGCATTCATATCCCCCTCTCTTTTTTCCTCTAAGGAGTTCACATGGTTGTCCCCAGCAACCCTGTGAGGTAGGCTAGGCTGAGAGGCAGGGACTGGCCCAAGGTCACCCATGAGCTTCATGCTGAGTGCTGATTTGGAGCCTCATCCCTTTCCATCACTTGAACCACTACACTCTCCAGTGTGGTGTAGTGGTTAAGAGTGGTAGACTCGTAATCTGGTGAACCGGGTTTGCTTCCCCGCTCCTCCACATACAGCTGCTGGGTGACCTTGGGCCAGTCACACTTCTCTGAAGTCTCTTAGCCCCACTCACCTCACAGAGTGTTTGTTGTGGGGGAGGAAGGGAAAGGAGTATGTTAGCCGCTTTGAGACTCCTTTGGGTAGTGATAAAGCAGGATATCAAATCCAAACTCATCTTCTTCTCTTCTTCTCCTACAATAAAGCAATAACAATAATCCCAGCCCATTACCCAATGTTAACTCAGAGATCAACTTGTCATAAAATCAGAGGGAGGGGCAGCAATGCATGGTGGATCTGAACTTCAGCCACCATCTAAGGTTCCCATCCAAGGCCACAGCCAGATTTTCAGGGAGCCCTAGCCCAAGGGAGATTCCCCCTTACAGAAGGTCTTCCTAATGGGTAGAATCGCTTCAATATGGGAGGGGGTTTTACTTGGTAGCAACTGTAGCCCATCTCTCTCTCTCTCTCTCTCTCTCTCTCTCTCTCTCTCTCTCTCTGACTTGCACAAACATGATAGCACACTTCCCAAAGACAGAACACACTCTGACGGAGCAGCGGGCACTCTCAAAGAAGGAGTGTGTGGCTCTATTTATAAAACTTGCTTTATTGTACTGGGCCTCTGATTTCTATCGCAGCTTTGACTAGCCACGGTTTCTTCTCCTCACCTTGGAAGGTCCATAAACAGCAAACCCATAATTACCAGCTACAAATTTTATGTGCAGAGTTTAATGGTGGCGATAGCAGTGAACAAAAACTCATGGAGAGCTGTAGAATACACAGGGGTAGAAGTTTATGCAATCTACTCATAAGGGTGTTTTGTCAGTGGGGAGCCATACAGCCACAGCAGAGGTCCTTTTCTATTTTGCATTCATGAGGGTATCGGGATAGATTGATACAATCCTGCTTTCAATACTGTTTGAACCTGCAAAGTTTTGGGGGCAGACATACTGCTTCGTTTCCAATCAGTGCATGACCTGTAGCTTCCTGCTGAAACCCTGTAACTCTTCGTACCACAAATGTTTGGGCAGGAGATCAGGTTGTCCCACCAGAGGCACCAAGTTGTGTGCGTGCACACAATATTGCATTGTCTGGAGGAGGCCGAGCACTCTGGAGGAGCTGGCCACCGAAGCTGTGACACGCAACGCGCAACACATCTGACGTCACATGTGTCAGCATTGCACGCATGATGTCATGCACATGCTGTGCGCTGGAACTCCTCAACACCTGTGTCCCGCTATTGTTGCTCTGTTGCACACAAGTGCCCCCCCCCCCCGACTGCAATAACACAGTTACACTGGGAAAGCATCGCATAGCAACTAATCAAGCAAAATGATGTGCGGATGGTCCACCACTAATGCAATATTATTGCATCAATGACCTGTTTCAGAATGTGCATACAACCCACCCCACATGTACACACATGAGTCTGGAGGGAGCCATAGATAGTGTCACGGGGCTTGGTGACTCAGTAGATGTTATGGAGGCGGCAAAGGATTGTCCTTCATGCCTCAGTCTTATTCACATCTTATGTCCCTGGAGTCATTGGAAGATATGAAGCTGCCTTCTTTCAGGTTATACCATTGATTTCCAAAGTGGGTGGTACTGCTGCCTGAAAGGCAGTGGAATTCCCCGGGTGTGTGTGTGTGTGTGCTTTTAGCCAAGAGATGGAAAGAAGACCAGAGAAGAGTGGCAGACCAAGCTAACAGAATATGCAGAAATGGCAAAACTGACAGGAATGATCAAAAACCAGGAAGACCAAGTATTCTTAAAAAACTGGAATAACTTTTTAATATATCTGAGAGACCACTATAAACAGTTGAAATCATTGGCAGGAATGCAATGACACTTGGAAGGTAAAATGAATTTTGGATACTATAATTATATAATAGATAGATTGCAGTAAAAAAGGCAGGAAAAAAATCCAGAATTAGAGGGAAGGAAGGAGGTCTGGAGGTTCAAAAGAACCCCTTTTTAATGTTGAATGTGTTATGTTTGTTATGTACAACTTTTATTGAAAATTAATAAAAATAATTATATGAAAAAGGAGGAATTACTGGGGTGTGGGGGAGGCGTCCTATGAGGCAAAAGGGTGGCAGGGGGCTGCTGGAGGTGTAAATGACTGTCCAACATTGAAAAGTTGGTATCCCTGGAGCAAGTTCATCAATTTTGTGTAACTGATTAAACTAAAAAGTTTTAATCGCATTTTGAATAAATGTGCAATTGATAGTGGGTCATGCAGAGACTGTTATAGTCATTAATAGTTTTTAAAGGGTGGAGCAGGGGGGGCACTGGGGAACCAAGGGAGTGGTGGCCTGAAAAAGTTTGAGAACCACTGGGTTAGACTATATAGTGCACCATCTTGCCCAGTATTATCCATACTTAGCTGTCAGTAGCTTCCTAAGCTTTCAGGTGGAGGATTCTCCCATTACCTTCTGTCTGGTCCCTTAGCTGAAGATGTCAGGGTTTGGGAAATGATTTATAATGAAATGAAAAAGGTATTTAAGTATACCTTCTTGAAGAAACCAGAGGCCTTTCTTCTGGGCATGGTTGGCCAATTGGTGCCAAAGAAGGACAGAACTTTCTTTATGTATGCGACAACAGCAGCAAGAATACTCATCGCAAAATATTGGAAGACACAAGATCTACCCACTCTGGAAGAATGGCAGATGAAGATGATGGACTATATGGGATTGGCAGAAATGACCGGCAGAATCCGAGACCAGGGAAAAGAGTCAGCGGAAGAAGACTGGAAGAAGTTTAAAGACTATCTGCAGAAATATTGTAAAATTAATGAATGTTAGAATGATGTTGGACAGAAATTAAGTGGTTTCCAGCTGTAATGCTTAAGAGATATGAAAAATAAGGTTTAGAAATAAGTAAAAATTAACGGTGAGGATTTGTTGAACTAACAATTTGAATTGGAATACAAGAAAGGGAGGTATGAGGAGGTCTGGAAAATAAGTTAAAAGAAAATAAGTAATGGAAATTCTATGCGTTTTTTAATTACCTTTGTATTTTTGTATTTTTTGTATTTTTGTTATCTTCTTTTGTTTTCTTTACTTTTTTTCACTTTACATTGTATTATTTTTTGAAAATTTTAATAAATATTCTATTAAAAAAAAAGAAGAAGATGTCAGGGTTTGAACCGGGGACTTTCTGCATGCAAAGCTCTACTACGGACCCTTCCCAACAGAAAGGGCCTCGATTGCCTCCAAACTATGTTCCAAGACTACTTGCAAACCAGGCTAGGAGGAAAATGCTTCAAGATGGGGAAGTTAGCTTGGTGGATGGTTAAGTTGTTGTTGTTTAGTTGTTTAGTTGTGTCTGACTCTTCGTGACCCCATGGACCAGAGCACACCAGGCACTCCTGTCTTCCACTGCCTCCCGCAGTTTGGTCAGACTCATGCTGGTAGCTTCGAGAACACTGTCCAACCATCTCGTCCTCTGTCGTCCCCTTCTTCTTGTGCCCTCCATCTTTCCCAACATCAGGTCTTTTCCAGGGAGTCTTGTCTTCTCATGAGGTGGCCAAAGTCTTGGAGCCTCAGCTTCAGGATCTGTCCTTCCAGTGAGCACTCAGGCCTGATTTCCTTCAGAATGGATAAGGTTTGATCTTCTTGCAGTCCATGGGACTCTCAAGAGTCTCCTCCAGCACCAGAATTCAAAAGCATCAATTCTTTGGAGATCAGCCTTCTTTATGATCCAGTTCTCACTTCCATACATCACTACTGGGATGGTTAAGTACCCTTACTCTAAAGCCAGTAAGGTGTAAGAATTAGAGCTCTCTGCAATGCTCAAGCACCATTTTAGACATGAGAAAAATATAATTGCGGCTGGCCAGCCAAGTCATGCCTAGTTTGGCCCTCAGCCCAGTAGAAAGGGATGAATATAGAAGGATCATTTATCAAAAACTGGCGTGAATGTTGCAAGTAGGAAACCAAGTCCTCTTTCTGCTGCATCATGAGGATAATTTGGACACATCTGCACCTTGATTAGAAATCTGGGGGAAGCTAACATGCTCAATATCACTTGGCAGGATGATCTAGGAAGTACAGCTGTGGATGAGTCCTGTGTCAAATCAGGTCTGCTTGGGGGAATCTGGACATCGATAGAATGAATTCAAGGAATCACCTGGTTAAATCTTCATGTGTAAGATGTTCAGTATTGCAAACCATATAGATGACAATCCAACTTTCCCTGGATTTGCTCCAAGGGAGGGAACTCCATTCAATGAGTTGAGTTGCTCATAGAATTATGAAGTTCTCTCCCAACAATTATCCAATAGTGATCTTTCTTTAAAATCACTGGTGGAACATTAACCTCCTAAGGGAGTTGGCTGTATTCAAATCATCCAGAGATTGATGGCTGGGGAGCAGGTTCTGCACTCGCCAAGCAACTGGAGGAAACATCTGCATTCTTATGAGTTAGAGAAATTGCCAACTAGGCTTCAACGTATCAGTCTATTTCTGGTCTGCACCCATTTTCTCATGTGTCTGTTCCATCCCGTTTGTCATTAATCTACGGTCAAATCTGCACACCGGCAAATATGCATTAAAATGCTATTTTAAATGTACATTTGTTAAAGCAAGTTCTCTCAAAATATGCATTTCTGAAAGCAATTCTCAGATCAATAGCAAGATCAAAATGCATCAGAACATTCAGAAAGTGTAAAAACCAGTGGATATCTCCATTATCTGGTAAAAACCAGTGGATAACTCCATTACAATCCAGGGATTAACTCAAGAGGCAAGGATCAGGTCCATTTGCATTGGAGCTGGAATTGCATTGGAACAAAGTCCTTCATTTTCCAGTTACCCAGTAGAGAGGGAGGCATTGCTCTGGTTGTAAATTGCGTAGTGAGCAAACAATGATGTCTGCAAAACCTTGTGGTGTGTTGGTATTCCTGTGGGGGTCTTTGTGGGGTTGGGCTTGCACCGCTGGAATTGGTTGGTGTATTTCCCAACGTGCTCCACTCTAAGAGAATTAGGCTTTTGTGTATCCAGAGCATTAGATCTGCCAGTGAAAATGTGTTGGTGAATAGAATTAGCCGGATCAGGGGGGACAGGCTATAAAGATAATGAGTTTCTGTAAATTAACCTTGCTCGGTCCCTTTAAACTAAAGAAGTGTGACTTCACTGGGGGAACGTGGGGCATTTTTTCATTGTGTGATTTATGTGATTTATGAGTACTTAAATAGTTTGTGTCATGGACTGGCTGGGTGAAGAGGAACGGTGGGAGGCACCAGTTGGGGAACCCCCTAGGGAACCCCTAGGGTAAGAAGGCATAGAGCCAGGGCACTGGTGGTGGGATGATGATGAGTGGTCAAAGGGAGAAGGAGCAAACCAGGAGGAAGAGGTGTTAGCAGCAGGAGAGGTGACAGGATTTAGTGAACAGGAGGAGGCTGTGGCAGAGAGCAGTTCAGACTCTGACTCTGAGACTGAAGCAGAGGCTGGAATGGAGGGTGGCCAAGAAGCATAGTGGAGACAGGCTACTTCATTGGAACAAGACCTCATGGAAAGTGCTGCTGAGATCACCAGGCCTGTCGATTGTTTCCTTGAAGAAAGATTTAACTGCACTGGCCTCAGGTGATTTATCATTTTTTGTTGCTGAGTTGGGTCAAATAAATGCACCCACCTCCCTCATTCTCTTAGATTCAGGCAGATGGCTAGGGCAGCCCAGGAGGACCCTCATGAAAATGTGCACACATGCAACAGTAGAGGCCTGATTGGAAAGTTTAAAGCCCACCACTGCTACATGGGAGAAGGATTGAAGAAAAGGAAATATGCATTAGCACTGCCCCATAGCTTGACCAATCATGGCTAGGAGCAGCTAGGAGCTAGGTAAAGGTAAAGGGATCCCTGACCATTAGGTCCAGTCGGGGACAACTCTGGGGTTGTAGCGCTCATCTTGCTTGTACGGAAACGCCGTTTACCTTCCCACTGGAGCGGTACCTATTTATCTACTTGCACTTTGACGTGCTTTGACTGCTAGGTTGGCAGGAGCAGGGACTGAGCTCACCCCGTCGTGGGGATTCAAACTGCCGACCTTCTGATCGGCAAGTCCTAGGCTCTGTGGTTTAGACCACAGCACCACTCGTGTCCCTAGCTAGGAGCTAGGTGGAGTCATAATCTGAGAAAAAGTGTAGATTCAGACACTCTGGCTAGCTTCTGGTTTGTGTTGAAATGTTTGTTTTGGGCCTCTCAAAAGTACATAAAGGCAAGAAGTGGGCAGGGGGAGTACCAGCCTGCAATGGTGCCCACCTGAGAAGTGCCAGAACTTCACTCCAGTACACTCCAGCTGGGGGGGGGGGTGGAACCCTGGATGGCCTCTTGTATGCCTCTGTCCGGCAATTCCTGCAGCCAAGCTGGTGCCAAATGTACTGTTCTGCTTTCCTTTGCACCACATCAGTGAGCCCAAGAGGGAGGTCTTGTCATCTGGGCAGCCCAAGACCTCCTCCATACACACTTTCTGGGCTTGCATCCCAGAGAGGTCACTTCAGTGCTGCTAACAAAGGAAAAATAACATGGGAAGCAGCAGCTATGAGTTTCTGGTCTCTGCAGCCACAGCAGGCACTGTGATCCTCCAGCAGTTTGACTTCACCCCCAGAGGTGCACTCCATTGTCTCTTGAGACTGGTAGATGCCAACAACAATTCCTTTTCAAGTGCAGTAAGCTTCTCCTCATCACTTGGCAGGGCAATCCAGAAACAAACAGCTCTTGAAGTTGTCAAACGTTTGCCCTGGTTAAGTTACCATTTAGAAAAATGCCCATCAATATTCACTCATCATTTCACTTCTTACGGCTATGGCTTAAACAAGCCATCAATCAAGATAACACTCTTAACAATGTTGCATTTCATATGCTTTATTATGCTTAAATTATTTCCCCTGTTGTGCTCTATTTAGAAATTCCTTTTCAAACATAGTACACATGCAATCTGGTTTGCTAAAAACATTTTTTTTTAAGGAGCATGATTTCATAAAGAATAAATCATTTCTTAACAATCCAGATGGAAATCAATCATAATAACTAAGAGCCGGGGCAGCTAAGAGAGTGAGCTAGCAAATCAGGAATCATGTCTCTGCCATGACCTCACTTAGTGGCCTTAGGAGAGTCACTCCATCTCAACCTCACTTCTGCAATATGGGGATGACAATGCTAGCCTACTGTACGCAGGGTTGTTATAAGGGTTAAAGTTATACAGTTCATGCTTTAAGAATAATAATAAATAATAATAAAATTTTATTTATATCCTGCCCTCCTCAGCCGAAGCTGGGCTCAGAGCAGCTAACAACAGTAAAAGTAACACAGTTTACATAAAATCACAGTCTATTAATTGAAATACATTCTAAAATCAATTCATTCTAAAATCAATTCAGAATCAAGTTAATGGCAACCATTGGGCCAGAGTTCTGTGAGGATTACAGAAGGAGGGGGTCAGACTGTGCCTTGTCCAAAGGCCTGGTGGAATAGCTCTGTCTTGCAGGCCCTGCGGAAAGATGTCAAGTCCTGCAGGGCCCTAGTCTCTTGTGACAGAGCGTTCCACCAGATCAGGGCAACAACCAAAAAAGCCCTGGCTCTGGTTGAGGCCAGCCTAACCTCCCTGTGGCCCAGGACCTCCAAGATGTTTTTATTTGAAGACCGTAAGGTCCTCCATGGGACATACCAGGAGAGGCGGTCCCATAGGTACGAGAGTCCTTTGCACTCAGAAGCTCCTCAAGTGAATCTCTGGCTTTGTGTTGAAAAGTTCAGGTAGCAGGGAGTGAAAAGGACCTGTATCTGATATCTTGAGAAGTGGTGGAATCTCCTCTATTAGAGCTTATTAAGCAGTGGCTGGATGGTCAATCTACCAGGGATTCTGTCCTAGTGGATTTACTCCTTCAGCTTAAAGTTGGCTAGGTGACCTGATGTCACAAACTGGCAAGACAACAGGGAGTAAGAAGAGAATCCCAGTGAGGGGTGTAGCCGTGACTGGGACACACTGGGGCAAGCTAGGAATGGGGATGGAAAAGGAGAGGTTGGTGTAGAAAGTTTTCACAGAGCAATGGAAGATGGCGGGGGGATGGGGGTCAGTGCACAGGAACCAGAGCAGCAGGACCCATCACCAGAGCCAGAGGGGGCCCATGTCTCCATGAACATAGCAGGTTCTGAGGCGTAGTTCTGCCCAGACACTGAGGTCCAGCTCCAAGGGCCTTCTGGCAGTTCCCTCACTGTGAGAAGTGAGGTTACAGGGAACCAGGCAGAGGGCCTTCTCGGTAGTGGCACCCACCCTGTGGAACGCCCATCAAATGTCAAAGAGATAAACAACTACCTGACATTCAGAAGACATCTGAAGGCAGCCCTGTTCAGGGAAGTTTTTAATGTGTGACATTTTAATGTATTTTTAATCTTTGTTGGAAGCTGCCCAGAGTGGCTGGGGAGACCCAGCCAGATGGGCGGGGTACAAATAATAAATTATTATTATTGTATATAATGAATTTTCAAAGATACTTAAACTTTCCCCAAAAGGCTTGAGATATTCCTCTTGGGGATGGTAACAATGGAGGTCCCAAAAAAACCAAAAGAGTTTATTACTATATGCCACCGCCACAGCTAGAACCATATTGGCACAAAAGTGGAGAACAAGGATAGTACCCAGAAAGGAAGAATGGCTGTGCAAAATGTTTGAATGTGCTGAACTGGCTGGTCTGACGAACAGGATAAGAGAAAATGAAGATAAGGAATATAAGTAGGAATGGATAATGTTAGCTGAATATTTTAAGAACCAGTATAAACAAATATATAGCTTAGCAGGGAGGGTTAAATATGCTCTCTGATCCTGTTTTTGAAAATGCATTTTTTTTTTTTTAAAGAGCACTCTGTCCTCCTCTGTTTTCTAGCAACTGGTATTCAGAAGCATTTGCTGCATCCAGCTGGTCACTTTTTGAAACATGTTACTGGGGCTGCATCTCTTCTGGACCGGGTACACCCTTGGTCACAACCAGCACGGCTGCTCTGAACAACCTCAGAGAGAAACCGAGATGCTTTGCATCACGGCCCACTTCATTTCCAGCTTCGACATCTTTCACTGTCTCCACTGGATATTTGTGACCAGTCCACCTGCTTCGAAGTGGAAGCTGCAGGCATTTTGATGGATGCACTGAATGTTCTGCCAGGCAGCAGAGACATGCCTCAGAGCTTGGCTGCCAATGTGCAGGCGAGTTCATCTCACTGTGGCCGCTGCAGCAGCTGAAGCTAACAGTGCACCAAAACATTATGGTAAGGAAACCACAGTGAACCAGTGCACTCATTAACACCTACTCATCTGGCCAACCACAGCTTCTATTACATTTTTTTATTTGGTGGATGCTCTGGAGCAGGGGATGAGGAACCCCAGGCTGAAGAAGAGTTTGGATGTGATATTCCACTTTATCACTACCCGAAGGAGTCTCAAAGCAGCTAACAATCTCCTTTCCCTTCCTCCCCCACAACAAACACTCTGTGAAGTGAGTGGGGCTGAGAGACTTCAAAGAAGTGTGACTAACCCAAGGTCACCCAGCAGCTGCATGTGGAGGAGCGGAGACGCGAACCTGGTTCACCAGATTACGAGTCTACCTCTCTTAACCACTACACCACACTGGCTCTGTGTCCCTCCTAGTTATTCTATCTGTCCCTCAGGACTCTCCCCAGACCACACTCTCTCTATATTGGTCAACATTAAGGATAGGGGAGAAATCTGATTCAGTTTTTATGTACAGGCACATTTACCTTCTTCTTGAAACAATACAATGAACCAAAGCATAGACATCTTTTGACATTTGCACTGCTCTGAGTTCTGCATTGCTGTTCTCCAACCAAGCTATGTATACAGAAATGCATGCACACTAAGTAAAGTGTGCATATAGATGCACAGGTCGCTGAAATGTAATGTGTGTTTTTTTAAAAAAATGAATTGCATCAGGAAAAATTGTATTTGGCAAAACTGCATAAGTTGAGAGAAATTTGCACTAAAATGCTGACGTATTTTTATGGAAAATTTCCAAACTGATGTGGAAATGTGGACAACTGAATTTATTTGGGGGTGGGTGAGAGATGGAGAGAATCAAAAATTGCCATATTTGCCCTTCCCTAGCCATCATAGACAATGGTCAGGAATGATGTCACTTACAGTTCTGAACATCTGGAGGGCACCAAACTGCCTACCTCTGCAGCAGGCTAGGTCAGAAAGAATCCCAAGTGCTTTAAACATCCTAATCTTGGAGGTAAAATCAATAATGTGCACATTCACATAACCCTTATTCAATTGCTGTATGCAATTGCAGTGCAGTGTAAGGTCGAAACAAGCATTGGGAGAGACAGGGAGGGTTGCTGGACACACATTTTGGGTTTCCAGTCCTTATCTTCTTGGGGCATTGATGCTCCTGTCTGACCACAGTTCTAAGATGTTGCCAAATTGCAATACTATTTCAAATCTGCAGACAAGGGCACTGTACACATGAAGGTTGCTCCTCAGGATTGGACCGTCCTCACCCTGGTGCATGTCTAAAATCAAAAACCTGAGCATCTTCTGCCGGAAGTTGTAGGAGAAATTTATTGGTCAGTGAGATGGTATTTAAACAATGGCTTCTTGCTCCAATGTACAGCAATGCTTGCTTGGGTAAGGTTCTTGTTTGCTCCAAGTCACATCCACACCACACATTTAAAGTGCATGGCATCTCCCAAAGTATCAAGTAATCAGCATTTAGTTGAGGGTGCTGAGAACTCTAGCTCTGTGAGGGGTAAAGCACAATACCCAGGATTCGCATGGGGCAACTATGGAACCTAGGTGTGCTTTAAATGTTTGCTGTGGGCCTGATCTGATAGTATGAACGTTAAGCCTAGGAAATAAAAGCTCTCACACACATATCGATTCCTGAATTCCACTGCAAGTTTGAGGTAGACCTGTGAAAACCCCTTCTCAGTAGATCTTCTGCTCCAATGCTGGTGTAAAGAGGACTTCAGTGCTAGGCGCAAGGAGCTGCTAATATCTCGGGGGTGGGGGGTGGGGAGAAATAACCATCAGTGACCACCTTAATTGCAAATAAGGCACCGTTCCATCCCCACAACCCTTTTTTCCCTCCCAGATAAATTCACTTCCATTTCTATATATATTGCCCATAATTTTTGTAATGTGATCAGTTATGTAGAATAATGAAAAAAGGAGGGGAGGAGGGATTCCAGGAACATCACATCATTTCTGTGGTATCCATAGTTTCTAATGTGCCGCAGTGAGCATCATAGAATTATGAGTAGAACGTCCCTCCCACAATTTCTTTTATACTAAGCCGTTGCTTTTCACTGAAATCACCATCCAGTTCTTTATGGGAACCTGATCTGCACTGGCGGTCAGAGCGCAGAGTTTTCTCCGCAAACAGATAGCCAGCACCACTGCCCCTTTTCATGCCCAAATGCCAGCTAGCGGCATTTGGGAATGGGTTCCTACAGCCCCATGTCTGAGCCGCAGTAGTGTTGACTCTGTGTGCTACCCCTCATGCTAACTGTGGGTGCAAGTTATTTCTGGGAAGGCTTGCGAGCCAGACTCTGAGGGTGCCTTTGCTTTCCTTGTCTCCTGGCAAAGACATCCCACAAAGCCCTGCCTTTTCTCTACTCCCTGTGCTGCCTCCATGGAGTAAGACATATTTGCAGTCATCCGGTCATTTTCTGATCAAAGCCGGAGGAAGTGAGGGGAGGGGGAGATTTCAAAAGGCACCAGCAGGGAGGGTAAAATAGCCTCCCTCTGGTATAATTCCGATAACAACACAGAGGGAGGAAAAGGGAAAAGGGAAAACATACACTTGAAGAAGAAGAAAAGGATCTTTCATTTTCTCCCACTGAGGTAGCCAATTTAAATTTTCATAAAGGAAGCGCTGATGTGTGTCTTTGTGAGATGAAGTGCCCAATCAGGCAGCCCTCTGAGTTAAACTACTGTCATTCCCCCCCCCCTCCCTTAAAGTGGGTTCCTTTAAGAATCAGGAAAGATTATCTCAGTATAATCAAAATAATACAAAATCCTCACTTTTGGACTGGCTGTAAAGCAATTTTCAAGCCTCAGAAATGAAGCTGAAGTGAGCACAGAGAGAAACTTAATTTATTGTTAGCATGTGTGCTGGAAATTTCACTCCCCCCATTTTCTCTGGGGGAAGAGACATTTCTCTACAAATTTGTGTCATCTGTCATAAGGGTGGCGTATGTAGATCAAACCTATCCATTCTTAAGGAAATCAGCCCTGAGTGCTCACTGGAAGGACAGATCCTGAAGCTGAGGCTCCAAGACTTTGGCCACCTCATAAGAAGAGAAGACTCCCTGGAAAAGACCCTGATGTTGGGGAAAATGGAGGGCACAAGGAGAAGGGGACAACAGAGGATGAGATGGTTGGACAGTGTTCTCAAAGCTACCAGCATGAGTTTGACCAAACTGCGGGAGGCAGTGGAAGACAGGAGGGCCTGGCGTGCTCTGGTCCAGGGGGTCCCAAAGAGTCGGACACAACTAAACGACTAAACAACAGCAATGTTACAAAGACTCGAGGGAAGTTTTCACCAACTGGGTGCTCCTCCAAATGGTTTATGCTACAAGACCCAACAGCCCCAGACATGCTGGCTGGGGTTGATGGGAGTTGTAGTCCAAAACTTCTGGAGGTCTCCAGGTTGGTGAAAACTGTGCTGGGGTAAAGCCCTGCCAGGCAACGTTGCAGGATAGATATCCACAAACACACCTGTCTGCCAGCAGGTGTCTCAAGTCCATCACTCCACAAGCCCGGGAGACTTAGCATATAGATGAACATGTTAACCCAACAAGACCCCCACCATAGACCCAGCCAACTGAAATGCCCTTGTTCACAGCATCAGCAGCCAATCATGGGGCCTTGTCCAATCAGGGATCAGGACTGTGTCACATGCCCACATGCCTCTGTATATAAAAATGTTAGGTTGTCGCCAGCTCCTATTGCTACAATGTCAGAGTTTTCTACTTAATTGGTAAGCTATTTTCAAGCGAAACAAAGCCCAGTCTTAAAGCCAGAGGGTGGGGGAGAAAGTTCAGCAGATCTCCTAGAGAGCTGTGAAGAACACTAGTTAATCTTGCAAAGGCTCGCGCTGAAGCAAATTCCAGTATAGTTAGGGGTTCTGGGATGAATGCCAGTGACTTTTCCTGATGTTCACGGAGACTGGCTGGTTCATGCTTAATTTTGAGGTATTTTGTACATGTTGTTTTTGTTAAAAGTACACTTGCATTGTTGTGAGCCACCTTGGGATCAGTGTTTGAGGGTGGAAGAGATTTTAAAAAAAACCAAAAAAACAACAACCGGGAAGGCCAGATCCTGTCCTGGCATCCCAGGAAATGCATAGGCTGTGCTAGATACAATGGGACTGCAGAACCAAAATGTCCCATGGAACATTAGAGATTGCAGTGGAGTGCATGGAGTTCCCTGAAGTGGTACCCATGGGAAAGAACTCCCACCATCCCCAGGACAGCTGCAGATTTCTGCAAGATCCATGAAGATCTCAATGGAGCTCTCCTTCACAGAGCCTCTTCCTATGTGAGCTTTCCCTCTGAATACCACTTAAGGTCTTTCCTCAAATCTTGACATGTTGCAAGCCACCTTGAGCATGATTTTAGGTATGGAAAGGTGGAATACAAATAAAATAGTGATGAGAATTGTGGTGACGAGAATCAAGAGAGCTTATGGACACCAGAGATGGGAGTTACATGAAGGCAAGGTTATGAAACAAGGTCTCTCCTGGAGAACTGGTCCTTGAGGAGAAGGAAGATTTCTTGGCAAGGAAATATTGGGAAGGGTCATCACTCAAATGTCTGCATCGCAGCTTCATTGCATGCAGAAGGTCCCAGGTTCAATCCCTAGCATCTCCTGGTAGGAGAGCCTCACCATCTGTGGAGACAACACTGAGCTAGACGGACCAATGGTCTGACTCAATATAAGGTGGCTTCCTATAAGAGATAGAGGAGATGTTCCAGCAAGATACAGCAAATGCAGAGATCTGAGTGGGATGATAAATGAATCTGTGCTGAGAAGAGGTTAGGAGAGCATCAAGAAAGTCTCTACTGAATTGATTCACACATGCGCAAACACTCCTATATCTAAACATTTAGTGACTCAAGAATGGAGCAGAGGAAGCCAGTCTAGACTTTCTGGAGGAGAAAGTCTACAGTGCTCTATAAATTGACCCACCCTGCAACTGCTTCATCTCCTAGTAGCACCTTTTCTTCTGCATTATTCATCTCCGGGCACTTCCAGACTGTCACTATTTTTTGTGTAGGATTCAGTCATGTGCATGCCGAGGCCCCGATACTACCCCATTTCCTAGGTTAAATAACCAGACAAATGTAAAATTGAGATAAGTAGTATTACACCCATTTTATAGATGGGGAAGACAGAGGCTGGGAGCAGGGAAGGAGTTGGACTAGATAACTCTTGGGTCCCTTTCAACTCTACAGTTCTATGATTCTATGAGTCTCACTGAAAAGGTGGCAACTCTCTTTAGTTTTCTCTGCAGCCCCATGCATCCTGCTCAAGAGATGCCCCATTGAAAAGTAAGCACTGGGCTTTACAACGTTCCTTAAACAAATGCAGAGGCATGATCTAAAGCAGGCTTCCTCAGCCTGGCCCTCCAGATGTTTTGAGACTACAATTTCCATCATCCCTGACCACTAGTCCTGCTAGCTAGGGATCATGGGAGTTGTAGGTCAAAAACACCTGGAGGACCGAGGTTGAGGAAGCCTGATCTAAATATAAAAATAGCTGCAAGCGGCCAGTGGCGAAAGAGGAGAGGGACTTCTGTACATTTAATAAAGTGTTGGAAATGGGATTCAGCTTGCATGATGAGCCATACTTGATGGAATCCCCTGCCCTACACAATAACTAAAGGGGCAGAAGTCCTCTCCTCTTTTGAATCTGATCCATCTGACATGAGCTGCCATGCCTTTTATCGGCTTTTGTTTGACCCTAACATTTTAGTTTGAGGCTTTTGTGTGTATAAGGAGGGTGTAGACATCTAGGTCAAAAAGTCAGAGCTGTTTTAGACTGGGAAGGGATTTTGACTTGCTAGCACCACTGCCTTCCTTGTGTCTCAAGCCCTCCTCCTGCGAGAGGGGAGAGAAACCAAAGTGGGTGAAAAACAGCTCTTTATATTCCTTCCACATCCCGGGAAACAAAAGGGGCTGGGAGGAGAACATTTCCCCCTGCTCGGTAAACACTACTTTGTTCCACCAAATCAACAGCCTGCCTCATCCATCTACTACAGTGGGTTTTCTGCAGGGTAATTAATTTGTCATTAGAATGGATCTACAGTCAGGTGAGTGTGCTCAAATCTCACCAAAGCACTGGTGCAACAGCCTTGCTCAACCTCCAGATGTTTTGGACTACAGTGGTACCTCGGGTTACAGACGCTTCAGGTTACAGATGTTTCAGGTTACAGACTCCGCTAACCCAGAAATAGTGCCTCGGGTTAAGAACATTGCTTCAGGATGAGAACAGAAACCACACAGTGGTGGCATGGTGGCAGAAGGAGGCCACATTAGCTAAAGTGGTACCTCAGGTTAAGAACAGTTTCAGGTTAAGAACAAACCTCCAGAACGAATTAAGTTCTTAACCTGAGGTACCACTGTATAGCTGCCATCAGCTCTGGCTAAAACGACCATTCTGATGCTGGGACTGGAGAAAGCCCAGCTGATTTGTATTCCAAAACATCAGGAGGACACCAGGTTGAGAAAGACTGTGCTAGACCATTGCTAGCTTAGCATCGCTATTGCTGGGGGGCACGTAACCGAGGTCACATCACATATACATGTAAAGCCCTCTTATACCATGGTTTGCCTCTAACTCCCATCAGCCCCAGCCAGCTCGGCCAATGGTCAGGGATGATGGGAGCTGTTGGTCAAGAACATCTGGATTATAACCCTGGTCTCCCAGGTCATAGTCCAAACCTCTAACCACTACACCCCACTGACACTCATGAGGGAGGGGAAACTTTCATAAAAGAAATTGGACTGTCCCTAGAAAATAGGGACAATTTGGTTATATGCAGCAGCCATTTTCCCAGTGGTGATGTATGGAAGTGAAAGCTGGACCATAAAGAAGGCTGATCGCCGAAGAATTGATGCTTTTGAATTATGGTGCTGGAGGAGACTCTTGAGAGTCCCATGGACTGCAAGAAGATCAAACCTATCCATTCTGAAGGAAATCAGCCCTGAGCGCTCACTGGAAGGACAGATCCTGAAGCTGAGGCTCCAAGACTTTGGCCACCTCATGAGAAGAGAAGACTCCCTGGAAAAGACCCTGATGTTGGGAAAGATGGAGGGCACAAGGAGAAGGGGACGACAGAAGACGAGATGGTTGGATAGTGTTCTCGAAACTACCAGCATGAGTTTGACCAAACTGTGGGAGGCAGTGGAAGACAGAAGTGCCTGGCATGCTCTGGTCCAGGGGGTCACGAAGAGTCGGACACGACTAAACGACTAAACAACAACAACAAAAGTAGCCATTATTGATGGATGAATGCCTCATAATAACTAGAAATTTTGCCTGATACACCTTTAGGCTGCAATACTATACCCAGTTACCCAGAGTAAGACCCATTGAGTTCAATGAGTCTTACTCCTGAGTAGACACATAAAGGATTGAGCAGTTAAACTTCCCACAGCCAGCTTGTCAAGGATCCAGTCCTCTTAGTTCTGATTAAACAGACTTTGGATTGTCACATGATTAGACACAAACGCTGAATGCATTTCTGAGAAATGGCCTTTGAATTATAATGGGCAAGTTGCAGTTTCTGAAAGGGGCGTTAAAAAATGTTTAGACTGAACCACACTTCATGCATTTTTATGGAAAAAATAAGTTAGGCAAGTTAAAGATAAATAAATAGTTGGCATTACTAATGCGGCTGTTATTTCTGTGTGGCATAATCAATTCATTTTCTGCTTATTCCGACCCATAAAAAGAGACTTGGTGGACCAGACCAAAAGTTGTCTATCAATTCTGGTAATCAGTTCCCAGTAGGGACCAGTTAGATGCTCCTGGGAAGTTCGTGAGCAAAGCATGAACCTTGGCAACTTGTTTCTCACCAGCACCAGTTATTCAAAGGATCGTCATAAAAGCTTATAGCTCCATACCCTACAAACACGTCTGTTCCTTTTTTAAAGGATTAGGCCTGTCTTAGGGCCCAGCTGCACTATACATTTATAGCAGCATCATACCACTTTCAATAGCCAAGGCTTTCTCCCAAAGAATCCTGGAAAATGACGTTTAAGAGGGCTGAAGATTGTTAGGAGACCCCTGTTCCCTTCACAGAGCTACAGTTCCAAGAAAGGTGGATTGAAAACTGCAACTTGGTGAAGGGACTAAGGCAGGCATAGGCAAACTCGGCCGTCCAGATGTTTTGGGACTAGAACTCCCATCATCCCTAGCTAACAGGGCCAGTGGTCAGGGATGATGGGAGCTGTAGTCCCAAAACATTTGGACGGCTGAGTTTGCCTATGCCTGGGTTAAGGATCCTTTGGGGGAAGACATGTCTGTCTAAGGGGTACGATACTGCTTAATAAGTGTAGTGCAGGTGGGACCTGAGTTTCTTCAAGACCCTACTTAAAGAGAACTCTTCAGATAAGGTCACAGACATGTCCTCAGCTGCCACAGAGGAAAGGAGGACTTAGGTCTGGCAGGCTTACATTGTAGGAAGGTGGATTTTGGCTGAACGTTAGGAGAAACCTCTTGATCAGCCTTCCCCTGCTTAGCTGAAGCTGGTAGGAGCTGTGTTCCAAAACCCCTGGTGGACACCAGGTTGAGGAATGTTGCTCTCAGTGGTAAGATGGTGGGCCAATTACCTGGATGGTTGGTGGGATTTCCCTCCTGGGGAATCTGCAAGCAGAGGCTAGCAGCCATCTGAAGGCGATGTTCCAGTTCTGGGTTTCTTAGATTGAGTAGGGTTTGGGCTAGATGGATCAAAAGGCCATCGTTCTGGTCGCTACAAAAATATCATATATACCCCTCACGTGCCATAACAGCTTCCAAATATAAAAATGACTATGAAGTATCCACATATAATTAAAATAAGCGGTTAGAAAATTCCATCAAAACATTGAAAACATCCATAATTAAAATGTGCATTAAAATCAAAACAATTAAAAGAGCTATTAAAGCAATTAGATCAGGAAGCTTGCATTCAGGGAAATGTCTGCCTAAACAGGTGTGTTTTCAGGAGCCAGCAGAATGCCAGTACTGATGGCACCTCTCATTTTTCACCAGGGAGGGCATTCCATGACACGGGAACTACCAGTGAAAAAGCCTGCCTCCATGTTACCATTTTTATGCTTCTAGAAAAACCCACATTTTCCTTGAAGCCCTGGGCATAATCCCTTAGCCCCAATATTCCACTGTAAGTAGCACTGAATACGCACACTGAAATAAACACAAACTCTCCCTCTTTGCCCAGACCTTCGGCTTCCTCCATTTCCTCTGTCAAATGTTTGATGCTAATCCTCTTGGGACAGGGATGGATCCGCCTTCTTTTATGTTGCAAGACCATTTGCACATATCAATGGTGCTATATAAAACCTCAGTTGTGAACATTATCTCAGGAATCTGTACAACAATAACCAGGGCATGTGGACTAGGAAATATTGGCTTTTCTAAAAGCTACTTAAACTGTGTGTTTTTTTTTAATATTCTATTTTAAAGAAATTAAATAGTGTCTTAAGGGACGTGGGTGGCACTGTGGGTTAAACCACAGAGCCTAGGACTTGCCGATCAGAAGGTTGGCGGTTTGAATCCCCACGACAGGGTGAGCTCCCATTGCTCGGTCCCTGCTTCTGCCAACCTAGCAGTTTGAAAAGCACGTCAAAAGTGCAAGTAGATCAATAGGTACCGCTCTGGCAGGAAGGTAAACGGCGTTTCCATGCACTGCTCTGATTCACCAGAAGCGGCTTAGTCATGCTGGCCACATGACCCGGAAACTGTACTCCGGCTCCCACGGCCAATAAAGCGAGATGAGCGCTGGAACCCCCAGAGTTGTCCGTGACTGAACTTAATGGTCAGGGGTCCGTTTACCTTTACCTAAATACTGTCTTGGTCTCCATCAGGAACCAGCAGAGCCCACAACAGGCTTACCCAACCTGGTACCCTCCAGGATTTCGGGGACTACACCCCTGGTCTTTGACCATGTTGGCTGGGAATGATGAAAGTTTTAGTCTAACAAAGTATGGAAGTAGCTACAGGTAGGTAGCCATGTTGGTCTGCCGTAGTCGAAACAAAATAAAAAAAAATCCTTCCAGTAGCACCCCCTAAGGTGACAGAAGGATTTTTTCTATTTTGTTTTAAAGTATGGAAGGTTGCTCTAGAAGTAGATTGCTCTTGATCACTCATCATTGGAGTTAAATTTGCACACTCTCCTCCCCTCTTCCCCCTATTTATGAACTACCGTATTTTTCGCTCTATAAGACACACCAGACCACAAGATGCACCTAGTTTTTGGAGGAGGAAAACAAGAAACAAAAAATATTCTGAATCCCAGAAGCCAGAACAGCAAGAGGGATCGCTGCACAGTGAAAGCAGCAATCCCTCTTGCTGTTCTGGCTTCTGGGATAGCTGTGCAGCCTCCATTTGCTCCATAAGACGCACACACATTTCCCCTTACTTTTTAGGAGGGAAAAAGTGAGTCTTATAGAGCAAAAATTACAGTAATTTGGGGGCAAGAATTAGAACATAAGGAGAGCTGACTGGATCAGCCCAGTGGCCTATCTAGTCCAGCATCCTGTTCTCACTGTGACCAACCAGATGCCCCAATGGAAAATATGCAAGCAGGATTCGAACACAAGAGCACGCTCCCTTCTTGTGGTTTTCAGAACTATTGCCGCCTCCAACAATAGCATTCGTACTGACCAGTAGCCATTGGTAGCCCTCTCCTCCACAAATCTGCCCAATCCTATTTTAAAGCCATCTAGGTCGGTGGCCATAGCTGCCTCTTGTGGGAGGGAGTTCCATAGTTGAACTATGTGCCTCACAAAGAAGGAATTCATTTTACCTGTCTTGAATCTTCCAGCATTCAGTTTCATTGAATGCCCATGAGTTCTAATGTTAGGAGAGGAGGGCGAAAACCTTTCTCTATCGACTTTCACTTGGTGTCCGGCTGTTTACCAGAAGGTTGGTGGTTTGAGTCCATCCAGGGATGGCTGTGGACAGGATTCCTGCATTGCAGAGGGGTTGGACTGGGTGACCCCGAGATCCCCCCCCCAACTCATTCTCTGGTTCTATATTTTTATGAGCTTCTATCATGTCACCGCTTACATTTCCTCTAAACTGAAAAGTCCCAAACGCGGCAACCTTCCTGAAGAGAGTTGTTCCATCTCTTTGATAATTTTAGTAACCCTTTTTCTGAAATACCAGTCAACTGTTTGGCAATGTTTCTCAATGGCAAATATTAGCAGCGCTTCCGTCTCTCTTATGATTGAAGAATAAATCAGGAGGGGAGAGTGCTAGAAAAATGCACGGCGTGGGCAATCGCAAGAAGGGGAAATGACATAAATTGTGCTGCCATGACCACCCCCCAAAAAAACAGCAACTGGAGAGGTTTTTCTTAAAGCCAAGTCAAAAAGCAAACAAAACACTAATCTGAACTACTTCGGTACAACACAGTGAGATGGGGGCGAGAAGAGTCAGAGTCTTTAATCTTTAACAAACTGATGCTCGCTCAGCATCAGGCAACGCCAGAGGAAAATAGAAATGGCTTGTTAAATAGCAACATGGGAGGGAAAAGCTTGAGATGGTGGGGTAAATACAGAAATATCTGCATAGCAAAGAAAGTTGCTCTGTAAGGTCAGAGCCAGCTAAGGAGAAGCACAGATTAATTGCTACTGGGTCTCAGTCGTGGTGTGGTAGTTTTCCCCCCAGTGTTTGCAACACATTCACTAAGAAATGATGGAAGTGCTCCTGAGCATGCACAGAGTGCAGGTTGGTGGGTAACTGCAGAAAGTCCTCACATACAAGGGGCTGGAGGGAAGGGCTGTAGCTCAGTGGCAAATCACTTGCTTTGCATGTACAAAATCCCAGGTTCATTTCCCAGTGGAAAAGGCAGGGCTGCAAAAGGCTCCTGTGTCTGAAATCTTGGGATCCAAGAAGGCAATACTAAGCTCGGTTGAACCAATGGTTTGACTCAGTGTAAGGCTGCCTCTGAGGTTCCTAACCTCTCACAAAGCCTTTCCAGGCAGAGTCAGACCCATCACTTCCCTCCCTAAAATATTAAGTTCTCTCTCTGTGTGTCTCTCTCCTGAATTCATTCCTGAAATTAATTCAGATCCTAGGATCTCGGTTTATCTATGTAAAGCTGAATACAAAGACCTCTGTTTCCCAGTTTGGAGATACGACTTCAATGGAAGTGCAGAGGCAGGAAGATGTCACTTAAATTTCAACATTGCAGCTTCCCGGGTTTGCAGAGATGGAAATATTATGGTGTGGTTGATTTCAAGGGAGGTCGCCCCCTCCTCCTCAGTTTCTGTCTTCCTTTGCCCCATTCGAAATGTTCAGCTCTCCCTTTCCTTTTACAATCAATTTTTTAACTGTACAAAACGGCACCAAATCACTAGTAGCATAGTCAACTTTAAAAGTATCCAAAATAAGACCCTGATAATCTATATTTGGGGGAAGAGCGCCATCTCTCTGTCACTTGGCGAAATCCAAAACCAATTGACTTCAGTTCAGGAGAGCTAACCATTTCTACCAGTAACCGCATCTCTCTCTCTCTCTCTCTCTCTCTCTCTCTCTCTCTCTCTCTCTCACACACACACACACACACACACACACACACACATTTAGCAAAATCAGAACAGAATATAAAATCCACTAATCCTACAAGTGCGCATCAGCATTTTCTACTAAAAAGTGCTGTGTGCTTATCTCTGTGTGTGCATCCCTTTTAGTTTTATTTCAGAATCATTTCATTTTCAAAGGCAGAGCAGATATACTGAGAAAAAAGGGGGGTGTCTAACCATTCATTTTATGCTATTTTTCAAAAGGCGGCTGGGCAAATGGCAAAGGGAAACTTTAAGGCAAAGGTGTTTTCAGGGAGAGAAATAGAGAGATTGAGGTCTGCTTGGGGAGATGGAGAAATCCTGTGCATGGCAGACATAGATGGAATAGGCGAGATCAAGACTTACAGCCCTAAACATCATTACCAGGGGAAGCTTTAAGTCGTATTAGGTTAAGTGGGATGTACTTCTGAGTATAAACATGCAAAGGTGTAAGAGAGAGATTGTTATGGATCGATTCTGAAGCGGATAGATGTGGGAATCAGTGAGTAGAGAGAAGACATCTATGGATGAGCCAAGATATAGATGGGTCTTACAGTCATTCTGTCTATCCCCAGAAGTGCATGAGCGAAATTCTTGAGAGCAGCTTTACAGAACCCAGGAATGCTTTTTTATTTTCTTGCACAAATGGAAAACACTGTCTGACAAAACTGCTCCTCTCAAATTAGAGAGACAAAATAGTCTGGAGCTCTCAGAATCAGCCCAGCTTTGACAGTGTCAGAATCTTACTCTGTTATTGAACGACTAGAGGGAGCATCATTCAGGGAAGTCCATATTTTATGCCTCAAGCTCTCAGGAGGACTGTCTATTTATATTCCACCTTTGATACTTGAGCATAAAGAGAGCTGTGTCTTGGTTACGGTTGGGGTTTTCCACCCCACCTGTTTCACCTCCCATGTTTCGTTCCACATATCACTTCATCCATCAACCAGTTAATTCAGATCCATCTGAATTAATCATATCAATTCCCTCTGGAGCCGTTTGCCTGGCTTAAAAGCACGCCGTGGATCCTGTTATTGGTTCAAGCTTTCAGTCTGAGTGGTAAGGCAGCCTGCTGGGCCCTGAATGTAGCAGTAGTGGGGGAAAGTCAGGAACAACTCCAATTCATTTTCCTAAACCTTGATCCTTAGGGTCATGGGTCAAGGGAGACTTGCTTTCTCATTCCAGACCTGGACCCTTTCCAGAATCTGATGTTCTTCAGCTACAGAACAACCATTCCACCTAATACCTAGCCTCAAATTCAGCATGCATGGAATTCGCAGGAGAAAATCCATTGACCTGGGAAGGGATCCAACCTTTTGAGCGAAGAGCTGTTTTAGTGCAAAAATGCATGTGGGCTATACACACTTTGATGTCATACATTTCTCTCCCCACTGTTTAATATCGTTACATGAAGGAAACTGTTAAATCTGAATTCACTTGGCCCAGGCTAGTTGGGTTTCTATGAAACACTGCTTTCTTACACAGAGATGTAAATATTATTCCAATTTCTGCTTATCCGTAGATGAGCACCAATGCTGCATTTATTTCCCCTTGCCTCAATTTGGTTTGGTCAAATACCTGACCAGGCACATCAAAAACAAACAAACAAAATGTATCATTTATCAATTTCATGTATGCCCTACCTTTTTATCCAAGAAGCTCAATGTGGTGTACATAATTCTCCCCACTAATTTAATCCTTTCAATAACCCTGCAAGGTGACACCCAGTGAACTTCATGGCCCAGTGGGGATTAGAACTCTGATCTCACAGGTCCCAGCCCATTACTCTAACCATTGCACCCCACTGCCTCACCCCACACTTTCCCAAAGTACCCTTTTTCCAACAGAGGCTTCTCTCGAAAGAGGCTGCATTTCGAAAAAGTATGGGCAGACTTTTGAAAGTTGATACAAATCCTTTACCTTATAATGTGATCTCATATTTCTCTCTCGGCCCACTCTACCCAATGACGCCAATTTCCAATGTAAGGAGAGAGTGCCAAGTCCCTGGGTGCCAACTCCCTGGGGCCCTGGGTGCCTGAGCACCCACAAATTCCCCGTGACCCTTTGTGAGTGGCCCGGCACCCACAAATTTCAGTGCCAGGGCTATGCACGCTGCATGGCACCCACAGTCCCGGGGCCAAGATGGCACTCCTGGCGGGGAGAGAGGTGGCTTCCACGAGGGAAGAAGTTTCAAAAAGCTCATCGTGACTCCGAGATACATACAGATGCAGGAAAATGCAGAGCGATGGGGTGGAGAGGCAGTCAGAAACGCAACAGCTACATATACGAGGAGAGGGAACAGAGACTCTCCAAAAAGCACATCCACGCGCGCCCATACCGTTGGCGCAAGGGACATCCGTGGGTCAACCCAACACCCCCACCTTAGGGATAGATCCAGGGCAATTCTGCTTGGCACAAAGCGGGGATGGACGCCTCGGTTTTCCCGGTACTGTTTCCGTAGAAAACAGGAAAAGGTGCGGGGGCTAGCCAGGCTAAGGACCTTTTGTATAGTCCACCTTTGCTGCAGATCTAAACGGCTGGGGGGACGGGGGCACTCAGCTGTGGCTGCACAGATTCAACACCACCCCATCCTACAAACCTCCACCCGAGGCTCTCCGAGACCAGATGGTCCCCCGTGCGTTCCCTTGCTGAAAACTGCTCGGGGTGCGGGTCATGGAGAGGGCAAGATCCCACGTCCTTAATCATTTCGGGGAGTGGGCTTTATTAGCCGGCTGTCAAAACCCTGAAGCCGAAGCAAGCGGAGGATTCACGTCCCGTTGACACTTCGGTAAGGACCCCTTCAACTCAGTCCGCCGCGGCTCCCAGCGCTCCTCCGGCTTACGCGATTTATGGATCGCGGCAGGCGGCTCTTTCCCTCCCCGCCTTCGCCTAACGCAACGAGCAGCACCACTGCTCCTGTTTCCTGAACTCCACACACCCTCACTTCCTCACCATTATAGTCATGCGGACTAGAACCCTGTGTTTTGAAAGGTGTTTTGGTTTTTTAAGATCCCGTTCCTTTCTCTGCCCCCCCCCCCCTTCCTTCCAGGCTGAAACGCAATATATCAACAGGTGTTTTTTTAAGGGAAGAGAAAGGGGGAAGGAAATCTTGCTTTCGGATTCATGGAAAGGGATTTTGATTCTCTCTCTGTCCCCCGTCGCCCGCTCCCTCTGCCGTCAACCTTGCTTCTCGATTGGCAAGGAAAGAGCCCGAAAATGTACCCGATGGAGGCGGGGAAGCTGCAGCCTCCGTCTAAAGTGTCTCTCCTTTAAGCAAGACTTAGCCGTATCCATGGAACTGCCTCATCGCGACGCAGGGAGGTGCGTGGATATTTTCTAATCCGAGTCCTGAAGGATCGTTGGGCTCCGTTTGTTGTAATAATAATAATAATAATAATAATAATAATAATAATAATAATAATAATAATAATAATAATACTTTGACCTTGCTGTGATATTCAAATGTGGCCTCTCGGGGCACACCAATCCATCAGACTGGATTTTGGTTAGATCGGGCCAATAACAACAGTGGAATAAGGTACCGGGTGGGGGGCGTCAAACCCTCCCCGCTTATTTTCACTCCAGCAAATAAATAAACCCCACCGCCAACACCTTATTTGGGATTAAGTTCAAGAATCCTCGGCGCTGCCTATAGAGACTGTGCGCCTCTTGGTTCCCCCTCGATCCTGATCAGGTGTTTGGGGAAGAACTGGACGTTGCAGGAATGGGACCGAGGGAGACTGTCTCCCACCCCCTCACAAAAAAAGGAGAAAGCGCCTGGCAGTGCAGCAGACACAGGAATGAGTACAAGGGGACCCCCTCCTCCTCCTTTTCCTTACCACCACCCCGATTCTCCTTGCTCCTTCGCTTTCCCCCCTCTGCAGAGAAGGGAGCTTGTTTCTTCCCCTGGGGGGAAAGGGGTGTCCGTCCTCCCCCCAAAAGCGTGGCACCACCCTGTGCTCCCCGTGGAGGCATCTCTTTCGCGCGCCTCGTGTTTTTACGCAGAATGGCTCCCCTACCCTCCAAGGAGTCCATAAGTTACGGCTTCCAGGCTGTGCCTCTGGCGGTCAATAGGACAACTCGCGAGTAAGAATCGTGGAGCCCGCCAAGATAGGGAGGAGGTATCTCTCTGGTGGCTTGTCCTGGCTTATCGTCGTCCCCTCCCCCCTTAAAATGTGGTCTCTCGGAAGTATAGGGGGGACTGGGGAAAAAAAGAGGGTGTGGGGAGGAACTTTATGGGTGCGATGCATTTGGGAGATCTGCCCTCCCCCGCCCTAAATCTCTCCCAGTAAATGCCCACAATGATTCAAATAGGCGGCGGGGCGGTGGTGGTGGTTGGGACGGCTTCAAACAGCGACCCCCCCCCCCCGCCAGCTTTCCAAGCGGGTGCGAGGGAGAAGTCGACTCCCGCAGGGCGATCCCCGTTCACGTCTACTCGCGAGTAAGCCCCCGCTTAGCTTCTCGAAAGGGACTTTGTTCAATGTGCCTGCGAGATTGCAGCCTCCTAAAGGCGACGTTAAGGGAGACCTTTCCCATAAGACACCCTTCCCCATTACAGACTTGTAGGTTTTCCAGCTTCTCAGACTAAACAAGGTGTTGTTGTGGTGTGGTGTGGTCTGGTGTTGTGTGTGTGTGTATCTGTGGATTTTGGCGAGGTCCAATAACCTCTCACTGCCGGTCTTTCTCCCGTTCGGTTTAGCTCCAGATCTCCCCATCTATGCAGTTCCAGGCAAGCTGGGCTTTGCGGTGGCAACCGAACCTCTTTCAGCCCCCAAAACTGATCCATTTCACATTCCCTGGCTCTCTCCCTCCCTCTCGTTCCTACAACCTCAGGCAAATATGTCCAGATTTTTTTTTTCTTATTCCTTCCCCCCCAAAAAACAGAAACAAAAACTGTAGTACAGTACTCGTTGCCTTCCAAGCCCTTAACAGCAAAAAGGCTAAAGTTCGGATCAGAAGGGTCCAGTATTTGAGAGGCGATGGTGTAGGAACTGAGTGGTTTGACTCAAAAAGACAATAATTCAGTATTTAGGTTCGGCTCCAGATACTAGAAGAAGACCCCCCCCCAAAAAAAAAGTTGCATCCGCTCAGGAAGAATAAATCAACCCCTCTCCAAATACACACAAACCAACTCACACATACATACATACATACATATATATTATGTATATAAACCGAAAACTTACCTTTCTAGACCATCCACGAAATTATACCGTTTCCCCCAGCCGGATCAAATTCCAAATGGGAAGCATCCACATATCCAGTAGTAAGAAAATGGCCATTGGCTAATGAGTCAAAAAAGGATTTCGGGGAGAGGGGGGTGTCGTTTTGCTTCCCCCCCCCTTCCAACCCACTCTTAAACACACACACACACACACCAAACTTTGCTCCAAATTTAAAGTGCACACAGACACACACACACTCTCTCTCTCACACCCCCTTTGGTATTGGGGTACAAAAAAAGAAAATAACTGGAAATGAAATATGATCGCTAATAATGACCGGCGACGGCGGTGATAAAGGGCGCAGGAATCCTGAGCGATGGGAGAATCTCAATGCCCACTTTGGAGACGGAAGATTAGACCCAAGGCGGGATTAGATCCACCAGGAGAGAAGGAAGTCTTCTTGGAACAGCTGAAAGCTTTTGGGGTGCTGCTTTCCTCCCCCCAAAGTCTTCTTTCCCGGGGAGGCCAAAATCCATCCGGTGCCTCAGAAATCCTCTTTTTAATTCCTTCCAGGATCTCTTGCGCTTCCTGGTCTCCGTCTCCTGGTTCTTTCGGTTGTAACTAGACTCGGTCTATGTAGCCAGAGGCTGCATTAAGGATTACATCAGGCTTTTATAAGCTTTCCAGCTCGCACATTAGACAGAGTGAGAGGGAGAGAGGGAAAAGGAGGGAGGGGGAGAGGGAGGGAGGGAGGCAGGGGTGGAGAGAGAGGGGGCTGATAAAAAGGGCTCGCTCTCCCTTGCTATACTGTACACTATAACACACATCTAGCTTTGTAAAAATAATAATAATAAAAAAACAGGCAGCTCCGCGAGGAAAGCCTAGAATAAGCGCCACATCATTCCATGTGCCCAGATGAGAGGGATCCAGCAAGCAAACGGAGAAAGCTGGCTAGATCAATGGGTCTCCCACGCTGGGATAACTTTCTCCCGTGGAGAGAGGCTGGGAAGAGGCAAGGAGAGACTGAGAAGCGCTCGGGCTGTTTATGACACATAAATCAACCCGAGCCTCTGGTAATCACGGTGCGCTTAGCCTGGCCAGGTAATACTAATAATAATCCCCGGGAAGATGACTGGCGGGGAAGGAAGCGCGCGCGGCGGCGATGGAGAGGGAGTTCTCTGCAGCCGGAGGCAAGAGATGAGGCGGGGGGGGGGGGAGGTGGCGGTTTGGAGAAGGGAGCAGAGCTGGATTGGGGGCGGATCGAGGGAGCGGCGCAGTGCCGGAGAGGGCTTTGAATGGATGGAGGCAGGTATGTGGGGGCGCCCGGGTCTCGACACTCTCTCGCCTGCCCGGTAACGTTGGGAAAGGATCGGAGAGGGGAGATTTTACACGGGGGAGGAGAGGGTTTAAAGTGGGAAGAGCGGAGGCCCTATTCCCTCCTCCTCCGCGAAGGAGAGAGAGAGAGAGGAGGAGGAGGAGGAGGAGGAGGAGGAGAGCGCGCGCTGCGCAATGAACGTGGGCACGGAGCTGGAGAGGTGATGGATTGCGCCGGCCGTGCTTTTGGAGAGGTTGACCAGGACGCTAGGGAAGCCTTGGCTGCGGTTTCCCCATCTCTCTCTCTCTCTCTCTCTCTCTCTCTCTCTCTCTCTCTCTCTCTCTCTCTCCTCCTTCTCTTTCGAAACACACACACACACACACACACACACACACACTCCTCGTTTTCTCTCCCTCCCTCCGGGGAAGAGCAGGGAATGTCAGCGCTGCCTGACACTGAGTCACAGAACAGGCGGAGGGGATGGAGAGACGCTCGTGGATGGAGGGTGGAGGCAACCCCCCCAACGCATGCGCGCGCGCGCACACGCGCACACACACAAGGCAATCTAGGCAGCTCCTATCTGGGCCGAGGTAAGCCCCTCTCCCCGAGGCTTCTCACCCCCCCCCAACCCGTTGATGGTTATTGCACGATCCAGACCATTTCTCTGTCTCTCCCTCCTGGGTACGTCTCCAACCGCATCCCCTCGCGATTTGGTGCAAGGCATGGTGGAGAAGGCTCGGCGAATCCGGCCAGAGGGATCCACAGCCCAGTTCAGCCGGAGGCGCGAGTGGGTTACTGCCGAGCGCTCCTACAGGCTTGTGGGTCGCTGTTGCCCTTGCAGCCTGGTTCCACGCGCGTTTACGCAGACGTAACTCCCGCTTTATCCAACGGAATTTATTCCTAAACGTGTGTAGGACTGCAGTCTTGGATTAGGGCTAACATCTATTTTAGTTTAATAGCGCCATGAACTGGTGTGTGTGTGTGTGTGTGGCGTGGGGGGGGGAGGGAGGGGTGGATTTACAACCCATTTACTCCTGATATGAGTTACTTCGCGTCTGGATCCTCTCCATGTTTGCTCAGAAGTAAATCCGACTGATTCCAGTGTGTTACCTCTAGTCACTTTGGCAACACAAGGGCTGTGTGTGCGCTTTCTGTTTTTGATTGGGGGGAGGGCGTTAACCAGTTCCGAGGCGGTGGAGAGAAATTATCTTTTAGAAAAGAAAGCAACCTGCTGGCATTAGGTCCTGGAGGTCCTCATCTACAGGATGAAGAAGGAAACAAGTGTGAAAGAAAAAAACAGCACCAGAGACTGTAAGACAACAAAGGAGGGAGAGAAATGAGGCTGGAAGAGCCATGACTAGATAAAATTTGCAGGCATACTTTTCCTTCCAGGGTGGATAAACCTAATAAATTTCACAGAAATGAGCCCAGGGGCTCTTGTAGCAGACACTTCTAAAATGTGTTCATATTCCCCTTCCCAAAAAGGAGCTGTCTAAAACCTTTTAAATTTTGGACAGAAATGGATGAAATTTGAAGGTAAGGTCACTGCTTCCGAAGGCTTGAATCGTTCCAAATTCCAGAAGGGTAGCTGCTGTGGTTTCCCTGCAAGGGCAGCTGTTACAGTTTCGGGGTTGAATGAAAAAGGAATAACTTAATCTCCTTTAGTGTTTTCTGGGTAATTAGTAGGAAACTGGTTCAAAAATAACAGGCATGAGAGAGGTTCCTCTCAGTAAGAAACATTCCAAAGTGCAGAAAAATAGGTTCAATGACTTTTGTGCTAAGAACCTTCAAATTGATTTTGCGGAAATGACAAAAACTAAATGAGATTTGGTTTCTGTGTAAAAAAAGCACTGATTGCAGGCTAGATCTCCCTCAGAAACCTCTCCCCAGTTGTATGTTTGCTTTCCTTTCCCTTACTACTTCACTTTGGCATTATGGTGTTGCATTACTTTTAATTTCAGCAGATTTTTGGCAGCATTTTATCATGTCTGGGTCACCAAGGTGCCATGAAGCACTTGAGGGATCCCTACTTTGACTTCTGCTGCCTTGAAGAGTTTCTGCATTGTCTCCTGACAAGCCCAAGATACCACCAGGGACACCCCACTTGGCCTTAGATTTCAAGATTTAAATCCAACGCACAACCCTAATTTTGGGTGCATGTCTTGGATTATGCTGGGCAGCCATCTGAACAAGAAATTGTCATGGAACACCAATGACGGGAGCCCCTGAGTCACCCCAATTCTCCCTAGAGCTCTAGTAATTTGGGACAAGTATTTGTTTTAATCTGTGATGCCACCTGCTGGAGGTCCATAAGGGGCATGTTCTGTGGCTGTCACCAGCTTCAAGAATCAAGCACAGCCAACTGCTAAAGTAGGGATACCATACGTACGGAATTTCCCAGACACAGCTGGAATACAGCAGTCTGAAACAGTGTCCAGGCAGAAATTGCTCAACAATTTTGGTGTCCCAATTTTCAATTTTTGAAATATGGCAACCCTAGCTAAAGTATCCAACAAGATCTTTGCTCGTTGTGGACAACACACCAGGAACATAGATGCCATTTGGGTCCATGAAGGCTGTTCAGCTGCTGATTCCAGAAGCAGTCATGACCAAGAATGATACAACAGTTTTCAAGTATTTTATTCTACTTTGATAGGGTTTTAATGAAAAACGGTTTGTCTTGAGTGAATACAAAGGCAGTGATTTCCATGTTACTGCTGAAGGAAAAATAAAGGCCCCTGTCCCATGTACCTCCCCTCAAAACAAACCCCACACACAAGGAGTGTTCACACATCACAGTCAATGATAATTACAGGGTCAATTTGCCTGCATATGCAAATAGTTGAGCTGTACTCTTGAATGATAATTTGCATGTGATGTTCAACGAGTGTACTATCAGTATACTTGTGTACACCATTGCTGAGCTGTACATATGCTGAAGTGTATAATCTTTCACAGAAACACTTGTGCATGTGTAGAGCCAGTGTAACTGGGTTCCGTGCAATGTGTGAATGACCTTCCTTGTACACTTTTAACTTCCAGGGGCATCAGCAGCAGTGGGAGTTTCTCTTCAAAATCCGGTCTTGAATATAATTAAAATTAGGACATTGGTTGTGCTTGGTTTTATAGAAGTATATCCTCCTTCCAATTATCATTTGGGAGAGACCCATACTTGTCTTGTTCAAACCAGGGAAAATGATGATCAACATGTATGCCAGAGTTTGAAATGGGATCACACTAAATATTTGTCAGCTGTGTGTGTGTTGTGGGGAATAGAGCTTGAGGTAGGGAACAACCTGAATACCACCCATTTTGTTTCCCTTTCAAGAAGCCTGTTCACTGGTAGCCAGTGTGGTGTTGTGGTTAAGAGCAGTAGTCTCGTAATCTGGGGAACCGGGTTCACGTCTCTGCTCCTCCACATGCAGCTGCTGGGTGACCTTGGGCCAGTCACACTTCTCTGAAGTCTCTTAGCCCCGCTCACCTCACAGAGTGTTTGTTGTGGGGAAGGAAGGGAAAGGAGAATGTTAGTCACTTTGAAACTCCTTTGGGTAGTGATAAAGTGGGATATCAAATATAAACTACTCTTCTTCTTCTTCTTCTTCTTCTTCTTCTTCTTCTTCTTCTTCTTCTCCTCTCTCTCTCTCTCCTCTCTTTCTGCTTCAGTGTCACGGTTTTACTGAGCCTACACTGCTTCTTTTTCACCCTTCTTTAGTTACATGAGCAGCGATGGCCATAGTGCTGCATAGCCGATCATTAAGAGCAAATGAAGCCCATTGCGAGTGTAGGCAAGGTTACAATGACCATCTCAGTTCTTTGTGTCATCGATTGCCATCACTCTGCATGAACAATTGCTTCTGAGCAATCCTTGACAATTAGCTCAAAGGTAGGAGAGGTGGGGATGCTTTTGACATTGCTAGATATGTTGGCCACAATCCAACCCCTTTCAGCTCAGTTTGGGCTTGGAGGGATTCAGTGTAGTCTGACTCAGAAGATTTCCCTCCCCCTTTTCCATGGGGGCATCAGGGGAGACCTGTAGGTAGTGATGTAATGGATTAGGGATGGGGAGAGATGAGACACCCTCACTTATTTCTCAGCAGGGAATACGACATCATACAGGACTCTCCTGTATGTGAGTGTCTGAGGGCCCTGCTCCTTCCTGCCACTCACCATCTGGCCTGGGGCGGGGCCTGAAGCCTCATAAGGACTGCTGCACTCTGCTGCCCAGGAGGACTCTCCTGCGTGTGAGTGTCTGAGGGCCCTGCTCCTTCCTGCCACTCACCATCTGGCCTGGGGCGGGGCCTGAAGCCTCATAAGGACTGCTGCACTCTGCTGCCCAGGAGGACTCTCCTGCGTGTGAGTGTCTGAGGGCCCTGCTCCTTCTTGCCACTCACCATCTGGCCTGGGGTGGGGCCTGAAGCCTCATAAGGACTGCTGCCCAGGAGGACTCTCCTGTGTGAGTGTATGGGGCCCTGCTCCTTCCTGCCACTTACCACCTGGCCCAGGGCAGGGCCATTCTTTGTTTGTCTGCCTGCTGCGGCCTTCCCTGTCTTGTAACAGTGGCTTTGATAACAGCATGCTGGAATTTCTATTTCTGAGGCCCTTCAGTAGTGTGGGGAATTCAGATGCGCAGGGCACCTTTGTGATACGCACAGCCACTCTCCCTTTCTAAGTTTATAAAGTCTCCTGTGTGTTCCTGAATGCTTAGTTTTAGAGCCTGCAGAACAAATCACAGAGCCTGCAGAACAAATTTAGAGCCTGCAGAACAATTACAAACTTAGGGGTTCCTCAGACTGTTGGCTTTTTCAGGTGTATTCTGTTGAAATTCTGGAAGCCATGCCTTCTCCAGCAGCCCAGGATCATGCAGCTGTCAAAACGAAGGGCGAAGGGGGGAATGCCGCTGAGGCATCTAATCATAAGCCTGCATTTTTTATCAAAGCTTCTATATTTTGATCAGGGCCTGAATCTTAAAATGAGCTTAAAGATTTTCACATGTTTCATGCCAGGCAGAAGACCAGCTGCTTAGAGAACCTTGGCAATGTTTATTCTCCTAGACAAAGGGGCCCCCTGATTTATAGCAGAAAACAATTCTCAAAGTCGTAAAAAGGGAATTACAGGCTGAGAGCCAAGGTTAACTGACCCTACAAATTAAGGGTTGGTAAATAGTAAAATGAGCCATATCTTCTTCCTAAGGTTAAAAAGGCCAAGAGCAGTGAAAAAGGCAACTGGCTTGGCTGGAGAAGAAGAAGCTTCTTTCTATTTTTATTTTGAGGCTGGAAACTGTTCCTTCCTTTTCACTTTGAGAAGGTTTAATTCTTTTAAAAGGCTACCTATGATAATGTGTGAAATATATTGGCTTAAATGTAATTATGCAAAGGATCTAGAAAGAAAGAAATGTTAAATTCTTATTTCATAGAGTCATATTGCAATAGGAGACCAGAGGGGCAAATGAGCCCAGCCTCCTGCCAGACAGGAGACGCCATCGAGCACTCCTGATATATATAGTTGTCAGGCCTTTTTGTTTAGAAACCTCCAAATGAAGGAGATCTTTCAATGTTGATGTGAACTCAAGATCCTTGAAGATAAAAATTCAAGATTAACCATCTGTTTTGGAAGGCAATAGGGCAAGGAGGGCAAGAGGTGAGCTGGTAATTAAGATTCCTTGTTGAGACACATGTAAGATATATTACTACTTATTTGTCATTTATAGATAGAAGAATATATAGCTTTTATTTTCCATAAAAGGACAGAAGGAAATGGGTGTATCTTTTGTGATTGGTTCTAGCAAACAGCCAATAGGAATTTCAACCAGGCTGATTGGACAGAGGCAGCCACAGGAGGAGCAAGGGGGCTGGATTAAGGAAATATAAGTGCTGGCCAGAATGGCAGGAGGCCAGGCCAGAGCTTGGTAACCATATACCACTGTGCCTCTCATTTATTTGTCTGACAAATAAATTACTATTTTAATTTCTCTATTGCTGCGTTGAATATTTCATTCCAGCTAAGCGTTAACCACAAGCAGGGTGCTACACCGCAGCTCTCCCCTTCCCCTGAAGGCTCAGGGTAGGCGGGAGTCACCGGCGGGCAGCGAGCCGAATATCACCCCCTTGGTGATAACACCTGGGGTGGTCCGCCCCCACCGTGCTCCGGCCCTGGCCACAGGTGATCACTCTGCAGCCATTTACTCCCACATCCTCTCTTCTCATGATTCCTTGCTAAGAGAGGCTCAGTTTGCATTCATATCTCATTGTGTCTGACTCCTTTGTCTCCTGCTTCATGGAGGCTCATCCCACTTCCTATATCATATCGCCTACCAAAGTCCTCAAATATCACTAGAGCAGCCTTCTTCATTGTCCTTGTCCATTGCTCAGGCTGGCTGGGGTTGCTGGGAATCATAGAATTGTAGAGTTGGAAGGGAGTCCAACCCCTTGCAATGGAGGAGTAGGCAGTTGTCCCATACTTGAATCGAACCTGAAACCTTGGCATTATTAGCACCACACTCGAACTAACTGAGCTATCATCTTGTAGCCCAAGATAGCTGGAGGCACTGGGTTGGAGGTAGCTGCACTACACAGTGATGCCTTAAATGCAGGATGATGACCAAATCAATAATAATTGCAAACCAATTTTCCGTTCATGGGTTCTTAACAAAACACCTCTTTGCAATTAATACGTGAGTCAAGCAACGTGACTTCTTTAGAGCTGCAAGTCTGGATGTTTCCTGCTAAGTGTCTTCTCATCCATGAACTTACCTGGTAGCCTGAGGGAAGATGCTATTTGTAAGCCTCAGCCCCCATTTTGTATTATGCAGATAATTCTGCTGGCCTACTTTACAGAGCTGTTGTAAGGATTGCCAGGGGGTTTGATCCTGTCAGGAGTTCTGTGAATAGAACTATCAGCGTGGGCTGGCTTGAGGCAAGACCTCTAAGAACCTGACAAAATGCCACTGATATCGTGTAATATTTAGGGGATGCATCTTGATGAGAGCTAAGGTGATCCAGGAAGGAAAAGGGGATGGGCAGAGATGGGTAATCCTGATAATGCTCTTCTGCAGCAGACCAGGTACACATTAGCAGAAAACAAAAGGCTCCCCCAGCAGTTTTTGGAAGAGGAATATAAGAGAGAGTTGATGGTACTAAATTGCGTAACTTCCAACATTCCTCAGATGAAATAGGGTCATTTCTCCTCCCTCCTCAACCCCCCCATTTTACACACACACACACACACACACACACACACACACACACACACAGCATTTCCTATCAGAAGAAGGGCAAATGACTGCCAAAACACAGCACACACGACCTCCACGGTCCTGAGAAAACCCCTCAACCCTATTTTTAATGTATTTTCTCTCTCTGGTAGATTTACAAAAAGGAAAACACATGCCAATATATAAATTTTAGAAAGGCGCAAAATAAGATACGGACACAAAGCATTTCTTTGTCTAAAATAAATAAATAAAATAAACAAAGAAGAAGAGGAGGAGGAGAAGGAGGAGTTTGGACTTGATATCCCATCTTTCACTCTGCTTAAGGAGTCTCAAAGCGGCTAACATTCTCCTTTGCCCTCCTCCCCCACAACAAACACTCTGTGAGGTGAGTGAGGCTGAGAGACTTTAGAGAAGCGTGACTAGCCCAAGGTCACCCAGCAGCTGCATGTGGAGGAGCGGGGGAGCAAACCCGGTTCACCAGATTACGAGTCCACTATTCATAACCATTACACCACGCTGGCTCTCATTGCGCACTGCCACACTCCTCCTTTCTTTCCCTGCAAGGTGGCCCTGCCCTCAGAGCCAGCGGGTCACATACAGCCTCTCCTCCTCCTCACACACTCTCCAGCAGCTGGTACAAGCTGCCCAAGGAAGGAGAACGGCAGCAGTGGCCATGGAGAGGCAACAGGGTTCTCCCTCACATTGCTTGGGACTGCCACTAACATTGCTCGGGACATGCAATGAGCTTCCTTCCTGGGCTTGGTGGCTGTAGCAGTGGTGGGCAAAATAAGGACATTCCAGGATCCAGTTGGAAGCCAGGATGGCTTTCATAATTCTGGGACCACCCCAGGGAAAATAGGGACACCTGGAAGGCATGAAATTGCTCAGGGTGGTTAAAACCAAAAGGGATTGCAAAGACTTCCGAAAGGACTTCTCCAAACTGTGTAAATGGGTAGTGAAATGGCAAATGCAATTCGATGTAAACAAGTATAAAGTGATGTTTACTGAGGCAAAGAAATATTGATTTCACGTATGAGTTCATGGGGTCAGCGACTGACCAGGAATGAGACCTGGGATCATTGTGGACAGCTCGATGAAGACACTGTATCAACCCAGTGTGTGAAAAAGACAAATTACATTATAGAAATCATTAGGAACCAAACTGAGAATAAAACCGTTGACATCATGCTACCATTATAACAGATCTATGGTGTGACCGTATTTGGAATGTTGTGTACAGTTCAGGTAGCCTCGCCTCAAGCAGGATATTGTAGAGATGGAAAAGTTCAGAATAGGGACACCAAAATGATCAAGGGAAACTCCCCCATGTGGAAAGTTTGCAGCATTTGGGGCTTTTTAGTCTAGAGAAAAAGGGAATAAGAGGCAACATGATAGAAGTTTAAAAAATGATGCATGACATGGAGAAACTGGGTGGAGAAATGTTTTTTTCTTCCTCATAGCACTAGAGCCCAAAGACATCCAAAGGAGCTGAATATTGAAAGATTTAGCACAGACAACAGAATGTGTTTCTTCGCATGGTGCATAAACTAGGAAATTAGCTTCCACAAGAGTAACGGCCATCAAATCGGATGGCTCTAAAAGAGGATTAAACAAATTGATGGAGAGGGCTATCATTGGGTAATTATCCTGATGGGACATGGGTGGTGTTGTGGTCTGAACCACAGAGCCTCTTGGACTTGACAATCAGAAGGCTGGTGGTTCCCGTTGCTCTGGGCCAACTCCTGCCAACCTAGCAGTCAAAAGCACACCCGCTGTGGCGGGAAGGTAAACAGCATTTCCATGCACTCTGTTTTCTGTTACGGTGTTCCACATGACCTGGAAAGCTGTCTGTGGACAAAAGCTGGCTCCATCGGACTGAAAGTGAGATGAGCGCTGCAACTCCATAGTCGCCTTTGGATGGGTTTAACCACCCAGGGGTCCTTCACCTTTACCTTTTACTTATCCTGTTGGATATATTTTACCTTCAAGGTTGCAGTATGTTTCTGAATATCAGTTGCTGGAAACTTCAGGTGGAGAGAGCGCTGTTGTGCCATAGAATCGTAGAACTGTAGAGTTGGAAGGGACCCTGGGGGTCATCTAGACCAGTGTTTCCCAACCTTTGGTCTCCAGCTGTTTTTGGACTACAACTCCCATCATCCCTAGCTAGCAAGACCAGTGGTCAGGGATGATGGGAATTGTAGTCCAAAAACAGCTGGAGACCAAAGGTTGGGAAACACTGATCTAGACCAACCCCTTGCAATGCAGAAATCTTAACTAAGGCATCCATGACAGATGACCATCCAACCTCTGCTTAAACACCTCCAAGGAAAGAGAGCCCACAACCATCCTAGGGAGTCCGTTCTCCTGTCAAACAGCTCCTACCATCAGAAAGTTCTTCCTGATGTTTAATTGTGTTCCATTCCTGCTTGTGGGTTTCTCATCGGCTTCTGGTTGGCCACTGTGAGACTGGGATGTTTCATTAGATGGGCTACTGCCTTCAGCAGTCTCTTTTTACATTATTTGAGCTGAGTTGCTCTCTATAACAATTAAAAGAAGAGAAGAAGAAGAAAAAGAAAAAGAAGAGGAGGAGGAGGAGTTAGGACTTGATATCCCACCGTTCACTCCCCATATGGAGTCTCAAAGCGGCTAACAATCTCCTTTCCCTTCCTCCCCCACAACAAATGCTCTGTGAGGTGAGTGGGGCTGAGAGACTTCAAAGAAGTGCGACTGGCCCAAGGTCACCCACCAGCTGCATGTGGAGGAGCAGGGAATCGAACCCAGTTCACCAGATTACAAGTCCACCGCTCTTAACCACTACATCACGCTGGCTCTGGTGACCTATCTCCAAAAATCTGGACAGGGAGCAGTATTTGCCAGTGTATTAATGCTGTGAATCTCCACCTATGTGCATCCTGTGTGTATGTGTGATCAAACCAGGGGTCACAAAACACCAGTCATTCTCCACCGACCTCATTTCAGGGAAGCAAAACCCCAAGTAAGCATTGTAAATCCTGAAACGTAACTACAAAAGGAACCAGGGTAGGTGTAATAGTATGTATCTGAAACTCTTTCAAAATTTAGGAAAAGTGCCATGTAAGAGTTAGTCAGAGATCAAGTGAGTTGTTGGCAGATGACTGGCAGAATCCGGGACCAAGGAGAAAAGTCGGTGGAAGAAGATTGGAAAAAAATTAAAGTTTATCTTCAAAAATATTGCAAAATTAAGGATTGCTAGAAAGATGTTGGGAAAAGAAAATTATGTGGTTTTAGCAGAAAAGACATAAAGGATTAAGTAAAAATGAATTGGTGAAAGAGAGAATGTAAAATTATAGTATATTAAGACAAATTATTAAGATAAAAATAAGGTTGGAAGGATTTGCTGAAATAACAAATTGAATTAGAATACAAAAATGGGAGGTGTGAGGAGGTCAAGGAAATAAGTGAATGTAAGCAAGTGATGTAAAGGTTTGACTTGTTCTTTATCCTTTTTTCTTTTTTCTGTTTTTTGATGGTGTATTTTCTTTTTTTTTCTTTATTTTGACTGTTATTTAATCTTTAAAACTTTAATAAAAATTTAATAATAATAATAATAAAGACATCAAGTGAGTTGTTGATTTCCCCTCTAGGGCAGGGATCAGCAAACTTTTTCACCAGGGGGCCGGTCCACTGTCCTTCAGACCTTGTGGGGGGCTGCACTATATTTTTTTTGGGGGGGAGGGAATGAACGAATTCCTATGCCCCACAAATAAATCAGAGATGCATTTTAAATAAAAGCACACATTCTACTCATGTAAAAACACGCTGATTCCTGGACCATCTGTGGGCCGGATTTAGAAGGCGATTGGGCTGGATCCGGCCCCCCGGGCCTTAGTTTGCCTACCCATGCTCCTTTAACGCAGCCTTTCTCAACCTGTGGTTCCCCAGATGTTGTTGAACTACAACTCCCATCACCCCTAGCTAGCAAGGCCAGAGCTCAGGGATGATGGGAGTTGTAGTCCAACAACATCTGGGGACTCACAGGTTGAGAACCACTGCTCTAGGGGCTCTCATGGACTTCCATGTACTGCTTAGCTCCAACTCCCATGAGCCCCAGCCAGCATGGCTAATGGTCTGCGATGTTGGGTCTAGCTAAACTGATTTGCTGTTGATGGACGGTTGATGCTTGCTTAAATGAGCAATGGTGGCTTTCAGTGGCTTGCGGTAACTAGCTACTCATCAACCCTAAATACACTTGTTTAGCATTGCTGGTAGTGGAGAGGGTACTTCAAAGACTGGAGGGTTCCCCTCCTCTCTAGCCTTTTCTCCAGCAAGGATTGTTCTGTTTGTTTTGTGGAAAACTGCTTCTGCTTGGAGATTAATACCATCTGTCGAGTTGCTTACCTGCTCCCCCATGCTTAATTTACATGTTTATAAGCGGACAGATCCCCAGTGCTTTGGAAGAAGTTATGAGAGGAATATGTGAGTGAATATTCATTGGCTAGCTCCAAACATAATCTGAACCCATGGTTCACACGGACCATGAGATGCACTTCTTCCTAGTGTACAACAGGCAAGCTACTCTAAATCAGGCTCTTGAATCTGCTTCATAAATTCGCTCCTGACTCCATGGTGCACCAGTCTCTTGAAGCAAAGTAATGGCCCTAACTGTGCTTTGCCAATGGGCTTAGTTAACACAAACCATGGTTTGCCAACAGGGGTCCCAACTTGAATAAAATATTGGTTGGGAGGCCAGCCAGGTAATTTCTGTCCTGCATAATCGATCACATGACACGGTGCGCACACACCATTTTAACTACTTCTGAGTAGTTTTAAGTACTAACGGTTTCCAAGCACAATTCAAAGTGTTGGTGCTGACCTTTAAAGCCCTAAACGGCCTCAGCCCAGTATATCTGAAGGAGCGCCTCCACCCCCATCATCCAGCCCAAACACTGAGGTAAAGCTCCGAGGGCCTTCTGGCGGTTCCCTTCCTGCAAGAAATGAGGTTGGAGGGAACCAGGGAGAGGGCCTTCTTGGTAGTGGTACCCGCCCTGTGGAATGTCAAGGAAATAAACAACTATCTGACTTTTAGAAGACATCTGAAAGCAGCCCTGTTTAGGGAAGTTTTTAATGGTTGATGTTTTCTCGTGTCTTTAATATTCTGTTGGGAGCCTCCCAGAGTGGCTGGGGAAACCCAGCCAGATGGGCGGGGTATAAATAATATATTATTATTATTATTATTATTATTATTATTATTATTATTATTATTATTATTTATTTTTAGTGAGAGCCAGTGTGGTGTAGTGGTTAAGAGTGGTAGTCTCGTAATCTGGGGAACCGGGTTCGCGTCTCCGCTCCTCCACATGCAGCTGCTGGGTGACCTTGGGCCAGTCACACTTCTTTGAAGTCTCTCAGCCCCACTCACCTCACAGAGTGTTTGTTGTGGGGGAGGAAGGGAAAGGAGAATGTTAGCCGCTTTGAGACTCCTGAAGGGGAGTGAAAGGCGGGATATCAAATCCAAACTCCTCTTCTTCTTCTTCTTCTTCTTCTTCTTCTTCTTCTTCTTCTAGTGTTTTGATCTTGTGAACCGCCCTGAGATCTTTTGATGAAGGGCAGACTAGAAATCGAATAAATACATAACATGAATAAATTGCAAAACACCAGGTGGAACGTGGCCTTACAATGATGTAGCGAAGTGAGATTTCTAGCTTATCGTTCACAATGCAAGCCCTCTCACCAGTTTCTGCCCTTGGCTCCCAAACCCCGCTGCCAGCCCCTCTCCCTTGGAGCTTCCTCCTTCTTTCAGCTCCCCTCTGTTCTCCCCCCTCCCAGCGCTCAATTAAGCCGGCGATTACATGGTCCTCTGTGTTCCGAAGAATTAAGGCCTGTGCTTCCAGCAGCACACCCCGGCGCGTAGACTTTGCCAACTGGTCGGCGGCCCACCATTGTGAGAGAATTTGGGAGCCCCCAAAGAGGAATCACGACATTGAAGAAGTGGGTGTGCAAGGGGGAGGAGGAGGGAGGAGAGAAGAGGAAATTAGTGGGCTGGGCTGGGAAGGACAGAGGGAGCCTAGAATACTTTGTTTGTGTGTGTGTTTTAAGCAACAGGCAAATAGCTCAGATTCACGTCGTGCATGACTAGAATGTCAATGGCACGTCTTCGTTCCCCACAGTGCTTCCCTCATCCTTCCTTCCCACAACTCCCTGTTGTTCTTGGGTAGCTTCGCCCCCACCCCTTTTTAATTAGCAGATGTATCTTGGCAACACCGTATGTGCGTTTGTGTGGGTCATGAGAGGGATAGAGAACAGCAGGGCCTAATAATGAGCCTAATTTGGCTTCTTCTGCAAGGCCTGAATGAGAAGAAGGCACCTTCCTTGCATCACCTTTGCCCTGCTAAGACCTACTTGGTGAAGAGAATCATGGAATTGTGGCACTAGAAGTCATGGAGTCATAGAATTGCGCAGTTGGAAGGGACCCGAGGGGCATCTAGTCCCTCCCCTTGCAAAGCAGGAATCTCAATTAAAGCATCCATGACAGATGGCCATCCAACCTCTGCTTAAAAGGAAGGAGATTCCATCACCTCCTGGGAGAGTCTGTTCCACTGTTGAACTGCTCTTGCTGCCAGAAAGTTCTTCCTGATGTTTGGTGGACCAGTGAAGTCTTGATAATGGACTGGATGAGAGCCAACAAACTGAAGCTCAATCCAGATAAGACCAGGGCACTGTTAGTGGGTGGTTCCCTAGACCAGATGGGTGGGAGGTCGCCTGCTCTTGGTGGGGTTACACTTCCTCTGAAGGAGCAGATACATAGCTTGGGGGTCCTCCTGGATCCTTTGCTGTCACTCAAGGCTCAGGTGGCCTCTGTGGCCTGGAATGCCTTCCATCAGCTTCAGCTGGTGGCCCAGCTACGCCCCTATCTGGACAGGGATAGCCTAACTACTGTTAGTCTATGCTCTGGTAAGCTCAAGGTTAGATTACTGCAATGCGTTATACACAGGGCTGCCTCTGAAGACGGCTTGGAAACTTCAGCTGGTGCAGAATTCAGCAGCCGGGTTGCTCACCGGAGCAAGACGGTTTGAACATATTACACCAATCCTGGTCTGACAGCACTGGCTACCAATTACTTTCTGGGTCCAATTCAAAGTGCTGGTTTTGACCTATAAAGCCTTAAACAGCTCAGGACCGCAATACCTCAAGGACCGCCTCTTTCCATTTGAACCTACCTGGACACTGAGATCATCTTCTGAGGCCCTTCTTTGTGTGCCTCCTCCTTGAGAGGTCCGGAGGGTGGCAACATGAGAGCAGAGCCTTCTCTGCAGTCTTTTCTCCCTTCATTATACACCTTTAGGTGCCAAGTAAAAATGTTCCTTTTTAGCCAGGTCTTTGGTTGATCTGATTGTCATCCTGTGCCCTTTTAAAATGTGGCTCTCTTTGTGTATGGGTGTGTGTGTGTTATTGGGTTGTTGTTTGTATTTTGATTGTATATACTGTGGTTTTTATGTTTATCTTTTCTGTGAACTGCCCTGAGACCTCCGGGTATATGGTGGTATATAAATTCAAATAATAATAATAATAATAATAATAATAATAATAATAATAATAATAATGGTGTTGGCGGAGACTCTTGAAAGTCCCATGGACTGCAAGAAGATCAAACCTCTCCATTCTGAAGGAAATCAGCCCTGAGTGCTCACTGGAAGGACAGATCCTGAAGCTGAGGCTCCAATACTTTGGCCACCTCATGAGAAAAGAAGACACCCTGGAAAAAACCCTGATGTTGGGAAAGATGGAGGGCACAAGGAGAAGGGGATGACAGACGATGAGATGGTTGGACAGTGTTCTCGAAGCTACCAGCATGAGTTTGACCAAACTGTGGGAGGCAGTGGAAGACAGGAGCGCCTGGCGTGCTCTGGTCCATGGGGTCACGAAGAGTCGGACACGACTAAATGACTAAATAACAACAACAACAACAACAACAACAATAGTCAGAAGTGACCCCAAAAGTCATCTAATCCAACTCCCTACTGTGTGGAAATCACAGCAAAAGTCTCACTGGCAGGTAGCTATCCAATCTCTGCTTAAAAACCGCCAATAAAGCCTCCATCATCTTCCAAAGCAGCCTATTCCACAGCTGTTGGAAAGTTCTTCCTAATGTTTAGACGGAATCTCCTTTCCTGTCATTTGAATCCATTGATTTTGGGTCCTACCTTTTGGAGCAGCAGAAAAACAAGTTGGCTCCATCTTCCTTGTGGCACCCCTTTTAATATTGAAGATGGCTATCATCTCACCTCTAAATCGTCTCTTCTCCAGGCTAAATGTATCCAGCTCCCTCTTGTGCACACATTCCAGCTTCTTCGACATCCTTTTCTTCTATGGGGCCCAGAAATGGACATAGGATTCCAGGTGGGGTCTGACCACGCCAGAATAGATTAACCTTTGGCCTGATCCAGCAGGGCTCTTCTTATATAAACGCTGGCACGATTTGTTTTTGTTTTTTATGTTGCATGCTGCTTAGAGAGTTTTTAAATATTTCAAATATAATAAATAAGTAAGCGTTTTGAAAACCAGGATCATGTTTGCCCTTTAGGTTGCAGAGCTTACAAGTAAAGCAGAATTGCCTTTCAATATGTTGTCAGGAGTTGGAGAGGCTTAAGAATGGCACCCTCAAAAAGCAGAAACCGGGGAGAATGGTCTCCCAGAGGCGGCTCTGTAAAGTCGACCTGCCCTGGGGGTGGGGCCACCACCGAAAGGGATGACGCCCTTTGGGGACGGCACTTTGGGCATGGAGAAAGGGCGTTGCCCAGCCCCCTTGTGCTAAAATTACTGTTTTAAGGGGGGGGGGTGTTTTAACTTGGGTGGGTGTTGTTTTATTTGATGGGGCTTCTTTAAATTCTTTTTAAATGTTATATGTTAATTTGGATTTTTGTATATGTATTTGTGGGCTGGGGGATTGTTTAGGGGCACAGGAGCTAAAATGTTTGAGGGGCAGCTACCCAAAGTTGATGGGCATTGCCATTCCAATGGGGTTTGTGTGCCATGCCCCATTTATGTGGGGTGGGGCTTAGCTGCCCCCCAGTATTTTATTCAGATTTGCACCCCTATATTGGGGCTTTTGTTGGGGAGTGTATTTTCATTAGTTTGTATGCATTAGCATTGTTAATTGCTTTAATTATTTTTAGAATGCATTTTAATGTTTAGTGTTTTATTTTGTTTTTATATATGCTGTATGCCGCCCAGAGTAGCTGGGAAAACCCAGCCAGGTGGGCGGGGTATACGGTAAATAATAAAATTGTTGTTGTTTTTGTTATGTGTTTTTATATTGCAGCTTTGTGTTTTGAACTACCCTGAGACCTATGGGTATAGGGTGGTATACTAAGAAGAAGAAGAAGGAGGAGGAGGAGGAGGAGGAGGAATAGGTGTCTTAGACTCTGTGAAAGGATTCTATGGAACTGTAACAACTCTTCATGTGGATTATTGGACTCTATGAACAGACAGGTGGAAAAGACACTTATACATGTATGGACCTTATGCATGAACTAACTAGAGAATAAACTGATCTACTGGGTCTTCTGCTTTTTTGCTGAACTTTATGAGACTTCCGCTGAAATCTACAATTTGATAGAATGAATACTATACCTTATTTATTCAAAAGTACAGCCGGTTACGTCCCATGTAGATTTAGGGCAAAAAAAATAATACTGTAGGAACTTACGCAAACTGGTAGCTTGAACATCAGCCACCCACTTCTTACTAACATTATGAGTAATTTAGAACCAAACGAGGAGTGAATAATATCTCAGGAAATGCATAAGAAGAATGGGGACACAGGCTGACCAAACAAACCTCTTCCATTTCTTCCTTTGTATTCAGGTACCCACACTGCATTGACCCCTCTTAGTCTGCAAATTATTCACTGTCAGACCAAAGATTGTATTTGGCATTCGGGATTCTAATTGCATCATTACCAATATTCAGAAATTCATACGAGGCATGTTTGATTTCCGTTCTGTTGATCTCTCCTTTTGTCGTACCATTCAAACATCTCGACCCCAACTGGAAAACCAAGCCAGCAAAGCTGAAGTGTTATGTAACCATCCAATAATAACCATAAACACAACCCCAAGGGAAAAATGATGGGATATTTCATTGTCTTGCAAGTCTGATAATGGCAGGTTTTGAAGTTTCACCCTTTGTAGAAGAGTCAATTTGGGAAGTTTGTGCCTTGCGATGGGGAGCTGGTTAGTAGTGGAGTCAACATGAGCCAAAACCATACCAACACATTCAGCCCTATCATCAGGCAAGATTTTGGATATCATGGAAATAAAACAAATAGTTCTTTAATCTTGTTGTTGTCATCGTTATGGCACTTTGCTGCCAGGGAAGGGATACAGTGGTACCTCGGGTTACAGACACGTCAGGTTACAGACGCTTCAGGTTACAGACTCCGCTAACCCAGAAATAGTACCTCAGGTTAAGAACTTTGCTTCAGGATGAGAACAGAAATCATGCAGCAGTGGTTCGGCGGCAACAGGAGGCCCCATTAGCTAAAGTGGTGCTTCAGGTTAAGAACTTAATTCATTATGGAGGTCTTTTCTTAACCAGAGGTACCACTGTAATGTTCTGGTGGGATTTTTCTTGCCTCCAACACCCAAATAACCTGGCCGACTTTGGGTAAAGACTTTTTCTGCAAGGAGTTTCATCCTCTGCTGCACCTCGAGGCAAACTGAACTCCGCTTGTATAGGGAGGGGGAGAGATTGCCCAATGGGAGGAATTTACTTACTGAACTCTTCGGATTGCCTCCCTTCCCATCTGTTCCGAAGGATTATCAACTGGCGACTAGAAAGCCTGTTCAACTTCCCCTCGGACATCTGAGGTTGCATCACAAATCATTAGCATGTTTTGGAGCTCTAAGGTCTAGAAACTTGATGGTGTATGAGAGAGTTTTATACATGGGTAGGCAAACCAAGGCCCGGGGGCTGGATACGGCCCAATCGCCTTCTCAATCCAGCCCACGGATGGTCCCGGAATCAGCGTGTTTTTACATGAGTAGAAAGTGTCCTTTTATTTAAAATGCACAAGGTCTGAGGGACGGTGGACCAGCCGTCTGCTGAAAAAGTTTGCTGACCCCTGGTTTTATACATACATACATGCATACAGCATGCTTACTGAACACTGTGGACACTTTCAACGTCTGCATGGAGTAACAGTGAAACATATATAATGGGTTGACCCATAGGAAAATAAACTAATTGACTGACTGAGGCCTGTTCTTTTTAATGGGTCTACTCTGAGTAAAATGTAGGTGCCTACAACCAAAAGGGTTGAGTGAGGCATGCTTTGGAATTCTTGGGATATTATGGTTTGTTTGTTTTTTGTAGATTTCTTCTATTCCAACCTCTCACATGCTTTCCCCCATGTTCCTCCACAAACTTCAGTACAAGGAAAAACTATTGTTCAAGTAGTTAAATGGAAAAGTAAGATGATAAATAGCCCGTTGACCTTGTTTAATCACTGTATATTTGTCTGTGATTATTATTAGCATAGCCATCAGCCATAATTACTATTAAAATTGTTTATTATTATGCTGTGATGTCACGGCCCTCCCTCCTCCCAGCATCAGGCAGTTTATCATCATGAGATGAAATCCAATTTCAAAAGGGACATTCAAGCTACATATTCTAATTTCCAAACTGATGTTCCAACAACCAGCATTAAATTTTTCCAACGCTCTCCTCCATTTGTGCCTCTCCTTATCTGTGTTTATTGTTAATTATTTTTTAATGATGATTTCAAGCCACTGTACCAGGTCTTAACTTTGTTTTACGATGTTTGTATATTGCTTGGAGCTTTAAGACAAATGTGTATTAAAATATCATTAATAAATACATTCAAAGTTCCTTGTTAGTGAACCACACTGATTTCAACGGGATTATCTGTGGGTTTCCCATATGTGTCTAGTTGGCCACTGTTAAAAAGTGGATTAAATGGGCTTTTGGCGTGTTCCAGCAGAGCTCTTATGTTCTTATCCAAATTAAATGTGTATAGAATTGTCATCTTAATATTACAGCATGCATAACGTTCAAGGGCAGTGGGTGAGATCTGAAGGTGTACTCTTCCTACTTAATAGAATGATACATTTTATTCTATGCTGGAATCTTCATTTCCCAGAATGTGATCAGTTTGAATTGGGGGGCAAGGCGGAGGAATGCCTAGGACAGTACATATTGGCTGTTGCCTATGCCTTCACCAACATACCATGCCCTGTCACCAGAGGAGTTTGGCAACTCTTCTTTATTATATTTTTAAATGTCTAAATGTTTTGGTTATGCTAGGAATACGTCAAACATATAAACCAACACATACCTCTCTTTTTGGTGGTCGATGCAGGTGGCGCTGTGGGTTAAACCACAGAGCCTAGGACTTGCTGATCAGAAGGTCGGCGGTTCAAATCCCTGCGATGGGGTGAGCTTCCATTGCTCGGTCCCTGCTCCTGCCAACCTAGCAGTTCGAAGGCACGTCAAAGTGCAAGTAGATAAATAGGTACTGCTCCAGCGGGAAGGTAAACGGCATTTCCATGTGCTGCTCTGGTTCGCCAGAAGCAGCTTAATCATGCTGGCCACATGACCCGGAAGCTGTACGCCGGCTCCCTCGGCCAATAAAGCAAGATGAGTGTGTTGTTACTTTTCTGCTGGGAGCCACCCAGAGCGGCTGGGGAAACCCAGCCAGATGGGTGGGTTATAAATAATAAAATTATTATTATTATAAACAACAACAACAACAACCCTGGACTGCTTCGTTGATGCACAAAGAAGCTATCAGGGACAAGAAACATGGCTTATCTCACTGCTCAGCTAACTGGACCGTACATTTGGAATGTTAGTTTTCATGGTATTTTTCAGATACATCACCCTTGTCCAGCCTGGCCTTGACTCCACATTGAGAAAAATGCTGGTAGATGTAGCTTCTGCTACATCCGTTTCTATGGATACTTTTCAATTTGCAAAGTCTCCAGATGCAGATTGCATTCTTGGTGCTGTGAAGTCAAACGCTATGAAGTCAAACAGGGTACGACACATGTGGAAAGCTGTCTTTTCAGGGGACATAGCTCTAAAGCATGGGTAGGCAAACTAAGGCCCGGGGGCCGGATTCGGCCCAATCACCTTCTGAATTGGGCCTGTGGATAGTCTGGGAATCAGCATGTTTCTACATGAGGAGAATGTGCCCTTTTATTTAAAATGCATCTCTGAGTTAATTGTGCGGCCTGCCTGGTGTTTTTACATGAGTAGAATGTGTGCTTTTATTTAAAATGCATCTCTGGGTTATCGGTGGGGCATAGGAATTCTTTCATTCTCCCCCCCCCTTTCAAAATATAGTCCAGCCCCCCATAAGGTCTGAGGGACAGTGGACCGGCCCCCTGCTGAAAAAGTGTTATGTACTGAGTTGAATAGGATCCAAAATGCAGCAGTCTGATGGGTCCTAGAACAATAGGATTCAGAATGCAGCAGTCTGATTGGTCCTAGAACAATAGGACCCAGAATGCAGCAGTCTGATTGGTCCACAGGAGCCACCCAATCCAGCTCCAGGTGGAAGTGAATCCGAAACCTGATTGGCCTACAGGAGAATCCTGGAATTAGCCAATCATGTGGGGCCCATTGGGTATATAATGTATATAAAGCAGACATTCTGGGGGAACTTCCATTCCTCCTCACCACAGTGAGCTGAATAAAGAGCATGAAATCCACTCTCGACTCCAAGTATATTTCAAAAAGTTTGCTGACCCCTGCTCTAAAGACTAGACAAAGGGCTGGTAAGCCCCATTCCTTCTAGACTCAGGTGTTATTATTATTATTGCTTGCTTGCTTGCTCAAGGCATTGTACCAATAAAAACATGAAAAAGTTTAAAACACTCATACAAAAACCAGCCAATACATGAGCTAATGTGGCATAATGGTTAGATTGTAAGACCATGACCTGGGAGACCAGGGTTCAAATCCTCATTCTTTGCTCTTAATTTAGCTTAGCTTCAGTGGAATCTTGCATGTTAAATCTTTTCAGCAATACACAGGCATTCCTATTTCAGTGTCACATAAATATACATAACAGGGCCCACTACCTCAATAGCAAAGGTAAAAGATAAAGGACCCTTGGGCAGTTGAGTCCAGTCAAAGGAAATTATGGAGTGTGGAACTCATCTCTCTTTTCAGGCTGAGGGAGCCGCTGTTTGTCCACAGACCGCTTTCTAGGTCATGTGGCCAGCAGGACTAAACCGCTTCTAGCGCAACGGGACACCGTGGCGGAAACCAGAGCACATGGAAACACTGTTTACCTTCCTGCCACAGTGGTACCTATTTATCTACTTGTGCTGTTGTGCTTTCAAACTGCTAGGTTGGCAGGAGCTGGGACAGAGCAACAGGAGCCATTGTGAGGATTTGAACAGTGCGGAAAGTGGAGAGAATCCCAAAAGTTCAGAGGCAGCACAAGAGAATTCTCTGTCTGCAAAACCTGCTTCTTCACTGTTAAGGCAGATTGGGGGGGGGGGTATCTTTCCCAAAGTCCCCTCCTGGATCCTGGAAGCACCAAACTCTCCCACTCACCCAACCACCCACCCTTCTTCTTCTTTGGTGATCCCTCGTAGCCAAGTAAGATTGTCTTCCATAAACACAGTTTTAACAGTGAGTCTGTAAGTGACTGTGGAGGCCAATTGTGGATCCACACATCCTTCCACAATGGGGACATTGGTTTCCGGGCAGGAGTTGATCACAGTGTGGATTTGCCAAGCATACCACCCACCCACAATATTGTTGACTCATCCACACTCCTTCTTTCCACTTCCTCACCCAATTCTCTTCCACTCTTTCCTCCCCAAAGCCTTCTTTCATCCATTCCCACCTTCCCTTTGTCCTTTATCCCCCCCCCCCCCTGCACACACACACAAAGCTGATTCATCCCAGCCCCTTAGTGCTTTACATTGCCATTATGTTCCATACGTCTTGCTTTGTGGAGCAAACACAGATACTCCTCTTGAAAGCCCAGCCAGTGTTGCCCTGTGCGCCTTCACATACTTTCTCTTACATCTGCCTCCCACATTCCTTGCTCTTAGAAAGCCCATAATAATATCCTCTCCTCCATCTCTGTGTAAGACAGATCTGGTTGAACATTTCAAGGCTTTCTGAGGGATGGTGGCGGCTGCTTTTAGGAATGAATCCGTGTCCATTCTCATGGGTGGTGGGTGTGGAGTCGGTGCATGTGGATGTGCTCCTTCCACCAGCTCTGCTGTGACAGGCCAGCCCCACCAGGTCTCCTCACCCTCAGCCATCACCTGTCACCTAGTGCCATCTAGTGACGATGTGCCCATCAACCCTCTAGTTAACTGGGTTGGAGTAGTTGGATTGGATTCAGGAGACTCGGATTCCAATTCCTGCTCTGTTGTAAAGCTTACTTAGTGACCCTAGATAAAGTTACCAGATTTTTTCCAATGAATCTGGGGACACTTAAATTAATTAAATAAATACTACATGTTTGGGACATTGATGCTGCAGCGATGGCGGTGGCAGAGAGCCGGCTGCTGCCTTGACCTCAACCACCACGTTTCCCCTTCCTCCGAGGTTTCTATCTCCTTTCTCCATGAGCCTGGGCAGCCCCTGAGTTGTTGATTCTTCAGTGGTGGTGGTGGTGGGGAAGTGGTGGGTGGTGGGTCAGGCATGGAAAGCAAAGAAGGAGGGCCAAGAGTGGTGGCAGTGGTGAGGCTCGGGCAGCACAATGCCTCCCTTCCCATCGGAACAGCCCCAATCCCACTCCTACTTGCGTGCAAGCAGGAGGAGGCATGGATCTCTCAGACAGCGCAATGCCTCCCTTCCCATCCGAACAGCCCCAATCCCATTCCTACTTACGTGCAAGCAGGAGGAGGCATGGATCTCTCAGACAACGCAATGCCTCCCTTCCCATCGGAGCAGCCCCAATCCCATTCCTACTTGCATGCAAGCAGGAGGGGGCGGGGATCCCTCATCTGGGAAGGGAGGCTTCCCATTGCCTAACTGAGAGGTCCCTGCCCTCTCCTGCTTGCACACACGTATGAGTTGGGAGGCTGCTCCGATAGGCAGCATGAAGCCTCCCTTCACAGCTTAGTTGCTGGGGTCAGGGAAGGTGGAGGCAGCCTGGAAGCTGCATCTTAGACCCCCTGCGCCAGCATCATATGGGGACTTCTGAGCAGCTCCTGAAGCCAGCCAGATCCAACTGCTCCGGGCTGCTGAGACTGCCGCTGCTGCATTTCCCGGGGACATTAGATGAAGTCTGGGGACATTCCGGGGATGGAATTTGTCTGGGGACTTCTTTGCAAATCCGTGGACTGTCCCCGGGGAACAGGGATGTCTGGTAACCCTACCCTAGAGGACCTTGGTCTTCTATAACAGCCAAACCTACTTCGCAGGGGTGTTGTGAGGATAAAAGGGAAGTGGGTCACAGATGCTGCCAGGACAGAAGCGTTGTGGAGTAAAAATGAGAGGAGAAGAGAGCAAAGACAGAGAATTTTTGTCACTGTTGTGAGGCAGGCATGATGGGAGGCCAGAATGAAGCTCTCTGGTCCATCTCTGAGAGCAGAGCTGGTTTTTCTGCAGTATGAACCCCATCGTCCTGGAAGGCAGAATGCCAGATGCATCGGTGTAAGAAGAATGCAGGTGTTTCTCTTGGGTTTGTGTTGTTTATAGCAAAATATTCCAGCTTTCTGCTGACAAAGATTTGCTCCTGCTGGTGTCCATTGGGCTACTTCTGCTGAGTCACCTTCATCAGCATAGTCAAGTTGCAATTCTCCACCCCCCTCCTCTTTCTTTCTTTCTTTCTTTCTTTCTTTCTTTCTTTCTTTCTTTCTTTCTTTCTTTTTTTTTTGGAAGCGACAGAAAGCAATAAAGATCCGAAAGAAACACAATCATCAGCGAGCCCCAAGACGCTTTCTGGAAAAGTTGGGTTGACATCAGAATGTTCTTGGATGGGTCCCAATTAGTTTAATAACACAGTGCCTGCCTCAATTCCCCCATGCAATCCTGATTGGTTGCAGCAGATTTCCTTTGCCGCATGTTCCTGGACCATTACTTTCCCTCCGCCGTTGCTCCATCATGAGAATTATCCTCTGTACATTCCCATGCTGGGCAAGATGCCTCTTTTGTGTCTTATGAAATTTAGAGATAAGAGCATTAGGGGGCCGTAAGGATTAAAATATGGACACGCTCAAAGAAAGTCTTAGCCGGCACAATATGTCTGTTCCAGACCTTTTCGCCTTGCCCAGCCAATTAAGACGTACACTTCACTTGGAATCTGAAGTGGGTTTCATTATTCAGAAAGGCTAGAGGAGGGCCAGTTGGAAGGGGGAAAGCAGCGGGGCAGTGTGTGTGTGTATGTGTGTGTAGTTTTTAAAGGGAACGTGCTAGTGGCAATTAGGAATTAGCCCAACTGTTGCCAGTTTAGGTTCTCCCATTTAAATATTTTAGTGATCACTCAGGAATCTAAAAATGCATCAGTCCAGCCAGTTCTTGAAGCAGGACATAACTCAGGAATAACCCAGAATCAGGAGTATACTTATGGGGCTGGGAAACTTGGAGGAATCTGTGGGGATGGGAGGAGTAGAGAAGCATGAAATCATAACATTGTAGAAGAAGAAGAGTTTGGATTTGATATCCCGCCTTTCACTCCCTTTAAGGAGTCTCAAAGCGGCTAACATTCTCCTTTCCCTTCCTCCCCCACAACAAGCACTCTGTGAGATGAGTGGGGCTGAGAGACCTCAGAGAAGTGTGACTAGCCCAAGGTCACCCAGCAGCTGCATGTGGAGGAGCAGAGACGCGAACCCGGTTCCCCAGATTACGAGACTACCGGTCTTAGCCACTACACCACACTGGTAGAGTTGGAAGGTACCCCCAAAGTTAAAACCAAGCTGGTTCCATCTTCCATGTAGGGATGACTAGGGCAAGGCTGGAATCTCAGAGTCTTCAGACACACAAAGCACCAGCTCCCAACCTTCCTTGCCACTTCCCATACCTTGTACTATGTGCCAGAGTGGGAGACGTTGGCATGGAGATCCTAGTGTGGTGGGATAGGGTTCAAGTTTCAGGAAGGCCTTGGACGCTGCAGTACAACTGAACCACTGGGAGAACATATGAACTACAGAGCCCATGTGGCCCAGTTGAAATAGATGCAACATGTACAGCTGACACAGGGGACCCCACTTCTGTAATACAGTGGAACCTCAGTTCTCAAACGGCTTCCGAGGTACGTTTCTCCATTTCTTCGATGGATTTTGCCGACTGGCAATTGCGCCTTGGTTGTCAAACGTTTTGGAAGTCGAACAGTCTTCCGGAATGGATTATGTTCGACAACAGAGGTTCCACTGGATGTTGATAATAATGCTAGCTTATTGTACCTTACAGGATCATAAGAAGTCATACAGTTAATGTTTTATAAGCAGAAGCTACGTCGTTGCACTCCTATCATCTCCAGTTGAACAGTTCAGTTAGCAGGGGGATGAAAAGTACCTTTATCTTAGACCTTGAAAAGTTGTGGACTCTCCTTCATTGGTGGTTATTAAGGGGTGGCTGGATGGCCAACCTATCAGAGATGCTGTCCTCAGCTGGCAGATTGACTAGATGACATTTGCGGTACATTCCCAACTCTGTGATTTTATGTCCCTGGAGAGTCAGTGCCAGTCAGACTAGACCATGATTAATCAAAGTGGTACCTTCTACATGTCAGTGGACTCCAGCTCCCATCAGCCCTAACCATCTTGGCCAATGGTCAAGGATGATGGGAGCTGTAGCCCAGCAGCACCCAGGTGGCCACTGTTTCCCCCAATGTGTGCTAAGGTGTGACTAAGCCCTTACTGCGGTTTCTATTCTTCCCAGACTAAATGGATCTTTGGCTGGATCTACACTGACATTTTTTAACATTGTTAGAACGATCTTAGATATATCATTCTGTTTCTCTTATTGCCAATTTCCAGTTGCTCTGCACCGCCCTCTGGTGTCACATTTTAGTAACACACTATTAAAGTTACAAGCAAAATGTAATTGTGTCCAAATACCTTATGTTGGGAAAGATGGAGGGCACAAGGAGAAGGGGACAACAGAGGACGAGATGGTTGGACAGTGTTCTCGAAGCTACCAGCATGAGTTTGACCAAACTGCAGGAGGCAGTGGAAGACAGGAGTGCCTGGCGTGCTCTGGTCCATGCGGTCATGAAGAGCCAGACACGAATAAACAACTAAACAACAACAACCTTATGATAACTGTTCCTTAACCGTTCCTTAACGTTATAAACCAGGAGTGTAGATCTGCCCTTTATCTGCAAGCATCTCTCTCCGATAATATGTAACAGTGGTGGCAAGGTGGATCCTGTCCATGCAAGGAGGGACTGAGTTGCAAGGAGGCTTCTAGATCCCATCAGATCCTTAATGATGTCATGGGAGGGTGCAATGAAGGTTGGAGGCCTTGCTGAAAAGGGCTGCTAAATTAAAAATGGTTGTTTGGGTCACCAGCTGGACAACCCAACTGCAAGATTTGTCAGCATGCAAGAGAGTATGTTTTGACTGCTGCTACCAGTGCCATGTACTCATAAAAGGAATAATGAGGGCTGCCATTACTGTTGGACGAATGGAGCAACTGTCCCAAGCCTCTAGAGGGGGTTAGAGAGACAGCAGTTATATCCTTGTAAACCTTCATCTTAGCGGCTCAATAGCTGCTCTGTTCTTTCCTTTGCTCATTACTTGAGATAAAGGTTATGGATTTGAAATAAATGGCAATAATAAACATAATTATAACAGAGGCCCAGGAGAGAATTAATAGCATCCCACATATTATTCTTGTTTATATTATGAAGAGACTAATAAACAGGAACTTACAAACATTGTGTACTTTTGCCGTTTAGTGCAATGCAAACAACATTTTGCCCCTTAATTTTTAATAGTGCTACAGAGCCTAGCATGCAATCAGCCACCGGTTTGTTGGGAATTTGTTGGTGTGTGTGTGTGTGTGTGTGTGTGTGTGTAACCCAGAACGAGAAATGAATTCTGCAGTATTGTTTATAGATAAATGCATACTGATGAGAAGCATTTAAATGCTGAGCTCTTCCTCAGAATAATGAAAAATTAAAAATGGAATAAAATGCATTGTCTGCCCTCCTATTTATCTAGCCATCTAGCTATCTATTCTAATACAGGCCTCTCCCTCCTTAGGCTAACTCCATCTGGCCTAGGGGGCGGGGCCCAGGCTCACCTTCGCCACGGCTTTAAGAGGCCTCATTGAGGCCAGGGACATCGCTGCTGCTGCATCGTGAGTGCTTGGAGTGTAAGGCCTCTCCCTCCTTAGGCTAACTCCATCTGGCCTAGGGGGCGGGGCCCAGGCTCACCTCCATGATAGTTTTTAAGGACACTGGTGCTGCTGCAGCAAATGCTAAAGATGTTTTATATATGTTAATGTGTTTTAAACATGTTTTTATTGTTTATTTTGTTGTACCACCGTGAATGGTGTTTTTTATCTATGTATTTTTGTTTTGTTTCATCTTGTTTTGTTTTGGGGTGGGATATTGAGTGGGGTGGGGATTGGTTTTTGTTTGGGCATAATTGTTTTTTGGTTGTTTTGCTTTTCTATTTTTTAAATAGAGGTTATTATGAGGCTTGGGATTGCTACCGTGGAGGGGCGAGGGAGGTATGGCGGTGGGGGCAGATGTTATAGGCGAAGGGGATCGAGATACGGATATGCTCGTACCCCTTCCAATCTGCGCCCCATCCCGAGAGACGAGGGTAGGGTGAGCAAGGATTACTCACCTCCTTCACTGGTGTTGTGCAATGCCAGGTCTATAGGCAACAAAACCGCCACCCTGCGAGATTTCTTTACCTCGCAGGGGGTCGACCTGGCTTGTGTGACGGAGACCTGGGTGCGCGAAGGGGTAACTGTTACCTTACGAGAGATGGCGCCCCCGGGTTTCTCTGTCCTCCACCAGTCACGGACTGTGGGCCGGGGGGGAGGGGTGGCATTATTAATCCGGGAAGATCGTTCTTTCAGGGCTCTACCATCGCCATCGATCCCCGGCATTGAATGTGTTGGCCTAGTGTGGGGCTCCGAGGAGAGCTTGGCTGTCTGGCTGGTGTACCGGCCACCTAGCGCACCAGCAGCCACCCTGTCAGGCCTGCTGGAGGCGGTGGCCTGCTGGGCCTTGGAGTTCCCTAACCTATTGGTATTGGGAGACTTCAACTTCCATGCTGATGCCGCTCCCTCCTCACAGGCTCTGGACCTGGTGTCTTCCATGGCGACACTAGGGCTCTCCCAGTTTGTTTCGGGCCCCACACATCAAGCAGGCCACACGCTGGATTTGATCTTTGGTGCCGGTATAGATGTGATCATGTCTCCTTCGATGAAGGTGCCATGGTCTGATCACTACGCTCTGAAAGCCAGGATTGACTTTCCACCCCCACCCTGCTTAGGTGGCGAGCCGATTTGGGCTCGCCCGCAAAGGCTGATGGACCCTGATAGATTCTGTCAAGCCTTGCGGGACCTTGCTCCCCCTGGTGACTCATTGACTGAGCTTGTTGAGCGCTGGAATACCCAGCTCCTGGCAGCCATCGATGAGATCGCACCTAAGCGCCCTCTGCGACCCCGCAGAAACCGGGCTCCCTGGTTTACCGAGGAGCTTCGGAAAATGAAGCGGGACCTCAGACGGCTAGAGCGAGTATGGCGGGGTGCCCGTGACGGAGCCTCAAGAACATCTTATAGGGTTTTTATGAAAACCTATGAGATGGCTGTGAAGGCCGCTAAGAAGTCTTACTTCTCGGCCTCCATTGCATCCGCTAGCTCTCGCCTGGCGCAATTATTTAGTATAATTCAGTCTTTAACGTCCCTTGAAGGACAGCCCAATTTAAATAACAATCTGACACACAGCTGTGAGGCATTTGCGAGCTTTTTTGCGGAGAAGGTCCTGTTGCTCCGCCATGACCTCCCTGCCAATTTGGATACAATAAAGGAACTGGAGGCCCCTCGACTGTCCTCGGGTCCAGTATTGGACCATTTTGACCGGATATCTCCAGCCGATGTGGACAGACTCCTCCGAGCTGGAAAGCCCACCACCTGTCCTCTTGACCCGTGCCCGTCATGGCTGATTAGAGTGTGTCCAGACGAGGTGCGGGCCCCCCTGGGGGATATCATCAATTTGTCCCTTGGCACTGGGATATTCCCAGGGGAACTGAAGGAGGCAGTGGTGCGTCCGCTCTTAAAGAAAACATCATTAGATCCCTTAGATCTATCCAATTACCGCCGGGTCTCGAATCTTCCATTCCTGGGTAAGGTGATTGAAAGAGCGGTTGCTGAACAGCTTGGTAGGTTTCTGGATGAAACATCTGCTCTGGATCCATTCCAGTCCGGCTTCCGTGCTGGTCATGGGACCGAGACGGCTCTGGTCGCCCTAACAGATGATCTCCGTAGGCAGCTGGATCGAGGCGGGTCGGGGCTGCTGATTCTTCTAGATCTGTCAGCAGCCTTCGACATGGTCGATCACGAACTCCTGGACCACCGCCTTGCCGACGTGGGGATCCAGGGCACAGTCCTTCAATGGCTGCGCTTGTTTCTCTCTGGTCGGGGACAGAGGGTGGCGCTCGGGGGGGAATTGTCATCGCGCCACTCCTTGGTGTGTGGAGTGCCTCAGGGTGCGATTCTTTCCCCAATGCTTTTTAACATCTTTATGCACCCCCTCGCCCAGCTTGTCCGGAGTTTTGGGCTGGGTTGCCATCAGTATGCCGATGACACCCAACTCTATCTGTTGATGGATGGCCATCCTGACTCGGCCCCCGATACACTGGCGAGATGTCTGGAAGCTGTGGCTGGATGGTTACGTGGGAGCCGGTTGAAGTTAAATCCTTCGAAGACAGAGGTCCTCTGGCTGGGGCGGGACGATATGGGATTGAGGGGGCAACTCCCATCTCTTGCGGGGGTGCAATTAGTGCCAGACCATCCGTTAAGAGTTTGGGTGTAATCTTTGATACCTCCCTCTCTATGGAGGCGCAGATTACAGCTATAACAAAGGCGGCATTTTTTCATCTCCGCCAAGCTAAGCAGTTGGCCCCTTATCTCTCTCGCCCTGACCTAGCCACTGTGATCCATGCGACGGTCACCTCCAGACTGGATTATTGTAACTCGCTCTACGTGGGGCTGCCCTTAAAACTGACCCAGAAACTCCAGCGGGTGCAGAATGCCGCGGCGAGACTCCTTATGGGGTCTTCGCTGCGAGATCACATTCATCCGGTACTATACCAGCTGCACTGGCTCCCGGTGGAGTACAGGATCAGGTTTAAGGTGCTGGTTTTAACCTTTAAAGCCCTATACGGCCTAGGACCCTCGTACCTACGGGACCGCCTCTCCTGGTATGCCCCACAGAGAAACCTACGGTCTGCAAATAATAACATCCTCAAGGTCCCAGGCCTCAGAGAGGTTAGGCTGGCCTCAACTAGAGCCAGGGCCTTCTCGGCTGCGGCTCCAATCTGGTGGAACGCTCTGTCACAAGAGACTAGGGCCCTGCGGGACCTGACATCCTTCCGCAGGGCCTGTAAGACAGAGTTGTTCCACCAGGCCTTTGGTCAGGGTGCAGCCTGACTCCCTCCTCTGGCAACCTGCTTAGAATCTTGCTTAATTAGTTGCCATTAATTTGATTTTAATTGATTTTTATAATGAAATATTTTTAGAATGTGTGAATATCTGATTGTTTGATTGTTGATTGTTGTTAGCCGCCCTGAGCCCGGCTTCGGCTGGGGAGGGCGGGATATAAATAAAATTTATTATTATTATTATTATTATTATTATTATTATTATTACAGATGTTACTCTGTATGTAAGGCAAACATGCACCATATCCCAATGTAGTACAAAGGGTTTGGAGGTGCTGTCACATTCTGTCTTCCACAGGTTTGCCTTACATAAGAACATTAAAAGAGACTTCTGGATCAGGCCAATGGTCCATCTAGTCCAGCATCCTGTTCTCACAGTGGCCACCCAGATGCCTCTTCTAGGATACCCACAGGCAGGATCCAAGCACCCTGCTGCAGTTTCTAGCAACTGGTAAATTATGTGGAGGAACATCATAAGGTGCTAGCCAATGTTAATAATTTCTTAGAGAAGTTCTGCTGGAATCAGTGGACAAGTTGCAGATTTCAACGGGTGTGCTCCGAGCAGAATATCTCCCAAAGATTTGAATGGGTTCTCCATGACCATCGTTCTGCCCGAACACTGAGGTCCAGTGCTGAGAGCCTTCTGTTATGTGGGCCGCCGAGACCACATAACACTGGTCTTGGCTCCCAGCACGTTTCCGGGCACAATTCAAAGTGTTGGTGCTGACCTTTAAAGCCGTAAATGGCCTCTGCCCAGTATACCTGAAGGAGCATCTCCACACCCATCGTTCCACCTGGACACTGAGGTCCAGCGCCAAGGGCCTTCTGGCGGTTCCCTCCCTGCAAGGTTACAGGGAACCAGGCATAGGGCCTTCTTGGTAGTGGCACCTGCCCTGTGGAATGCCCTCCCACCAGATGTCAAAGAGAAAAACAACTACCAGGCTTTTAGAAGACATCTGAAGGCAGTCCTGTTTAGGGAAGCTTTTAATGTTTAATAGACTATTGTATTTTAATATTCTGTTGGAAGCCACCCAGGGTGGCTGGGGAAACCCAGCCAGATGGGGTGGTGTATAAGTAATAGATTATTATTATTATTATTATTATTATTATTATTATTATTAATTTCCTTATGGTGCTTGGGTTAATAGTTGTATGACATCTCGGCATCCTGTCACACGAAGTCTCTCACAAGCTGGAAGATTTCTGGGTAGGGCTGATAGAAGTTGTAGCCCAAAATGACTGGGCACAAGTGAATCAGAGAGACAATGATCATTTAACTTCCTTTCCCCCCTCCCCAGTTGCTGGTACGTCAGGTGCTTTGCAGCTGCTAAGCTCATTGCACGTGGGCTTTGCAGAGAATCTGGAGTTGGTACTAAGAGGAGTGTAAGAACCCATTTACGCTCCATTTATTCACAGGAAAGCAGCTTATCTGCCCTGGAAAACAGGGACCTAAGGAGATTAACGGACAAAGCAATTGTGGACTGTGAAGAGCAAGGGTGGGACAAATGACCCTGGAGGCCAACTTGCATCTTCCACAGCAGTCAGTGACTTTCTGTGGCCAATTTGAGGAATGGCAGAGAGCCAATCATTCTAATTGCACCTGTGCTGTTGCTGCTGGATTAGAAAAACTAGGCTCCCCTCAGGACACGGGTGACTAGTGGCAAGCCTAGTGGCAAGGCACAGGAGACCTAGAACGTGTGTTTTCATTTTCATTTTATTTATTTACAATATATTTTGTCCACCTTGCAGGGCCAAGCCCCCACAAGATGGCTTCCAACGTATAAAATGCAACATTGTTTATATATTGTATTGTATTGTTTTTCCCTTTTCTTGTAGTTTTTTTCCCTTTTTTTTCTTTTTTCTTCTCTTTCCTTTTTGTAAGTTTTAAAAGTAATAAATATTATTTTTTTAAAAAAACAAAAACACACGTATAAAATGCAACGAATCAACACTCAAATTTGGCACCATAAATCAGTAGTGGAAATAGCAATGGCATAGCACTAAACAGCATCAAAACCAAGACATATACAGTCCAACTGGGTAGCAATAAGAGCATTAGGCATATTGATTTCAGCACCAAATCAAATCAGCAGCAATACAAATATTACCCTTTCAAGAAAGGCCCATGCAAAATCTTTCAAATATCTGAAGGTTTGTTGCATGGAAAAGATGACAAAGTGATCTTGTTTTCAGCTGCTCGAACTAGTGGAATGAAATGAGAATAAAGGAGATTCCGACTAAACATTAGGAAGAACTTTCTGACGTTTAGAGCTATTTGACAGTGGAATCTCAGAAGGTGATGGACTCTCCTTCCTTGGAGGTTTTTAAACAGGCCACACTAAATGACTGAGTTCTTACAAATGTGAAATGTGAAATGTGAAAGTGCCCCTATTTCCCAAGGACAGACTCAGATTTACAGAAGCCATCCCAGTTTCTGATTTGGTCCTCGAATGTTCTGCTTTTCCTTAGCATGTCCCTATTTTCATCAGAGAAATGCTGGAGGGTATGGTACTACGATGCACCTGTGACAGTGCCAGTTCCGCTGATCTCAGAAATAAGGTGATCTCATAAGTAAAATGGTCTCAAGTTGTTACGGGTTTTATACCAAAACACTGAAGAAGATGTATAGTTTACTGTGAGAGTAGGAGACCAAAGCTGAAGAGCTTAAATGTGTAATGATCAAATGGGCACAAGATTTAGGACATAACATACAAGTAGAAGACTGGGAAAAATTATGGAAAGTGAATTTAAAATTCACTGATTGTATAGTTTTGGAACAGAAATATATGAAAATGATGTATTGATGGTATATTATTCCTGTTAAAATGTATAGAACGAGCTCCAATAAGTGTTGGAAGTATAAAGAGAAAGAAGGCATGTTTCATCACATGTGGTGGAACTGTAAAGTAATCAAAAGCTATTGGGAAATGATTTATAACGGAATGAAAAAAATGTTTAAGACAACCTTTGTTAGAAGACCAGAAGCTTTCTTGTTAGGCATTATAGGTCAAGACTTGCCAAAAGAGTGGAAGAAACTATTTATGTACGCTACAACAGTGGCTAGGATGTTACTAGCCAAAAGATGGAAAGACAACAAGATACCAACGAAAGAAGAATGGCAAGAAAAACTGATGGAATACACTGAAATGGCAAAGCTAACTGGAAAACTAAGAGACAAGGACAATAGAAATTCAAAAAAGAGCTGGGAACCATTTACCGTATTTTTTGCCCCATAGGACGCACTAGCCCATAGGACGCACCAAGTTTTTTTGGGGGGGAAATAAAGGGGAAAAAATTATTTCCCCCCCAGGCCCTTGTGGGGCCGGCAGTGGGGAGAAGCATTCTTTTCCCCGCCGCCCGCCTGCAGACCAGGTCCGGGGACAGCGGGAGGACGCGCTGCGCCTCCCAACTGTCCCCGGAGCTTGCGGGGCTGGCGGCGGGGAGAAGCACGCGTCTCCCCGCCGTCAGCCTCCAAACCACATCGGGAGACAGCGGGATGGTGACGTTCCGCCTCCCCGCTGTCCCCCAACCTTGTGGGACTGGCGCTGCAGCTCTCCTGAAGCCTGGAGAGCAAGAGGGATCGGTGCGCACCGACCCCTCTCGCTCTCCAGGCTTCAGCGAAAGCCTGCATTCGCTCCATAGGACGCACACGCATTTCCCCTTCATTTTTGGAGGGGGAAAAGTGCGTCCTATAGGGCAAAAAATACAGTATGTTGTACTTACAGAAACATTGTAAAGAAGTGGACTCACTAGCAGGGTTTGAGTAAACACAATTAAGAAAACAAGCATAAAAGTTAAGATGTAATAATGGGGAAAATAACAAAGTATAAGTTCAGTTACAGATGGGTAGCCGTGTTGGTCTGCCATAGTCAAAACAAAACAAATTCCTTCCAGGAGCACCTTAAAGACCAACTAAGTCAGTTCTTGGTATGAGCTTTCGTGTGCATGCACACGAAAGCTCATACCAAGAACTGACTTAGTTGGTCTTTAAAGTATAAGTTGTAATTTGGAAAAAAAAACATGGTAAAAAATGATAAGAATACAACAACATTTAACTAAAAGATTACAAAATTAAGGTAGAATAAGATAGGTAGGAGAAGCAATATTTAAAGATCCAGAAGAGGAAGTTGAGGGAAGTCATGGGAGTAGGGTGGGAGAGATTGGGATTCATATATTCTTTTTGTGATAATGATGATTGTGTTGAATATAAAATTGTAAAACTTATATACAGTGGTACCTCAGGTTACATACGCTTCAGGTTACATACGCTTCAGGTTACAGACTCCGCTAACCCAGAAATAGGACCTCGGGTTAAGAACTTTGCTTCAGGATGAGAACAGAAATTGTGCAGTGGCGACGTAGCGGCAGCAGGAGGCCCCATTAGCTAAAGTGGTGCTTCAGGTTAAGAACAGTTTCAGGTTAAGAACAGACCTCTGGAACGAATTAATTACTTAACCCGAGGTACCACTGTATATTCTTTTTAAAAAGATGTTAAGGGCTTTAGATATGAACAGGAACGCCTTGAACTTTGCCCAGGAGCAAATCAGCAACCAGTGCTGATGGCTGAGCACGGGTATTATATGCTGTCAAGGCCTCTCTCCCACCAGCAACCGTGCTGCAGCATTCTGCACTAACTTCAGTTTGCGGACGAACCGCAAGGGAAGCCCCAAATACAACCCATTGCAGTCATCCAGCCTTGAAGAAACCAAAGTTAAAATCTTTTCTGTGGAAAGGCCAGTTATTTTGTGAGGGAGAGGTTCTGTGCACACAGTTCTGTGCACAATGTCCACCCAGCATTCATGTGCAGGCAACACAATACATGATTAAGGAACAACTAGCAAAGGATCTCCGCATACTACAGCGCAGGCTGGGTTTTCCCGGTGAAGGTAGCTCTTGACATCATGGGTGAAAGCAGTTGGTGAATCTTTTCAGGTTCATTACAACCTGGATGAGCGTCTGATGATTTATGTGCAGCTCGTAGGAATCACCTCCTGGCTCTGAAGTGGATATCTGTTAACTTGAATCTAAGGACACATTCTGAGGAAGAAAATCGCAAGGGAAAGGATGCCCTAATGCAGTGTTTCTCAACCTTGGGTCCCCAGATGTTGTTAGACTACAACTCCCACCATCCCTGAGCTCTGGCCTTGCTAGCTAGGGGTGATGGGAGTTGTAGTTCAACAACATCTGGGAACCCAAGGTTGAGAAAGGCTGCCCTAATGGGAAAGGGAAGGTGGAACTTTGTAAGTCTGATGCCCATTGGCATTTTTAATATTTGTATTTAAGGATGCATGAATCATAGTCAGGGAACTGCCATCAGCTGAGGGGGGAGAGGGGAAAAGCTGGATGGATTACAGATCGTGGGAAGCAGCTCCTCCTCAGTGGAGGAGAGTAACCACACCTCTAGTGGAGAGGAGCTTCAGGGCTCGGAGGAGGCAAGATGGTGCCAGGACATCTTGCCTGGGCAAAGCGGGGAGGGGAGGGGTCATCCGTTACCCACACCCTCCTTGCGCAGTAAGCTTTCGCACCAAGAGGGGAGGCGCAGACTGGGCGTCAAGAAACTACTTTGCTGGGGAAGGTTTAAGGACCGCCCACTCACGGATTCTGCCAGTGAATGAGCCAGCCACGGGAGAGTGGCGCTCTGGACAGATGAAGTCTATTTTGGCATCAGAAGCAAGCCTTCACAGCCGAGCAGGGATTCATTTGCCTGCTTACTCTCGAGCAACCCCTTGGAACCCTAACACATACCAATTTTGGTTTCTCTCGTGCTCTCATTTTTCCAATCCCAAATTCAGATTGCCACATTGCTGCATCAGGTTGTGGCTTATTTCCTTTGTAAAAAAGAAAATGTCCTCACAATTGTCCTCACATCTGAGAGAAAGAGAGAGAGAGAGAATTCCCCTACACTATTTGACATCACTTTTCAGAGACAATGCATTTTTATGCACCTTTTTCTCCAGGCCGATTCAGTTTTGTTCCCGTTTTGGGGTTGGAGAACTGCATTGTGAAAGTGTGAATTCTGCAAGGATAGCTGTGTTTTGATCCACTTGTTCTTTTTGGAAGAAGGAACTGAGCAGGGGTGCCATATCCATGGGGCTGAAGCCTCTACAGCCCCTCCAATGTCTGTGGGGATGGAGGGCATTGCAGCAATCGAAGAGGGGCGCAGCCTGATGTCACACACAACGTGCACTGCGACCGTGACATCACACGTCAGTTCCCCTTTTCCAACTCTGCAATATTCTTCATGAGGTGAGGCAACCAGAATGACACAAAGTATTCCGAATGCATTCGCACCATACATTTTTATAACGGTATTATGTTAGCTAGTCCAGATACACGCTGATTTTGTGGACGACACACCTATTTCCTTGTCTGAATTGATGCAAATCTCATCGTTGGAAACCGTGGGAGGACTGACTGTATTACATGGCTCTTTGCTTGATTTCTGCATTTAGCTGTGAAAATTCTCATTTCACATAAAAGTAAAGAATGAACATTAATCGTCCCCTTTTACTACCTCTGGGTCTTACATGTCTCCAGACAGCAGTAATGCACCAGCTTCCAATGGAATTAGCAGGTGACAAGTCAACGGAAAATATTGGTCTCTCCTGAGCACTAATTGAAAGGGTCCAGCTTCCAGCAGCACTCACAGAGGTGCTGTTATTGATTTTCCAGTGGGGACTCATGTCTCTTGAGTCAGATGCATGTAGAGATAATAAGAACACTTTAAATATGTATAATACACCACACATAATTGTCCTTCCACTCTTATTTGCATTTACATTCTCCATGGGTTCCCTGATCTGTCTGATATTTAATATATGAGTAGCCATTTATTTGTAGATCTCAGTCCTCTTGTTTGGAGGGCCCGATAAAATGAAGCAATTAGACTAGCCAGATTTTTGCATTCACAAAAAACAAATAATTACTCTGAACAGTTGAATTTGTTGTTTAATAGCATCAGCTTAAGGAGAAGCGTTCAGTGACCTGAAACATTTTTTGTACCCGGCATTTCTCTCCATAGAAACGTCAGTGCAAGTCCTGAAGTCCTAAGCACATTTATTTGGAAGCAACAAATCCTGACCACATCAGCTAACTGTGGGAATGTTCAGGGATGCAGGAGAGGATATATTGTTTGATTATATCCTTTCCAACTTGTGTTAACAAGTTCTACAATTTAGCAGAGTAACATTCTCCTTTATAAACTCGCACAGTGGATGTGTTTGCTCAGGCTCGCTAAAGCCTCTAAAATAAGTTACCTGGTGATTTACCCTTTAGTCCCTTGTTAAAAGATAGACACGGCACAGTCTTCTATAAAAGTATAAAAAGAGTTTACTCACTCACATTCTGTTCACAGATGGATCCCAGAAGGCAAACTTAAGTTACAAAAGTAATATACCTGGAAACTATCCCATAAGGAAACAGCTCCTTTGTCCTCTCTTGACTGGAAGCCAAGAGAGCATCTTAGGCTAAGCAGATGTTGCTTCTTTGATGAATGTAGTCAGAGTGGGAGATAGCAGCCTCTGGTGAGGTATTTTGTTACCTGCACAGGTGAGGCCATGCCCACCTCTGGTCACATGTAGAGGAAGTCTGTCCCAGCCTAGGAGGAAACAGGAAGTTCCGAATGGCTGGTCCAGACACCCCCTTTTTATGTCCACTCTAGGGATGTTGAACTTGGCAGCTCTGTGTTTCACATCCCACACTAACCTGTAAAAATAACCTCTCCAAAATTCTTTCACCCAAACAGACAGGGTGGGGTGGTTATTGTTGTTTTGTGGAAAAATCCCTTGGTCAAATAAAAACCCACCTTTGGTGCTGCACCCATGATTGTTGATATCTTAAAGCAGGTGTGGGGCATCTTTGGCACTCCAGATGTTTCTGAACTACAACTCCCAACACCCCCAGCCAGCATGGCCAGGGGTGAGGGATGATGGGAGTTGCAGTTCAGCAACAACTGGAGAGTCAAAGGTTCCCCACAACTGCTGTATATCAACACACACATAGTTGTTTTTTGAGAATAATTTTATCAGCATCTTACTGCACCATGGGAGAGGTAGGCTGCAATCCTATAAACACGTAAAGGTAAAGGTAAAGGGACTCCTGACCATTAGGTCCAGTCGTGAGTGACTCTGGGGTTGCGGCGCTCATCTCGCTTTATTGGCCGAGGGAGGCGGCATACAGCTTCCAGGTCATGTGGCCAGCATGACTAAGCTGCTTCTGGCGAACCAGAGCAGCGCACGGAAATGCTGTTTACCTTCCCACCGGAACAGTACCAATTTATTTACTTGCACTTTGACGTGCTTTCGAAGTGCTAGGTTGGCAGGAGCAGGGACCGAGCAACGGGAGCTCACCCCGTCACCGGGACCTTCTGATCGGCAAGTCCTAGGCTCTGTGGTTTAACCCGCAGCGTCATCCGCATCCCACTTGTTGTTTAGTCATTTAGTCGTGTCCGACTCTTCGTGACCCCCTGGACCAGAGCACACCAGGCACTTCTGTCTTCCACTGCCTCCTGCAGTTTGGTCAGACTCAAGTTTGTAGCTTCGAGAACACTGTCCAACCATCTCATCCTCTGTCATCCCCTTCTTGCGCCCTCAATCTTTCCCAACATCAGGGTCTTTTCCTGGGAGTCTTCTCTTCTCATGAGGTGGTCAAAGTATTGGAGCCTCAGCTTCAGGATCTGTCCTTCCAGTGAGCACTCAGGGCTGATTTCCTTCAGAATGGATAGGTTTGATCTTCTTGCAGTCCATGGGACTCTCAAGAGTCTCCTCCAGCACCATAATTCAAAAGCATCAATTCTTTGGCGATCAGCCTTCTTTATGGTCCAGCTCTCACTTCCATACATCACCACTGGGAAAACCATAGCTTTTACTATATGGACCTTTGTTGACAAGGTGATGTCTCTGCTTTTTAAGATGCTGTCTACGTTTGTCATTGCTTTCCTCCCAAGAAGCAGGCGTCTCTTAATTTCCTGGCTGCTGTCACCATCTGCAGTGATCATGGAGCCCAAGAAAGTAAAATCTCTCACTGCCTCCATTTCTTCCCTTTCTATTTGTCAGGAGGTGATGGGACCAGTGGCCATGATCTTTGCATCCCACTACCTGTCACTAAATATGCCCGGAAGAGAAAGAATATTGGTGAGCTGAATCTTGCACCTGAAAGCAATCTTGGCACTCCCTTAGGGCTTGTGTAAAATCACAGACCAGGCAGATTGCCCTGACCATGGCATTTAACCACAGCAGTGGTCTGAAATACTTCCCACTTGCACACATATAATACTATTATTTATTGTTCTCCCCTCATTACCTAATGAAGCAATTGATCCCTTCCCATTTTATAATAAGCCTATATTTGTTGGCAGAGACAGTTAACCTGTCTCCATTCCACTGTCTAGATCTCTTCGGTCTCATTTTCCAGACCTTATATAATTGCTGCTAGCTGTTGGAAACCCAGCTAGATGGGTGGGGTAAATTATATTATTTTTATTGTCCCCCCCCCCAACCTCCATTTCTAAAACATTTATGTTGGTATGGTCATGCTCCAATAATGGCTCAGTTTTGCTCATTCTCGAGGTCCCTTCACATGACATGTGGTTCTGCACACCAATACATGGGGAAATTATGCAAGTGTCCATGTTGCTTGGTGAATAGATCAGGCCCAGCTCAGACCAATTCATGCATCTAAAGCAATATTATTATTATTATTATTATTATTATTATTATTATTATTATTAAAAGCAGAAGTGGCTAACCTTTTGTGGGCTTAGGGCCACATTGACCCATGGCCAAACTTCCAAGGGCCACATGAGTGTGGCTGAAGTGTAAAAGTAGGTGTGTAAAATGTGTGTTGTGAGAACTACAGTTCTCCAAACTGCCACCCAGAAGACTTTCTACAATATTATTCTACAATATTTTATATCTTTGTTATCATTCATCAGTGGTACCTTGGTTTCCTAACTTAATTCGATCTGTTCAATGCCTGAAACCATTCAAAAACCAAGGCATGGCTTCTGATTGGCTGCAGGAGCTTCCTGCACTCAAGTGGAAGCCATGTTGGATGTTCGGCTTCCGAAAAACGTTTGCAAACCGGGACACTTACTTCCGAGTTTTCAAGAGCTGATTTGTTTGGGAGCCAAGCCGTTTGAGTAGCAAGGTACCACTGTATTTAAATTCAGTAAAAACTAAAACCAAAAGCCCTGAAATGACACTCCATTATCACAGCAAGGTCAGTACTTTTTTATTATTTGTTTTTATATATGTCATTGTTTTGGAGGGCTAGGCAATACTGAATTCCTGAACTGAATTGTGACCCAGTACTTGGGGGATAGAGGGACGTGGGTGGCGCTGTGGGTTAAACCACAGAGCCTAGGACTTGCTGAAGGTCGGTGGTTCGAATCTGCGATGGGGTGAGCCTTCTACCCTGCCCGCCAATGGGCAGACTGGGGAGGCATGGCCTAGCCTATTTAAGGCCAGGTACACCCGGGGACCGCCCTCTTTCCCCTTTCCAGCTGAGTGGTTTTTCCCATCCCACCCACCCTTTAGGCTTAGCTAGCTATGACCTTGCTATGGACTCCGGTTGGTCGCCGCAAGGGGCCTGGTAGGAATTTTTCCAATTTGGCGCACTTCCAGCCTTTTGGTTTTTTCGCCTACCTCATAGCAAACGTCACAACTTCCACGGTATTGGCGGTTAGGCATTGGCAGGGGTTAATTGTTATGCAAATGAATGGGGGGGAGGAAGCGCCATCACCTTCCCCCAATGAAAAGGGTACTCCAGTAGAGGACTCCGGGGGGGCGTTGCCTTGTCCGAAACCTAGGGAGGTAAGGGCCTCCGGCACGCCCCCAAGCGGTGACACCCGTGGGATCCTAGTTGGCGTACTTCAACAGGACTCCCACGGCTTGTGGATAACCCTTCCCGGTCTCCATGCCGGGTAGTCGATAGGAGCCAGTGCCTAAGGCCAATACCTTTCAATTCTGTAATCAATAAAGTTGTGGCCTTTTCATGCCCATTAACCTTAAATAATGTGTCCAGTGTCTTCATTTCACATGGGGGAGGGGACTTGCCACGCAACTCCCTTGGCCAGTAAAGTGAGATGAGTGCTGTAACCCCAGAGTCGGTCACGACTGGACCTAATGGTCAGGGGTCCCTTTACCTTTACCTTACTTGGGGGAGGGATAGTGAAGGGATAAAAGTTTCAGCTCTTCACTGACTCGGTCATAAGAGTTTGGTGGTGCCCTTTCATCCAGTTTGTCTGTTATCGAGCCTTTCTTACATATGTGTTTGTTTTACCATCCTTTTCCAATCAATACCATCATCTTTTCAACTCAGAAAACTTGCCTGTGTCTTAGTTACTTAGCAAGTGCCACTGTCCTTCACCACCATCACAAACCCTGAAGCTGCCAGCTATGGCAGAGGTTGAAACCATCAAAAAGCTCTCTTTTTCATATAGCTGTCGTGATCTCAGGAGCCAATGCCTCAGTTTCTAAAGTGTGCAAGTTCTCTCTTTTCAGATAGCAGTCTTCTCCCCATACTGAACTAAGAGGGCAATGGCATACCCCTTTGTCCAATCTTCCTTTCCCTAGAAGAGACACTATATCCAACAGCAACCAGTAGAAACTCCCTACTCTTCAGGCCATTTGTCCCGCATTTTGCCCTACTTTTAGATCGGCAAGCACCCAATTATCTCTTCTATGTGAGAAGGACATTGGCACAGGTGGTGCGTGTTAAAGCCTTGCCATTTTCACGGCAAATTCTAACAGTTCACTTGCTCATAATATATTTGCTTTGGGCTTCTTTCTCTAAACATTGCAAAAGGGGGCTGTGAAGATGTTACTGAGAAATGTACTTGGGATCTCTCCCTCCTTAGGTTCTATGCAATGGCCTAATATTGAGTCTCCAATTTACCCATCATGTCCATTGTTGGTTCCTCCATCTGGCAGAGGGTCTGGAAAGTTTCAGGCAAAGGTCTTTCCACAGTCTGGATGGTTGATATTCTTTAACTGGAGATGGCAGAGATGGAATACAGGAACTCCAGGGTTTTCTATGCATATATGTATATTTGAAAGAGTGGTGTATTCAAGCACTGAACTATGGTTTCTTTCCTCTAACTCAGGGTTTTCCAAAACTTGAGTCTCCAGCTGCTTTTGGACTACAACTCCCATCATTTTGGAGGTCTTTAAGCAGAGGCTTGACAACCATATGTCAGGAGTGCTCTGATGGTGTTTCCTGCTTGGCAGGGGGTTGGACTCGATGGCCCTTGTGGTCTCTTCCAACTCTATGATTCTATGATTCATGCCTAGCTAGAAAGGCCAGTGGTCAGGGATGATGGCAACTGTAGTCCAAAAGCAGCTGGAGACCCCATGGACCAGAGCACACCAGACACTCCTGTCTTCCACTGCCTCCCACAGTTTGGTCAAACTCATGCTGGTAGCTATGAAAACACTGTCCAACCATCTCGTCCCCTGTCATCCCTTCTCCTTGTGCCCTCAATCTTTCCCAACATCAGGGTCTTTTCCAGGGAGTCTTCTCTTCTCATGAGGTGCCCAAAGTATTGGAGCCTTAGCTTCACGATCTGTCCTTCCAGTGAGCACTCAGGGCTGATTTCCTTCAGAATGGAGAACTTTGATTTTTTTGCAGTCCATGGGACTCTCAAGAGTCTCCTCCAGCAGCAGAATTCAAAAGCATCAATTCTTCGACGATCAGCCTTCTTTATGGTCCAGCTCTCACTTCCATACATCACTACTGGGGAAACCAGAGCTTCAACTGTACGGACCTTTGTTGGCAAGGTGATGTCTCTGCTTTTTAAGATGCTGTCTAGGTTTGTCATTGCTTTTCTCCCAAGAAGCAGGCGTCTTTTAATTTCGTGACTGCTGTCACCATCTGCAGTGATCATGAAGCCCAAGAAAGTAAAATCTCTCACTGCCTCCATTTCTTTCCCTTCTATTTGCCAGGAGGTGATGGGACCAGTGGCCATGATCTTTGTTTTTTTGATGTTGAGCTTCAGACCATATTTTGCACTCTCCTCTTTCACCCTCATTAAGAGGTTCTTTAATTCCTCCTCACTTTCTGCCATCAAAGTTGTGTCATCTGCATATCTGAGGTTGTTGATATTTCTTCCGGCAAAGCGTGTTCTCCTTCATGGAGAGCACGTGTTGCAGTGGGGGCTGCCAGGACACTCCAAAGTTGGGGGCGGGCTAATTGATCGTTGGCCACTGATGCAATTGGGGCTTCCCTTGTTGTTGGGAAGAAGTTAATGTTGCCATTTATTGATTGACAGCCAGAAATAGTAAAACTCCTTGCACGAGGCTAGGGCTTTCTCTTTTCGCCAGTGCATTGGATTGCCCATCCGTCCCTCCCTAGAATAGGGTTGTTTGCTTTGACCTTGCTATGCCTGTCATGGGGTCGTCTGCTTTGGAGCGGGGGCCTGGTAGGAATTTTGTCCATCTGGCTGATTGGCTGGGGCCATTTGGTTTTTGCCTACTGCGTAGTAAATCGTCACAACTTGTAAGGTTCGCGGTTAGGCATTGGTTTATGGTTTGGTTGGTTGAGGGGCATGGATTGGCTGTGCCTGTCCCTCTAATGCTGCTGCTGCAAGGGATTCCGTTAAAGGAATTGGGAGCTAACTATTGCTTGTCCACTCTGTCAAGGGGGCTCGGGCCATAGCAATGAGCTCCTGGTTGCATTTGGGGTGAGGGCAGGTTCCCTGCTCCGCGTAACCCCCAAGTGTATTCCCCCATTCTGACTTTCGCATTGTGCGGAATGTCAGTCTGTCCCCCATGGTGGGGGCAGATAGTCGCAACCAATGCCTACGCAACCACTCACAAATTTGTATTTTAATAAAGTTGTGGCCAAAATTATGCCAAAAATCTTAAACAAAAATTTCTGTGTGATGTGTGAGTTATTGGGGTGGACCTGGGGACCTCGACACGCAATCTTAATTCCGACATCCTGTCCAGCCTTTCGCATGATGAATTCGCATGATGAATTCTGCATATACGTTAAATAAGCAGGGAGACAATATACAGCCTTGCCGTACTCCTTTCCCAATTTTGAACCAATCAGTTGTTCCATATCCAGTTCTAACTCTAGCTTCTTGTCCCACATAGAGATTTCTCAGGAGAGAAATGTGGTGATCAGGCACTCTCATTTCTTTAAGAACTTGCCATAGTTTGCTGTAGTCGACACAGTCAACTATGCCTGGATTTCAAATGCATATTCTCCATTTCTTTCTGTCTTTCAACAGCTCAGAACTCTTTGCAGGTGAAAATTGGGACAAGGGACTGCAGTTTGTGTTATTGTGATAAGGCATTTTTCACAGTGTTTGCATTAAGGAAGAGTGTTACCCCCCAAGGTTTTCCTAAATCAGAGAGTCGTGTAGCAAGTCAAAATACAGGTCAGCAAAAAGAGATGGGATCTTAGAATCATAGAACTGTAGAGTTGGAAGGGACCCTGAGGGTAATCTAGTACAACTCTTTGCAATGCAGGAATCTTAACTAAAACATCCAAAGGTAAAGGGTAATGGGACCCCTGACCATTAGGCCCCGTCGCGAATGACTCTGGGGTTGCGGCGTTCATCTCGCTTTATTGGCCAAGGGAGTCGGCGTACAGCTTCCAGGTCATGTGGCCAGCATGACTAAGCCGCTTCTGGCAAACCAGAGCAGCACACAGAAATGCCGTTTACCTTCCCACCAGAGCAGTACCTATTTATCTATTTCAACTTTGTGCTTTCGAACTGCTAGGTTGGCCAGAGCAGGGACCGAGCAACGAGAGCTCAACCCATCATGGGGATTTGAACCACCAACCTTCTGATCAGCAAGCCCTAGGCTCAACAGCGCAACCCATGTCCCAAGACATCCAACCTCTGTTTACAAACCTCCAAGGAAGGAGAGTCCACCACCTTCCAAGGGAGTCCATTCCACTGTCAAACAGTTCTTACTGTCAGGAATTCTTCCTGATGTTTAGTCAAATCTCTTTGCTTGTAACTTGAAGCCATTTGAGTCCTACCCTCCAGAGCAGGAGAAAACAAGCTTGCTCCATCTTCCATGGGACAGCCCTTGAAGTATTGGGAGATGGCTATCATATCTCCTCTCACTCTCCTCTTTTCCAGGATAAACCTACCCAGCTATTTCAACCGTTCCTCATCAGGCTTGGTTTCTGGACCCTAGATCATCTGCCAGTTTCACGTTGGAAGCCTGCTAGCATCAATTTTTGACTGGTCTTTCAAAAGTTTGAATGTGCATCATGGGCCTAGGAGTCATACATTGCAATGAGAATTTGCAAGATTTGCTGTGCCCTCACCCAAACTGAGAACAAAGTTCATCACAACAAATGTTATTAATTATCAAAATGTTCACATGCATATAGTTTCAAGCTCTCGTTTCATATATATGAGATGCTTATATGTGCCCTGATGTTAGACCCAGAGATGCAACATTCTGTCCCTTCCAGATTCAAAGCAGTTCTCTAGCTAAATCTAGCCTTTTGCTATTCAGCCTTCCTTGCATATCCTCTGCCAGGTAACACTGGTTTCAGAGCCTCTTTTGGCAGATGAATATGAATTATATTCCAGGGCCTTGGAATGTCCGTTAGTGTCCATTAAGTGTCGATTCTCCCGCCTCAAATAGCAGGAAATGTCAAAGTCTAACAGAAGAGAGTTTGCATTATGGATTCTGCTTTCAAAAGAGGTGAGTGACATGTTGCTAAATGGAAAGAGATTGACTCAGAAATAGATTAATTAAAAAGATATCCCAACTGTTTAAAGGGGGGGGGGAATCAAACAATGATTTAGCAACAATAATAAAGAAACATTTTGCAGGCACTGTTAAATATTTAGGCTCTTATGAAATGTGCATTTTGTTCTCGCAGGGGATCAAAACTCGGTTATTTTCTCTCTGTTTTTTCTCCTTCTGAAACAGAACAATAGTTCAAAAATAGTAAGAGTGGGTAAACTAAACTGACAGGTGTTAATTACCTGGACAGGGGGTGGAGGCTAGAATTTCAGTTGTTGAGTAGGAGAACGACACCTCTGACTTTGGGCTTAATCATATACATTTATCTTCATTTCAGTACTCGTATTTCAGTCCTGTGTAGTATTATGTAAGTAGAAGGGAAATATTTATAACAAAGAATCCCTCCAGATTCCCAATCTCTCCTGGCCCATTAGCACTCATTCCATCTGGGTGGACCACTCGTTTTTCACTCTATCTCATAACACTGGACCCCAGGACCCCAGAAGCTGGATGTTGTAGGAGTCATAGAATCATAGAATTGTAGAGTTGGAAGGGACCCCGAGGGTCATCTAGTCCAACCCCCTGCAATACAGGAATCTCAGCTAAAGCATCTATGACAGATGGCCATCCAACCTTGATATACAATGAAATTCAAACAGGGGGATACAAGGAAGTCATGTAGCAATGTTATTAAGTTTGGTTTAAATATGGTTGAGATTTATGTTTGCTTCTTTACAAAAAAATTCTGGAAAATTAATTTAAAAAATTGAAGAAAAGAAACCGGAGGCATTCCTCCAATCAGTCAAATGTGGATGAGCTGTCTGAAAGACGTGACTGATGTTTTAATGTATTTTTAATCTCTGTTGGAAGCTGCCCAGAGTGGCTGGGGAAACCCAGCCAGATGGGCAGAGTACAAATAAATAATAATAATAATTATTATTATTATTATTATTATTATTATTATTATGCTCATCAGCTATTAGCTAGGCCCACCCTACCTTCAACAAAGTGAGGCAGCTGCCTCTGGTATCAGATACTGAGGGGCAGTGAGGTATTGGAGAAAGGGCAGGAAAACCTTTTCCACCTAAGAACTTCATACCCTCCAACATTTCTCCGATGAAAATAGGGGCATCCTATTCCATAATAATAATAACAACAACAACAACAACAACAACAACAACAACAACCTGCCCATTTGACTCTGGGCGGCTTCCAACTTATATCAAAACACAGTAAGACATTAAACATTAAAAAAGCTTCCCTACACAGGGCTGTCATCAGGTGTCTTCTAAAGGTTGTATAGTTCCTGAGTTGATAATTGCCTAACTAACTGTTGTTCTCTGGTAGCTAACATGTGAGTGTTGTAACCTTAGATCATGTGATGAAAGTATTGGGTTGCAAATCTCCATTTTGAAGGCAGTTGCCTTTGTGTCTTTTGACTCCCAAATTCCATGGAGTGATGATGCAAATGAAGCTCCCCTGGAGGGAGAGTAAATGAGCTAAGGCCAGTGGGGGCTGGAATGCAAACTGTGGGGAGAGAGAAACCTCTGCTTCTTGGTCTGTTTGGATTATTTCATATTTTCTAAGATGCTGAGCCTGTGCTGGACAGCACAAGATACTGTATGGATAGTTTTGGATCTATCGTTTGATGTTTATGTTTCTATTTTTGAAGACTTCTGCCAGTAAAAATTTGAATTATATTTTTTTTGGGGGGGGGGCTGGACAAAAGGAGTCAGTTCTTATGCTTTCAGTTACTTCAAACTGCACAGTTTTAATATCTGCAACATAAACGGCTCTGAAAATTGCAGCTCTGTGAGAGGAATAAAGTTCTCCTAACAACTCTTAGCACTCTTAACAAATGACAGTTTCTAGATTCCTTTGGGGGAAGCCATGACTTTTTAAAGTGGTATCGCTATGATCTAAATTTATAGTGTGAATGTGGTAACAGTAAGGTAAAGGGACCCCTAACCATTAGGTCCAATCGTGGCCGACTCTGGGGTTGTGGCGCTCCTCTCACTTTATTGGCCGAGGGAGCCGGCATACAGCTTCTGGGTCATGTGGCCAGCATGACAAAGCTGCTTCTGGTGAACCAGAGCAATGCACGGAAATGCCGTTTACCCTCCTGCCGGAGCGGTACCTATTTATCTACTTGCACTTTGACGTGCTTTCGAACTGCTAGGTTGGCAGGAGCAGGGACTGAACAACAGGAGTTCACCCCGTTGTGGGGATTCGATCCACTGACCTTCTGATCGGCAAGTCCTAGGCTCTGTGGTTTAACCCACAGCGCCACCCGCGTCCCTGTGGTAACAGTAGTTGGAGACAAATGATGTTCTCTCTCAGAGTAATGCAGATGATCTGGATGATTTTTGGGGTAATATGTCATTTCTATGCTTCATCAGGTATTGTATATTCATATAACCCGAATGTTGTGGTTCTCTCTCTCTCTCTCTTTTCCCCTACAAAATGGGGCAAGTCATCCACTTTCTTCCTCATCCAGCATTTGACAGCGGCTGCTGGTTTTGCAATAAGCCTTGAAGCATTTCTCCCTCCTCCACTCCTGTCTACTCCCCACTCACTGCTAGGAAAGGCCAGCTGAAAGTAGTAAATTGGGATGGATCTTTTCTCTGGTTTCATAACCTCACGCCTTGCCAAGAACTGTGATCCCCTGGGGGTGTGTCAAGAGTCATTTGAAACACCTTTTGATGAGGGGCGATTGACACAAAGGATTGTTGGTGCCACAGGTGCTTATGTGCAAAAAGTGGCTATTGCTGAAAGTTATTTTAGCTTTTCTATTTCAACCATTTTCCTCTTTTCTTTTCTTTTTATTAAAAAGTACTTATAGACTTTGTGCATGATCCTGCACAGTCACAGCTTCAGTGTTTAAAAGGATTGTAATAGGACTTTGTAGAGCCCAGTTTCCCTCCTCCTCCTTCGTTTTGGCACAGAGTCGCAGCCACATCAAACCATTGCAAGAATCAGGAATTAGAGCTGGACAAAATGTTCCTACCCCAGACATTTTCATTGTAAAAGTTGGACTTCAGGGAGTGCCAAAATGCTCCCCGCCCCCACCAGCTCACTATTCCAACTGGCTGTTCCCACCTATTCCCCAGTCTGGATCAGTGGCTGATTTGGTGCCATTCAACAATAACAACATTCTTGTGGGGGACAGCGATGACTGTCAATCAGGGATCCCATAGAGTATGCAGTGATGTCACAACATTATATAACCAGTCATCTCTGTGTATTTATCAGTGTTGTCAAGAGCAAATTTGTCCTGGCTCCTACCCAGTCTGTGACAACAGAGACTCTCACTTGAGAGTAAGGAAGAGTTCTGTATTGAAACAAAGATGACTTGCAGGCTCCACAGCAGGTAAGGAGTCACAGCAGCTGCTGCTATGCTCAGGCTAGAAGACAGCAAAGGTGAGGCATTCTGGGCTGGGAGCAGTAGTCCAGTGAGGCCAAGATCAGGGCAAGGAGTGCAGAATTGCAAAGAAGCAGCAGAGTTGCCCCAAAAGGTTGGCATGCCCACCGGCAGGGCATGGCACACTTACGCATGAAAGTCTCATGCCTGGCAGGAAGGATGCATCTGTCCCTACCGATGGAATATTGCTAGGTCATGGGTGACCATGCTGTCTCCTCCCTTTCTGACTACTGTTCCTACCCACCTAGTGGTAGGCTGACATCCTCCTTGAATTGTATTGCTGTGCTGTCCCTGGGAGGGAAGAGGGAAAATGGGAGTCCGGCTTCCCTGGCTGTGTCAGCCACCACCCTAGCCTCTGTTCCCTGGTCTCAGTGCTCCTGTTCCTCTTCCTCATCTGTCTCATGCTGCCACTTGACTCCAAAGCCCAGTAACACCCCAAGACGTACTACGCAATTGAGTCACTTGTGTTATTATTCTCCCTCTGAAAAGGACAGTGGTACCTCAGGTTAAGTACTTAATTCGTTCCGGAGGTCTGCTCTTAACCTGAAACTGTTCTTAACCTGAAGCACCACTTTAGCTAATGGAGCCTCCTGCTGCTGCTGCGCCGCTGGAGTACGATTTCTGTTCTCATCCTGAAGCAAAGTTCTTAACCCGAGGTAATATTTCATTGCACACTTTTGCTGTTGTTGGCAGAAGGCGATGGGCCCATGAAGAGAGTGTGAGGCTGTATACCTTTCCTTTCTCTAACTTCTGTTCTCAGTGCAGATTCAGACACAGCCTTGCACTGAACATAGTGCTGAGGCAAACCATGATGCAGTGGGAATGGGTAACTGAGCTGCCTCCTGATGGGAGATTACAGACACTTTGTTCTCCCCAGGCCTTTTGGCTTTGTGCAGCAGTTAAGCCTAGGTTTAGTGTGTCATCTGAAGGCCTCCCCTCCTTAACCACGAGCTGTAAAAACAGGACTAACCTTGACTATGTGCTTAAGGAGGAGAGACCTTAACCATGATCCTGGATGCAGATGACATGCTAAGCCATACCTTGGCTTAGCTGCCATGCTGTGCTAAGCTAAAAAGTCCAGGGAGGAGCTAAGTTAAGGTCACTCCCCCTTAACTATGGTCTGTAGCCAAGGTTTGTCCTATGGTTAAAGCTCATGGTCAGTAAGGCAAGACCTTGCTACTACAACTACCGTAATCCAGAATGTGGTAGCTAGACTGGTGACTGGGGGAGGATCTTCACTGGTTCCCAGTATGTTTCTGAGCACAATTCAAAGTGTTGGTGCTGACCTTTAAAGCCCTAAGCGGCCTCAGCCCAGCATACCTGAAGAAGCATCTCCACCCCCATAACTCAGCTCGGACACTGAGGTCCTCCTCCGACGGTCTTCTGGCAGTTCCCTCACTGCAAAAAGTGAAGCTACAAGGAACCAGGCAGAGGGCCTTATTGGTAGTGGCGCCCGCTCTGTGGAACTCCCTCCCTTCAGATGTCAAGGAGATAAAGAAGCACAACTTTTAGAAGACATATGAAGGCAGCCCTTTATCGGAAGGTTTTTAATGCTTGGTGTCTTTAGTATGTTTTTAGATATGCTGTGAGCCGGCCAGAGTAGCTGGGGAAACCCAGCCAGATGGGCGGGGTAAAAATAAGAAAACAACAACAACAACAACAACAATGATGATGCATGGAAGGGGGGGAGGGTAGGAGGGAGGGAGGGAGAGGCCCCCAAATTCTTGGTTGCATTTAATATGAGTGCTGGGACTACTGATCTCACCAGCATTCTTGCCTTGGCATTTGGCTGAGCTACTGTAGACTCCTGCCACTTTAGTGGGAGCTAACTATCCTTTGGGCTAGTCTATTGTGAGCTTAATCCTGGTGAGAAAGGTGGAGGCTCTTAGATCCCCAGATAAGTTGGTCTTCCTTGTGGCTGCCAGATGATGCTAGAAGATCAAAAGGGCTCCTGACTACCCCATGTGCACCCAACATCCTTCATCAAGTTCAATCCAAGCAACGGAATATTACAGCTTGAATGACTTTCACTAAAGTGCAGGAGGGAGGTCTGGATGGGAATTTGACATGGGTCTTCCATTCTTCATAATGGTCCAGCAAGCCACATGTGTCCACAAGGGACAAAGGGCTTAGGAAAGGTCCACCAGGGCTCTTCTGAGCTGCCACGCACAATCCTTTCATGGGCAGAATGGATCGTGCCCATTTTTCTTCCCAACCAGCACCAGGTATATGTGCCCAAGCAATGTAACTTACTCAGCATTTGGTGTCTGGAGATGTGTGAACTGACTCTCTCTCTCTTGCACTTGAGGAGGCATTGAAAGTTCTGTCTATGATGAGTAATTTGTAATGGCTCATTCACACCAGTTGATGCTACAAAACAAATGCTGAGCATGCATGCTGGAAGTCTCTTAAGCATCCTCAATTCTAATATAGGTATCTGCTTAAACAAGCAGCTTTGATAGAGGAGCTGCTAGGTGCACATGTCTTTGTTGTTTAGGAAGGGCCTGATGCGTGTAGGAAGCTGCCTTGTTCCCAAGGACTGTCTAGCTCAGCACATCTTTTTACTCTGACAAGTGGAGCTTTCCCGGGAATTCTGGTAGGCCTTTCCTTTTTTCTTTCCTTTTTTAAAAAAAATAATATTCTTTATTGATTAAAAAATTTGCATGTCTATACAAACATTACGTACAGTCTCTTAACAGGTATAAAAAAGAAAATGATATAAAATAGAAAATTTATAAAGAAAGAAAAAAATAAAAATAAAGAAGTAACAAATGTAAGAAACAAAGAAATAAAAAAGACAGTTATTTACATAGTAAAAGTACTCTTTTTTACACAGGTTTACGTTATATAATATCATTTCTTTCTGCTTTGTATACATTCCTTTGATCTTTTTTCTTTACAAATATCACTCAATTTCTGCTAATATGGAGTTATTTGTACAATAAAGTTTTACATAATTCTTAAATATTATCCATTCTCTATTTGTTTTTTGTTTCGATATTCCTCTAACTGATCCCGTCAGTTTTGCTAATTGTAGATATTCTAACATGAGTATCTGCCAATCTGTAATCTCTGGGAGCGTTTCATTTTTCCAATTCCTTGCTATAAGGGTTCTAGCTGCTGTTATACCATACATAAACAATGATCTTATATCTTTTCCTATCACCTACTATCTGATGCTTTAAGCTGAAGATGCCAGGGACTGATCCTGACACTTTGGGCATGCAAAGCTATAACTCGCCCCCCATGACCCATTGAATTATGGTGCAGGGAGGAAAAGGTGTGTCTAGTTCAGGCGATAGTTGTCAGAGTCATTAGGAGCAAACAGCCAGCACTTGGGAAAGTGTTTCATGTCCAGTACATTTTGCCACGCATCCTGATTTCTATTCCCCACCCCTGGAAATTGGCAGAGTTTTGTCATTTCATTCTGGCTGGCCTTTGGCTTAGAATCAACTTGATCCCCTTCTCCTCTTTCTTTTTTTGGAATTTCTATTTGGGGACTTCCCTGGCTTTTTTCTGGCCCACGTAGGACCAGTCTGGATAGTTGGCCTTGGTGAAGATTTAACGTTTTCATCCCCCAAAAGTTTTTGATTTGAGTTTCTACTGAAATGAGGCTGCATTTTAATGTTGTATTTTCATCTTGTTTTTAAGTTGTATTTTAATCAATTGTTTTTATACCTGGTGTTAGCCACCCTGAACCCAGTCTTGGTTGGGGAGGGCGGGGTATAAATAAAATCATCATCATCATCATCATCATCATCATCATCATCATCATCTCATCCCCTCCCCCAATTTCTCAGCTGATAACATTTAACCTTATTTTAGATAATTCTCTTGATTTTCAGGCTTTTCTTTTGTTTTGAAGGACTAATACTGTGTTTGGTCCCTGGATGTCACCATTTCTAGAATCTCAATTTCCTTGATAGAACTGATGCTGTGTTCTGTAATCATTAGGTTCTGTCACAAGTTCCTGCTGTTCATTGCTAGTGTATTTTATCCATCTGGGTCAAAGCTGTCTTCTGACCAAGGAAAAGGGACTGCAGAGGGACTATACCATCATACTGGTAGCAAAAGTCAGAAGCTGTGGGCATTCAAGCCCTTCTCGACATCTACTGACATCATGGTTGCTTAAAGCAGGTCCTTGGGCAGTTTAAGTTTCCAAAGTGTTGGAGCATCCCTACCCACCCTGGCTGGCCAATGGCTCTCCTCAACAGGAAGGTCAATAAGAACATGGGAGGAGCTGGATCAGGCCCTTGGTTGGTGTAGTCCACACAGTGTCCAACCAGATGCCTATAGGAATCTCACAAGCAGAACCTTGCTGTCTGCAGAAATAGATGCAGGGCATAGCTATCATGGCTTGTAGCCAGCAATAGTCCTTTCCTCTCTGAATTTGTCTGATCCTGTTGCAAAGCCACCTAAGTTGGGGGCCATCATTGGCTCCTGTGTGAGCAAATTTCATCGTTTAACTATGCACTGTGTAAATAAGTTGTTGTTGTTTAGTCGTGTCCGACTCTTCATGACCGCATGGACCAGAGCACGCCAGGCACTCCTGTCTTCCACTGCCTCCCGCAGCTTGGTCAAACTCATGTTTGTAGCTTCAAGAACACTGTCCAACCATCTCGTCCTCTGTCGTCCCCTTCTCCTTGTGCCCTCCATCTTTCCCAACATCAGGGTCTTTTTCCAGGGAGTCTTCTCTTCTCCTGAGGTGGCCAAAGTATTGGAGCCTCAGCTTCAGGATCTGTCCTTCCATTGAGCACTCAGGGCTGATTTCCTTCTGAATGGATAGGTTTGATCTTCTTGCAGTCCATGGGACTCTCAAGAGTCTCCTCCAGCACCATAATTCAAAAGTACCAAGCTATAAAGGACAATGATCATAGGAGGCAACTACAGTACTAGAGGCCAAGGGGTCTTTGGCCCCCCATCAAATATTTGAGCTCCCAAGTTGATGACCATTGTCATTCAAATGGTGGGTGCACACCACATCATGCAATCAATTATGCAGGGGGGGCTTACATGGGCCCCCCCAAATTTTGTCCAAGTTGCCCCCCCCCCGGCAAGGATAGTCTTTCCTTTTGTGCCCTCAATCAAGGAGGCTGAGAAGAATGGTGGATTTCCTGTAAAATAAGCTACCCTTTTCCTGGGTTTCATGTGGAGTGCTGGGACTTTCCATAATTGATGATTTTTTCTTCTGGTCTGATGTGCACCTTCATCTCATCCAGCTGTTACATGGTAGAAACCAAATGGCAGAGCAAATCTGTTTGGATGGTCTACATCTGCTGTATAAATATATAATGATACATCTCTAAAGGCACTTTCCAGGCACCCAAATAATTGTGACATGTAGGTTGTGGGCAGAATTTAAACTGGGCTTGTTTTTGTTTGGTTGGTTTTTAAAGTTAAAAATAGTGTGCGCTTAAGGTACAATTCCTAGTGTATGAAGTTTCCTCCAAACATCAGGTTGATTTATTCATTGTCTCCCTGGGAAGGAACCAACAGCTTCCAGGTTACTGGAAAACAAAGGAAGCTGTAGGAATGATCTGGCAATCCGTGGTCCTGAGGCTTATTGACATACAAATATTTGCATGGCAGAGAAGCATAGCAACATTGTGTGCTGCCTACTCAGACCTAACAGAATGCAAAGTGCTAATGTGTAATTATCAACCTAAACCCACAAACAGAATTATGCATGTGTGGCTGGAGCTCATAGACTTGAACGGCGAACTGCTTGGTTGAAACTGAGATGTAGCCTTATGAACTGTATGTCACGAGCCCCACAGTGCTAAGAGGTGGAAGAAACAAAGGAGGTGGGCTCCCCTGGTATGTCCCACAGAGGACCTTCTGCTCTTCAAATAAAAACATCTTGGAGATCCTGGGCCACAGGGAGGTTAGGCTGGCCTCGCCTATTGCCAGGGCTTTTTCAGACGTGGCCCCGATCTGGTGGAACGCTCTGTCACAAGAGACTAGGGCCCTGAGGGACTTGACATCTTTCCACAGCGCCTGCAAGACAGAGCTGTTCCACCAGGCCTTTGGCCAAGGCACAGTCTGACCCCTCTCCTTCTGTAATCCTCACAGAACTCTAGCCCAATGGTGGCCATTAATTTGATTCTGAATTGATTCTAGAATGTATTTTAATTAATTGACTGTGTGAGTTTATGTACACTGTGCTATTTTTACCTGTTGTTAGCCTCTCTGAGCCTCATGTTGGCCCAGGAGGGCGGGATACAAATATATTATTACTATTATTACTATTATTATTAATTGTGGGAACCTGGGCTGAAGGAGAGGGGTGGCTCTCCCCTTTCCATCCAACTTCTGGCTCACAGCCTATGAATCAAGATTCTCATGATTATGTATTTTCTCAATACAGTCATACCTCGGGTTACAGACACTTCAGTTTGTGCATTTTCAGGTTGCGCACTGCACCAAACCCGGAAGTACCAGATCGGGTTACTTCTTGGTTTCGGCACTCGCTCATGTGCAGAAGTGCTAAATCACGCTTTGCACGTGTGCAGAAGAGACAAATTGTGACCTGCGTGTGCGCAGATGTGATGCTGCGGGTTGCGAACGTACTTCCTGCACGGATCACGTTCGTAACCTGAGCGTCCATTGTACCTATTATGACCTCTTTGCTTGGTGCTGATCGTCTCTCTTTTTATTCCTGATTTGTGTTACGCAAATCTATTTCCTGGACATTCCTCGAAGACTTCCTTCCACAATTCACTGCACTTCAAACTTCCTTCCTTCTTTTTCTTTGAAGCAGAGTATGTGAAACAGAGAGAAAGAGATGCTTCGGGTAAATCCTTTCACTAGAGATAAGCATATGCAGTACCTTGCCTCCAAGAAAACCAAACTTCAAAGTAGCCTAAGAGGTGATTTGAACTGTGAATCTCCCTTGCTTTCTTATCTACCCAACCCTCCCAGGCAACACTCCCTGGTATTCAAATTATGCAGATGAAATTTCTGCTCCTGGTATTGAGCTACAGGAGCACTACCTGTTGAATGGTTCCATGAAAGGCTCAAAGAGACCTTTGCCTTTGCTTGCAGTGACTGTAGGCTTGTCTGCATGAGTATCACCAGCTGGTTTTCTGTGAGAGTCCCTTTTTGAAGGTCACCTTCTCTCTAACAGGGGACATACTTGGGCCTGATAGGAATATTAGGGAGGTGTCTTCATTGCACCATTTTTTTATGCCTGCTAAAACCTTTTTTCTGTTTAGGCAAGAGTAGTTTTATTGTAGATTTGTTTTTAAAACAGTTCTTTCACCTCCATATTTTGATATTGTTTAATGTGCAGCAAAAAAGGAAAAACAGTGGGCAAATGGGTGTGTCAGGGGACTGCCATTGGAACAGGGGAGGGAGGCAGGGGGGCCGTTGGGATACAGAGAGCCTCCGAAACTCCTGAGGAGCAGTTCCTCTTTCAGTGGTGGGAAAAGCCACACCTCCAGTGAGGAAGAGAGGGAAGGGCCAGCCAAGTGAGGAAAGGGCTTGAGGATGCTGCTGAGACCCCCAGAGTATCACCTAGCCAGGCTGGCCAGGAGGGACGCACGACACTTCCGTCGACCAGCTTGCGCAGAGGCGTGAAATGCAAGGAGGGGAGGAGGAGGCTTGGGGTGCCGAAGTTCTTACGTTGGGGGAGAAGCCGGAAGGGGCCACTCCCGGATTCTGCAAGTGACTAAGACGGACATGAACTTTTTGGATCTGCACTGTAAATAGTTTGCACAATAAAACCTGTAAAAGCCAGGTCGGAGTCCTGCCTGGTTACTCACAAGCAACTACCACCTGCACCTGACAAGGGGCAGGAGCAGAAAGCAAGAGGTCGGATAAAAAGTTTAGTGCCCAATTCATTTTGGACCTCTCAGGCCCTTCAGCAGGGAGTTTCAGATACAGAAATTCAATCTTTAGTTATACAATCTCCACTGATAGAAGTAGGAAAGTGGGACAGTGTAATAGAAGAATGAACTTCTGTTTCTGAATCTCCCAGTGTGAGGCTTTTTCAGATCTTGAATTCTCCTCATTTAAACATCAGTTTGAGAATTTTCCTTTTTTTTAAAAAAAAAAAAAAATGTTCCCATGAAGATTGATTAGCTGTGTGGCATGGATTTTTCAGACTATACATATTTTTGTATCAAATTTTGCCTAACAAACACATTTTTGCAAAGCAGCTTTATGTCATGTAATGCATTCTTGCATGATATTTTCACTAATGTGTGAATTTATATGCACCACTTTACCCTAATATAAGCACATATATTTTTACACATTACATGACTGGAGAATTGCATTTCAAAATTCAGAAATGTATCAATTTCAAAGGACGGCTGTGTTTCAGTTTGTTTATTGGTTCAGAAGAAATCCACACTAAAATGCCGGTGAACTTGTATGAGATTTATTTTTTTTAAAATAAATAAATTGCAAATTGCTGCAAAATCAAGAAATTAAGATTGGAAGCATGAGAAATTGAGGGTCTGAGTAAAAGGAAGGTTCATATGCTTCTGTGCTTCCAAGCAAGGATGGGTGAAGAAGGCAATTTTTTTCCAATTCAGTGTTCCACACTTCCTCAGTAAACTGTGATTTTGTGGGGAGAGGGATCATCATGAAAATTCATCAGCACTGTAGTGTCAATTTCTCCCCATAAACATTTGCAGTACACATTTGCATTTTGCATATACTTTCATAGAAGCATAGAATCATAGAGTTGGAAGAGACCACAAGGGCCATCGAGTCCAACCCCCTGCCAAGCAGGAAACAACATCAGAGCACTCCTGACATATGGTTGTCAAGCCTCTGCTTAAAGACCTCCAAAGAAGGAGACTCCACCACACTCCTTGGCAGCAAATTCCACTGTCGAACAGCTCTTACTGTCAGGAAGTTCTCCCTAATGTTTAGGTGGAATCTTCTTTCTTGTAGTTTGGATCCATTGCTCCGTGTCCGCTTCTCTGGAGCAGCAGAAAACAACCTTTCTCCCTCCTCTATGTGACATCCTTTTATATATTTGAACATGGCTATCATATCACCCCTTAACCTCCTCTTCTCCAGGCTAAACATGCCCAGCTCCCTTAGCCGTTAGATCTTTAATATATGCATTTTTTGTACACAATATTTAGTTGAAGTACTGCATCACAAAATTCAAAGGAGGAGTGCAACTTTTTTTTAATGAATATTTATTAGCATTTTTAAAAACAAGACAAAAACAAAAAATAGACAAAAAATACAAAAATACAAAAATCCAAAACTTACAAACAATTAAAAACACATAAAATTTCAAAACAAAACAAATTCCTTCCAGTAGCACCTTAAAGACCAACTAAGTCAGTTCTTGGTATGAGCTTTCGTGTGCATGCACACTTCTTCAGATACCTGAGCCCCCCAGCGCCTCACCTAGCCAGGCTGGCCAGGAGGGACACATGCCCCTTCTGTCGCCCAGCTTGCACAGAGGGGTGAAACGCAAGGGGGGGGGGGAGGAGGATCAGCAGGGTATCTGAAGAAGTGTGCATGCACACGAAAGCTCATACCAAGAACTGACTTAGTTGGTCTTTAAGGTGCTACTGGAAGGAATTTGTTTTGTTTTGACTATGGCAGACCAACACGGCTACCTATCTGTAACATAAAATTTCAGTTACTTATTTTCATTTAACTTGTTTCTCAGACCTCCTCACACCTCCCCTTCTTGTATTCCAATTTAAATTATTAGCTCAGGAAGTCCTTATTAGGAGGAGTGCAACTTTTGAAGGACAGCTGTGCTTTGGTTCATGTCATGATCCAAGAAGTGGGAATTACATAATTGCTCATTAAAATGAAAACATAATCAGTTGCACTGTTGCAACATGCGAGGGAAGACATCATTAAAGGTAAAAGGACACCTGACCATTAGGTCCAGTCGTGGCCGACTCTGGGGTTGCAGCGCTCATCTTGCTTTATTAGCTGAGGGAGCTGGCGTACAGCTTCCGGGTCATGTGGCCAGCATGACTAAGCCGCTTCTGGCGAACCAGAGCAGCACACAGAAACGCCGTTTACCTTCCCGCCAGAGCAGTGCCTATTTATCTAGTTGCACTTTATCTTATCTCACTTTATTGGCCAAGGGAGCTGGCATACAGCTTCCGGGTCATGTGGCCAGCATGACTAAGCGACTTCTGGCGAACCAGAGCAGCACACGGAAACGCCATTTACCTTACCGCCAGAGCGGTACCTATTTATCTAGTTGCACTTTGATATGCTTTCAAACTGCTGGATTGGCAGGAGCAGGGACCGAGCAACGGGAGCTCACCCCGTCGCGGGGATTCCAACGACCAACCTTCTGATCGGCAAGTCCCAGGCTCTGCGGTTTAACCCACAGCACCACCCACATCCCAAAACAGCATCAGTAGTGGCCAAAATCCATGTAATCTGGTGCCCAATGCTGGGTTGTCCCCATTGCCCGAGGGCTAACATTTGACTATGAGCTACATAGATGATGATGATAGATAGATAGATAGATAGATAGATAGATAGATAGATAGATAGATAGATATAGATAGATAGATGATAGATAGATTCCTCCTTTTCCGAGCTCCTAGCCTGTCTCTTCCTCTAAATCCTGGGTCAGTGAAAATTTACACATTAACAGGGCTACAGGCAAGCTGAACATATCTGCAACATCGGGGCAAAACGCATTTGTGGATTGAGCATATATATATGATGCTCCTATCCCAACTTTAAGAAACGATGCCTGAGCTTTCTTCTCTCCCTTGTGTGGCATGTCTTTTAGAATGTAAGCCTCAAAGCAAGGAGTGTCCTACAAGTAAGACAGCTCCAGGAACTAATTCTTCTTTTGTGAGTGCTCTCTCTCTCTATATATATGGGGTGGACATGATTTTAAACAAACAAACAAAAATGTACTCTGCATAAAAATATTTTTTGATTCTGGTGTAGCCAACTTTCCAGAATGCATGCTTAGGACTGCAGCCTCAATCCAGTTTCCAGTATTTTGTATGCCTTGGCTTGGAGTAATTCCAGGAATCCATCAATGGGGGGGGGGGGGTTATCTGGGTGGAAGCAGCATTCCCCCTTCTCCCTCCTGCTCATCTCTGCAAACCGAGCATCCTTTCCCTGACTGCGCTAATGCTGCTTCTTTCAGACGAGGAAGTTCCTGGTTACGCCGCCACGGCTGGGAGGAGAGCAGTTGTCAAGGCTAATGTGTGCAGAACGCACATCCCTCCTTGCTTTACTCCACGTTGTAAAGGCATTCTTTCCCGTGCTGCCCACTGCTGTTCCCTTCCTTGATTGTTCCTTCCCACACAGCCTACGTTCAGCGCAGCTATTCATCCGCAAGCTGCACGCAGCCCCTGAGCTGTGATGCTGTTCAGTCCTGTCCCCGCTCTTGCCACATAATCCTTCCTCACCACCAGCTCACCGGATGAAGGCTCTGTGCTTATCTGTGCAGTTAGCAGCACAGGGGTTGGGCATCTCTTCTTGCACCAAACTCCTTGCATCAGGAGCTGTCATGTCATAGAAATCCACATTTATAAAAGCCAAAGTGGACCCTTCATGCTCGGGATGCTGAAATACATTTGTTCATTTTGAGAGCCTCCCTGTCTGGAAATTCCAAACCTCCTCTTAGAATCATAGAATCCTAGAGTTGGAAGAGACCACAAGGGCCATCGAGTCCAACCCCCTGCCAAGCAGGAAACACCATCAGAGCACTCCTGACATATGGTTGTCAAGCCTCTGCTTAAAGACCTCCAAAGAAGGAGACTCCACCACACTCCTTGGCAGCAAATTCCACTGTCGAACAGCTCTTACTGTCAGGAAGTTCTTCCTAATGTTTAGGTGGAATCTTTTTTCTTGTAGTTTGGAGCCATTGCTCCGTGTCCGCTTCTCTGGAGCAGCAGAAGACAACCTTTCTCCCTCCTCTAGGTGACATCCTTTTATATATTTGAACATGGCTATCATATCACCCCTTAACCTCCTCTTCTCCAAGCTAAACATGCCCAGCTCCCTTAGCCGTTCCTCATAAGGCATCGTTTCCAGGCCTTTGACCATTTTGGTTGCCCTTCTCTGGACACGTTCCAGTTTGTCAGTGTCCTTCTTGAACTGTGGTGCCCAGAACTGGACACAGTACTCCAGGTGAGGTCTGACCAGAGCAGAATACAGTGGCACTGTTACTTCCCTTGATCTAGATGCAATACTCCTATTGATGCAGCCCAGAATTGCATTGGCTTTTTTAGCTGTCGTGTCACACTGTTGGCTCATGTCACTTGCGTCACACTGTTGGCTCTTCTTCTTTGGCAATCATTCATAGCCGAGTAAGATTGTCTTCCATGAACATAGTCTTAACAGTGAGTCCGTAAGTGACTGTGGAGGCCAATTCTGGATCCACACGTCCTTCCACAGTGGGGACATTGGTTTCAGGGCAGAACTTGTTCACGGTGAGGGTTTGCCAAGCGTGCCTTCCTCTTAGCACGTTTCTCCCTTTTGTCCTGAGTTCGAGTGTCTTCAAAGCCCATGACACCTTTGGTAAAGGCTGTTCTCCAACTAGAGCTCTCAGGCCAGTGTTAAACAGTTGTCAGTGTTTATACTACATTTTTTTAGATTTGCCGTGAGAGAGTCTTTAAACCTCTTTTGTTGACCACCAGCGTTACGCTTTCCATCACTATCACCCTCGTTTTATTTACAGATAGGTAGCCGTGTTGGTCTGCCATAGTCAAAACAAAACAAATTCCTTCCAGTAGCACCTTAAAGACCAACTAAGTCAGTTCTTGGTATGAGCTTTCGTGTGCATGCACACTGAAGAATCTGAAGAAGTGTGCATGCACACGAAAGCTCATACCAAGAACTGACTTAGTTGGTCTTTAAGGTGCTACTGGAAGGAATTTGTTTTGTTTTGACCTCGTTTTATTTGTATGCCACCTTTCCATAGTTATAGCAAAAAGATCCATAAATAGATAGAGTAAATCAAAAAGTACACAACTAAATTGAACAATTTCCACAGGAATAATACAATTAAAAATAAAGAGGCAGAATTCTCATCTCAATAACAACACACACACCGACATAACCCTTTAAACAATATCCCAACCCAAGGGTCTGTTCAGCAGCCTCAAATTTTGCAGCTGGAGCTAGTCAAGGTCTTGCCCCTCCCCAGACCAAGTGGAGATTTACCTACCCCCTAATTCTTATTGAAAGGACGTGGGTGGTGCTGTGGGTTAAACCACAGAGCCTGGGACTTGCCGATCAGAAGGTTGGTGGTTGGAATCCCCGTGACGGGGTGAGCTCCCGTTGCTCAGTCCCTGCTCTTGCCAATCTAGCAGTTTGAAAGCATATCAAAGTGAAACTAGATAAATAGGTACCACTCCGGCGGTAAGGTAAACGGCGTTTCCGTGTGCTGCTCTAGTTCGCCAGAAGCAGCTTAGTCATGCTGGCCACATGACCCGGAAGCTGTACGCCAGCTCCCTCGGCCAATAAACTGAGATAAGTGCCACAACCCCAGAGTCGGCCACGACTGGACCTAAAGGTCAGGGGTCCCTTTACCTTTACCTTTAATTTTTATTGATATGTGTGCATCGCAGGGTTCACCTGCTTCATGAAAATGGTCCCATGTTCAGACACTGGTGAGCATCTCTGGAAGCAAGGCTAAGGATATCAAAAAAATCCTGCTGAATCAGACCAAAATCCCATTTGTGCAGAAGAAGTAGGTATTTTCATTCCCTGTCCTTCATCAAGACTGCAGTTTGCAAGAATTTGAATTAAGCTGACACCAATTACAGGGATAGGGTGGGTCCTGAAAACATGCACATCTCATATGTCAAAGATAAGGAGGTGCATCTTCAGCATTCAATGAAAGCTATATAATGACAGAGCCCAATGCACTTCTGTAGGGAGGGAATTCCACAACTTACCAGTTGCCACAGAGAATGCCCTCTCCTGGGCCAACACCCTTTGAGCTTCTGAGGGTTGTGGAACCACCAAGAGGACTCCCTCTGCTGATCTCAACACCCAAGAGAATCTGTGAGAAAATAAGGCAAGTTTTTTTTTCAGATATTTGGGGCCTAAGTAATTCAGGGTGTTGAACACTAGTGTGAGCACTTTAAATTCAACCAGGAAATGAACTGACAACAATGGCCAAGCAGTTACCTCCAGGAAGACTATAAGTAAGACCTGAGCACAGAAGTCTTCTCTCCATTTGTGCTCTCCAGCAACGGATAGTAAGAAACCCTCACGTCACACGCGATTCCTAAGAGTCACTGTCAGACTTGAGTAGACACTACTTAGCAACATGGAGTTGAAGTAAGGCAGCTTTCTATCCTGGCTTTTCCAACATGTGTTGTCTAATTATTTTTAAAAGCTTTAATCCCTGTGGTCCTCTGATGTGCTTTAAATATACAAAGCAAGAATGTGCTTTCTTAAGAGTATAAGACGATCCAGTTTTGTTTGCAAGAATCCCAGCAAATAGCCAGATAGTCCCAGGGGAAATTAGTCAGTGGTGAAGTGGTGGACCGCAGTCTTCTTATTCCTGCTTAATCACTCATCTGCATTCCTGACCTGGTAGAAAGAAAAATGTTCCACTGATTGATTGATTGATTGATTGATTGATTGATTGATTGATTTAGATCACACGTCAAATCCCACCAAGTTCACGTCATCTTCTCTTTGCTACTCAGTCCCCCTAGTTTCATCTTTCCCATTAACTTTTGCAGCACACAGTACGGTGTAGTGCGGGCTTCCTCAACCTCGGCCCTCCAGATGTTTTGAGACTACAATTCCCATCATCCCTGACCACTGGTCCTGCTAGCTAGGGATCACGGGAGTTGTAGGCCAAAAACATCTGGAGGGCCAAGGTTGAGAAGGCCTGGTGTAGTGGTTAGAGTGTTGGAGTAGGACCTGGAAAACCAGGACTCAAATCCCCACTTGGCGATGGAGCTCCCTGGCTGGTATTGGGCCAGCCACTGCTACTCAGCCTTAAACTACCTTACAGGGTTGTTGTGGGGGGTCAACTGAGGAGGGGGGAAACTATATAAGCCACCTTGAGTTACTTGGAGAAAAAGGTGGGATGTAAATTCAATCAATCAATCAATCAATCAATCAACATGTGGGTTATCCAGATTTTTTTATCATGCAACCCCATCAAAACTTGGGCATTGTCCATTGTCCAATTCTCATACCTCCGCCATGGGATTGCATTAACTGTCAGTGTCCCACAATTGAACCTTGAACCCACAGCAACGGGAATGTTTTGCACACATCACTGACGTGTTGAGCAAACGAAGGGCCTCGCAGAGGAGAAAGGAATTGCAGCTGGAATAATGAGGCTACTCACAGCCACTCCACTGATTCACACATGTATGCATTATTTCAGCTCAACATCTCATCATTCAATGGCTTTCATTTCAGTTTATTTCCAGCTGATTGTGTGAGCTGCGATTGTATCATTTTGAGAGAGAAAAAGAAGTACTCTATTTGAAGTGAGGAGAGAGAGAGAGAGACGTGGAATTTGAATGCTTACTTCCCATATAAACAACTCGGTTGCCCATGGAAGCAATCACTTGTTACCAGATGGATATATTCATGGATTGGATTCCACTTTTATTTCTTGGAGATTTCATCTGGAGTCCCAACCTTATGGATGTCAATGAGAGATTACACTATACTATCTTCATTGCTTCCAAGCCATGCCCATATCCAATGTGGGGCAAAGAAGGAGACCTAGAGGCATTGCAGATCAGCTGATTGACGGCACCTGCAAAGCCCTTTGCACGGGGATCTGCAAGCCATGACAATCACCTGATCATTGATGCTTTAACAGTAAATAAATGATTCAATGTTCCCCCATAAAAACCAAAGCTTTGCACACAGGAAATGGCCCTTCCATTAGGGAGAGTGAGGCAGCAGATGCTGAGGCAGAGGACACACCTTCTGCCCAATATTGAAGGGGCCAAAGATATTGAGCGGGCCAAAGATGCTTCCTATGTGAGTGGGATCCCCTAGGTTTTATGGAAGGGAGGGCACTATATTGGCTACCACTGGCTTATGCCTTTCCCCCCACAGTCCTAAAGGTGCTGTGGAAAGTCCATAGTTCAGTGGCAGAGCATCTCAGACAATCTCTGTCTCAATCCCTGACATCATGTCCACTGCCCCCCCCCCCCAGTGCTCCAATTGGAGAACAGCCTTTACCAAAGGTGTCATGGGCTTGGAAGACGTGCCAACTCAGGGCAAAAGAAAGAAACATGCTAAGAAGAAGGTACCCTAAGAAGAAGGCAAACCCTCACCGTGATCAACTCCCAGCCGGAAACCTATGTCCCCACTGTGGAAGGACGTGTAGATCCAGAATTGACCTCCACAGTCACTGTTAAGACCATGTTCATGGCAGACAATCTTACTCGGCTACACGCGATCACCAAAGAAGAAGAAGACGACAGATTTTTTGTTCCAAAGACTGCTGATTTTGCTGCAATACAGGCAACCCTCTCGATAATGTGGCAGTACTGTTGCTGTCATCATTGCATTGTGTTGCTGTCCTGGCTCAAGCAAACCCAATCTAAACGGATTGCTTTCCCTGGGAGGACAAACTGGAATATCACAAGAAGGTCAAAGAACCATATGGCGGTTGCTGTTTAATTTTTATTAAAATGTTGCAAGCCAGATACAGGTCGACCTCTGCAGCAAGAACTGGATGGGTGCATAGCTGTCAACTTTTCCCTTTTCTTGCAAGGAATCCTATTTGGAATAAGGGAATTTCCCTTAAAAAAAGGGGGGGGAAATGTTGACAGTTATAGGTGAGTGACACCCTCTTCTCTCTCTTCCACCACCCACACAAGCATGCTTGGGATGGATGGACGTGGGAGGGGGCCTTCCTAGTGGTTACTCCCAGACAACTTTGGAACTCCCTCCCCAGAAAAGCTAGACGGGCTCATATCTTGTTGACCACCTGCCGGCAGGTGAAGACTATTTTATTCTGACAGGCATTCAAGAACCTTTTGTTTCTTTTTTTAAAGGAAAGGGATTTAATAGTACAGTGGTACCTCAGGTTAAGAACTTAATTTGTTCTGGAGGTCCGTTCTTAACCTGAAACTGTTCTTAACCTGAGGTACCACTTTAGGTAATGGGGCCTCCTGCTGCCGCCGCGCCATCGCCACGTGATTTCTGTTCTCATCCTGAAGCAAAGTTCTTGACCTGAGGTACTATTCTGGGTTAGCGGAGTCTGTAACCTGAATCGTCTGTAACCCGAGGTACCACTGTACTCTGCCTGACCTTATCATCTGTATTTTAACAGATCTGTTTTTTATGTTGTTTTAATTCTATTTGGATCTAACTAGCCAGATATATGGAGAAACGTGACTCAAAGAAGTAGGAGGCCCAGGGTTCGCTCTGATTGTTTAGAAATACACAATCGCTTTGAGGTCCTCTCCCCTAGAATGGAAGACGAAGAGCAGACTCCATTTGAGGATCTCTCCCTCGTTACAGTCGATCAGGTATATGAAGACGAGCAGCAAAGTCAGTCCTCAGGGAATGTGCAGGCGACCTTGGAACGGACAGATCACGGAAGAACCCCGACCAAACCTAAGAGGAGGCGTGTAGTGGTGATAGGGGATTCCCTACTGAGGGGAACAGAAGCAGTGATCTGTGGGCCTGACAAGATGTCTCAGGAAGTGTGCTGTCTCCCCGGGGCTAAGATCCAAGATGTAACTGAACGACTGCAAGGAATCATAAAACCCACTGACAAATACACCTTCCTCTTGGTTCATGTGGGAACCAATGACACTGCAAGCAATAGCCTCCAGAAGATCAAAAGAGACTATGAGGCTCTGGGCAGGAAATTGAAGCAATTAAATGCACAAATTGTCATCTCATCTGTCCTCCCAGTTGAACAACGTGGCCCAGGGAGAGAGAGAAAAATAGTGGAAGTGAACAGCTGGCTTCGCAAATGGTGTAAACAGGAACGGTTTGGATTCTTAGATCACGGACTGCAGTTTCTTGAAGATGGACTTCTGGCAAGAGATGGGCTGCACCTCACAACGGTTGGGAGGAATGTTTTTGCCAAAAATCTCAGAAACCTCATCAGGAGGGCTTTAAACTGACTAATGTGGGGGAGGAAGACAGTGCTCCTGAAGGTAGGAGTCTATCAATTGATGAAGATGATCATCCAAATGTCATAGACCAAATGGAGCAAACAGCACGCAGACCTAGTGGTGGGAGGAAAAAATCCTTAAATAAGAGACACGGGGGAATGATTAATGGACTTCAATGTCTGTACACTAATGCGCAAAGCATGGGTAATAAACAAGATGAGCTTGAGATCTTGGTACAGCAAACTAAATATGACATAATAGGCATCACTGAAACCTGGTGGGATAAGTCCCACGACTGGAATGTAATAATGGAGGGTTACAATCTATTTCAGAGAAACAGACCAGAAAAGAAAGGAGGAGGTGTGGCGTTATATGTCAGGGATGTGTATACATCCAACTCTATCCAACTCTATGATTCTATGATTCTATGATTCTACTTTTAAATGATGATATTTAATACACCTTAGCTTTTTGTATATTATCTGCATCTTTTTAATTCATGTTGCAGATAGGTAGCCGTGTTGGTCTGCCGTAGTCAAAACAAAATAAAAAAATTCATGGAGAGACCTGGTCTGAACAAAGACATTGGATTCTTATCTCATTATACATGACAAAGCCGTTTTTCACCTTCTCACCCCTTGCTTTTTCCTGTAAGACCTATTGCAGTCCTTAAGAGTCGTCAACAGGCTCATCACAGCTATCTGCCAATCACCCATTCCCACCACCCTTCTGAGTAATACCCCTCCCCACCTTCTCACTATATAGAAGGGTCTGGTGACTTCTGTTTCAGTGTATCTGAAGAAGTGTGCATGCACACGAAAGCTCATACCTAGAACTAACTTAGTTGGTCTTTAAGGTGCTACTGGAAGGAATTTTTTTATTTTGTTTTTAATTCGTGTAAGCCACATAGAATCATAGAATTGTGGAGTGGGAAGAGACCCTGAGGGTCATCTAGTCCAACCCTCTGCAATGCAGGAATTTCTACTAAAGCATCCATGGCAGGTGTCCATCTAACCTCTGCTTAAAAACCTCCAAGGAAGGAGGAGACACCTTGAGTCCCAGCCAGGAGAAAGGCCGGATAAAAATATTATTATTCATTATTATTATATTCCTTCATGTTCTTGCTATCTCACCCTTCCAGAAGTTTGCTATTCACTTGAGAGATACTTATACAGTCATAGCTCGAGAGTTCCAGAAAGACATCTACTTCTGCTTCATTGACTATGCAAAAGCCTTTGTCTGTGTCGACCACAGCAAACTATGGCAAGTTCTTAAAGAAATGGGAGTGCCTGATCACCTCATCTGTCTCCTGAGAAATCTCTATGTGGGACAAGAAGCTACAGTTAGAACTGGATATGGAACAACTGATTGGTTCAAAATTGGGAAAGGAGTACAACAAGGCTGTATATTGTCTCCCTGCTTATTTAACTTATATGGAGAATTCATCATGCAAAAGGCTGGGCTGGATGAATCCCAAGCCGGAATTAAGAAATATCAACAACCTCAGATATGCAGATGACACAACCTTGATGGCAGAAAGTGAGGAGGAATTAAAGAACCTTTTAATGAGGGTGAAAGAGGAGAGCGCAAAATATGGTCTGAAGCTCAGCATCAAAAAAACGAAGATCATGGCCACTGGGCCCATCGCCTCCTGGCAAATAGAAGGGGAAGAAATGGAGACAGTGAGAGATTTTACTTTCTTGGGCTCCATGATCACTGCAGATGGTGACAGCAGTCACAAAATTAAAAGACGCTTGCTCCTTGGGAGAAAGGCGATGGCAAACCTAGACAGCGTCTTAAAAAGCAGAGACATCACCTTACCAACAAAGGTCCGTATAGTTAAAGCCATGGTTTTCCCAGTAGTGATGTATGGAAGTGAGAGCTGGACCATCAAGAAGGCTGATCGCTGAAGAATGGATGCTTTTGAATTATGGTGCTGGAGGAGACTCTTGAGAATCCCATGGACTGCAAGAAGATCAAACCTCTCCATTCTGGAGGAAATCAGCCCTGAGTGCTCCCTGGAAGGACAGATCCTGAAGCTGAGCTCCGCACGCCCCAAGCTTCGGGATAAGCGCAGCGCTCCGCTAGCCTTGGGAGAGCCGCGCGAAGTTGCACTGCTTTCCCAAGCCTAGCGGAGACCTTGCCGGCACCCAGAAACTTGGGGCGCGCTGAACTCTGCATGCCCCTAGCTTCGGGATTAGTGCAGAGCACCTGGGGGGGAAAAATAATTTCCCCCCCTTTATTTCCCCCCCAAAAAACTAGGTGCGTCCTATGGGCCGGTGCGTCCTATGGGGCGAAAAATACGGTACTTCCAGGTTTTGGCAGTCGCACATGCACAGAAGCGCTAAATTGCACTTTGCGCATGCACAGAAGCGCTGAATCGCAACCTGCACATGCGCAGACGCACTGCTGCAGGTAGCGAATGTGCATCCCACACGGATCATGTTCATAACCTGAGTATCCACTGTATATATATATTTCTCCCTCTGAAACTGCTCTGGTGCTTAACATTTTGCTGGAGTGCTTCCATCCCTCATAGAACTGCTTCCCTCTTTTCTCTACCATTCCCCCACCCGTTTCTCCAGCTTCCTGCAACCACCGTTCAAGCCGCCTCAAACACAGGACAATGCAATACATAAAGCAAGGCTGGAGGTTGCATTTGCTGCAGGGGGGATATCCCACTGACCCTGGTACTGAATGGAGCAGACAGACTGGCGTTTACTGTGAGCTCTTTATTTCGACCCTGTCTTCTCTGTGAAAAGGGGCATTTCCCCTCCTATGAGGCACAAATAAAGTCCCCCAAGATCCAGAAGGGGAAATCCAAAGAGCAGCGCTAGAACTCAGAATGCGATCCCAATTAGGCTTGTGGCTTTTTTCTCTTCCTAGCAATCACTTGGGGCTGTTGCAAAAGCAGGGCGAGACAGGAAATGCCCATCTTTGGCTGGCTGGCTGGTCTCTGCCCACCAGCAATGGTACCCTATGCCATCACAAAGCAAGCTTGATTAACTGACTCACCATGCCAGGGGGGTGGAGGGGGGGAAAGCCCCATTATTTATATATATGCACATACACGTACATAATAGTTGGCTTTTAATCTGAATCTGCCGCTTAGATTGGCTGGCATTTCGGCATCTGAGGGGGCTGCCCCCCAATCTGAGCTGTCAGGGCTGAGTCACTTGCTACAGAGAGAGGCTGGCAGGAAAAGGGAGCTGAGAATGGGGAAGATTTTATATATATATATACACACAGAGAGAGAGAGTGGCTATTGGGTGTGTCATTGGTTGCTGTGGCAAAGTCTTGTGTTGATTTTGGTGTTGCCATGGCAATCGGGTGGGTGCTAGGCAAGGGGACAGACGATAGGCGCCGCATGCGAGTGGCAGTGTAGTTCAGGGTGAGCAATTTTTGGCAACCCCCCCTTTACAAAGCTCAACAACTATGGGCAATCTCCCTCCATTTTCTTAATTTTGCGCCCCACTCCAAATAGGGGGTGTCTTATACACGGGAGCGTTTTATACATGGGAAAATACGGTATATGTGAAAAAAACAGAGGCCCTCGTCAGGGGATGTCACGGACGTCCTCTCACAGGCACACCCCTGATCACATGCAACTGCACAGATGTGGCATAAAGACAAAGGGACAGGGAACAGCTCCCTGTCAGAGATCCTGTTGTCAATACAGAAGGTTGCAGTTTCAATGCCTGGCATCTAAAGGTACGGCTGTGAAACTTTGGAAAGCTGCTGTGCTGTGCCCGGGGGTAACCCGAGTAACGCGGTCCAGGTCCGGTCCCGAATCCAAGGGTTCTGCAAGGAGTCAGTCCAACAGGGCCAAGGCAGGAAACCAGGCTAGGTCAGGCACAGGGTAACAAGCAAGATCTAGCATACAGCAATGTTGCTTCTGCAACCTGGGGTGGGTTATCTGTGTTGGGGTAACGGCCGGTCCTGATCCCCCGGCGACTCACCTCCCTGTTTCGCTCAAAGGCGAGCACTCCTCCTGCGAGTACTCAGGTCTCTCCTTCTCTCAGACCTCAGTTTCTGCAGTCGGGAGACGTCGGTGGGTTACTAGACCCAGAAGCCGCCTCAGCCTCTCCTGACCCAACTGGTAGTGGAGCAGCTGTAAGTGATGGCCCAGCTGAAGGCAAAAGAGGGAATCCCCGCATCTGGAGCCAGGGCAGGCTCAGGCCCCTGACTCGGCCCAGCTGGGGTTTGTTGCAGGGGAACCTGTGCAGACTGGGACTCTTCAGAATCAGGCCCCAGACTTGGTTCAGATGCTGCCTGAGGCAAAGGATCCGGTGCAGACTGAGACTCCTCTGGATCCGAGCCCGAGCCCGAGCCCCAGGCCATCACAGCTGCTGCCAGTCAGAGTGGGCCTGGGCTTTTGCAAATGGCATGCTCACACAGCCTCCTCTTTCTGCTTGCCAAGGCACCCTGCCCAACCTTATTTTTTTTTTTTAAAAAATGTGTCTTTGGGCTTTTGATGCCAATTGGGGGGGTATTGTTTACTGATTACTTTGTCTGTGTTTATACTATTTGAAAATTGTGTTGTTATATCGAAACTTGTCCTGGGACCTTAATGGTGAAGGGTGGTGGAAATAATAGTACAGTGGTGCCTCGCAAGACGAAATTAATCCGTTCCGCGATTCTCTTCGTCTAGCGGTTTTTTCGTCTTGCGAAGCAAGCCCATTCACAGCTTAGCGGATTAGCGCTATTAGCGGTCTAGCGGCTTTTAGCGATCAGCTGAGAAGCGGCTTATCAGCGGAACAGCTGATAAGCGGCTTAGCGCTTAGGGAAAGGGCAGAAAAAAGCGGGGGGGAACGCGGGAACTCGCAAGATTTTTTCGTCTTTCGAAGCAACCCCATAGAGAAATTTGTTTAGCGAAGCGCCTCCAAAAACGGAAAACCCTTTCGTCTAGCGGGTTTTCCGTCTTGCGAGGCGTTCGTCTTGCGGGGCACCACTGTACTACTACTACTACTACTAATACAGTGGTGCCTCGCAAGACGAAATTAATCCGTTCCGCGATTCTCTTCGTCTAGCGGTTTTTTCGTCTTGCGAAGCAAGCCCATTCACAGCTTAGCGGATTAGCGCTATTAGCGGTCTAGCGGCTTTTAGCGATCAGCTGAGAAGCGGCTTATCAGCTGAACAGCTGATAAGCGGCTTAGCGCTTAGGGAAAGGGCGGAAAAAAGCGGGGGGAAACGCGGGAACTCGCAAGATTTTTTCGTCTTGCGAAGCAACCCCATAGAGAAATTCGTTTAGCGAAGCGCCTCCAAAAACGGAAAACCCTTTCGTCTAGCGGGTTTTCTGTCTTGCGAGGCGTTCGTCTTGCGGGGCACCACTGTAATAATAATAATAATAATAATAATAATAATAATGGTTTTGTTTGATCCAGGGCACATGAGAGCACAGCGGAACATATTTGCAATGCATGGCCTGAAAATGCGAAGTCATTATCTCTAGAACACATCACACTGGATTAATAATAACCAGCCTCTGTTATGTCCGAAATTTGGGAAAATATCTTCCAGGTTTGGGGAACGATGTGGAGTTGCATTTACACAGGCATAGTGCCCAAACTTTCCATTTGAGAAATGAAAAAGCAAGCTAGATACAATAGTGATAGCATTTTCCTGCATTCCTCCAGATTCGAGCTATTCTGAATTTAAACTAGGGGAGGGGTTTGTTGGAAACAGATCCACGTACCTTTTCTGGAAATACTACGGAAAATATTCTGGAATTACCTGTGGCTCAGATCTACTTGTGCTGCCTCACCAAGCTGTTCCTGATGCTTTTAATGAGTGAATGCAGGGGGAAGTTTAATACAGAGTTTTTATTACAAACAAAAGCCATCCACTATTGCTCTTTCCAATCCCCTATTCAGAAAAGTTAAAAAGAGAGATTTATTTATTATAGAAAGAGATATATCTTTGCTTGCTTGTTCTCTTTCTCTAGCAAAGTCACAATAAAAACACCAAACGAAAAAGCACTTCAGAGTAGGAAATACTTCCTGTTGTTTCTCTTGTTTCCTATGAGGGGATCTAGCTTTCAGAGAAACAGCTTTGAGCATGCTCAGAACTAATCCATGACTTGGATATAATCTAAGGCTATTCTTGATCCCAACTCCTCCTATATCTGTTGTAGCAGCTGTGCCATATAGACTTCAAAACAATACATGGGCGGGAACCTTCCTATTAGGGCTGAATTTGAGACAGTCCATGGGTTTTTTTTTGCTTAGAGACATATGGTCATAGCTATATGTTTAGACTGGATTTGGCAGAGTGGTTCAGAGACCTGATAGTACAGAGAACAGGTAATGGAGAGAATTACCTCTGTAAGTTCAAGGGGCAGGAATGCGATTTTGTGGAGGGGATTTCTGAAACTTGTTTGGCATTTTCCAGTAGCCCCAGTGGACCAGCTGATCACAAATGCACATGATCATCCATAATTCACACACACACACACACACACACACATGCACACGAAGAACGATTGCGCACCAACACAGACCGAGAGAACATTTTTCACATCTTAATGAGTAATTCTCCCTGCCTGTCACACGCCATTAAAGGCCACCTTATGGATTTCTGAAAGCAGACAAGATTTGTATGATTACTGTCACTCTCCAGATGTATTGTCATCCATTGTCCTGGGGGTGTTCGCCAGCATATGGCGAGAGAGGGAGAACACAGCCAAGTAGAGGAAAGCAATTTTGCATCAATCAGCCAGCACTTGTGCCTTTCTGCTCGGTGATTCTTGTAAGCTCAGTGCCACAAACCACGTCTGGGGATGTTAGGTCTGGGCACGACTAGCAATTATAGCTTCTGTATTAAACAGGGTGCCTGAAATGTAAGCTGGGTGCTGTAGGCAACCAAAACAAAATCAATTTCATGCACTGCATGTCCCCGAGCACTTACAGTCCTCATGGCATGGACAAGCCAAAGGTGGAAACAGGAAGAGAAGAATAAGTGAAGATAAGGTGAAGCTAAGAAACACTTTCATTGAACAGGAAGGCCTCTGATTAACAGTGCTTCCAGATGACCCGTTCACTGAACATTCATCCAGTTCGGAGGAGCCATCTTCTTAAGTTGATTGAGGGCTCCTGACATGAGGTCCTGACATGAGGTCCTGACATCACACACGTGACGTTGTATGACATTATGATGTTGTATGTATGTATGTTATGTGTGGAGTTTGGAACTGACAGGGTTAAAACTCCGTGGTGTCCTGTATCTGGGAGGAGTTTAAGGCAGAGAAGTGCGTCACAGTCTATGCCACTGAGCAGACTTGCTTTCGCTTCTGTCTGAGACGCAGCTCGGCTACAGGCTGCGTGTGTGTGCTTTTGGAGCACGGAACATGTCGGAGGTTTCTGTTGGATTTACTGCTTTGTAAATAAACACTTCTAGAGATAAGAACCGAACTGTCTTTGGACTTGATTTATCCCTTATCTCACACAGACGCAGGACCGCTGCTACTCTGCTCACCTGCCAGGTCAGCTCCCAACAGAGCCAACGCAGGGAAGCCTGACTGGACGCAGGAATTGTTTACCCGAATATTATGTATGTATGTTATGTGAAGAGAAGACTCCCTGGAAAAGACCCTGATGTTGGGAAAGATGGAGGGCACAAGGAAAAGGGGACGACAGAGGACGAGATGGTTGGACAGTGTTTTCGAAGCTACCAGCATGAGTTTGACCAAACTGCGGGAGGCAGTGGAAGACAGGAGGGCCTGGCGTGCTCTGGTCCATGGGGTCACGAAGATATGCTCACGACTAAACGACTAAACAACAACAATGTTATGTATTCAGTGGTCTGTGTTTGCCTGAGCTTGAGTCTGGACTAAGGAAACTGAGCCCCTGTGTTCTGATTCAATACATGATATCCAGTCACAGAACATTTCAGGATTTGGGCCTCTGCCATTGGCCCTTAAACTCTGTGTCATGGTTCGCAGCTTGGAAGTTTAGACGGCCAATCAATTGGGGAATGGGAGTGGGCCAGGCCTTCAGACATGTGTATAAGCAGTTGATTTGCCCCTGTTGTCCAGTTCTGTTAGTTCAATAAAGGTATTTGCTGTTATCACTGTGTCTTGCCTCATGGGAACCCACCTACACTTCAGTGTCAATCACAAGAAGCCAGGGGGCAGAGCCGAAAGCCCTCTGAACTTTGAGGGAGCCAAGCCTCCTCTAAAAACCCACATTTGGGGGGGGGGGTGAAACTGCCCTGACCCCTAGGAACTGGTGCCTATCATCCATATTAATTTTCATATTTTTTTCAAAAAAAATATTCATTTTATAACACAATTAAACACTACAAACAGAAATACAAACAATACAAGCAAATTCTTGTCTTATCCTTATTTTTTCTAAACATTGTTAGGTGAGCTTCCCCAAGATCCCCATCTGATTTTCTTTTTTTTAAAAAAAATATATATATATATTTATTAAAATTTTTAAATACAAGTGTAAAAATAATAAACAATATAACATGTATCGTAACATAGTTTCATAACTTCTTTGGACTCCCTCGCGTCTCCCGCTCCCACTTACATCATTGTAAATTTTTACCAGCAATTTATCATCTTGTTTACGTTCTTATGCCCCGTTCATTTAAATATAATCTAATAGTTCTCCAGAAGGTTTATATTTCTCACTTGTCATCCCAATTCCGTCTAGTTTAGTGGTGCTCAATTATTTATGATCTAGCATCCTTCTTAACATTCAACCAAATTACAGTATTTTTGCAAATACATCTTAAATTTCTTCCAATCTTCTTCAACCCTCTCCTCTCCCAGGTCTCGGATTCTGCCGGTCATCTCGGCCAGTTCCATATAGTCTATCAGTTGCGTCTGCCATTCTTCCAGTGTGGGTAGATCTTGGATTTTCCAATGCTTAGCGATGAGTATCCTTGCTGCCATTGTTGCGTACAGGAAAAAAGTTCTGTCCTTCTTTATCACCCTCTGGCCGACAATACCCAGGAGGAAGGCCTCTGGTTTCTTGGGGGAAAGTATACTTAAATACCTTTTTCAACTCATTATATATCATTTCCCAGAAGGCCTTCACTCTAGGGCAGGTCCACCAGAGGTGAAAGAATGTTCCTTCATTTCCTTTACATTTCCAACATTTGTTATCAGACAAATGGTATATTTTGGCAAGTTTAACTGGGGTCATGTACCATCTATATATCATTTTCATTACATTTTCCTTCAAAGCATTACATGCAGTGAAGTTCAACCCAGTGGTCCACAACCTTTCCCAATCCTCAAACATGATGTTATAGCCTATATCCTGTGCCCACTTTATCATAGCCGATTTAACCATTTCATCTTGTGTGTTCCATTTTAACAGCAAGTTATACATTCTTGAAATTACCTTAGTCTTAGGTTCTAACAATTCTGTTTCCAATTTCGATTTCTCCACCTGGAACCCTAACTTTTTGTCGTTTTTAAAGACTTCTTTAATCTGAGCGTAGTGTAACCAGTCTCGCACTTTATCCTTCATTTTCTCCAAACTCTGCAATTTCCAATTGTCTCCATCTTTTTCTAATATTTCCCAATATTTTGGCCAGTTGGCCTCCATATTAAGTCTTTTTCAGGCCTTAGCTTCCAATGGTGAAAGCCACCTTGGAGTTTTGTTTTCCAATAAGTCTTTATATTTTGTCCAGATATTAAACACTGCTTTTCTGACAATATGGTTCTTAAAGGCCTTATTGATCTTAACTTTGTCATACCATAAGTATGCATGCCAACCAAAAGCATTATTAAAACCTTCCAAATCCAGTACATCAGTGTCTTCAAGAAGTAGCCAATCTTTTAGCCAGCAGAAAGCTGCGGCCTCGTAGTACAACTTTAAGTCTGGCAGGGCAAAGCCCCCTCTTTCTTTCGCATCAGTTAATATCTTAAACTTAATTCTGGGCTTTTTGCCCTGCCAGACAAACTTAGAAATATCTCTCTGCCACTTCCGGAAGCACTCCGTCTTGTCCACAATCTGTAGTGTTTGAAACAAAAGCAACATTTTTGGCAATACATTCATCTTAATCGCAGCAATTCGGCCTAACAAAGAAAGTTTCAATTTTGTCCAACTGTCTAAGTCTCTCTTAATTTCTGACCAACATTTTTCATAGTTATCCTTAAATAGACTCAGATTTTTTGCTGTTATATTTACCCCTAGGTACTTTACTTTTTTAACCACATTTAATTCTGTCTCTCTCTGAAACCGTTCTGACTCTGTATCTGTCAAGTTTTTTTTCCAACACCTTGGTTTTCTGTTTGTTTAATTTAAATCCCGCCACCCGACCAAAGTCCTGAATCAATTGTAGTACTCTTTTCGTACTAGATTCTGGCTCCTGCAGGGTCAAAACTAGGTCATCTGCAAAAGCTTTAAGTTTATATTGTTTCGCTCCGACCTGAATTCCTTCCACCAACCGGTCCCCTCTAATCATATTCAAGAGCACCTCCAGAACCGAAATAAATAGCAAAGGGGAAATAGGGCAGCCTTGTCGTGTCCCTTTTTCGATTTCAAACTCTTCTGTAACCACATTGTTAACTATCAATTTAGCCTTTTGTTCTGAGTATATTGCATCAATCCCATTCTCAAAACCCCGTCCCACTCCCATTTCTTTTAGATTTCCCTTCATAAATCTCCAGGAAATATTGTCAAAGGCCTTCTCCGCATCTATAAAAATTAACACTGCTTTTGTATTTATGTCTGTTTGCAAAAGTTCCAAAATGTCGATAATGTTCCTTGTATTAGCAAACAAGTGTCTACCTGGGAGAAAGCCTGCCTGGTCCTTGTGAATTACTTCATTTAAAACTTTTTTAAATCTACTTGCCAAAATGTCTGCAAATATTTTGTAATCCACATTTAAAAGAGAGATGGGACGATAGTTCTTAAGTTGTGTCTTTTCAGCTTCCGATTTTGGTATCAATGTGATAAAAGCTTCCTTCCACGATTCCGGCGCCCTCTTCCCCTCCATAATTTCATTGCTAACCTCCATCAGTGGTTGTATCAAATAGTCTTTTAATGTCTTATAGTACTTGGAGGTCAGCCCATCTGGCCCTGGAGATTTGCCCAGTTGCATGTTCTGAATGGCTTGTTCAATCTCTTGTCGTGTTATTTTACAATTCAGGATTGATCTATTTTCTTGTGACAATTTTGGTAGTCCATTTTTTTCCAAAAATTGTTTAATCTCAACCTCGTCTTGCGGCCCTTGAGTGTATAATTTTTTGAAATATCTCTGGAAGCACTTTCTAATGTCCACAGGGTTATGAATGTTTCTTCCCTCAATCTCTAAATTTGTAACTGTATTTAATTTTTGTCTCCTCTTCAACTGCCAAGCTAGCAGTTTTCCACATTTATTCGCCGATTCAAAAGTTTTTTGTTTCATTAGTTTGATCTTCCACTCTATTTCCTGGTTTATCAATTTAGAGTATTGTGCTTGATGGAGTTTAATTTCTCTCAGAGTCGGCTGTGACTTCGGATTTGATCTTAACTTCTTCTCTAATTCTTTAATTTTCTCCAAAATTTTGTCTTTCCGCTCATTTTGTGTCCTTTTCTTTACAGCATTCTGTTGTATCAGGAACCCCCTCATCACAGCCTTACTTGTGTCCCAGATAATCCTTTTTTCCACCGTAGTGTTCAAATTTATCTCAAAATAGTCTTTCAAAACTTTTTGGGCCTTCTTAATGATCTCCTGATCTCTAAACAAATTGTCATTCATCTTCCATCTAAAGGAGCCGGTTGGTAGTAGTGTCATGTCCATCTTTACTGCATTATGGTCGGAGCAGGTCTTTGGACAGATTTCCACCTTTCTAGCCTTAGGTGCCAGACATCTAGATATCCATATTTGGTCGATTCTTGTCCATGTCAGTTGGGCTTCAGAGAAAAATGTTCCCTCTCTTCCCAAGGGGTTCTTTGTTCTCCAAATGTCAATCAGGTCCATGTTGTCTGTCATTTCATTTTTTTTTTTAATAAATATTTATTAAGATGTTGTCTGTCATTTCAAAGAAAGTCTTTGGTAGTCTGCCGTCTTTTGTGACATTTTCGCTTTGTGACTTATCCATGTTAGTTGATACGACCCCGTTCATGTCTCCCATCATGATGATGTTGTTATAGTCCAGATAATCCAGCATAGTCTCGTGCAACTTCTTGTAAAATTCCGATTTCCCCTCATTTGGTGCATAGATTCCTAATATCAAAAGCTTCTCTCCTTGATGTTGTATCTCAATTGCCAAAATTCTTCCATGTTCGTCTTTAAATAAAAATTTAGGTGACGGGCTCTCTTTTGCATATATCACCACACCTCTCTTCTTTACTCTGTCCGAAGATATAAATTCCTGGCCGAGTCTTTTGTTTATTAACACTTTTCTGTGGAGCCTGGTCACATGTGTTTCTTGCAGGCAGATGATGTCCAATTGTTCTTTTTTTAATATGTGAAAAATTTTCCTCCTTTTTTCCGGAATGTTGCAGCCATTTATATTCCAACTCAAGAGTTGCAGAGACATCCTGAATAAATCTGGTTATTTTTCTGGGGGTGGTATCTTATTCGCTGGGTCTTCAGGTTCCAAGGGTGCAGGTACCGCCGGTGCTCCAGGCCCAGTACAATGGGCTTGCTTCGCAAGACGAAAAAACCGCTAGACGAAGAGACTCGCGGAATGGATTCTTTTCGTCTTGCGAGGCACCACTGTATATTCCAGCATCCTGTTCTGACAGTGGCCAAACAGATGTTCCTATCGGAAACCCACAAGGTGGACCTATACACAAGACCACTCTTATCTCCCATGGCTTCCAGCAACCGGTATTCAACCCGATGTCATCTACTGTAACCTCTCTGTGAACAAATCAGAATAAATGCTCATTAAATAGCCAAAGTTGTTTAATATCACAATATCGTTATACAAATCTATGGTGCGACCACATTTGGAGTGCAGCGTGCATTTCTGGTCACCTCGCCTCAGAAAAGATATTGTAGAGTTGGGAAAGACTCAGAACAGGGCAACCGAAATGTTCAAGTGGTTGGAGTGTGTCCCCCTACAAGGAAATCTTGTAGCATTGGAGATTTTTTAGTTTAGATGAGCAAGAGGTGACATCATAGAAGTTCATAAATCTGTGCATAGCATGGAGAAAGCGGGTGGAGAGAGCTTGCTGGAAGATTCAGGACATATAAAAGAAAGTACAGTGGTACCTCTGGTTAAGAACTTTATTCTGGAGGTCCGTTCTTGTCAGATGCTGTCTTTTACAGGTTTTATTGTGCAAACTATTTACAGTGCAGATCTACAAAGTTCATGTCCGTCTTAGTCACTTGCAGAATCCGGGAGTGGCCCCTTCCGCCTTCTCCCCCAACGTAAGAACTTCGGCACCCCAAGCCTCCTCCTCCCCTCCTTGCATTTCACCCCTCTGCGCAAGCTGGTCGACGGAAGTGTCGTGCGTCCCTCCTGGCCAGCCTGGCTAGGTGATACTCTGGGGGTCTCAGCAGCATCCTCAAGCCCTTTCCTCACTTGGCTGGCCCCTTCCCTCTCTTCCTCACTGGAGGTGTGGCTTTTCTCACCACTGGAAGAGGAACTGCTCCTCAGGAGTTTCAGAGGCTCTCTGTATTCCAACAGCCCCCCTGCCTCCCTCCCCTGTTCCGATGGCAGTCCCCTGACAGTTCTTAACCTGAAACTGTTCTTAACCTGAGGTACCACTTTAACTAATGGGGCCTCCTGCTGCCACTGCACCACTGCTGCGCGATATCTGTTCTCATCCTGAAGCAAAGTTCTTAACACTAGGTACTATTTCTGGGTTAGCGGAGTCTGTAACCTGAAGCGTCTGTAACCCAAGGTACCACTGTACTTGTTCGCAAAACTCATAGTTAAACTACAGAACTTGCTCCTTCAGGTAGTGGTGGCCACTGACCTAGATGGCTCTTAGAATCATAGAATCATAGAATCATAGAGTTGGAAGAGACCACAAGGGCCATCGAGTCCAACCCCCTGCCAAGCAGGAAACTCCATCAGAGCACTCCTGATATGGTTGTCAAGCCTCTGCTTAAAGACCTCCAAAGAAGGAGACTCCACCACACTCCTTGGCAGCAAATTCCACTGTCAAACAGCTCTTACTGTCAGGAAGTTCTTCCTAATGTTTAGGTGGAATCTTCTTTCTTGTAGTTTGGAACCATTGCTCCATGTCCGCTTCTCTGGAGCAGCAGAGAACAACCTTTCTCCCTCCTCTATGTGACATCCTTTTATATATTTGAACATGGCTATCATATCACCCCTTAACCTCCTCTTCTCCAGGCTAAACATGCCCAGCTCCCTTAGCCGTTCCTCATAAGGCATCGTTTCCAAGCCTTTGACCATTTTGGTTGCCCTCCTCTGGGCACGTTCCAGTTTGTCAGTGTCCTTCTTGAACTGTGGTGCCCAGAACTGGACACAGTACTCCAGGTGAGGTCTGACCAGAGCAGAATACAGTGGCACTATTACTTCCCTTGATCTAGATGCTATACTCCTATTGATGCAGCCCAGGCCCAGAGTGACTAGTGGGGTGCCACAGGGTTCTGTCTTGGGCCCGGTCTTATTCAACATCTTTATCAACGACTTGGATGATGGACTCAAGGGCATCCTGATCAAATTTGCAGATGACACCAAACTGGGAGGGGTGGCTAACACCCCAGAGGACAGGATCACACTTCAAAACGACCTTGACAGATTAGAGAACTGGGCCAAAACAAACAAGATGAATTTTAATAGGGAAAAATGTAAAGTATTGCACTTGGGCAAAAAAAATGAGAGGCACAAATACAAGATGGGTGACACCTGGCTTGAGAGCAGTACATGTGAAAAGGATCTACGAGTCTTGGTTGACCACAAACTTGACATGAGCCAACAGTGTGACGCGGCAGCTAAAAAAGCCAATGCAATTCTGGGCTGCATCAATAGGAGTATTGCATCTAGATCAAGGGAAGTAATAGTGCCACTGTATTCTGCTCTGGTCAGACCTCACCTGGAGTACTGTGTCCAGTTCTGGGCACCACAGTTCAAGAAGGACACTGACAAACTGGAACGTGTCCAGAGGAGGGCAACCAAAATGGTCAAAGGCCTGGAAACGATGCCTTATGATGAACGGCTAAGGGAGCTGGGCATGTTTAGCCTGGAGAAGAGGTTAAGGGGTGATATGATAGCCATGTTCAAATATATAAAAGGATGTCACCTAGAGGAGGGAGAAAGGTTGTTTTCTGCTGCTCCAGAGAAGTGGACACGGAGCAATGGTTCCAAACTACAAGAAAAAAGATTCCACCTAAACATTAGGAAGAACTTCCTGACAGTAAGAGCTGTTTGACAGTGGAATTTGCTGCCAAGGAGTGTGGTGGAGTCTCCTTCTTTGGAGGTCTTTAAGCAGAGGCTTGACAACCATATGTCAGGAGTGCTCTGATGGTGTTTCCTGCTTGGCAGGGGGTTGGACTCGATGGCCCTTGTGGTCTCTTCCAACTCTATGATTCTATGATTCTATGATTCTATGATTAAAAATTAGGCCACAACTTTATTGAATTTCATATGTAAGAAATCTTGGCTTAGGCATTGGGTGTGTATCCCTCTCAGCCCTCAGTTGGAGTCTGAGGCTAAGCAGGAGCAGACAGGAATTATGGGGGACACTGCAAAATGTGTGTTTACACAGCTGCCCTTCCCCCCCCCGCCAAGTTCTGGGAATGTGACCATACACTGAGCACTCATGGTCAGTGACCCTCAGCATAAACCCCTCTAACAGGGCCCTGCTAACACCACCATGTGAGGGGTACGTTACCACACTAGCCTCCATTATGTTGATGGACTAGAGGATTTTGCCCATGGAGTGAGAGCTGGACCATAAAGAAGGCTGACTGCCGAAGAATTGATGCTTTTGAATTCTGGTGCTGGAGGAGACTCTTGAGAGTCCCATGGACTGCAAGAAGATCCAACCGATCCATTCTGAAGGAAATCAGCCCTGAGTGCTCACTGGAAGGACAGATCCTGAAGGTGAGGCTCCAAGACTTTGGCCACCTCATGAGAAGGGAAGACTCCCTGGAAAAGACCCTGATGTTGGGAAAGATGGAGGGCACGAGGAGAAGGGGACGACAGAGGACGAGATGGTAGGACAGTGTTCTTGAAACTATGAACATGAGTTTGACCAAATGGTGGGAGGCAGTGGAAGACAGGAGTGCCTGGCGTGCTCTGGTCCAGGGGGTCACGAAGAGTCAGACACAACTAAACGACTAAGCAACAGCAACAACCTAACACCAGTGAAACTAGCAAAAATGTATAGAACAAATAATTTATGTTGGAAATGTAAAGAAAAAGAATAATTATTAAGTTTGCAGATGATACTACCATACAGTGCTACCTCGGGTTAAGAACTTAATTCGTTTTGGAGGTCTGTTCTTAACCTGAAACTGTTCTTAACCTGAGGTACTACTTTAGCTAATGGGGCCTCCTCCTGCTGCCTCCGCGCCACCGCCGCACGATTTCTGTTCTCATCCTGAAGTAAAGTTCTTAACCCAAGGTACTATTTCTGGGTTAGCAAAGTCTGTAACCTGAAGCATCTGTAACCCAAGGTACCACTGTAATGGGTCCAATTACAGGTGGAGATGAATCAGCGTACAGGTGGGAGGTTCAAAAAGTATCTACATGGTGCTTAGAGAATCACTTGACTGCCTGAATAGCCTGTGTCGGAGGGAGCCTCCTTACCTGGTTTTGGCTCCACCCCCAAGTCACCCCTGATTGGCTTATTTAAACCAGGGCCAGGCAGGAACTCTGCAACCTCAGTGGCCAGTTCAGAGGACAGAGCAATGGCCAGGTAGCTATGGCATGATTCCGGAGGCCCAGGAAGCCCGTACCGGGTCACAAAAGCTACCCACCTTTGAGACTGGTGAGTGATCACTGTACTACTTTGCATAAGGGGGAACTTGGAGCCGAGGCATCGTAAGGTGGGTACAGTAGGTGCGGTGGGTGTGGTTTGCCCCAGGTGTGCAGCACTCAACATCTGTGTTATGTACTGAGTTGAATAGGATCCAAATGGCAGCAGTCTGATTGGTCCTAGAACAATGCAGCAGTATGATTGGTCTGCAGGAGCCACCCAATCCAGCTCTAGGTGGAAGTGAATCGGCAACCTGATTGGCCCACGGGAGAATCCTGGAATAAGCCAATCATGTGCGGCCCATTGTGTAAATAATGTATATAAAGCAGATATTTTGGGAGAACTTTGATTCCTCACTACTATGAGCTGAATAAAGAGCATGAAATATCCACACTCGACTCCGAGTATATTTCACTCTGTGAGAAACGCTGCGGCTTTGGTGCGTGCAAGCTTCCAGCTTGCTCCCCCCAAAAAGCTCAAAAACTTTGGGTCTGGGGGAAAAAATGAAATAAAGTCAAACTATTTTTGCAGGCAAAAATAAAAAAAAATCAATGGGGGGGGGGAGTGACAAGAAATCTTGCTGACACCTGATCTTGCTCCACCACTGACTTGGAGGTGCCAAGCCATTGTTTGTCTTTCTTTACAGACTTGTAGGTTTGGAAGGCTGAAGAATATAACAATCTCACTTAGCTGTTGCAATAACCAAGTGGGACCTTAAATTGGGACCTGCAGCAAAATGTTGCATCATGGATCTGTCTTGCTTAGATTCCACGTAGTCATGACCTCTTCCAGGATATTCTGTTTCATTCATTTTCCTTTATGGCTTGTTGCTTTCCTTCCGACACAGTCCCTGATCTGAGCCTAGTGAGCATGCTCGGTTTGCAAAGGGTCGCTGGGTTGGGGATTCACACCCCCTTAGGTCCCCCCCCACTTCTTTCATGCTTCTGCAAACCCTGGGCATTTCCCTGAATCTGCTGATAACCCCCACACTTTGTGAGCTGTTGGTTTTTGGCTACAAAAGCATCAAATTCGGCACTCTTGAGAACGTATATAGGGCATATGCACAACACAAAAATGGTCTAGACTCATTCTGAATGCCACTGACCTCATGCATGTTCAGAATTAATTGCTAACAAAGAGGTGAGCACAGGAGTCATACAGAATACACCCAGTAACAAAACAAGCAACAATTAATTGAAAAAGGGATTTATTTTCATCCAATACAGGAGAACATTATTTAAAGCCCAGCCTGGATCTAATTGTTGCCACATCAGGTTAGAATATCAGAAGCAGGTCAGTCCAGCCCAGTACTCTCTAAACTAACTGGCAATGGCTTCCCAGCTGTGCTGGGCCCGGGGGTAACCCGTGAAACGCTGTCCGGGACCGGTCCAGAATCTGAAGGTTCCACTGGGAGTCAGTCCGATAGGGCCAAGGCAGGACATGAGGCAAGAAACCAGGCAAGGACAGGGGCAGGATCTAGCATACAGCAATGTTGCTCCTGCAACCTGGGCGAGGTCCGACAGCCTTGTATCTTTGTTGGGGTAGTGGCCGGTCCTGACCCCCCGGCAACTCACCTCCCTGTTTCGCCCAAAGGCGAGCACTCCTCCTGCGAGTACTCAGGTCTCTCCTTCTCTCAGACCTTAGTCTCTGCAGCTCGGGAGATGTCGGTGTAAGACACTGCCTTACACTGAGACAAACCATTGGTCTATCTAGTTCAGCGTCATCTACCCTGATAGAGCCAGTGTGGTGTGAGAGCCAGTGTGTTGTAGTGGTTAAGAGCGGTGGGCTTGTAATCTGGTGAACCGGGTTCGCTTCCCTGCTCCTCCACATTCAGCTGCTGGGTGACCTTGGGCTAATCACACCTCTCTGAAGTCTCTCAGCCTCACTCACCTCATAGAGTGTTTGTTGTGGGGGAGCAAGGGAAAGGAGAGTGTTAGCCACTTTGAGATTCCTTAGGGTAGTGATAAAGCGGGATATCAAATACAAACTACTCCTCCTCCACCTCCTCCTCCTCCTCCTCCTCCTCCTCCTTCAGATTGGCAGCATTTCTCCAGGATTTCAGGAAGGGTTGAACCCGGGTCCTTACACATGCAACCGAGTTGCTATACTGCAAAGCAACAGCTCTTGGAAAGTTCCTTTTGTGCTCGATTTCATGCCTCAAGACTTTGCTTACTGACTCATTTCTACCTTTTCATGAATGGCAAAGACGGGTTGTCAGTGAATCAGATCCCGTCCTTGTTTCTCACCCCAGGAAACAAAGGAAATGGCAGGACGGGAGATCAGCACTCTAATGACTCTCAAGTGGTTTAAACACCGCTACATTCACAATGGCTGACATCTTTCACTTTCTGATCAATAACTGGAAGGAAAAGAAGCGGAGAGGCCCACGGCCTCACTTAGTCATCTTATTTGGGCTGAGGTGGAAAATGGGCTCCATTTGTGTCTTCTAGAGGATGCTGGCAGTTTCCCCAGCTGTGTGAAGTTATACAGAAGGGGCATTTGGAATTTATGCTAATAAACTCAACATTATACAAATACCAACCCACCCCTCTGAAGAGTGGTGAAAGCTGTTCTTGCATTGCAACTCCTAATATCCTTGGGCCTTGGCAGTGGTGACTGGGACTGATAGGAGCTGGAATCCAGTAATTTCTGGAGAGCTACAGGTTCCCCATCCCTGATTCTAGAGCTAAAGAATAGAGTAGATTCTAGAGCTAAGGTAGAATTCTCAACCAGAAACTGTGTCACTATAAGTGGCTGGTGGCTGTGGAGGAAACAGGAAGTGGGCAGTGACTGGGGAAGAAGCAGGAAGTGAAAACCTGCTGTGAGGAAGCATGTTTTTTTAGCCTAGACAGAGTCAGTCCAAATGGGATTCCCTTAGAATACATTTGAAAACCTGGAAGCTGGACTTCCGGGTTAGCGCCATCGGCAATGGTGGAGCTCCTCTGACTGAGAGGAACCCGCTCCGCGAAAATCGGGTCTTGCCACCGCGGCGAAGGTGGAGACCCTTTAAAAATCCCAGGCGGAGGAAGCCTGGGAATGTGGGATTCGGCTGACACCAGGAGCGCCCCCCCTACCCGCAGGGAAACCCCTTTTGGGGGGCTCCGAAATGACGTGGGGTGAGCGGCACGGTGTTTTGAATTGACCACTATTTTTACGGAGTGAAGCCGCACAGCCGTTGCCAGAGAGCGCTGACTTTTTCTTGTGGACAATTGGATTTCAAACAACAACCCGTGAGTAGAATGGGAAATTGGGTTTTTAAAACAATTTAATTTGGCAAGGAACGGGGGAAGGTCTAAACAGGAAGTCCACCTCCCCCTTCTGTAAATAGACTGAAGCAAATAGTTTGTTAACTATGGTCTTGGAAAGTTCTACGTAAAGGATTAGAACTTCACTGATTGAAACTATCACTTATACTCCCTTTGGAAGCAGGGGAAGCCTGCTGGAGAAGGTAAAATTTAGGAACTGAAGCGTCACATCTCCAAACCTGGGAGAAGTCTGCGAGGAGCCCATTGACGGTGAATAGACAGGTTTGACAGCTGTCAAATTTGACAGCTAGCTGTTAAGATACAAAGAAAGACTTTGTTTCCATTGTCCGTTTCTGCGTTTAAAAAGAAGGAAAGGTAACTGGAATTGTTATTAATTTACTTTTGAGACTTTTGGGACTGTGCTGGAAGGATTGATAGAGTGCTTTCCTCTAGAGGGAGTTTTGGGACATTGTCACAAGAATGCAGCTGGGAAATTAGCCTAAAGATAAAAACTCTGAGAAACTAGCTTTGACCTTGGACATTTCAAGGATGTCGGTGGAGAAAGAAGTTACGTTTGTATTGAATAGGGCATTTTATCTGTTGGGAAAGCTGCATGAACAGATAGATGCCATGGCTACCAGCGTTGGTATTTGGGGAACAAAAGTGGGCATTAGTAAAGAAGCCGACAAGAATCCAGCACAAGAATCTTTCTCAATTGAACAAATTGAAGAACCAGAGAAGGAGAAAGTTGTTGTTAAAGTGATGCAAGGGGGAGCTTTAACCCTACAGAGACAACTGGAGGATTACAAGTTGAGGCCTTACATGACTGCAATTAGGAGAAGCCAGTTTTTGGAGATGGGAGCTTGGCTTGATTTGGAAAATGAAAAGTGGAGAGATCACCCTATGTGGGGATCAAATGACTTTTGGGATATGAATTTGAGCCAGGAGGGGATCAAAGTTTCTGGGGCCTTTGGACTCGGAAGAAGTGTGAAACAAGATCGGGAATACTTTATGGGCCCTATCTTTAATTATGGAAATCTGGCAGACTTGATAAGAAGGAATATGACCATCGTTTGGTTGGAGCTCCCCCAAGAACTGCTTTTTAATATTAAAGATTATCAAGAAGATTGGTAGATGGGACATGAAAAAGATTTAAGAGCCTCGGATTTAAGATCTCCAGGTTGATGGACTGTTGTAAGCTGATGGAACTGTTGGTAAGGGCCGAGACCAGGGAGGGGAGACGGTGAAAGAAAATTGGGAATTTAAAGTGTATATAGAGAGATTTTTTTTCCTTTTTTTTAAAAAAAAAAAATTGCTTTTAATGAGAGATGGAGAAATCGTGGAATTGAATTTTTATGACCCTAGGGAAATGTCTTAAGAGAATAGGTTTAAATATATCAGTTTTAATGAGAAATAAGATTAAATAAAGTAAAAGTGGATGGCTAATTGGTGAAAGAGAGAATGGAAAATTACAGTTTATTAAGATAAATTATTAGGATAGAAATAAAGATGAAGGATTTGCTGAAATATCTATTTGAATTAGAAAACAAAGAGGGGAGGTGTGAGGAGGTCAAGGAAATAAGTCATAGAAAGAAAAATTATGTAAAGGTTTAACTTGTTTTTTTCTGTTTTGATTGTATGTATTTTCTAATTATTTTTTTTCCCTTTTTATCTGTTTTAGCTTTTTGCTTTTTTTGCATTTTTTCTTGGAAATGTCTTGTTTTTCTGTATTGTGTTGTCTTCTTCTTTTTTTTTGTAATGTTTTAAAACCTGAATAAATATTATTCTAAAAAAAAGAAAAGAAAAAGAAAACCTGGAAGCTGAACCTAGGGCTTATAGTCCAGCATAGACACATGCTCAGGCAAAGAAGATCAAAGGCCACAGTATCTGAAACAACAGACCCTCCCAAGTTTTTTATTCCAGGGACAGTCCCGTATTTACAGAAGCTGTCTTGGTTTCTTATTTGATCCTGGAATGTCCCACTTTTCCTTAAAGGTAAAGGGACCCCTGACCATTAGGTCCAGTCATGGCCGACTCTGGGGTTGCGGTGCTCATCTCGCTCTATGGGCCAAGGGAGCCAGCATTTGTCCGCAGACAGCTTCTGGGTCATGTGGCCAGCATGATTAAGCCTCGCTTTATTGGCCAAGGGAGCCGGCGTACAGCTTCTGGGTCATGTGGCCAGCATGACTAAGCCGCTTCTGGCGAACCAGAGCAGCACACGGAAACGCCGTTTACCTTCCCACCAGAGCGGTAGGCAGCCCAGTAGAGTTTTATTATGTTTTTATATATGTTGGGAGCTGCCCAGAATGGCTGGTACAACCCAGTCAGATGGGTGGGGTATAGATAATAAAATTAATTATTATTGCTATTGTTGTTGAATAGAATGTCCCTATTTTCATCAGAGAAATGTTGAAGGGTATGAAACAATGCCAACTGAGGTGTGCCAACAGGACTGGCACGCAGCATCTTCAAGCAGTCCAAGTACCCCAACAGGGCATGCTATTGATACTGTCCCTTTTACAAAAAGTGTTTAGGAACTCAGATGCTTCCCTAGAACAATCCTATATTGGGGGCATTGTGGGGGATGTAAATGTGTGGTCCTGCCCACCGCTGAGCAGACTGCTGCTGCCCATCATTATTTAAAGCCCTATACAGCCTAGGACCCTCATACCTACGGGAACGCCTCTCCTGGTATGTCCCACGGAGGACCTTACGGTCTTCAAACAAAAACATCTTGGAGATCCCGGGCCACAGAGAGGTTAGGCTGGCCTCAACCAGAGCCAGGGCTTTTTCGGCCATGGCTCCGATCTGGTGGAACGCTCTGTCACAAGAGACTTGACATCTTTCCGCAGGGCCTGCAAGACAGAGCTGTTCCACCAGGCCTTTGGCCAAGGCACAGCCTGACCCCCTCCTTTGGTAATCCTCACAGAACTCTAGCCCAATGGTTGCCATTAATTTGATTTTGAATTGATTTTAGAATGAATTGATTTTAGAATGCTATGTTACTTTTATTGTTGTTAGCCGCTCTGAGCCCGGCTTCGGCTGGGGTCGGTGGGATATAAATAAAATGTTATTATTATTATTATTATCCAGTAAGCCAGTGGGAGTGCACTGGAAGGCACTGGAAAGGCCCCCTTCCAACCTGAAGACAGCCCTCTAAGCCAGAGATTCTTGCTCCAGGAAAGCTGGGGGAAGGCTTAGTCCCCAGAAACTTCCCCAGAGCAACAGCTCTCCTCTGAGGATTTCCTGCCCCTTTCCACTCCATTTCCCATTGACTCCTGGAAAGTCACTCCTGTGCAGGTGGCTGCTTCGGCGCTGCCAAAGGGCTGCCAAAGGAAGCCTGCAGCAAGTGACCTTTCAGCCCCCGCTGGTGTCAGCTGGCAGCATGAGAATTTCTGCACCCACACACCCTGGTCTATGACTCTCCGATTTCAAATCCCACCGGGACCGCAGGCACAGCACACGCCCCCGTACTTGGGAATGTGAGCTCTGCAAAAGCACTCGGTGCCACTCTGAGCCAAATGCGGTTACCTTGGCAATTGTTACTGTGAGTCGCTGGGAAGGGGAAGGAGAGGGGGAAAACAGAGAGTCATCATTGGGAGACCTGAAGAGGAAATGTTCAGTTCTGAAATGAGCAGGCTGGTGTCAGGCGATCTTGAGAAGAAGACCATCAGAACCCGAGAAGAACCTACTGGATCAGTCCAGTGGCCCATCTTGTATCCTGTTCTCATAGTGGCCAACCTGATGTCTATGGGAAACCTGCAAACAGGATTCGAGCTTTTATTCAGACGCATTGCTGCTTCCAATTGTGATGGCAGAGCTCAGGGATTAGACAAATTCATGGAAGAGAAGGGCTATCAATGCCTACTAGCCATGATGGGCATGCTCTTCCTCCACAGCGGGAGGCAGTAATGCTTCTGAACACCAGTTGCTGGAAACCACAGGAAGGGAGATGTCTCTTGTGCTCAAATCCTGCACACTGGTTTCCCACTGGCACCTGGTTGCCCACTTGAGAACAGGATACTTGACTAGGCGGGCCATTGGCTTGATCGAGGGTTGACCTTTAAAGCCCTAAACAGCCTTGGCCCAGTATACCTGAAGAAGCATCTCCACTCCCATCATTCAGCCCACACACTGAGGTCCAGCTCCAAGGGCCTTATGGTGGTTCCCTCTCTGCAAGAAGTGACGTTACAAGGAACTAGGCAGAGGGCCTTCTCGGTGGTGGCACCCACCCTGAGGAATGCCCTCCCATCAGATGACAAGGAGATAAACAGCTATCTAACATCTGAATGCAGCCCTCTATAGGAAGTTTTTAATGTTTAATGTTTTATTACGTTTTTAATACGTTGGACGCTCGGGTTGTGAACGTGATCCGTGCGGGGTGCATGTTTGCAACCCGCAGTGTTCGCAAGTCTGCGCACGTGTGGGTTGTGATCCGGCGCTTCAGCGCATGCGCAAAGTGCAATTTAGCACTTCTGCGCATGTGCGACTGCCGAAACCCGGAAGTAACCCGTTATTTCCGGGTTTCGGCGGTCCGGAACTCGAAAAAGCGCAACCTGAAGCATATGTAACTCGAGGTATGACTGTATTTTGTTGGAAGCCACACAGAGTGGCTGGGGCAGCCCAGATGGGTGGCATATAAACATGATGCTGATGAGTAGGAACCTCTGGGTTTTGTATCTTACAAAGTAAGAGTTGCATCTTTCCCCCACCCTCTTTTTGCCTCCAGCAATGCCATTACTGCCTGCCACCGCTGGCATGCAGTACCCATAAGATTGCCCATGGGGTAATGTGCCCCCCTCCCTGCAGCTGAAAAAGCTCCCCCACCCCTGCTGTTAGACAGAGCAGCATAACAGGAACCCAGACCTGGCCCAGGGTGTTTCTCCGCTTGAGGCAAAACAAAAAGTGCTGCCTCCAGCCATCTCCACCACCTCATCCAGAGTCCACCCAGCCACTTCATGCTGAAGATGGTGAGAGAGTACAAGATACCCGGAGAGAAGCATGTAGTGGAGGAGACAAGTGCCTCACCATCCCTCGATGGCAGGCCAGCCCTACAAGGACCCAATACTGACACATCCTGTGTCCTAGCACAAGGTGTCCCCTTTCAAGAGAGGAAATTGCCATGCTCTCATAGGTGTTCCCTGAATGTGCTGAGCATTTTGTTTCATTCTTTTTTAAAAACAAAACAAAACACTTGTTGTGTGTGATGTTGAAGCACAATAGATTGAAATAGCTTCCTCGGCAAGGTGACGAAAGCACATCAAAGTACAAGTAGATGAATAGGTACCACTCCGGCAGGAAGGTTAACGGCATTTCCGTGCGCTGCTCTGGTTCATGTGTGCCGGCCACATGACCTGGAAGCTGTATGCCGGCTCCCTCGGCCAATAAAGTGAGATGAGCGCCGCAACCCCAGAGTCGGCCACGACTGGACCTAATGATCAGGGGTCCTTTTTCCTTTACCTTTACCTTTACCAGAGAAGAATGGCAAATTAAACTGTTGGACTACACGGAAACGGCAAAAGTGGCCGGAAGGCTCAGGAACCAAGAAGACAAAAGTTTCAAGAAAGAATGGGAAATATTTATAATGTATTTAAGAGACCACTGTAAGCAAATGAA